>NW_026249854.1:0-678819 GCF_024043165.1 Alternaria incomplexa
CATACGACCATAGGATCATGAAAATTAGGCTTCCCGTCCGCTCAGCCATATACAAGCATGATACCGGCGGATTAGTAGTTAGGTGGGTGACCACTAGCGAATCCCCGCTGTTGTATGTTTTTGCCAATTTTCTCTTCTTCTTTTTTGCCATCATCATGTGCCCTGGAAAAAGGTCAACATAAGGTATGCACCGTTTTTTGGGGGTCGCACAGCTGACTTGGTCGGGAAGAATGATGTGTTTCAATACCTACACTAGCTGGACGGCGAAATTCCTTCACTTCCACTTTCGACCGCCTCTTCCCTATCTCTATCGCCAGCATCATCCTCTTTTGTACTCGCCGTGTCGGCCTTTTCTTCTCGTTCCAAGTATGGCGGCGGTGCCAGTTCTTCGGTCTCACCTTCTTCATCCTTGCCTTCTACCCACACCCTGTTCAACTCTGCCTCGATTTCCACTCGTCTCTTCTTCCACTCATCGACTTTGGCAAGCCTTTCTCTCAGCTCTGATAACTCTTTCTCGACGCTTGACTTCTCAGACTGAGTGCCTATGCGTTGAAAGTCCCATTCGTCGCCGTGGTCGCCCATGCCTAGGGTTAGTGTGTAATCGTGGTAGCGCTTGAGGGATGCGCGCGTGGATATCGTGATCAATGCTGGAGTGTGTGAGTCAGTTGAAGTCATCATGACAAGGGAAGTGGGATACTTACTAATGCCCTTGGCCTTTGCGCGTTCGTAGAGTAGGCCTTCGACATCGCTACTGACTGCACTGGTGCCCTCATCCACGAATGCGTACCGGGGTTCATGATATAGCAGTCTCGCAATGCCCATTCTCTGCTTTTCTCCACCGCTGAAGACGTCTTTCCAGACCTTCTTCGTGTCCCAGCCACCTTCTCTATCAGGCAAGTAACCTAATTTGGCTTCTTCGAGAACTTGCGACAGTTCAAAGTCGCGGCGGCCTGCATCCTTCATATCGGCATCGGTGTGAGGGTAGATGACTTGGTCGCGGAGGGTACCGGTGGAGAGGTAGGGTCGTTGAGGAAGGAACATGATGCCGTCCACGCCGATACTGCGGGGACGGCTGACAAGACCGCGGTATGCGGGCCAGAGACCAGCTACAATGCGCGAGACGGCGCTCTTGCCGCAGCCATTGGGGCCGGTGATGAGGAGATGCTCGCCGGAGTGAACGATGAAGGATAGGGATTCTAGGAGTTCTTCGCCGCCCATGGGGTGCAGGGCTGGGGCGACGACTGGAACATGTTCGAGGCGGATTCCATCGAAGCCCTTGTGGACTGTGCCTTGGATATCGGAGACGGAATAGAGTTCGGGTCGCGTGCCGGGTGGAGGGTAGTATGCTTCTGCGTGGACACGATGGAGAGTGCTGATCAGGGTGTAGACGCGTGATGTGTAGCCAGCCAGCTCAGAAAGATCTTTGATACTGTACATCATGCGACCGCCGGCATCGGCAAGCGACAACATCAGTCGCTTATTCGTGATAAAGTCCTTCATACGGCTTCTCTCGCGGTGTGATTTCTCTCCTCCAGGTAGCTCAGGTGTGCCTCCCACGCCACCCCATTCGGGTAAGAAAACTGGGAGCGAAGTAACCAGGTAACCGAAGGCCGACCATGAGTACTTCAGCACGAAGTCTTCAAGCATGTTGTACCGGATCTTGAGGCTGTATATGCCCTCCATCCAGTGCTTGAGGTCCTTGAATCCTCGCTCGAGGAAGTGCTTTTCCATCTCGTCGCCGCCGTAGAAAGCCACTTCCTCGGCATTTGCAATGAGTCGAGAGTGCAGAGCGCGGAACTCGCCTTCTCTTCGTCCTTCGACAGCTTTGAGTTTGCCAAAGGGCGGAGACAGTTTTCGCAGTACAGTCGCGGTAAGGAAGTAGTTGCTCAGCAGCCCGGTAAGCGCTAACGGTCCTAGAGAGCGGTAGAGCTGGTAGTTGAACACACAAAGATCCACAAACGGCTTTCCTAAGCTCGAGTACAAGGATGCTGCACTCGCACAGAATAGCGTCAGATCTTGTGTGATGTATTGGTCGGCCCCAACGCCTACACCTCCGTCCAAATTCTGTAACTTGTAGTAGTTCAGATGGTCGTTCAGGTACAAGTCGTGAATGTACCGCGTGAGGCGCGTTCGGAACGCGATCGAGACTTTACTCTGCAGGAACTTGATCATAGCGTTTGTGTACGAAGAGAAGGTGCCGACACCAAGCCATTTGACTATGCCCCACAGGAATGCCTTGCCGTTGCCTGCTACAAGGTCGCGCACGATCTCTCCGTCGAGACGCGCTACAACCAGTGACAGATACGTACGCAGCATGAGGAAGACGCTATGGCTGACCAGCAGACCCGTCTCCTTGCTATTCCAACGCGGTATCATGATGTTCAGGAGGCTCAGGAACTGGTGTAGGAAGGCCAAGTTGAGACCCGGCTTCGTCTGTGGCGGCGGCGCTTGCGGGTCGCTCGAGGTCGTGTCAGCCATGCGGGCTGCGCGGGGCGGCTGGAGGAAGAGTCTGCGATGCGCATCGAATGTGGTTTGCTTGGTGGGATGTATGACCACCTTGGACGTCGAGTCGCGATAGGGCACGTAAATGGTCCTGGAGCCATCTTTGTTCCTGAGTCCGGAGTTCCTCCTCAGCAACCGTCGGCCGGTCTCCTTCTCTGCGCGCCGGCTCTTGTACCATCTCGTACCTCCATATCCGGTGCCTATGATGGTGAAGAGGAGGGTGATGGTCGATAGCAGCTTCGTGAGCTTGGATGCGCCGCGGACGCGGGACTTGAGGAGCGTCGCATAGCGGTCGTAGAGTGCTAGGAGCGGGTCATGAGGCTGTCGCAAGGTAGACTGAGCGGCCATTGTTGACCGTGTACATCCTCTCTGGGGAGACTGTCATTTCTCGCAACGGCGGTGCTGGAGGTTGGAGATGGTGTACATTGCATGTGAGCCAGTGCTATGATGCTTGCTGCGGTTTGAGCCGAGGCATGTGAAGGTGCACGTGCACTGGGGAAATCCGGGGTGGCTCCACAACAGCTCGACAAACACAGCCGCAGAGCAGGCTACTATTGTCTGAATATCCGCGCATCTACGAGATATGTTTCCTACTGCCACTAAGAGTATAAGAACGAAGGACTTTTGATTAACATTACTAGGTGATAAGCTCGACTACCACCAGTCACGAGAAACCGTGGTTATTAAACAGCAGCAAAATGCCTCCAATGCACCCCCCATTCCTTTCCTGATTATCGATCCTCCTCATTAGCTCAAGCCTTCGAAGACTCTTTGTGTTCGATCTGCTTCATTATCATACACAGTTGGCTCTTCAGCCAGCCTCCTAGAAATTCATACAGGTGCCCCGCCTGCTCGCAAGTATCGCCATTACCCCCCCAATTAGCCAGTGCCTCAACGAGTTGCGCACATCCTCGCAACTCATTGAGGATTGTCTGTCTTCTATGTCTCTCTTGCTCACCGTCGTCAAATTTGTACTGGGTGAAGGGAGATGACTGCATGTACAGGTTGTAATTTTCCGCGTCCCCAATGCTCGTCACAGACGAAGGGGAGAAAACGGTCTGCGGGAAAGGCAGAGGCTGGCAGTAGTTCCAAGGAAGCGATGCCGAGACTGGATAGCTCGTACGGGGTCCGCGACTAACGCTAGCAGCGGTTTGATACCAGGCCAGAATCTTGGATGTTATGCTAGAGTACAGCATAGCGAGGTGTGGGTCTGACGAGCATGAACACCTGAGAAGCTGCGAGATGTTCTCTCGTGCTGACCGAACAGTGCGAAGAACGGCATCGAATGAATCCCTCGAGTGACCCGGGTATCTGACGTTTGGCAGACTCTCGAGCGTCGAACAGGCCAACGGATAGCAACTATGGCAGTCGTCTGTCGTGACTTCGGTGTAGGATGCCATATTGTCGTGTCCTCCTACGGTTTGGCTCATTGGACTATACGGAAAAGATATAGAGGAGGCCGAACGTAGATGCTCCACGGTCTTTGCACCGCCAGGATGATAGTCCATGGGGTTTGTGTCATCGCTACCCATGTAGTCGTTGAGAGTCTCCCAGGTGGGATACTGAGACTGTACTGTCTGTTCCTGAGTGAAAGGATCTTGGAAGAACTGGTCTGTCCCAGTGGCTGACATAGGTTCCGGCTGAACATGTTGTCTCGACAGGACGTCAGTGTCCATATAGGTGGTGTCTTGAAGGATTTCACTCGGGTATGGTGGTTCAGGTGCAGTCTCGGAGTCGAAACCTGAAGGAGTGGATAAGCTAGGAGTAGGTGACCAGTCTGAAGGCCAGTTCGACGTGACTTTCGAATTGGTCCGTCGAACAGGAGGAGTTTGTAGCATGAATGCGCCAAACTCATTGCCACTTGGTGATGGGCGTTGCTTTGTGACTTTGACAAACGGAGACCCATCTGGGTTCCTCTTCCTCACCCGGCCTGGCTTTCCGTGTTTTCTCGAGACGCCGTATATGCATTTCGTGTGGGTTTGGAGACAGCGCGCACAGTTCGGATGCTCTTTGCTGCACTTGACTTTCGACGCGGCACAGGCGTCGCATGAAGCCCGGAGCTTCAGATTCCCATCCCGTCGAGGTGTAAATGGTTTGGGTGCTGAAGTAGGTGTAGACATCTTGAGTGGTGTCTTATTGCTCTCAAGTATGACCGGTGATCTCCAGAGAATAGGTCGAGATGGTGTAGACATTATGATATAACGGGCATCCTCTGTCAAAGAATCGGTGTCGGGTAAAAGGTAAGCTGAGCGTTGTACTACCAATTCCTTCAGGCCAGTTCCAGCTCCATGAGGCTCCACCGCCTTTATATATGAACTGTTGTCTGAACATTCTTACCTTTCCCAAATGCATCATTGTGGTGTAGGTGAGATTTAGCGCTCTCGCATAGAGCTGCATCGCAGGATTACCATTGCCATGATTAGCGCACCCGCATGTCTCAGCCCTCGCGCCCACATCATACCTTGCTACCCGGCAAGCGAGCTACACACGTCTCTATGAGGTCTGTTCGCTGCATGCTGCATACTGTCTGCGGCCATGTCAACGGCTGCAGCTATCTTGATCCCTGACACCACGTTTTTCAGGTGTGAAGGTGTGGTGTGAGTGGCCAGCAGGGAAGCTAATGCAGGTGGTGGACGGCTGTGCGAGAGAAAATACGTCTTGGTAGTGGTGCAGATGCAGCATCCAATGAACAAATGATGTGTCAGCCGCATTGTGCTGACAGAAGACTCTGATACTGAACAACATTGCAGCGCTTTCTTGAAGAAACGAGTACCAAGATGAACGGCTGATGCTGGCTACCGGACGAACGGCAGGTGATTTCGCTGCATGCATTTTCCTAAGAGCTCTGCGTGTAATCAATGTCGCAGGACCGGCCCTGGTCTCGATGTGGGGAGCGCAGTCGTTTGACAGACATCGCACATGTATAGTATCACAGTAACATATTCTAACACATGAGAGGGAGTTGAGAACATCCATTCATCTGGATCGAAGACGATACAGAGATCCATCGTGCCTTCCAATGACGACGTACATCAGGCTAACGTACTGCTGGCCGAAATGGGTAAGCGCTGCCTGCAGCTCAAAATAACTCTCCACGTCAATGGCCAGCTCACCCTCCCCTCACAGCACCTTTCGATCCTGCTCCTATAAACGTCTTTCTACGTATCCTTGATAGCTTCTGCATGTTTTCTCTATGACGGTGAGCCCACGTGTGCCTGTTATCCACTCATAATTATCCTTTTGTCGGCTGTGCACCGGGTGGAGCACCTCCGTTGCTATATGCAGGTCGCGATACTGTTCCGTGGATCAGATAACCTGAATAGGATGGCATTAATACTCTAGCCAGGAACGATAGAGGCTGTTAGGTGCGGCTCTGCGAAATAAGCTCGAAGAATCAAGGACCATCCTTGGTGCTTGTGGTACCTGAACCTAGAGGTAGAATACAGTGAGCATGGCACGAACAAGTGTTTAATACGCGTACACTAGCTGGAGGGGAGTCGAAAGCTTACAGTAGAAATGAGAGTATGTTCATAGTATTAAACCCTTTCTAACATCCACAGCAATGAGCACTCATTATGGCGGTATTGACTAGCCGTAACAGCGACATACCCTCATCTGCGATAACCTCGCGATCTGATCGATCACCATGTTCTGCAAACTACCACATTGAGCCCACCACATCCACAACTAAACCGAATCCATCTCCAGCCGCACCCTCCCAGGCTGCCCAAAGCCCATTTCGTCCACGCGGCATGCAGCTACCGAACATGTAAGCGAAACCCCTCCCGCTATTCGCTCGCTCAAAACCCACCCACCCGTAAGCTCTGGTGTTGTCGACAATTCTCATTCGAGACGACCTACCCAACCCCCTGCCCACCAGGTAAAAGCACGCGACACAGCCTCCATATGCACGCCGCAACCGCCAAACTCATGCGGGTTGGAAACGTGGTCAGCCAGGTTACTATCTTCACGGCTGACGGCCCAATTCGATATTCGCTAATCTCATGGCCATGTGCGCGGTTCCACGCGGTCGGGAACCGGTGAAGCAGGGAAGACGCACATGCTGTAGCGAAGAGGAATGGAGCATGAAAGCGCTGCAGGTGTGTTTGTTTGACAAGAAGAGGTGTGAGGGGTAGACACATGGGAAAAATGTAGTATTGCGGCTCTTTGGTTTCCAGAGATCGGCCGATCTCAACGCCTGACGCTCCAGCGCAGCCATATGCAAGCTTGATCAATAACACCAGACCGCCAGTGTGGTCCCGAAAAACACCCTTACGCCATAACATGCTCAGTTATCCATGGACAAACAATGCCGAAAGACAGGCTACAAGCAATTGCCGCCCGAATATGCCAGTTCTGCGCCATCAAACATCATGATCGTTTCCAACAGTGGACTGCGCCTTCAACCAAGAGACCGCCTCTTTCCTCGCTTCATCAGTGGACGTCTGTTGAGCCGCGGTCGATTCTAGCCGAGAAATCTACTCTTCAGCCTCTGTGTTCCAGATCTCCACCTCCCTGTTTTCCAACTCCTTCATCTTCTCTTCCCCGAATATGGTCTCGGTCGGCAACCCTGTCTTGCCATAGTTCACAACAGGACCAATAGTATTGATCCATTGCTGTCTCCTCTCCATCAGAGTCCGTATTGGCTCGCCGACGCCCGGTCTCGAAATGCCAGCGTTGGCCACAGGATGGCTTCCGCCTCCCGCACCACCAGGCCGCTTGTTTTGTTTCTTGCCCTTGCCTATATTGCGGTTACGCTTGAGGTATGCGGCGTTGAGTTGGTTGTCAAGATCGTCAGCTATAGTGTTGTACTCTTGCTGGGCTATGCGCTCCTCGGTGAGTTCGAGGAGGCGCTGTTTCCGCGCGCCGTTGATGATGGACTGTTTGCGGAGTTCTTCTTGCAGAAAGCGTAGCCGTTGAGCTACTTCGTCGTCAAAGTGGGAATCGTACGACTGTGCTTCGGCGTCTGCTTCCGAGATTAGGCCAAAGTGCTTGAGTTCCATCAGCACGCGATCTTCTATGCCAACATAGTCGGTGCGATTGGTTTGTTGCGGAGGTTTCCAACTGGGCTGGACAAGTTCGGGAAGTTGGGCGGCGGCGGGTATCGAGTTGTTGTTGGTGACATCTGCTGGTGCACCTGCACCTTCGTCAATGTCCATGGCGTCTCCATTGATTCCATTCGTCTCGTGTTGGGAGTTCTGATTGCCGCGGCCCTCGGGACGTAATGTGGCTAGCAGGCGCGACAGGAGAGGACCGGTAGACACCTGGTCGGTCTCAAGCACGTCGTCTGTTATGTCTTCGGCTGCCCCGCGCGGGACGTTGGGCGGCGGTCGCTGGTCGTTGGAGTCTATGTGCATAGAGCCATCCTCTTCAGCCCAGATCTCCTTGTAATGCCGCGGGCCCCGCCTAGGAAGCACAAAGGGCGCTACTCGGTCGCCGCGCTCTTTCAGGAAAGCGACATCTTCCTCGGTAAGTGGTCTTATGTAGGGTTCAACGTAGTTGGCGAAGACAGTGGCATTAACCTGCGATGGGGGCTTGGCGTTGGAGAAGTCCTTTGCTGGTGGTGACCCGGCTATCCTGTCCCGGAGATTGGACTTGGGAAAGTCGGCGACGCAGTAAATCTCCTTCCTTTCCTCGATCGACATGCCCGGGGTAACTTCGCGTATATGGTATATGGTGGGGTCATCGAATTTGGCGGGGTCTGGGCCAAAGGTTTGGAACTGCGGTACGGCGGGGGCGGGCGCGGGTTGGTGGGAGACATCGGAGCCGCTGGGTGAGGGAGCGTCGGCTAGTCCGCCGCCGGCAGCAGAGGGCGGGGCTTGGGATATCGGCGATGAGATGGCGGAGGAGTTTTCTGTGCGTGAAGTCAGATGTCTGTCGAGTCCTCTGATCTTGAGCTTGACGATCAACTGTCGGCGTCTAGGAGCCATGTTGAAGAATGTAAAGTGTAGTGCATGTGGAGAGTGATTGCATGGGTACAAGTAGAGTCGCAGGGAAGAGTGATTGCCCAGTGTTTGTTGACTTACCTTTGGCGTCACCACCGTCCTGCCTGGCCAGGCCATGGGCACCGGTCGCAGGTGGGTGCTTTCCGTCCTCGTCGTGCTTCTTGCTCACCTTCTTGAGCTTGTGTTTGCGCTCCTCGCCGTCCTTTTCCCTGTCTCTTTCGCGCGGCGCGCGGTTCTTCTTGTTGTTCATGAGTTCCCTCAGCGCACCTTCCGACTGCACGCAGCGTGATTCGACGTTCTTCAGGACATTCTTCTCGATGTTGTCGCGCATAAGAAAGAGCTGCTTGCCGGATGGAATCGACGAGCCGCTGGTGCCGCCGTCCAGGATGTCCTCGACGGTAGTAGGGCACTTCTTGAGATATGAGCTCAGGCGGTTTCCGAAGTACGATGACGACGCGGCAGGCTCGACCGAGGCGCGCACATTGGGGAGCGGCGTTGTGTTCCGGCTGCGCGGTGGCTGCGAGGGCTTGGAGCCCGGCTTGGTCGCCTTTCCCTTGCTACCCAGGCCTGGGGGCGCCATACTGGACGTGTCGCAGTGGGTTGTCGGGGTATGCGGGGAAGGCAGTCGCGTCGACGTACGGCAGACGCGAGGCGGTGGCGGAAGTCTGGAGGCTACCGGCGTGCTATCATGGGCGCTCTACGGGCGACGGGCGTGCATCAATGGGGTTCGCAGCAGGCGTCGGCGGTGGTGGCATGGCCGTCGCGGGCATGCATGGTGTTGGCAGGTCTGGACATCCGGGGCGTGCTAGCCTCAGGACACGCCAAGTCGCGAAAGGCCATGGGCGGTGCGATAAGATGGATCGTGTCGGCGGCCCAACGTCATTAGCGACGCCTCAGCACTATTCATGCACAACGGCATCGTCTGTAATTGCCCGAGGGGCCTGTGTGCATGCTGTGCGGTGTCTCTTGACGCAATCTCCTGTTCGCGCCAGTGAATCAAGCTTTGGCTAACGTGCTGCCCGGGGCTGTCGAATCCCATCCGGGAGGGGGCGGCTGCGTGTTGCTTCCGACCAGCCTCAATGCTAGCCACCCGCTGCCAGCTCCACCACCATCATCGCCGCCTCTTAGTAGACTGCCTCCCTGCGCACGCTCGACACCCGCTCTACCAGCAATGCATTGTAGTCGGCCTGTACTAGCGGCCTCTGTGTAACCCTCGTCCAGTGCGCGCTGTCATATATAGCCACTCGCAGTCGCTCCAACATGTGTACGTCACACAGGCTTGCCGCCCGTTCGCCTCTGGCAATCACGCTGACCCTCCAACAGCTGCCCAGCGGATTGGCATTTTTACCATCGACTTCCCGGATCCGCTCGTGATCGACTACGATAACAACCAGTTCATCACCCTCAACGACTCCGTCTCGTTCCAGTATCGCATCCTCAACAACATCCAGACCCTGTCCACCAAGGGCGTCGACAGCAACCAGGACCCCTACGGCATTCTCTACGTCCCCGATGTCAGTACAGACGGCTGTAGGGAACAAGAACGACTCCACGTGCCCGAGAATGCGACGCGGATAGTGAATCTGCCCACCGACAAGGACTACGCCCTCATCGCCGTTGCGCCCTGGTTCTCGGCGCAATGTACGACGGAGTACTTCGCCGCCGCGCGCAACCATCCCACCAAGGCCTTCCTCACATATCAGCCAGGCGACACCAACGCCAAGCCCCCAGTGCTGAACGATGCGTCGTGGAACCTTCAGGATGGCGGTAGTTGGCAGACGGCTAACGACTTTCCCACCTACGCCCTGTCGTCAATAACGGGCAACAATATCATGGATCAGCTGAACGAGTACTCTGGAAATCTCAGCTCAGTGCCCCATGCCGATGAACTATCACAGATCTACAACTCGTCCGACTATGTGCGGCTATGGGCAACCGTCAGTACTGGTGAGTACAGCCTGCTCACATCCATGAATGCCACTGACCTCACTGCTTAGACTCCGGTGGCCAGCTCCCAAGTCTATGGGTTTTCCTCGTCATCGTACTCGCAATCCTCCTCGTCGCTGTCAGCATCACCTCCCTCATCATGCACATTATCCAACGGAGACGGCGCAACGATCTCCGCGAGCGCGTTCTCAACGGCCAGGTTGACCTCGAAGCGTTGGGCGTCAAGCGCCTGACAGTCTCGCAACAAGTCCTTGACAAACTTCCCATACACACCTACACTGCTCCTGCCATTGCGAGTGAGCCCGAGAAAGCGACCACACTCCAGCCGCCGAATCAAACACTGGGAATGCTGCATGCCGCTGTAGACGCGGAAACTGGACACAAGGGGGCTCCGTTATCCCGTCGCTCATCTGCACCCACAGTGCCTACATCTGGCGTGTCGGCTGCATGGTCTCAGCCTACATGTCCAATTTGCATGGACGATTTCGAGGCTAACGAGACTCAAGTGCGCGAGCTTCCATGCCACCACATTTTCCACCCCGAATGTATCGATACCTTTCTCCTCAGTCACTCCTCGCTGTGTCCTATGTGCAAGCAGACCGTATTGCCTGCCGGCGCTTGTCCGGTCAAGATCACCAATGTCATGGTACGGCGAGAGCGCCATATCAATCGCATGCGCGCGCGCAGTGCACATACAGCGAGCGCCCAACCAAGCTCTGCATCCACAGTACCAGCACTGCCAACTCGACCACCGGTGGCTTTTGGGTCGCTTGGTAGCAGGATAGGCGGGGCCATATCTGGACGGCGCATCTTCAGTGCGCCTGTGCGCACGCAATCACGACCACACGATATCGAAATGGCAACCACACCGCCACCAGATGCCCCGACGCATCACCAATCGACCAACGCGCCACCTTCACAAACCACGCAAGACTGCAGTCCCACACAAAACAGACGAGAATGGGCACGGCAACGAGCGTTGGCTATGCTTGGTCCGCGTCATGCACCGGCTAGTGATGTGGAAGAAGAAGAGAGCATTCCGAGGTGGCGGCGGGTGTTCCGCAAAGTCTTTCCAAGTTAATAAGCGATTTCCTTCATCACGATACCTCAGCATAGTTTCGGCGCAACACTCTCATTAAAGTAATGTATTACAATGGCGTTCAGTATCACGGGAGCGCGTTTGGATTGGGAAAGGGAGATACCAGGGCTACATAGGATATGGCCATCGCGTACAAATGTTGAATTGTATTATCTTTGAATCTGCTATCTCATGCTTTGAGCCTGTCGGATCCCGGCTGTGCGGGCTTAGCTGCTTTTGCCATGTCGTGGCTTCCCAACCTATTTATCCAGATCACACATCCAACAACAGCAGCTACCCGACACCTTATCTCAACGCCTCCCTGTCGGAATCCTATACTCGGCCACAGTGCGCTAGCACAAACATTGTGCATCTTTCAGCTCGGGGACAGTCGTGCAAATCACACTGGGACGAACAACGAGCACCGCTGATATTGCCATTGATGAACGACACGAACGCTAGAAGAAAAGCTCTCTCCGATTTCCGCACTACCGTTTTGCTGGCTGCAGAAAGTCTTTTGATTCCACTAGCTCGCTAAAGCTCTCAAACTCTCCCAGGAAGTCCAGCCCATAATCAGCCGTCGCACGTCTGGTTCGTGACCTCGACCGGGTCCATCAATCTAATATATACAACATTCGCCTCCTGCATACCCGTCTTGTACTTGTCACGCTACGGTAATTTCCACAACAACTATTTTTGGATTGGCTCTTCCCCAAGCGTGTGCTTTTTACCCCAGAATCTGAACGTTCTAGAGCAAGATTGCCCTGCGTTTCGTGGCATCGTCTCGCTTGCTTGCCGGCTGTCTCGTACGGAAGTCTACGAGCAATATCGACGGGCAGATCTCATATCTAAAGCATGGCAACCTTACCATCTTTGTTTGCATCTCCGAGCTCGAGGTGCAAGAGGCGAATGCAAGGTCGCCTGTTGGTAGCGAGTGGCTATCTTTCGCCGTCCTACAAGAAAAGGTAGCCAATCACATGTCTACGTCTGCGGACCACGAGACTGCTTGGTCTGCACAGAGAGCTTTCTGGAGTAGGTGTAGTCAAGATGTACTACTCACGTTCTAGGTCTCGTACTCGGATAATACGTTGACATATAAGACGATCATGTCCCACAGTTGCTCCAGTCTGACTAGCAACACTACATTACGACCATTATTCCGCAGTCTACACCTCCTGATCAGTCTGCCCTATCTTCTCGATTTACATCAGTAAACACCAACACGATGAAGTACATACTTACCACCCTCGCCCTTGCGGCCGCCACCATCGCTGCTCCAACATACCAAGCACCAGATTCATTCAAAATCAAGAGCGTTGTGTCCGGTGGCTCAGGATGCCCTCAGGGTAGTATCGACATCAACTGGACCGAGAACGGCATCATGCCAATTTGTAAGCCGCTACCGCGTCATACTCCCTTTTGATCTCTGTACTAATCACACACTCAGACTTCAATAAGCAATTCACAGCCCGAGTCGGTAACGGAAACGCCGCAGAAGACTCACGAAAGAACTGCCAGATCAACCTCGGGCTTGAATTCTCCCCCGGCTTCTCCTTCGCCATCTTCAGCGCAGACTACACTGGCTGGGGCGAGCTGGACGGCGGTGTTACTGGTGTAGTAAAGTCGACATACTACTTCTCCGGTCAGCAAAGCCAGTCGACATCAGCACTGAGCATTCAAGGCCCTTTCAATGGCAAATACTTCAAGCAGGACAACGTGCCAGCTGCAGTCTGGTCACCATGTGGTAGCGATGCCGCTTTCAACATCAACAGCGAGGTCGCCTTGACACCATTTGCTACACCGGCCAGCGGTGTGCTTGCTGCAACAAAGGAGGCTGGTCGCTTTACATCAAATTTGTACGTCCAGTGGAGAAAGTGCTAGTGGGAAATACTCGGAGTATGTGTAAAGGGGGGCCTGGTGGAAATTGTAGTTGTAGATCACGCTTGGTGCCACGTAGAGATATCAAAATTTTCTTTCTCCTAATTGCGAACGCTCATCACTCTGTCGACTGTGCTTGTGCATCTTATAAGTTTTTTGCATAGCTTGTGGCTCTTGCATGTTGGTATCCACGCAGTACGCCGTGACCAGTAAGCTTCTCCACAGCATGTGCATGATGTGGCGGGTGCGGTGACACATGAACATCGCACCGCGACTACAAACCTTCAACATCAGCTTGGCTTTCAAACCCTTTCCACAACATTCTATTCGCCCTGTTCACTATTCCGAGCTCTTATCGTCTCACCGCGAGACATACAGGCGTCGTTGATCCTTAGCCCGTATCCACCCGCTTCACTAACGTGATGATCGTAAGGCACGACAAGAAGCCGCGGCAGGAACGATAACACTGAAACTCTTGCGCGATCCACAAAGGGAACCACAAGAGTACGCGGACACAGGTTCGTCCGTTTTGTAAAGCGAGAAAGGGTAAAAACTAGACTCGAAGCCGACACGTCGAACGCTAGTCATGGCCTTGGCGGTTGCGATGTCCGTTTTCCAACGAAAGATCTAGCCACGTGAAGCGATTGTCCCGCGTTCAGGGAGAAGGAATCCACTTCTCGATACGGCAGGCACCGCAATGGACCCGGCGGGGTGCAGCGGGCTGTACAAACACACGATGCGCAGATGGTGGGCAATTGCCGGGAGTGTTTAGTAACGACTGCGACCTGGAATCCGACCGACGTCGGGAGCTACTGAAAGACTCGGAAATCTTGGAAGACGACGATGTTAGCTAGCACATTTGTCGGTAGACGGCTCATCTAGGCGGCAGACACCCACTCGAGCTAAGCCCCAAGAATAGCGGGGAAGAATATTTTATTGGGGAAGGGATGATGCAAGCGGTAACCTGCTGTTTGTGACCCCACTTCGAAGGGTCTCAGCCAAGATGCTACAACAGGCGTACTGCCGAGGATAGGAACAGTCGAGTGGCGACTCGACTCGTTTAAGAAGTGACCTTGACCCGTTCGACTTGTCTCTGCCAAACGGATACCCAAATCAACTCCTACACCACAACTACTACCACTGCCTCAACCATGTCTCCAGGAAAAGTTTCGACTCTCGACTTTGAGACCTTCTACAACATCATCGACGGCAAGCAGCGCGGCTCAGACAACATTCACCATGGTATCAACCCCGCAACTGGCCAGCAACTCTGGGATGTACCCATTGCGAGCGAGCAGGACCTGAACGACGCTGTTGCGGCCGCGAAGAAGGCCTTCCCCGCATGGAGAGATACACCGGTAGGTTCTGACTGTACGAAGTGCATGTGAGACATACTGACTTCGTACCTCTACCTCTGCAGATTGAGAAGAGGAAGGAGCTCCTTAACAAGGTCGCCGAGTCGTACCAGCAACACACCGATGACTTTGTCAACCTGCTGTGCAAAGAGTCTGGCAAACCGGTACGTCATAGTCGTTGTTGGGATCATTGACACCCTTGCTAACATACGAATAGAGAAAATTTGCTGCCATTGAGGTTGGTGCCGTTGCTGGATTCATCGGTCACCACTTGACTCTCGACGTCCCTTCTGAGAAGGTTGAGGATGAGGAGAAGACCATCTACACAGAGTATTCACCTCTCGGTGTTTGCGGTGCCATCTGCCCATGGAACTTCCCTCTTGTTCTGAGCACTGGAAAGATCGCACCAGCCCTCATGACCGGAAACTGCATGATCGTCAAGCCTTCACCCTTCACACCTTACACAGCTCTGAAGTTTGTAGAGCTGGCACAGGAGATCCTCCCTGCAGGTGTCCTCCAAGTAGTCGGCGGCAACAACGAGCTCGGTGTTCAGATGTGCCTCCACCCCGACATCGCCAAGATCAGCTTCACCGGCTCCATCGCTACCGGAAAGAAGGTCATGGAGACATCTGCAAAGACCCTCAAGCGCGTCACACTCGAGCTGGGTGGCAACGATGCGTCCATCATCCTTCCTGATGTCGACATCAAGAAGACTGCACCTGAAGTCGTCATGGGTGCTTTCCAGAACAGCGGTCAAGTATGCGTCGCTACCAAGCGCATCTACATCCACGAGTCCATCTACAAGGAGTTCCTTGAGGAGATGGTCAACTTCACCAAGTCGATCAAGATCGGTAACCCAGACGATGGCGACAACCTGCTCGGACCTGTTCAGAACCAGATGCAGTACGAGCGCGTAAAGGGCTTCTTCGAGGACAGCAAGGCCAAGGGCTACAAGTTCGCCGCTGGCCAGCCCGACGTCAGCACCGGAAAGGGGTACTTCATCCAGCCAACGATCATCGACAACCCGCCCAACGACTCCCGTATCATCCAAGAAGAGCCATTCGGTCCTATCGTGCCCACCCAGCCGTGGTCCGATCTTGATGAGGTCGTCGCACGCGCTAACAACACAAACACCGGTCTCGGTGCCTGTGTTTGGGGCAAGGACGTCGAGAAGGCCTGCAAGGTAGCGCGCCGTCTCGAAGCTGGTTCCGTGTTCGTGAACTCATGGGAGAAGCCAACACCTCAGGCGATATTTGGAGGACACAAGGAATCTGGTATCGGTGGAGAATGGGGCAAGACCGGTCTTCTTGCATACTGCAACCCACACGTCATGCACGTCTACAAGTCATAAAACTGGGCAGATAACACCCTGCATGATCAGATAGATGAGCAAAGGGGATGATCACAACCTAGTCAATACAAGAATGTTTTGAAATGCTTGAAAGGCTTGAGTCCCTTGACCTTGCGATGATGTGGCGGGACCCATTGAACGAAGGAACATGAAGCATTTGATAACCGGTGGCTAACATAGAAATCGTCTGTTCGCCTGGTGTTCGTACCGAAAAGGGCTTAGGTGACATCTACCTCTGACAGGCTTAGCGCTTGGCGCACCCAGAGCACGGGCCCGCATGATGCTTCGTGCCTGGATGGCGGTTCTCCATTCATATCGCATGAGCGGCACCTACCCACACGCAATATCATCGTTTTGCTGTGCGCCGCATCAGCCCACTGTTCATCGACTTGTCGTTCGTCGATGTTGGACTGGAACGGCTAAACTCGCTCGGTTCCGAGGTTCCTTTGGGCGCTGCCGTGCAATGATCTCCAGGATGCCGTTTCACGGTTTCATGAAACAATGCGCCTCATGGGAGCTAACCGCCCAAATTTGACCCACCATGAAATCGTTCCAGACGCATAATCGCGGCTGGTGGTTTGTATAAGATGGAATCGCATCCGCCGCCATACTGTTTCTTCACTCACTCGGTCATCACCATTCTCTACACACTCTCTCTATCTTCTCTTCTTTGAACTCTACTGGAAGCGTGCTTCCTGACATTCTTTTCTTGAATACCCACATAGAAGCGAGCTTCTATCCTTTCTCCACCTACCAACCGAACACCTTTGAACCCGAACCGATCGAAAAGTAGCAATCATGCATTTCAGCACATCCTCCATCTACTTCGGTGTCGTCGCCTTGTCCTCGACTTCCGCTGTCCTCGCAGCTGCTCCCTACGGACAGTGCGGTGGTCAGGGCTTCCAGGGCGACTCTACCTGCCCCCAGGGATGGTCCTGCGTCAAGAGCAACGACTGGTACAGCCAGTGCGTTAGCGGTGGTGGAAACGGCCAGGCACCTCCTGCTGCCACCGGCGTTGCACCGGCACCCGTTGTTCCTTCCGCTGCGCCTGTGCCATCGATGAACGCCACCGAGCCCATCGCTGCCCCTGTTGCTGTTGCCCAGCCTGCTGCCACTGGCTCTGCCGGTGGTGCCAACGGCTCCACCCCCGACGTCGCTGGAAGCGGTGCCAACGGAGCCAAGTGCTCCCTCGACGCTGCCTTCAAGTCGCACGGCAAGAAGTACCTCGGTGTTGCCACCGACCAAGGTGCGCTCGGCAAGGGCAAGAACAAGGAGATCATCGTCGACAACTTCGGTCAGGTCACCCCTGAGAACAGCATGAAGTGGGATGCCACCGAGGCCACCCAGGGCAAGTTCACCCTCGACGGCGCCAACGCGCTCGTCAGCTTCGCCACCGAGAACAACAAGCTCATCCGTGGACACACCACCGTCTGGCACTCCCAGCTCCCTACCTGGGTCTCTTCCATCACCGACAAGACCAAGCTCCAGGAAGTCATGGTCGCTCACATCAAGAAGCTCATGACCACCTACGCCGGCAAGGTCTACGCCTGGGACGTAGTCAACGAGATCTTCAACGAGGACGGTTCTTTCCGCTCTTCTGTCTTCTACAACGTTCTCGGTGAGGACTTCGTTGCCACCGCTTTCGCTACCGCAAAGGCCGCCGACCCAGAGGCCAAGCTCTACATCAACGACTACAACCTCGACAGCCCCAGCTACGCCAAGACCAAGGCCATGGCTAGCAACGTCAAGAAGTGGATCGCTGCTGGTGTCCCCATTGACGGTATCGGTTCCCAGTCTCACTTGTCTGGCAGCTGGCCCATCTCTGACTACCCTGCTGCTCTCAAGCTCCTCTGTGGCTCTGCTCCCGAGTGCGCCATGACTGAGCTCGACATCAAGGGTGGATCTGCTGCTGACTACAAGACTGCCGTTACTGCCTGCTTGGACGTTGAGAACTGTGTCGGTGTTACCGTCTGGGGTGTCAGCGACACTGATTCTTGGATCGGTGCTGCTTCCACTCCTCTTCTCTTCGACGGCAGCTTCAAGGCTAAGGAGAACTACAACGGTCTCTGCACCGCTCTTGCTTAGATACCTAGAGTGGAAGTGAGAGTTGTCGACTAACTTTACCACCTTTCGGTAGACGTTGAGTGTTTGTTTTGTTGAGATGGGATGGTATTCTATCGTATATATATTTACTTCTTTGAGATGAGAACATCATCTTTCAATTGATCATTTGAATCACTTCACTCTTTTTCTCTATCCGAACAACAACGTGATGATGTAATGATGTTACATGTGCTTCATTGTCCATAACGATTACGCTACTCCAAGTCGCAGGCTGACAGCCCTTCGGTGGGCCTCTAGTTCCTCAACGCGCGCGAGTTCCATAACAGCAGGGCCGACGTTCTCGAGTCCTTCCCTAGTCAGGTGGGAGCTGGTGATGTGCTTGACGTACGACGACAGATTGACACCCGAGTACTGCTTAGCGTAGCCATATGTTGCTATCTCAAGTTAGCAGAAGGTTTCGAGAAGAACATATGAGAGATGACTTACGTAGAGAGTGGTTTACACCAGCAGAGTAGTCGCCGACACTCTCCGGGGTCCATTGGCCGATGAACACACTTCCAGCATTCTCCACCATTTCAGCTACCTTCTCTGCATCATCGACTTGCAGGATGAGATGTTCGGGTGCGTAATCGTTACTTAGCTGCATAGCCTCCTCCATTGTGTCTACTGCAAGTGTGAAGGAGTGCTCGATAGCCCCACGAACAATGTCTACTCGTGGTAGTGCGCTTGCCTGCTTGTGAAGCTCGTCTTCGACTGCAACAAGCTGTGACTCGTTCATTCCAACTGCAATCAAGATGACCTGAGAGTCGACACCGTGCTCAGCTTGGCTAAGAAGATCCGATGCGACGAAGGCAGGGTTTGCATTCGCATCCGCAATGACGAGCACCTCACTCGGTCCCGCAGGCATATCGATGCTCACACCGGCATTCGTGTCGTTGGAAACGTGCATCTTCGCTGCGGTGACGAACTGATTACCCGGGCCGAGGATCTTGTCGACCTTGGTCACGCTTTCAGTACCGTATGCCATTGCCGCGACGGCTTGCGCACCACCAGCGAGAACGATAGATTCTGCGCCAACCTTATGGGCAACGTAGACGACCTCGGGAGTAACTTGGCCATTAGAACGCGGTGGGGTCGCGAGAACAATCTTCTTGCAACCGGCGACCATGGCAGGTACACCAAGCATGAGCGCTGTAGAAGGAAGCACAGCTGTTCCACCAGGCACGTACAGGCCGACTCTCTCAATCGGTCGAGCGAATCGTGAGCACACGATGCCGGGCATAGTCTCTACTCTCAGTGGCTTGTCCTCCTTCTGTGCAGCGTGGAACTTCCTGATGTTCTCAAATGACACATCAATGGCCTTGGCCGTCTCAGGCCTCAACTGCATGAGCTCCGGAGGGAACGGTGCTCTCAGTACAGGCGAGGTAAGCGACGTAGCCTTCTCGAACTTGTGTGTGTATTCCAGCAACGCAGCGTCTCCGCGAGTTCTAACCGCCTCGATGATCGGTAGACATATACCCAGAATCTTGTCGGTCGAGCGTTGAGATGGTCGTTGAAGGGTGGCGCTGATAGTCTCTGGTGTCTCGTTTGCGGTTGCATATCTTCGCATCGCGATGCGACCGTCCTTTGTGCCGGCGGGGTCATCCTTGCTCTTCGGAACTGAAGCGGCTTCTTTAATCTCTTCCTTCGTTGGGGCATTTGTTGTACCGTTAGTCGCGCCGTTCGTTGCTGCAGCTGCTTGCGCGGCAAAGGCCGGCTTAGCATCACCCTGTCGCCTCTTGACCTTGATACTCTTCGCGTCGAGGTTGCGCTCGACATCCTCCAATGACACGCCAGACGCTATGCACTTGGTGAGAGCAAAGTAGAAAAGATCAGCAGCTTCGAACGCGACTTCATCTTTGTTGTTCGCGTCGCACAGCTCGGTGGCCTCCTCTAGTATCTTTGCCCTCAACAGCTGTGAGTCGTTGAAGAGTCGCGCGGTGTATGAGCCTTCCGGTGCTGAATCTTTCCGGCTCTGGAGGGTCTTTTGTAGTTTCGACAGGCCGGTGTACTCGCCGAAGCAAGTGGGGGTTGCAAGGTGGCAGAATCCCCTGCCCTTCTGTCGCACCACAAACTGCAAGCAGTCGCTATCGCAGTCCAGCGCTAATGACACCAGCTCTTGGACATCACCACTGCTTTCGCCCTTGTACCACAACCCTCGCTTCCGGCTCTGGTATACACCCCGTCCAGTCTTGAGACTCTCCGCGACACTCTCTTCGCTGCTGTATACGAGCCCGAGGGCGACTCCCCGCTCATCTGTGACGAGAGTTGTGAAAAGGCCGTCGGATCGGTCGCTCGTTGCGTTGGCCATGAATAGCTTCGCGACGCTCAACGCGTTGGTCTGTTTCGACGGGTCGACCGTGAGGTTTTCGGCGGAGATGATGGGTATCGCGGATAGCTTTGCTAGCTTCAGAACGCTCTCCATGCTCGGCTTCGCAAACGAGACGAAGACGTTGGGTCGATCTGTTCCGTAATCCTTTAGCCATGCTTCGACGAGGCCAACATCCTCCACTTGGTGGGCGTAGATGTCCACTGATGTGCCCGCGATAGCTTCTATAATCTCTTCCTTTGTGTTTCCCGGCAAGCACAGCACTATCCTGTCTTGGTCGATCTTCAATGTCTTGAGCTGATCTAATTGCTGGCGGGTAACGAATACCTTGGCGGCGCCGGCATCGAGGAGAGATACGACATCGTCGATTGAGGTGACGGAAGCAACACCTAGATAGTTGGCGAAGCGGCCTACCGATTGCTTCAGGTGGGAGAGGGTCTCATCGATGGTCTCGTCGGTGACTCGAACAAAAACGTTGCCGACAAAGGACAATGCTTGAACATCAAGGCCTTGGGTAGATTTCGTGTAAGCAGCCAGATCAATCGCAGCAACCAGATTTGGTGCCATGGTGTAGAATTTGGTGCGATTGA
Organism: Alternaria incomplexa; assembly: GCF_024043165.1. Taxonomy (NCBI): domain Eukaryota; kingdom Fungi; phylum Ascomycota; class Dothideomycetes; order Pleosporales; family Pleosporaceae; genus Alternaria; species Alternaria incomplexa. Next base: position 21,079 of record NW_026249854.1, read on the forward strand.
GGTTTGGACAGAAAGTGTGATTCACACTTGATGCGTGAGTCGCTAGTTCATTGTAGAAAAAGTTCCAGAACTAGCAGATGCCAAATCGCGGGGCGGGCTGCCCCACTACGGCGATGACGACAACAACGTAAGCACCGACGCGCTTCAGACGCGTCGCACTTACCGGAAAGCCTCGGATTAATATATAACCTCTGGATGCTGTTGTTTCCGTTCCGAGAGATACCTTCGCACACCCTGCTCACCCTTTGTATTTGCAAGTTACTGGTTGACTTTGGACACTGGATTCGTCTCCTCTCGTTACTGTCTCCCTGGCCTAGCGTGCGAACCGAGGTCCAGACTGAAGCGCAGGTAACTAGCGAACTGTAATCACCAACATGGAATCCCAAGGTACGATCAGTATTAGATGCTCGGAGGCACCGGAACCACTCCAAGGGCTCCACGGAATCTCCTTGGTCCAGAGAGATCCACAGCGGATGATGAGCTTGTTCATTCCGCCCGTAGCCCAGGATAGTACATGTACCCCACTCCGTTGTGAAGGCTGCCTAGCGAAACCCACTATAATTCGTGTGTAGTCTGGCGAGTATAAAAGGGTCGAATGCTCTCCGCGGATGCCTGATCTCCATTACACTTGAGAACACCTCTTTCATCACGAACATGTCTTATTCACCACCCGACTCCGCCAAACCCTTCACCCTTGATGTCTCTGACCAAGACATCTCGGAATGGCGTCAACTCCTCCAGCTCTCCAAGCTGGCACCTGAAACTTGGGAAGGGCGACAGGAAGACCGCCGCTTTGGCGTGTCCCGCAAGTGGCTGTCCGATGCAAAGGACTACTGGCTGAACAAGTACGACTGGCGCGCGCAGGAAAAACACATCAACTCGTTCCCGAACTACAAGATGCAAATCGAGGACGTCGATATGCATTTTGTCGCTCTTTTCTCTGAGAAGAAAGATGCCATCCCCATCATCTTCATGCACGGGTGGCCAGGAAGTTTCCTCGAATTTCTGCCTATGTTGACGTTGATCAAGGAGAAGTATTCAGCCAAGGACCTACCATACCACATCGTCGTGCCCTCACTGCCCGGGTACACCCTGAGTACCGTGCAGTCGGTAGACAAGGAATGGACTCTGGCAGACAGCAGTCGCGTCATGAACCAGCTGATGCTGAATCTGGGCTTCAACAAGTACCTCGCCCAGGGAGGAGACGTTGGCAGCTTTACGGCGCAAATGATGAGCCAATTGTACGACTCCTGTGTAGCATTGCATTGTAAGTCCAACTCCATATATCGATTACTCTGATTCTGATGTACCAGTGAACCTGATAAGTGGTCTTCCTAAGCCGGACGAGAACACTCCTTTGAATGAGGTAGAGAAGAAATCCCTCGGTTACGCAAAGGAATGGGCAACTAGCGGAACGGCCTACGCTCAGGAGCATGGCTCGAGACCCAGTACGATTGGGAATGTGTTGGCATCGAGCCCGCTCGCACTCCTTGCATGGTAATATCATCGTTTTACGTAGAGAGATGTTTCCACTAATGTCGTTCAGGATCGGTGAGAAGTTTCTTGAATGGAGCGATGAGGACCCGTCCCTCGACGAGACGCTCACCAATGTGTCACTTTACTGGTTCACCGAAAGCTTTGCTCGTTCTATCTATCCCTATCGCGCGCTCTTTGGATCGGGTGCTAGGGACATCGGCGCGCCTAAGAAGCCACTCGGTTTCTCGTTCTTCCCACGAGAACTGGCCCCAGGCATCAAGAGCATCTTGGAGAAAGAAACAAACTTGGTATTCTATAAGCAGCACGAAAGCGGTGGACATTTTGCTGCTCTGGAAAAACCGAAAGAGCTCTGGCAGGATGTTGAGGAGTTTGCCGGCAAGGTTTGGAAGGTATGAGGTGGCATGAAGGATAGTGTCAGTCTTGCTTTCTGCGCACGAAGGGCGGCTGACATGATGAAGGGTTCTGCTACGTCCTCGAGATTGTAGGAATGCGATTTGTGGTCCCAGGGAGCTGTGAGGAGTTGCAACGGCCTGCAAAGGTCTTTTTGATGCTGCTAGTGCTATATGATGCGGAGTATGGTACCTGACTAGTTGCTAAGGGGTACATGCCCTGCGAGTAAATGTTATTCCTGCTTCATCGACCAAAAGTCGCTCAATTTCCGCGATCCCAGTTACCGATTTCACGTCCATCGCAATTTGGATGGAACGCCGATTTGTTATCAATACCCCGACTTATAATCAATACACCGTTGGGCCCACCCGCACGCGCAGATCGCTCCTCCCCTGGCGGCAGAACTCCGCCCATCGGCTTCAATGTTCCGCATGACGCGCAGCGCCGGCCCCAACCTCCAACGATCGCACGACAGCACTGACAGGACATGACAAGAGGCCAAATCGGGCCGGCTCTTATATGTTTTGCTAAAATGTTCTACAGCAAGTAACCACCTTCTTAGTGTCGCCTCCGCGCCCTCATCGGCAGATGCATCGGCATCACCAAGTACACCAGCTACGCGTACACGCAGCATGAATACCCGTCGGCAGTTGTGCAACAGAACGAAACATTCAATTTGAAGTGCGATCACGTGAGCCTCCCAGTGTTGCCTCGGTAGTTGTAGACCTTTACCCCAGCTTCTTCGCATGCTTCTTGTACAATTCGGTGTTTGGTGTCGCCAAAGATCGTCATCGCGGCACGTCCCTGCAGGGCTGCATAACGGAGCACCCCAAATATGCCCCAGCTTCTGTTATTCGTTTATCCTGCCCCAGGCACGGAGGCGAACGCTAGTAATGTACCGTGACGAAGACCCAGTTTTCGGTAGAATAAAGAGAAGATGCATTCCCAAAATCTTGGATTAAGGTTCTTACTCAATCTATCTGGCTTACTGTCAAGATGAGGTTCGACAAGTCACTCCAATGTGCGCTGCTGAATGCGCCTTCCGTCGTATTCGCCGCCCCACAGTCAGCATCTTACCCCACAAACGGCACGGCACCGGCCGCTTTCAGCTCGAAGTGTGCGGAACTTGCATCTAAACTTCACATCGATGGTGGTGTTGTTACAACGGCCGAGTTTGTCGCCGCTGGTACGAACCTGACTGTACCCGTATACGACGAAACATGTGCCGCAGCACCGCCAGCTATCACAGCGGACATGTGCCGTGTCGCGCTCAATGTGTCGACTTCTGAGCGTTCTGGCTTCAGGATGGAGGCGTTCCTCCCAGCCAACTGGACGGGACGATTTCTCTCTGGGGGCAATGGCGGTCTGAATGGTTGCATCAGTTACGACGACTTGGCCTATGCGGTTGGTCTAGGTTTCGCTGCTGTTGGGACCAATAACGGTCATGATGGCACGAGTGGCTTGCCGTTTTATAATAACTCAGATGTTGTGGAAGACTTTGCATACCGAGCGTAGGTATCCTTGTGTTGGCATGCTAGAGACTGGCTGACCAATATTAGTTTACATACTGGTGTCGTGGTCGGAAAGCAGATCACCGAAGACTTCTACGGCAAACCGCACGACAAGTCCTATTACCTTGGATGCTCCACCGGAGGCAGACAGGGCATGAAGTCTGCCCAAGATTTCCCAGACGATTTCGACGGCATTGTTGCGGGCGCACCAGCCTTCGCGTTCAACAACCTTACCTCATGGAGTGGACATTTCTACACCCTCACTGGCCCAGCAAACTCGTCGTCCGCTTTCGTTCCGCAGTCGAAGTGGGTGCAGATTCACGCTGATGTCTTGAAGCAATGCGACAAGCTTGACAACCTCGAGGATGGCATCCTTGAGGCTCCCTTGCTTTGCCAGTATGACCCTTCGGGCCTAGCTTGCGCTGAGGGCAGCAACACCACTACCTGCCTTACGCCTGAGCAGCTAGAGACAGTCAAGGGAGTTTACTCGCCACTTCTCAACGATGCAGGAGACTTAGTCTATCCCCGTCTGCAGCCTGGTGCTGAGGTGATTGCGGCTGGCGCTATCATCAACGGACAGCCCTTCCCCTACACCACAGATTGGTTCCGCTACGCTATCTACAACGACCCTAGCTGGGATCCAGCAACTCTCAGCTCCGAGGACTACGACTACGCCGCAAAACTGAACCTCTTTGGGATCGAGTCCTTCAAGGGTGATTTGAGCGGAATGAAGGACCGCGGCGCCAAGGTGCTACACTGGCATGGCGGCGCGGACTTTGTCATCTCATCCGATAACTCTGCTCGCTACTACGAACACGTCACTTCTACTATGGGTCTGTCCTCTGAAGAGCTTGACGAGTTTTACCGCTACTTCCTTGTCAGTGGAACTGGTCACTGCGGTGGAGGAGAGGGTGCGCACGCCATTGGCCAGGGTGTGGGCGAGGTCAACGGATACGAGACCAGCCACAACGTACTCATGGCTTTGGTTGACTGGGTAGAAAACGGCAACGCACCCGAGACACTTATCGGAACGAAGTTCGTCAACGACACCGTCGCTCTAGGCGTTGAGTTTGAGCGCGCCCATTGCAAGTTCCCCAAGGTCAACCAGTACAAGGGCGGTAACCCTGATGTTATCGAGAGCTGGGAATGCGTTGACGCGTAAGGTCGAGTTTGATTGTAGAAGAAAGCATAGTGAAAATGGATCAAAGACTTGTGTTCGACACTTGATGGTTCCCGTATCAATATGGATGTTTTTTTAAGCTGCCAGACCCGAAGATCATTCGCGTACTTCCAAATCAGCCTCAGGGTCGGCGTGAAGCATTCAGTCGTTGTACCGCTTGCTACCTACACTGGAAACCTTCCCGGTGCGTAGACACCTACAGACACTTGCATCGAATGCATTATGCATGTCTCACGAAGTGTCTCATACATATTCCACTTTGGCCGCCCTTAACGTAGGATTGTCCCAGATTAATATCAAAATAAATCTAAAAAACAGTCGGCGTACCCACATACTTACAGGCCATTCGGATTTTGCTGAGAACCATGGTTGAGATGCGTTGAAACCAAGGCTTACAATCCACATGTGGTATTTTCGTGCCAAATCAATTTTCGCGCGTTACCTCGTACAATAGCGCTAAGACATGTAGTCGTGCTTTCCATAGTGTCGTCGGTGGATGTTTGAGAAGTGGAAGTGAAAGCCGAAGACTCACCGATTTCACTCCCCTACAACAACTACAACAGCGCAAGGTTAACAGCGTTTGACGTCACACAATTTCAGTCCGAGCGTCCTTTCTCTACAATGGCGCTCAACGGTATTGCAGTGCTTTTCAACGCGCCACAACTCACGTCCTCTGTGCATTCGAACTCGTTCCTCCAATACATCCCCACCATCGCAACATCTGCGTACACGAAGCTTACGAGCATAACATCCAACAAAATGGGCTCATTTAGCGTTCCCGAATCCCCATTTCCAGCGCGGCCTGCGAAGTCGGCGGCCACTGCGAAAAAGCCATCTCCAAGAACACATGACGCCAATACGTCCATAGGCAAGCGCAAAGAACGCGCCAATTCAGACGAGTACGGAGGTAACGGGGGAAACCAACCTTCACCAGCGAAAAAGAAAAAGCGAACATCGTTGGACGGTCGTTCTTCGGGAAAGAAAGCGATTGACTCCAGTCCCTCTTCAACACCAGAAACGCATTCTAAGCACAGCCATGAAAAGGCGCCACCGAATGGCCGCCCGACGAACCATGAACCAACTTTCGCGCAAAACCGTCGATCGGAACCACCTCAATATCCGCCTCTAAACGCATGTGGACACACAATCCATCCCGTCTATAGCGAGAATTACGCCAAAGCCATGTGCCTGATGTGTATAGTGGATGCCTCAATGAAGACACTCCAGCACATCCAAGAGTTCATCAACGCCCATGATGGCTTGTCTCAATGGAAAGAGAACCTCGAGGGTCACTATGCTAAGTCGACTTACCATGTCGCCAGTCTGGGTGGTAAGAAGGGGAAGAATGTGAATGGAACAGATGTGTCTTACAGACATTGCAAAAGAAACCTAGTCAACTTGATCAACGAGATAGAAGATCTTTCCGAGATGGAGCTGGCCTGGGAAGCGAAACAGCCTCCTGAGAACAAGGACGTTCACGTGCAACATGTCCGACTCAGGAAGCAGTACAGTGCTACAGCTGCACTGCACTGGTACAGAGACACTGAACACAACGGCTTCATCGGTCGTGTCGAGGAGGACTGCGAGTTCTTCAGTCAACGCCGTGGTCGGCGCTGGACAATCGCAAGTGATCCAGACTTCCCTGACCGAGATGGTCATGAACAAGATCTAGGATGGAAATCGCTCAAGAAAATCCAGCATAAGCTTCTCAACGAATCTGATATCCCCAAGGTTCAAAGGACCGATGTCGCAGAGCAACTGCCTAGGCGAAAGCGCCGACGAGAAGGCGCAAGCGTTTCATGGAACGAAAATGTTTACGTTCGTACAGATGCCGACGTGGATGTGCTCCGTAAGGCATCATGCTCACTCTCAGAAGAGTTCCTCGAGCCTTCTCCAAAAAGGCCTAGGATGGGCGTTCTTCGCACAACTCCACTCGAGGTCACACGAGAGCTTATTCCCGCTACACCAGTCGCGAACGGCTCGAACCCTATTCGCCCTCACTACGTCATCCCGCTGAGCCGCAACGGGCCTCCGAGAGACGTTGCTAGGAGCTCGATGTGCAGGCATAGACGACGGTACGTGAAGGGACAATGGGCAGTTCCGGAGGGGAGCGAAATCATCGATACCAGTGGATATCGCAAGAACTTCGACGTCCATGTCGCGAATATGGAGCAGCTGCAGATCGAGGCTGCAAAGATGGACGGAGAAGACCTTGGCGGGGATACAGAGATGAGGGACGCTCCTGCCGCCGATGCGCAAAGATCAACACCACAGCCGTCGCGGTGGTCACCAAGCCTTGGGGGCCGACTGGTGAATTGCATCGCGAATCTTGGGGTGTTCACTTTCCCGGGTTTTGATCGTGGCGGTGGTGAAACTTCGGCGCCGCAAAACGATGCTAGACACGCGAGTCTCCTGGCTTGATGCCGCTGTCAGGCTGTAACCGTACATCGTGCTGACATGTTGTAAGTCGTTCCCTATAGAGTGTCTTGGTGTTTCGCACTAACGGTCGTTTCCAAGGTTTACACGATGGATGCTTACGTGCTCAGCCCCGACATGTGACCTGTGGTACATACCTTGGCAGAGTGACTTATTCCCGACCGTCAACTCAACATCTCAATCTCAAAACTCACACAAGATTCTCGACACTGTTTGCGAAAGACCTAGCATCTTTTAAAGATGGGCTGCTCAGCTATGCGCTCTAGATTGGGGATCAAAAGGATCGATTCTCGGATCGACTTGGGCGAGGATCCCCCGCAAAACGCCGACGGCCACATCCCGGAAATTGACATTCGCTCACGCTACGCTTGGCCTGCACGGACAAGAGATATCGATTCGGCGTAATTGTGACGCCTGAAGGACAAGCACGTCGTCCAGATCGTGTGTAACGAAGTGGTTCAAATGTCGATCATGTCACTGCGTCGCTGGGTATAAAGCACCCTGTCTGCTTCATGCGCAACGAAATGTTTCCAGTCTGATACCACTTGTAAAGTGCTCAACTGTTACCAGCACCATCGCCGATCTTATACTGCAGGATGCGAGTCTCCATTGCTCCTGTAATTCTCTTCGCCTCTCTGGCATCTGCGGCCCCGCAATGGAGTGATCATTACAAACGCGAGGTTCCCACGCCCTCACCCGAACTGGTTCAGCGCCAGGAGTCTTTCGTACCACCACCCCCATTCGCAGCTGTCCGAAGACAGGACAGTGCTGTATGGTACGCTCCTGGAGGCAAACGCGAGGCTCCCACACCCGCGCCCGAACTGGTTCAGCGCCAGGAATCTTTCGTACCACCCCGATTCGCACGTGCAACTCCAGTCGCAGAAGCAGCTGTCCGAAGACAAGAATCAATCCTCAAACCAACTAAACGCGAGGTTCCCCCTACACCCGCGCCTCAAGCTCCAGGGAAGAGACAGAATGCCCCACGCCAGCACACTGACCCGCCGGAGACTATTCAACTCCGCGGTATGCCTAGAGCAGCGGATCCTGAGCCCACCGATCCTCCCAGTCCCTGCGACAAGGCGGAACCAGCCAAAATCAAGCCCCGAACTGAAGAGGAAGAACCCACCGACCCTCCCAAAGCCAGGGACAACACAGACACCAACCCCATCCTGAAAGCCCTATCAGGAACCTACTCCCTAGTAAACACATCCAGCTCCCGCAACGGCGAACCCATCCCCGACCTCCCGTACGGCAAAGCCCCCGTCGGCCTGCTCATCTACACAGAATCCGGCTTCATGTCCGCCACCATCACAGCCACTGAACCTGAATTCCGACCTAACCTCACCTTCCCATACCAGCCTGACGACTCAGATGCCGATTGGGCGCTCGTCGGCAAGCACAGCATTGGGTACGCGGGCCCGTACAGCGTTAACGAGGAGATACCTGCGACGGAGACGGAGGGCCAGATTTTCCATGGCCCGCTTACTGTGGCGAATGTGCCGACTTGGGAGGGGCAGAAGGGGAAGAGGAATTATACGATTGTTGAGGTGGAGGAGAATGGGGAAGAAGTTAAGTATCTGAAGATTGGAAGTGAGCGAGGTAATGGGTATAGGGGTATCCTCTGGTGGAAGAAGGTTGATTAGATGGTGGTGATGTAATCAGACTAGCAGGATTTTGATAGCGAAACAAACTTGAAGTTTGTTTATGGTTTCTCGATGGTTGTTCTCCACGTGTTCAGTGAGACATGCTTTGGTTTGTCAGGATAAGTGGACATGATCGCTGCAGGTGAAAACAAGAAAACGTTGAGACGGCAGTGGGTCTTGAGTGATGGCTGCGCCGGAATTTGACGATGCTATCAAGTGCTTCGTAACCAATGGCTGAATGATGCTAGTAATTAGAGCACGATGATAGCAACTATCTGTATCCATCCAGACTGCTAGAGCGTTCGTGCCAGTGTCTTATTCAAGTCTTTCTACTGCACTCCGGTCACTTGCCCCATACTTCTGAACTTGACTCCTGTGCACTCTGTCGAGATATCATCCGTTGCATAGCTCTCACTCCCTTCCTATTCAAACCTGCTTGAACGCCGTAGAACGTCCAATCTGCCCGGCTGACAAGACCCAGGAGGCGGAACGTCAGGATGGCATATAGGACTTCAGTAGATTCAAAATTTCGTCAACAACTGTGTTCGAAGTCGTCTCTTCCTCTCCACGGGAAGTGTCTGACGCCTAATCATCCGACTTCATTTCCACGTCCTTTGCATCTTTCGTCTCCTCTTTCGCTGGCGCATCTTCTTTGGACTTTTCATCTCCCGATTTTGCGTCACTGGGTTTCTCAGATCCTCCATCTTTCATCTCTTGGTCCTTGGCGTCTGTGCTAGCTGGTAATTTTGGCTCTGGGCTCTTGTGATCAAGGCTCGGTCTGCCAATAGCTCCTTCAATGTTGAGCTTTCCCTGCTTTTGCGGACCGGTATCTTCCATGCCAATGACCTCTGGACCTCGGGCATGTGGCGCTTCTTCCTCGCCCTCGACGGTGTCTACGATGGTACCTCCGCCTTCCATCTCGCCGAATGTAGTCCTTGTCGGGCTAGTGGTCATGCTGTGGGGGTTGTTCAAAACAATGCCGGCCTCTTGTTCTTGGCGCAGAAGTTCGCCTTGAGTGACGGGCCCTGTAGACGGCAGCGTTTCACCCTCGGGATGTGACGAAGCAATTTGGGCTACATTCGAGGTGGGAGATTCTGCGCGCTGACCACTCAGCATTCCCACCGTCACTGTTTCTATGCGTCCAGCACCATTGGGACCGTCGACCATTTCGGTGCTTTCTGAAATAAGCTCGTTCTGGCCGCGGTTCTGAAGCCAAGGGATGGGAGTGAGTAGGGCTCCGCCTAGTGCCTCGTCTGAACCTAGCTGCGCTGTTTGCGTAGTGGTAGATGTGGTGCCATTGAGCAGTCCGCTGGAAGTCGGCAGCACGGCTTGTGGCAGAGGGAAGATGGTGAGGGGCGAGGAGACGGAGACGACACGGTCGAGTGCGCGGAGGTAGGGTGGCAGGTATCGGTAGCGTTTCTTGGGCTCGAGTATGAGTTCAGCTAGACGTTGGACGGTATGCGGGGGATGGTTCGCGAAGTTCTTGGAGAGGGTGGAGCGTATTGAGGAGTAGAAGGTGGTGACGTCTGTTGGTACGCTTTGCGACTCGGTCGAGGCGGAGAAGGCGGGCACAGGCGGTCGCGGAGGCGTGGCCGGCGGTGCGTTCTCTTTGTCGGTGGCATGCGAGTCTTGGCTGGATATGGCATTGGACGTGTTGGGTCGCGAGGGCAAGTCGGTGGTCGCGGACGTGGTCGGCCTGGGGAGTGCGTCTGCGGGTGGCTTGGGGAAGTCGGTGATGATCTGCGAGGGTCAGGGTTGATGGGTGTGGATATGGGTAGCTCGGGATTACCTCATCAAGGCGATCCAAGATGTACTGCAGTGTCTTTGGCCATTCTGCTCTACACACGGGCGCGTTAGATGCTGCATGCGCCGGACGTGGGCTCTAGGGTGGGGACGTACGAATCGAGGGAGCCGTCCTCGGCAGCTTTCTGGAGGATTAACTCTGCTGGAGGAGCATCAGTAGGTGCCGCGTTGCCAGGACCCTAGAATCCCAAACTCACCAGACGTCATGGCTGCGGCGCGTGGGTGTCGTGGTGGTGGTAGAGGCGCGACTCGCGATGGGGCTGCTTTTGGCGGGCCGATACTGCGTCAGTCGAAACGGCGACCCTGTGCACTACGCGTCCTTAATGATGTCAGATATGGCTGTGTGATTGGCCCAAGCAAGTGACGGGAAAGCTGTCGGTGTCGCGCAAAATGACGGCAGATTGAGCTCCACTGCGCTGGACTGCTACCGTAGTGCTCGAGGCCTGCGCCACAGATGCAATCTAAAGATAGCGCAGGCGGGCCAATGAGCAGCGGGCATCGCCGGGCGGTGCAGGTGGGCGATGGTTCAGCAGCAGCTGGGGCCAAGCTTTGTGCGCGTGCGAGGATGCCAAAAGCGACAAGCAGCTGAGCAGCCAAAGGCTTGGGCCGCGCCGCAGCATAACAGTCCGTCCGTACTTGTAGAAGTCAGACCGCCCGACGTGCGCATTCTCGTGCTTCGTATTTTGATATCCACAAAGCCTCACCCAGGCTACCGTTGACGCAGAGTAAACACGGAGCAGCGAGCGGGTCTTACGGCGAGACCCCCTTCAGCCTTTCTCCACACCGGCCGGGGCTCTCCCAGGCGCTACTTTGCGCACATCTCAGCACCTGCGTCCACCTAGCAGCAGCCGTCCCATCTCCGCCCACTCCCAAATCTTAACAAACAACACCTCCCACCGCCGCTCGCTCGTCTTGTTGTCCGTCGATATCGCTCCTTATCACCAAGTATCCCCATCTCCGACCCGTCGCTCGTCATCGCCTGTTGCTTCTTCGGCCTCTCCGCATAGCCAAGATACTAGTTTCAGCGACGCGCGCTCACCTGCTCCCCCGACGACAGCGACTCCCTTGGTTTCAGCAGTCCGCCCAGCGCCCGTCCTCTGTCTCAAGTACCCCGGCAGCCCTACAAACCGCACCACGACACAGGTCGCAGTTTGTCTGCGCCGCACCACCACGCCCGCCTCACCACCCGCCTCTATATCCCCACGCTCCAGCCGCCCATCGCGGCTGCCACCATAGCCAAAATTACTCACCACGAGGCCCGCCATTCCCTCCTAGGAGGCCAACCCCTCGACCGCGGCTACGCGCCCTACCCCAACACGACGTATCAACCAACATACCCACCGCAGCCCTCTTTCGATACCCAGCCTGGGGGGTATCACCACCGCGAAGGCTTCCCCACCACCCTCCCACCCGTCGTGCGCCGCCCACCGAGGATGTACGTTCCGAATACGCGGTGGACCTGGGCTTTTATGCTCACGGCCATCTGCCAGGTCGGCATTGCCCTCGCCCTAGAGTCGTACGTCTGCCTCTGCGCCACCCGCACCACCATGCGCCTGCTAACACCCCATCAGATATGTCTTTAGCAAGTTCCAGAATGAGATCCATTTCGCGGCCTCTGGTGCAGGCGCCAACGAGACCCGCACGATTCCCACTTTCCTCGCCGTCTTCATGTTCGGCTACGTCTACCAACTATTTCTCACCTGGGATGCCCTGCGCATGAAGAACACCATTCAGGTCATCGGTCTCGTTCTCTACAACATCGGCATTCTCATCTATGCCGCTATCCAATTCGATCAGATCAAGGACGCCGCCGACGACCTCAACACGCGCCGCTTCATCCCTCAAGACTTCTGGGACGACGTCAAGCCTATGCTCATCGCGCTGCCCGTGCTGATGGCTGTCGCGACTCTCATTTTCGCCTTCGAAGCATGGAAGCTGTACGATGAGTTTGCCTGGACCATCTACAAGCGCATCAGTGCCGACACAAGACTGAAGAGGCGCTATCTGACTTACCAGGTACTGCTTGTCCAATACCATACATGCGCGCCTTACTGACTACGACATAGATTTACATCGCTCTCCTCAAGTTCGACTTCTTCTTCTTCCTGGCCTTCACCGTGCAGTTTCTGGTCGTCGTCAAGAACACCAAGACAGTCGAACTCATCCTTACCGCAGCCGCCCTCGTCATCACCTTCTTCCTTTTGTTCCTCGCCGCCTGGTGGGTCCGTCGCGAGTCTGTCGCTGGAATGATTGGTATCATCGTCGTCTACTTCATTGCTCTCGGCTACTTCCTGTTCAAGCTCATCCGGATGTGGGTCGCCGATGCCAGCCGCCAGGAGGACTACAAGCCAGCCCGCAAGTCGCTGACTGCCTTTGCCATTCTCACCATCCTCCTACTCATCATTACCATTGTCACCGCGTGCTTGTGCACACACAACTTCAACAAGGGCTTGAAGCCCCATGTCAACGACAAGATCGTCCAGAACGACAAGACATACAACACAGAGATGCCATCATTGAGCGGACCTGCGCCATCACAACGGATGGAAATCGACTAGGCGCTCTTTTACATACCCCATTACACAAAATTTACGACATGACTTCTTGGATACCTGCTTTCTGCGAGCATAGCTTCATCATACCCGGATGAGATCAGCGGGACTGGCGTTCTTTCATCTAGGGATTCCTTTGGGCTATATGCGGAGATATCAGGTTGAAGATGGGACGGATTGCAATGTCGCATCACGTACGAGGAGTTATACCAACCCGCATTGTTTCCTTATTTCTTCCTTTACGACCTTTTGTACAACAACTGTCGGTCCTTTTTGTAACTAGGTGTCTGCTCATATTATACCCCACCATGAACAGACGAGCTCGGAATTGAATTGCGTTATGAACTGACTCTGTCTTGCCCATCATGCCAGTAAACCCTGTCTTGTTTTGATTCTTGCATCCAGAATTGTGTACGTGAATAAATACTTGTTCACGGTCGAGGCCCGATAGCCTGACAGTGGAGATCAAGGGGTTCAAAAGCTAACGAAGCTCCCCGACCGCCATGTGCGGGCGCGGGACCCTGCACGACATCATCGGGTCCCGCAAGCTCACCAAACTTACGTTGCTAGACTTACTCGACTTACTTTTTCCACACACACCTTCTCCACTCTCGCACCCTTTTTTTCGCGGTCGTGTCGCTCGCTCTCAGTCGTATTTATACGTGCTACATCTTTAGCTGCTGAGGCGATTGACTTCTCCCATCACCTTCAAAATGGCGTTTCGCTGGTACGTCACTTGGGAAAAGCGGTGGAGAACCGTCTGATGGGAAAGGGGATAATGCTAATTCGGATGACAGGTACCAGGCAAAGCTTAGGACGTCGCCTTACTTGACGCAGAGTATCACTACCGCGGTATGCACGTCTTTTATCTCGAACTGCGAGTCTTCAATTCCTCTTTGCGCGACGCAATGCGACTTGGTAGCCAGCCAGCGAGCAGGCCGATAAGCACATCCGACAAGTCGATATATAAGAACGAGAGAGGGATTGAGCAGCTGGCATGCCGAAACACGGAAACTGACATGGCATGCTGCAGGTACTCTTCGCAACGGGCGACACAATGGCCCAGCAAGGAGTCGAGCGCCGCGGCCTCGATAAGCACGACCTCGCGCGTACAGGACGCATGGCCGCCTACGGAGGCTGTACGTCTCCCCCTCCTCCATACCCCTTTCCATCCGCCATACTAACAAGCACGCCCAGGCATCTTCGGCCCCGCCGCAACAAAATGGTTCGACTTCCTCGTCAAGCGCGTAAACCTGCAATCCACAAATGGCACCATCCTCGCGCGCGTAGCCTGCGACCAGTTCCTCTTCGCGCCCTGCAACATGGCCCTCTTCCTCTCCACCATGGCATACATGGAGGGCAACTCGCCCGTCCAGCGCCTCAAGGACGCTTATCTGCCGGGCTACCAGAAGAACTTGATGGTTTGGCCTTGGGTCCAGTTTACCAACTTCAAATACGTGCCTCAGGAGATGCGCGTCTTGGTTGTTAATGTGATTTCGCTGGGCTGGAATTGCTATTTGAGTAGCTTAAACTCCGCCGGGGGTACGAAGCCGAACCCGCCTGTGGGAAAGACGAAGGAGGGTGGGCAGTTGCCGCCTTCATAGAGAATTTCTCGTGGGAGGGTGCAAGGCGGTTGGGATTGCAACATTTGCCAGGGTCTTTGTTTGTTCATGGGGCTGCAACTAGACCGGATGATACCCTGGGCTATGTGATAAGGCTATATAAATGGGGTGCAGATGGATTAGCGGAAGTACTTGATCGTTCATTAGCGTTACAATGCTCTATGCTTGATCGAGTTTGTGTGACTGGCCTCTTGCTATTCTACGTGTTATTTCACATTCGTTCCCTTGAGATAGTACTCCCTTCGTACGCATCACGATGTACAAAGCATTCTCAGTTCCTCCCACGTCGTATGCCGTATCAAGCTGGGTAAGAAGCACAGGCGTTCCTCGATCTCCACAAAACATATCAAGCATCCAGTCTCACGCATCAAATCAACAATTTCGAACATTCCAACATATCAATTCCACTTTCCACCGCCTCACCCAAACCCTGTATACTACAACTACGACTACACTAAACAAGCAGCCTCATCTCCCTCTCCAAGAAGAGCGAGCTGAGAGAGTAAAGATTACCTGGCAACGTAACCCACAATCTTGCGTTGCCATCAAGTGAAAAAAGGAAAAGGAAAAAAAAGAAAACGCCTGCTAATGCAATAATTACCTCAGCATGCCGCACGCTGATGATGGTTGGAAGAGTATAAAAAAAGCGTAAACAGAGTCGCATGTGCGTGAATATGTGGTATCCAGCGAGCACAAGCTAGAACAAGCAGAGCGAACAAGTTCCAAGAGGAAGGGAAAAGAGAGAGAGAGAGGAAAGAAACGTAGACAATGCGCCAGTATGCTCCCAAAACACCCACACCAATGTCAAACAACCAGATCGTTCCAAGCACCTGTCTGGCCACACGTCCTGCTGTGGCCCATCTTCCTGGAGGGACGGTCTCAGGAATCATCGACTTCTCGTCTGGCGCGTTAACGGCTGCTAGTTCGCTGCTTGCCCATGCGCCTAAAGAAGTCCATAACCTTCTTAGAGCTACCCGAACTTCCCTTGTTGCCGCTGCCTTGCTCGTCGTACGCATCCACGAAACGTCGGTTCTTCTGTAGCACGGCTGTCTTCCTCTGCTGCTGGTTGGAGTCGTCACCACCCATGCCTGCAGGGTAGGGGTTGGATGGAGTGCGCTGACTGAATTGCTGTGACTGCGACATGTCGGCTTCTGAGTCGTCCGTGGGGTGGCGGTACGGGCGATTTCCTTGGGCAGATGGGTGTGCTCCTTGTGGATTGGGAAATTTTTCGTCAAACTCGGGTGCCGAGTGGTTGTAGCCGCTGAACTGGGTTTGGTTCGCTGGTGCCGAGGAAGGTCCAGGGGCGCTCGTGTTGGGCTGCCGTATTCTGGAGTTGCTGTCGTGTTGACCGTCGTAGAGACCGGGCATGTTGCTTCCTTGGGTGCTCTGACTAGGAGACCTCGAGTCCGTAACGCGACCGAAAGGCCCACCGGGGCGCGAGCTAGCCCGAGGACGAGAACTGGAGCCGCGTCGCTCGTGGGAGGATTGCGCTGGTAGACTATCCCGCTGAGAAGAGAAAGTCTTCGAGAGAGAAGACGGAAGGAGTGAGAAGCGGCGGCTGGATTTCGGATTGTCGCCCGAGTTGCCTGTGTTCTTCCTAGAGAAGCCGAAAGAAGTCCGTCGGCTTGACTCCATGCTTGCTCTTGGGCCAGATGTCGAAGAAACCGCCTCGTTGGACATGGGTCCGGCCATGGAAGTGGGAGGATAGCTCTTCTGTTTCTTCTCTTCAGGGTAGCCGTAGGAACCTGTGGATGTAAATGACTCCTTGGGATCCTGCGTATAAGAAGGCTGACGACCAGAGAACATGGATGTCATGCGGCCGAGAGTCGAAGAAACAGTGTTCGATCTCCTGTGCCCGCCACCAGCTCCGCCATGTGGCGGACCCTGTACAGACTGCACTCGCTGCGAGCTCGACTGACCGATGTTGGGAGGCTCAGCTGCCTCAGACGGCTCTTGCTGCTGAGCATAAGGTGCCGATATGGAGTATTGTTTGCCCTTTGGCTGGGAGAAGCGTCCCTCTGCGTTTGTCTGGGCGACGGTCGCGACAGATGGCTGTCCGTAGGAGTTTCCTCGCGACGGTAGTCTCGATGTGCCTAGAGCTCCACCAGTGGATGGGCGTGTAGCGGATGGGGGCGCATTCCCGAAAGCTGTGTAATCAGAGACGGACCGCTGAGGCTCCTGCCTTCTGGTCGAGTTGTAGGTTGTGCCAGAAGAACGAGGTTTGGCGCTCGAAGTTGACTGGTATCCATCGGTGGGTGGTACTTCGGCCTCTTTGCCGCGTGCTTTTGGAGTTGTCTCGACTGGAGGGGATGCCTCGCCGCGGGCGGTCTGCGATGATGGCGCGACATATTCGACTTGCACGGTTCGTCGCTTGGTGTCGCGGGTGGTCTTTGGCTTCTCGGAAGGTGCCTGGTTGATCGCTTCGCGCTTCGTCTGGAGACCGCCGTGTGCGGTTGCGGGCGCGGCGTGCGGCTTCGAGGGTTCACGGACAGAAGCGCTTCTAGCGAGTGTGGGCTGCGGCTCGAACGTGTCTTCTGCTATCATGTTAATGCCTGTGCATTTGTTGAAAGGTGGATCTGGAAGCTTACTCGAGTAGACGGACGCCTGTTGGGCCTCTGCCGCGTTCGTGTTGCTTGAGGTGATGAAGCCAACAACGTGCGCGTAGTCAGCCAACCAGCTGTGACGCGCAACTTCGAACAAGTCCGCCCTTTTGCGTGGGTCTGGTACAAGGATGCGCTTCAGCAAGTCCCTTGCGTGTGGTGTGACGTATTCAGGAAAGGTGAGCGGTGTGGACACAATGTACTTGTAGAGCAAGTTGATATTATCACCCTCGGGGTTCGCTGGGTCGTCATCGAAAGGCAGGTAACCAGCCAGCATGGCATACTATATTCAGTTAGCAAGTGCGTCGAGATGCAAGATTGGGGAAACTCGAAACTCACCAGAATGACACCACAACTCCAGACATCGACCTTGCGACCGGTGTAGAGCGAATCGCTGACAACCAACTCAGGCGCCGCGTAACAGGGACTTCCGCAGCTGGTCTGCATGAGATCACCTCTGCGGGCTGCGTCGGTTCCTTCTAGTCCCAGAGATCTTATGTAGTCTTTGTCTCCGAGTCTATACTCAATCTCTTCGCTGAGCTCGTCGTTGGGGTCGAACGTGTTTGCGAATCCGAAATCGGTGATGATGATGTTCTTGTTGCGGTCGAGCAGCAGGTTCTCGAGCTTCAAGTCTCGGTGGACAATACCCTTGCGGTGGAGGTAGCCAACACCAGATATGAGCTGGGAGAAGAGCTTGCGCGCTGGGCCGTCCTTCAGGTAGCGATGGTTGAGGATGTAGTCGAACAATTCTCCGCCGGAAGCATATTCTAGAATGATACCGATATGGCGCTCAGTCTCGACCATCTCGTGCAGACGCACGATGTTGGGGTGGTCCAAGCCGCGAAGGATGTGGATCTCGCGGTAGATCTTCTGGAGGCGGTTCGAATTGCTCCCCAGGGTCTCTCGCCGTATGAGCTTGATGGCAACCTCAACCGAACTGTCTCGTTTCCAGCCCATCTTGACTTTGCCGAACTCTCCCTCGCCAAGCGTCTGGCCGAGGATGTAGTTGCCAAACTTGGATCGCTTCGCGTTCTCCGACTTGGAGTGGTCCTGTCTGCTCTTTCCTCCTACTGCGCCTCCGCTTCCGCTGCCGCTTCCGCCGCGGCCGCCATCATCGACGCCTTCGCTGCCGACCAGACTGAGTCCGGTGATGGGAGTCAGATCTGCGCCAGCCGTGACGGACGGGCCGTCTCCTTGGCGTGCTTGTGCGCGGGCGATGTCGTCCTGGGTGTCGGAGACGACGATGCGCTTTATGACGGCGCTCTCTTCACGGGGCAAGCTGGTTCCTACGGGCGGCTGGCCAATGGCAGTGGCAGAGCGACTATGGCCGGGCTGGGCTCGGGTCGAGGTGGTGGTCTGGCGAGGGCTGTCCTTTTCCCGCCGGCGTGACTCTTCGCGTGTCCGCGAGGGCTGTGACGACGAGGATGCAGATGCAGTGTTGGGCGAGCGGTGCGACGAGGTCCTGGGGGGCGCCATGGGCCCGCTGCCGTTGCCGTTGGTGGTGGGCGCGGTGTTCATCGGGGGAGAGTTCTGGGAGGTAGGCGTGTTGGGCGACGCGCCATTACTGGGCCGTCGCGACGTCGGGCGGCGAGCGGTGCCGGGCGAGGCTGCGGCGGGCGGTTGCTGCTGGTAGTACTGCTGCTGCTGACCATGCGGCGGCTGCGATGCCACTGCGGCCATGATCTGGGGACGGCGAGTTGGGTGCAGGGCCTGGGGGGTGGTGCGCTATGTTATCGGTCCTAAGCTGCGCTGGCAGTATTTGTGGGCGGAACGTCAACTGGCGGTGTTGAGCTGTCGAATGGGCTTTGGCGGGGAGAGTGGCCAAATCGGAGCCGCGGCGGTGCGGTGTGTCTGAACCTTGGCCTGGGAGCAATTGGGACGCGACAGACTAGATAGCTTCACATGCGCGTGCAGGTGCAGCGTGGGCAGCGAGCGTGCAGAGGG
The DNA here is from genome assembly GCF_024043165.1 of Alternaria incomplexa. Taxonomy (NCBI): domain Eukaryota; kingdom Fungi; phylum Ascomycota; class Dothideomycetes; order Pleosporales; family Pleosporaceae; genus Alternaria; species Alternaria incomplexa. The sequence continues at coordinate 40,257 of NW_026249854.1, forward strand.
GGTGCACAAAGGGCGGCCGTCGTGCGAGTCGGCGCCGGTGGCAGCGCGTCGGCTATCTAACGGTCGCGGCGAGAAGCTGCTCGACCTCGACGTGTTGATTGACGTGAGTGGAGAGAAGAGAAGGCGCGGCTGAGGTTGGTCTTGACGGCAATTTCGGTAAAGGCTGTGGCTTGGGAAAGGAGGCAGATGCACATCATCGACATGGGCTCGGCATAAACCAGCCCGCCAAAGCAAGGACGCGGGCACTGGTCTGCTAGATGCGATAATTACTCACGCCTACAGCTAGCCAGGCACTCCCAGCGCCTCCTCTAACACGCACGCCCGAACAACGCCCTTCACCACGCCCTCGATGTCTGCGCTCGACGCGCCTGTCTGCACGCCGCCGCTCGAATAGGAGTAGCAGCCATGGGTCGTTGTTTCACACAGCACCGACCCGCCCGCAAATTGCCTGTTATGCGCTCGCCCGCCGTGTGCGCTGCTGCGATATCTTGGGCTGGCCCTCGATATAGACGTCGCCGGCTCCTTGAATGTCGCTTGACCGCGCGCCTGCTGCGAGACATGCGTGATCCATTCCTGTCATCTATCCATCCGTATGACCGTTGCTGTCGAGGTTGCTCTGCGCGTGCTCACCGCGGGTCGCGTCCAAGAGCAAAAGCAACACATAAACATCAACAACACGCCCAACTTTGTCGCAGAACGTTATGACGCGCCCTGCCGGGATGGGCAGCACAAATAAGCCCAGATGACGCCCCCTAACTTCATCTGACAATCCACAGCAAGGACATCCACGCGTGTAGCAGCAAAGACGGAGGTTCGCAACAAGACAGGTCGACCAAACCGCTGTCACCATGTCTCAGCCGTCCACGCCGTAAGGGAGGCTTGCCCTGCATGTCTTTGCATTCCTCGCCAGCGCGTCCAATGAGAAGAAGCCGCCGACAGACATATTGACCGACATCCATCTCTGCGTCTGCAGCTCAGTCTGAGCACATCATTTTCTCTACATGCAGAACGAGGCAAGATAACCTTCCAGTCCGAGTCGCGCCGTCTGCTCTGTATAATTTTCCCCTTTGGGCGAGCGTTAGGCCGCTCTTCGGAACATTGGAAATTAGATGTTTGGCGCCTCGATCGCCCTTACCGTGCAACCAGCGGACCCACCTTCCCGCTCCCACCGTTACTCGACTCTTGCGCCATCTCCAGATGCCCTCGCGCTGTGCAACACGAGCCTCTGCCGTCCGGCTTGACGTCACTTTGGGAAAATGCCTGCTGCACGCTTCATTTCCTTTCCACCGCCCTGCGGCACATCTTGCGGAGCATATCTCCATACTGCAACGGTCGTACCCCGCGAGCATGGATCCGCTGTTCGAGTCGGGCATATTCGTCTCTTCTCACCTTACATTGAGTTCAACCATCTTTCAACGTCAGCTCTAGATTGCCGTTTCCTACGTAATGTTCAGATTGAGTTGCATGTCGGGTCAATGTTGAGGGACTACTGCTTCGGACGTTATTGAACAGATTGTGACAGCACTGATCAGACGGGTCTACCCTCGTCGTGTCGCTGTAATACTTGGTCATGCGCACGTTTATGACAGAATGAGATGGAATGTAGATCCGGAAGCTGCGGAGTTAGTAGGAAGTTACGGGGGACACCATGAGTGTAAGTGAGAATCACGTGGACTAGGGGCCTAGAACTTTGCAACTAGTACACTTTGCATTGAGAACCCACAAGTAGGTTACACCAACTGGTGACATGCCCTCTGCGTAATTTCATTGTTTGGTGGTTCACTACGGTTATTCTTCTGCAGTCATGCCACTTCACATCTTAATCTCGTTCGGCAGACCGACCTCCAGGATGTCAACGCCCTTCTGCAGCTCGCTCTTACCGGGCATCTTGTTCCTACGCATGAGCTCTGCTGCCTGTGTCATGTAGGGATCCTTCATCATACTCGCGACGGCCACCACTGTCTCGCCTTGGGTGTAGTACGCGACAAACGACGGCTTCTCTGGCTCGCCCTGAAGGATCACGTCGTCGTAGCCACCCACCGTGTTACCGCAGTATCGCAGCTGCGAGCCCAAGGCCGACCAAAAGACGGGAATGAAGGGCTTTGCTTTGGATCCTGGGTTGTTGATGGTGTTGGCTACAGAGCGACCGGCGTTTTGTGCGACGTTCCAGTGCTCGATGCGAACTGGTGTGCCGTTGCCTCCTGGTCCGTGGTAGGGGTATGTTGCGATGTCACCGATGGCATACACATCCTTCAGGCCACTGACGGCAAAGGACTCGTCTGTCTTCAATGATCCGTCCTTCTCCAGCGTAACGCTTGAGTTGTCCTTGAGGTATTCGGTCGCGGGCGCGACACCGACACCTTCGATGACGAGGTCTGCCTCCAGTGTGGTTCCGTCTTTGAGATGCACAGCACCGACCTTGGATGAATCGCTCTTGGAAGGAGTGGCCTTCTCAACACTGGCGCCCATCTTGAACTTGACGCCGTTCTTCTCGAGCAGACCGCGGAAGATGCCACCAACCTTCTTTCCCATTACACGCTCCATTGGTTCTGCGATAGCGTTAGACTACCATCAACGAGAGCAGACGGATTACTTACCCTCTTCCATACCAATGATGGTCACATCGTTCTTCATGCTAGCAAGGCAGTTGCCGACCTCCATACCGATGAACGAGCTGCCAACGACCACGACCTTCTTACCGTTGTCCCCAACAGCCTTGAGGATGTTCTGTGCATCGGGCAGAGTGCGGAGAAGGAAGACGTTCCCCAGGTCGCCCTTGAGACCGTCAAGTGGCAGCCACCTTGGTGTGCCACCAGTCGCCAACACCAGCTTTGTGTATTCGTACTCCTTTCCAGACTTTGTGGACACCTTCTTGCCAGAGAAGTCTACGCTCTTCGCCTCGTCTTCGATAATGTCAATCGACGCGTCCTTGTAGAACTCTTTTGACCTCCAGGCCGCCTTGGAGATGTCAGCCAGCAGCGCCTTGGACAACTTGGTTCGGTCAATGGGCTGGTAGCCTTCCTTGGAGATCACGGTGATCTTGCCATTGTATCCGCCGCCTCTTAGACCTTCAATGGCACCAAGAGTACCCGAGCCACCACCAATGACCAGGACCTTGTCCTCGCTCACTGATGAGCACTTGATGTTCAGGAATTTGCGGTTGGCCTTCAATGCGTCTTCGGTGGTTTTAACGTATACAGCGCCGTCCTTCTCGACTACTTCGTACTTCGCGATGGGGTCGAGGGCAGGTGCGTCTTCAACATCTCCGGTCGAGACCTTGAAGCAGGCTATGAATGTCAGTCTTGAGCATGCGACACAGGTAGCATACGGATATTACCTCCGTGCCATGGGCATGTCAAACGACCCTCTGGTGTCAATACGCCCTTCACTAAAGGCGCGCCGTAATGTGTGCAGTTGGCACTGGTAGCATGCACCTGGTCCTGGATCTTCAACAGGAGCACCTTTCCTCCCTCAACACCCTCAACTTCGACCTCCTTCTTGTCTCCATTCTTCATTTGTAAGGAAGTGACATCCTTGAGCTTGAATTCTTGAGCCATAGCTGCGGTTGTTGATGTAAACGGAGCTCTTTGTAGACGACTGGTGGGGCTGAATTGGAGCTTGAGTGAGGTTCGTAAGGGTCGTAGAATACGTAGTGACTGCATTAATGTTGTAAAGAGAGGTGAAGAGTGAAAGGCTGTCTATGAGCGCGACAGCTGCCAGTTGGCCAATGATGACAGGCGCATTACTTAGATTTAATGATGTCACGATTGGACGTGGAGGAGCTCCAGAAGCTGTAGCGCCGATCGCGACCCCACTTCGGTCGGCATCACTGCAATGTGGTGTCACCTTGCTATGTACAAAATAAACAAACTGGACACCCGCGTTGCAGTTTACATGAGCATGCAAATACGTTCAAGGGAAGACACAATTTACGCGTAGCTTCAGGATATTTTATCACCTTCTGTAGGAAGCAGATGTTGAGATGTTGCGGCAATGGGGTGGTGCTTTCAACCTGGCAACTGTCAACGTTCCCTGTACATGCGAACATTTGCATGTTCAATGCAGTAGAACTGCAGCGCTTTAGAGCCCATTGGGTCCTTATGATGCCCGTATCATGCTTAGAGTGAGTGTGGCCCTCCTGCTGTTGCATACTGTTGACCTGGTAACCACTGCACGACTGGAGAACTTAAGCTTCATTGCAGTATTCCGTGGGAAACATAATGTGACAAGAATATGTACGTCCAAGTCAAACGCCGAGAAATAGACAAATCTTGGTTCGTATAAGCGAAATGACGTGCAAGAAGCAACTGAGATTACGTAGCATGGCTACGATACACATCAAGCCAGACTTGCTGATGGCTTAGATCCAGGGTCCGAACAATTGTCTTCGCTCCCCTCTGCATGGAAACTTCCGCCCTCGCATGTGCAGTCGCAACTATAAACCTCTGCTATGAAATCTCGTGATGCCAGAATAAGGGAATCGGGACGCGGGACGCGGCTACCCTCCGCGTAACCGCCACCTACCAAACATCAACTAAGCACATGCTCTAGTTTGGCAGATCCCAAAGCAAACATACGCGGGACGCTCCAATCCGGTGACATTGGCCTCTTACCCCGCGGTCTGTTAGTGCAGTACCAACCAGTAGTTCTGACAGCAAAGCAATATCTTGCAGTAGACCTGAACCTTTGTTCAATGCTTTTCAAGCCTTCGCCCCGCCACCGACCCTTCTCACCACCAGTCACTGTCTGCCATTGCCGACAACACCACCGCCATACACCCACATCAGACAGCAAAGCAAAAGCTCAAGGCTGGCTCAGTCGTATCACGATTTCTCACAGCGATCTGATTTTAGACTTTGGATCGTCGCGATTTTGTTGAAAAGTCATTGCGAACCCCGCTCGTGCAAGGTCGATTCAGGGCATCAGGGTCAACCCTCTACCAACTCATAGACAGTCCCCTACGCACCAACTTGACGGCGACCGAAGCGCACGTTGTGAGTAGCGCATGAGCCAGGCAAGAGTAACTTGACGACACTTCGGTACCGACGGCCGGCGGTCAACATGGCTCGTTAGTGGCACAGATACTCACAAGACCGAGTGCTGACGAGCACAGACACATCCTTCCCTTCGGACCTACCTGTCCCTCAGGATGACGGCGCGTGTTCGCACTTGAGAGGAACACAGATACCTTCCGTATCCTTGTCCGCAACGTCAGGAGACTGGCTTGATGTCTCAATTTATCCGGGCCTGACAATCGTCTTCTGCTATCCGCGTACCGGTGCGCCTGGTGAAACAATCACTGAAGATTGGAACTCCATACCAGGAGCACGAGGCTGCACACCTCAGGCGTGCAGCTTCCGCGACGAGATGGCCAAACTACGCGACCTCGGCGCACAGCGTGTATTTGGATTGTCGACTCAGGACACTGCCTACCAAAAAGAGGCCAAGGACCGGCTGCATTTACCCTACGAACTGCTTTCGGACGAGAACCTACACTTTGCCAATGCCCTGAAACTACCCACTTTGAAATGGCAAGATAAGACACTGATTAAGAGATGCGCCCTCGCGATCGAAGACGCAGTCATCGTGAAAGTCTGGTACCCTGTTTTCCCTCCCGACAGCAGCGCGAAAGACGTAGTGGGATGGCTTGCAGGCAGAAAATAGTATATGCAGGACCATTTCCGTGCCCCTGAAACGAGTTGGTACCACATTTGGATGCGCACCCGTGAACATCCTGACTCGGGCCCCTACGGTGCTTTTACGGCTGCCGAATCCGGCTATGTTGGTAGTAGACAGGGGAACTAACAGCAGTTATCGCAACGTACTCAATACTGGGCGCAACAGGAGCTGGGGGGTCAGTTTCTCTCGATTAGCACGACGGTATTTTCCGCCGTCGTGATATACCTTTATTGCTCACACACACACTGTCAACTGTCGCGGCAAAAGCAATGTTTGGGGACAAGGTTTGACGGGTGCGACGTTGGGTTGCGCACTAAGGATCGTCAAACCTCCAACCGAACGTGGATCGCCCGCACCGTGCGTGCATCGTCAATAAACTTTAGCTCCACGCTCTTCTGCCGGACCCTACAAGATATGGTCTAACCCGTGCCGCCCTGCATGGCGATGTTGTGTCGCAAGGACTCTGTCGATCGCGGATCTTCGTGACTTTGTGAGCACCTACTACTATCCTTCATACACACTACATTCGTTCTATATGCTTTCTTTTCGGAGAACTTGGTGTATCACATAAAGAAGCCTGCGCATCCTGACGAAGTGGCTGAGGCATCGGCGCGGCGTCGTTCACTCACTCCTTGTCAGTATAACCAGCTTCAACACAATCTTTAATAATAATGTCTACCACACTCATTACTACCCGCCGACGACCACAAAGCACTACATCTACCTCATCGCGAAGAGCGCCGGCTACATCCACTTCGTCACCAAGAGCGACTGGTACTTCTACCAAACAACGGAAACCGAGCGCAACTTCTACATCATTACGCATTGCCTCATCGTCACCAACCGCACTACCTACCAACTTGGCATCAGACTTCTCCTTCATCCAACTTGGAACGAATGCTCCCGTTCCCAGCGTAACCAACTCATTCAATCAGCCAAGCCTCGTGGACACTTCCAAGGGACCCACCGAGACATGCTCTACAGATAGCGACTGCGCAAGCGGCAAAGCATGCTCGAGCGCAAGATGTGTTACCATGGGCGGTGCTGCACCGCTTGGCGGGTCGGGCGCAGAGCCAACTTCGCGACTAACTCCAGGGTCGGCTATTGGCATCGGTGTAGGAGTTGTGGGAATGGTGGTGTTGATGATTGCAGCTGGTTACTGGTTCTGGAGGGTTCGAGCAAGACGGCCACGCACCCATACGATCGAAGCGCCTTCACACACTCGCCAAAGGTCTGCCTCGAATGCCACAGATCAGAGGACCTTGGTAGCATCACTACCAAACAGTCCCCAGAACGCAGCCTTCAGTCAACAACAGACCATGGACCCAGGGCTATTTGCCAGGGCTCTTGCATTCAATGAGAAGAAGGAGAAACCGGACAACAAGAGGTCAGGATCTATGGAGAAGCACGCACGAAGCTCAACAGAAAAGGCACTGCCACCTCGTCCAACACCTCATCCGCTCATGGAACATCCCCTTCCTCCACCGCCAACGAAAGCAAAGTCGTATGCTGTCAATGTCAATATCAACAAGAGCATGATACTCGATGATGAGTTGATCAATGCCGTCAGTTCGCTTCGGGGTAATGATACTCCTCGCAGTGGTACTCCCACCCGGGATCGTGCGCCACGATACAAGTTTGAGGAATACATCCCGCCTACAGCCGCTCCTCCATCGATATCCATCTCGCATGCCACGCCTACCGCGGAAAAGCGAAACTCGGAATACGAACTTAGCCAATTACCGAACAAAAGACACTCTGTCGACAGTGTCTCGATAGCCGACGGCAGTTCGAACGGAGGTGATTCCGAACCACCCTCCCCTGTTAGAGAGACTCTTTCTAAACTGGAGAGCAAGCCCCCTCAACTTCCATTACCCGACTTGCCACCTCCAAGCCCAAGCTTCAGCTTTCGTTCCTACGACTGGTACCAGGATATTATAGGCGATCAACCAAATGGCGAGCCGAACACACCCACCGTTCCTTCGCGCAACCCTGCGCGAACACCAACAGAATCGACATTCCCTAAACCACTTTCTCTTTCTCCAAAGAAGGCGCAGTCCGCCATGCTACACTCGAGTCTTATTCCAGAACCACTTTCACCTGGTGCACCTCCTGCTGCATCAGGGTTGCTTTTACATCCAAGTTCAACGGTACTACCCAGTCCTACGAACCCGAACTTTCGTTTATCACCAACTGTTTATACCCCTCCGCGACAGCAGTCTCCTATACCACCAACAGCCCCACGTCGAGCCTCCGCGCGGGCTTCTACAATGACCACGGCAACCCGAGCTACGCACGATTCGCGAAGCTGGCTCCCGGACGATGGATTGTATCTTGCTGAAGAAGGTGACGAATATGCCGAATACAAGACTTTCCATCGACCTAGCGAGGACAGCAGGCCTACAAGCTACTCGCCCTTGACGTGAGCTACGGGAGCCACCTGCCCTACCATCATTCCAACTATGATGTTGGGGGCGCGCTGAGCTTTGTAGTCTTACCCATGCGGGCCGTGTACTGCCTGCACCAACATTGTTCATTCTCCACGGGCCGAGACCCTCAGGAAGGATCGCATTGCGCGCAGTGTAATACATCCGCTGCTCCACTTCTGTGTCCCGACTTTGGACCAACGAGGGCGTGCGCGACAGCCCTGTACTCCGACGCACGGGAAGGAAGCACGCGGGAAAACGCTAGGGCACGCGAGGCCATGAACTGCATGCAGCTCCATGATGCAATGCGAGCAAGGTGCAAATACTACGGATCATGCTGCAGAGCGGATGCAATGCCACAACGACGTCTAACATTCTTGTACTTTAATACCCTAACGTAATGTAAAACAAACAGTATCAATGAAATACAACAACATATCAATTTCATGACAGTATGGCTGTGTGTATAAGCTTTCTTCCTTCGTGACCAGCAACCGTGCTTGTGGGGAGATCTGCGTGCGACCCCACTGTCATGACATGTGGCTACAGAACGTTGAACCCGCCATATCGTGCCGTGCATGTACAAGTTTTGGCTCTACCGAGATACATTCCGTAGCGCGTCCACAATTTGTGCTCTTGTCAGCTTCGGAAGAGGACTGGGATGTTTACGTGGACCGAGGAAGCAAGAGCGCCGTGAAGGCGTTCGGAGATGCTTAGCAATTTTCATCCATCGGGTCGCACCTACTGATTCGGTTCATGTTGAAGCAGGCACGATGACTTCCGTGCCAAACATTGAAACTGGAAGATATCACCTCGACACCAACTTCCGACCCTCAAACTTGACGATGATTCGCTTCTTTTCCTTTAGGGATCCGTTCTCTTCCTTCAGGATTGTTGCGCTGTACCGCATGCTGGGGTACATCCTACACTGGAAGTACCCACGGGTAAGTCGCTTCTACCAGGCATTATGAGCTATCACAAGCTTCAAGCCACGAAGCTTAGAATCTAGAAGTCCGTCTTCTTCACGATCCCCACACATCGACGGAACTGCATGTCTCCGCACGTTCCTATTCGCTCAATGTCGGCGCGCTCCCCCATGATCATCCCCCGCACGGAGCTCGCTTATGCATGGCGCATGCAGGCGCCCAGCCTCCTCGAGTCCAGTTCCTGTTGCTCAGCGTCATTGCAGGTTCCTTCACTGCGGGGAATCGCAGATTCACGCAGCAAACCAATATGGCGCCTAATGCAGTGGACAGCAATGCGGAAAGCTATAAAGGGACCAGGTCGCCATGGACTCCAAAGGATCTTCAGGCAGCACTCGACTGGTTCAGCACATCGATCATGTCGCGCTCAAGCTATCTTCAAGCTTCAACGCTGCTCTCTTCCTTCCTGTCGCTTACAGCTGGCCAGACACCTATCAGCTCGTCTGACGGCGGTTGGAGCACGACCCTGGCTGGCACCCCTACCTCATTCCGCCCTGTCTTTACTCTTCCTCCCTCAGTAGACCAAGGCGTTGAGCAGATCCCCAACATCTACGATCCGCAAGCCGTCAATGCACAGGATGTCTGCCCAGGCTACAAGGCGTCCGGTCTTGAACAAAACGACCGTGGCCTGAGCGCCACCTTGACACTGGCTGGGGCACCTTGCAATGCCTACGGTACCGATATCGAGGAGCTAGACCTGAAGGTCGAATACCAGGCCAAGGGGCGACTGGCCGTTAGCATTGTCCCCAAACATCTTGATGCTAGCAACCAGTCCCAATGGATTGTTCCCGAGGATCTTATCCCAAGGCCGCAAGCCGAGGATTCATCGAAGGGCACAGACCTCAAATTTGATTGTAAGCCATCTCAACGAGGACATTGTATAATTATGAGGATTCTCAGCTAACGCGGTTTCAAGGGGGAAACGAGCCATCTTTCTGGTTCAATGTCGGCCGTCGCTCTACTGGAGATGTCATCTTCACTACTCAGGGCTCGCACCTCATTTATGAGAACCAGTTTGTTGAGTTTGTGAACAGCCTGCCTGAAGACTACAACCTTTACGGTCTCGGAGAACGCATTCACGGCCTTCGCCTGAACAACAACTTCACCGCAACCATTTACGCTGCTGATGTTGGTGACCCAATCGACCGCAACCTTTACGGTAGCCACCCGTTCTACCTCGAAACCCGCTACTTCGAAAAGGGCGGCAATGGTAGCAGGACCCCTCTTAAACAGTCCGAGATGCAACAGAGCAACTTTGGCTACGACAGCAAGCCAACTGGATCGAAGTACGAGTCTCTCTCTCATGGTGTATACTACCGTAACACTCACGGCATGGATGTTGTCATGAAGCCTGACCATCTCTCGTGGAGAACATTGGGAGGTGCGATCGACCTATTCTTCTACGACGGACCTTCTCAGCCTGAGGTGACCAAAGAGTACCAAAAGTCGGCGATTGGACTGCCTGCCATGCAGCAGTACTGGACCTTCGGTTTCCACCAGTGCCGATGGGGCTACCGCAACTGGACAGAGTTGAGAGAGGTTGTTGAGACCATGCGGGCTTTCAACATTCCTATGGGTAAGCTCATCGTCGCATTATATCGCTTGCGCATGTTTGCTGACTATGACTAGAAACTATCTGGCTCGACATCGACTACATGGACCAATACCGAGACTTCACTCTTGATCCCGTGACTTTCTCTCCCTCTGGTGTCAAAGACTTCTTTGGCTGGCTGCACGGAAACAACCAGCACTTTGTACCCATTGTGGATGCAGCAATCTACATCCCGAACCCGCAGAACGCGAGTGACGCATACGACACTTACACTCGCGGAAACGAGTCTGGTGTCTTTCTGAAGAACCCCGATGGCAGCCAATACATTGGCGCTGTATGGCCTGGGTACACTGTCTTCCCCGACTGGCTATCTTCCAACGGTGTAGCCTGGTGGGTTAAGGAGATGGTTGAGTGGTACAAGGAAGTGCCGTTCAGCGGCTTCTGGGTTGACATGACTGAAGTCTCTTCATTCTGTGTCGGCTCCTGCGGTACTGGCAACGTTACCCTGAACCCTGTTCACCCGCCTTTCTCTCTCCCTGGTGAGGTCGGAAACATTGTCTACGACTTCCCTGAAGGATTCAACATCACCAACGCAACCGAGGCCGCCTCAGCCTCAGCCGGTGCCTCTAGCCAGGCTGCATTGTTAGCAGAGCCCACGGCAGAAGTTTCTACAACTGCCAGCTACTACCGATCAGAGCCCACGCCCGGTTCGCGCAACGTCAACTACCCTCCATACGTCATCAACCATGTCCAGGGCGGAGCTGATCTTGCTGTTCACGCCGTCAGCCCTAACGCGACACACGAGAACGGTGTTGAGGAGTATGATGTCCACAACCTCTTTGGCCACCAGATCATCAATGCCACCTACCAGGGTCTTCTCGAAGTCTTCCCTGGCAAGCGACCCTTCATCATCGGACGTTCCACATTTGCTGGTAGCGGCAAGTGGGCTGGTCACTGGGGTGGCGACAATGCGTCCAAGTGGGCTTACATGTTCTTCTCCATCCCTCAGGCTCTATCCTTCTCGCTCTTCGGTATTCCCATGTTCGGTGTCGACACATGTGGATTCAACGGAAACACCGACATGGAGCTTTGCGCCCGCTGGATGCAACTCTCTGCTTTCTTCCCATTCTACCGCAACCACAACGTGCTCTCTGCCATTCCACAGGAGCCCTACGTCTGGGATGCCGTAGCCTCTGCATCCAGGACCGCCATGCACATCCGATACTCTCTGCTGCCCTACATGTACACTCTCTTCAACGACGCCCACACCACTGGTTCTACCGTGATGCGTGCGCTCGCATGGGAGTTCCCCAACGAGCCACAGCTCGCAGGCGTCGACACACAGTTCATGTTGGGACCCAACATCCTCGTCACTCCCGTCCTTGAGCCTCAGGTTGACACCGTCAATGGTGTTTTCCCCGGTATCGTCGACGGCGAGAGCTGGTTCGACTGGTACTCTGGCGAGCGTATCCAGGCTGAAGCTGGTGTCAACACTACCATCTCGGCTCCTCTGGGCCACATCCCCGTATACGTCCGCGGTGGCGCAGTACTGCCAACTCAAGAGCCTGGCTACACCACTACTGAGTCCCGGAAGAACCCATGGGGTCTCATCGTTGCTCTATCAACTGATGGTACTGCTTCTGGTAACCTGTACATTGACGATGGCGAATCTCTTGAGCCGGAGTCGAGCCTGGACATTACGTTCGCTGCTATGGATGGACAACTGAAGGCTGAAGTCCAGGGCGAATTCAAGGACACCAACGCGCTTGCCAACGTCACTATCATGGGAGCTTCATCTTGTGGACAGGTCAAGCTGAACGGCGAGACGATCGATGCAAGCAATGTAGAGTACAACTCTACCAGCAGCGTCCTGAAGCTCACAGGTTTGAATGATTTGACCAGTGGAGGAGCCTGGCAAGGTAGCTGGACCCTGAGCTGGGAGTAAGCGATAGAGTTTCATAGAGGATGTATCATAAACTTTGGTATCATCAACCATAGAAAGGTGAAGCGACCCTAATGCTCGATTAGCGAGCTACCCCTAGACATGAATCTACTGCGTTTCAAAGCCAACCCCTGACCTTCATGTTTGACAAATCTATGCGTCCTCGGAGCGCGCTGTGCTCATAGTCTTTCAGGTTTTGCGACGAGCGGAGTCGTGAACAAATGACGTCATAACGGGAACTTGCACCTCCAAGGATACGACCAAAGCCCAAAGGAGTCTTTACGTACCACGCATCATCATGGCACTCTCTCACACACGAAGAAAGTTCGTTCTGAACACCTCCTTCAGCAACAAATCTCCAATCGACTGAAAGAAGAAAGAGAAGCATTTCGTCATGCCACCCAAGAAACTAAACCAGCAAGCACCCTCCTCAGTCCCCGACGTAGACGAGCTGAAGAACATAGCCGCCAAATCCGACAGTCCAGAAGACAAACTCAAAGAAGCCGCCGCGAGCGCCGAGTCCGCCCTCGCCTCCGCCAAAACCGCCTCGTCGCTACGTGCCGCCGCCGAAACCATCAAAGACCCTGAGAAACGGAACAAATACCTGCAAGATGCATACAACAAGGAGATTGAAGCGCATGGAAACTCGAAAAAGGCGCGCGTGCTCAGCTCAGGCGCGTTCCAGGGTAGTGTAGGGGGTGGCGGTATTGGTATGGCTGTGGGTGCGGGACTGGGGACGGTGGTAGGCACGCTGGTGGGGACTGTGGCTACGATTCCTACGACGGCTGTGGGGACGTTGGTGGGAGCGGGCGTGGGTGGTGTACATGGGCCGTGGGTGAAGCTTGGGGGTGGGAAGAAGGATGGGAAGGATAAGGAGAAGGAAGGTGAAGAGGAAGGTGACGGGAAGGATGTTGATGGGCAGATGCAAGACCAGATGGGTGGGGAAGAGGACGGTATACCAGACCCTGAGGCGCTGAGACGTGCGGCAGATGAGTTTGCGCAGCAGCGGAAGGCGAACCAAGAGAATGGTGGTGCGGATGCAGAGAAGAAGGAGAAGAAGAAGCCTAGGAAACTGGAGGTACGGGGCAAACAAGGTGCATGAAGAAGGGTAGCAGGACTTTTGGCTTTCGAACACGGCACTGAGCTTATGGTTTTGTTTAGTGTATGCATTGTTTGGCGCCAGCATCATATAAGCATTGGGATCATGGCATAGTATACACAGGTTTGACAAAATCCTTCTCCTCAACACTTCTCAATCTGAAAGCCGGGACGAAGCCATTTCTTCTCATCGATGCACAACGACCCCAGCCCCCTCACCCATACCCCGTACCTTCCCTTCAACAACACGTTCGGGTAGTCCCAATTCCGTACATATCTCATCGAAACAGTGCATACCATCCAGGAATCTCAATAGAGGAAGCCCGCTCCCGCTCTTGTCTCTATCGCTCACCAAGCCCTCGAGGGTCTGGTGTTCTTCACCCTTCGAAACACTGAGATGTTGGGGGTTCTGTTGTTGAAGATGATTGTGGTTCCCGGGCATCGCGGAGGCAACGCTCGGTCTGTGAATCGAAAAGGATGGATGATGTGTGTGGATGTTGGCTTGGGAAGTGTGGTGACCGTGGGTCTGGATACTTGGTTGGGAGGAATGGTGTACTCGTTCGTTACCGCGAATTGTGGTGGTGTCTGAGTCGCGGGGGTTTGCGAGAGATGTCGCGGCACTTGTTTGCAGACTCGTTGGTGGTGCGGGTGGTAGGGTCGTTGAGGTCGCTATTGCGTACTTGTGCACACGGTAGAGGAAACCTTTGATGATGCCGAAGGTAATGAAGCGGCGTACGTCGATGCCAGTGAGCAAGTCTAGATTCTCCAGCACCCAGTTCTTCAAAGTGAGACCTTGTCGCAGCGATGTGTATAGCGTTATTAACGTCTCATGGCTCGTCTGCCATACATTCTCTTCCTCCTCTTCCTTCTTTTGAGCGGCGATGTGGCCATCGAACTCTGAGACCCTAAGCGTAGATCCGACAGTCTCGCTTTGCTGTGATGACAAAGACGAGGTCGAACTACGCTCGTCCCTACTCTTCTCTGAAACTTCGCTATCCATCCGAGCTGTCTTTGCGTTTGAACCAAGTCTCATTCTCGGTACGCTGACGTAGCGCATACATTCCTCTTTAACCTCTGCATCCATTATGAAATCACCAATCTCTGCTGTTGGCGCATATATGGCGCTGAAGCTGAAGATATCCAGTAGTATTAAACATCCATAATATACCAAATGTTGAATGGCTCGTCTTGTCAACGAGAGATCGGTATCAGCCAGTTGCGCTATATGGGCTATCGAGTTGATACCGTTTATGTATGGTAGTATGCGATTGAGAGTGAGGTCCGAGGATACGGGTTGCTGGAGACTTGACAGAGATATGGTGAGCAAGGGCACTTGATGCGCGAGGATAGGTGGAGGAGGCGGTCGCGTAGGGAATAGCTTCAGGTTGATCGTGTTCGAGTCATCTGGTGGTTGGTTAGTATATCGCATACCACAGTCTGGTAAGAAGCATGACTTACCGATTGGTATCATACACTCAGCGTAGTTATTTAAATCCTCAAGCACCATCTCACACAGCGCATACACCTTGCTGCCACCACCAATTCCAAATCCGCCGACGCCATCGTCGTACCCAAACCCAATGTTTCCTCCCTCATCTTCCCAAACGCCCTCCTCTTCTCTGGACAAGAATCCGCCCTGCTCTTCTAAGCCTCTCAACAAGCGTCCAAGCTTCCTCACGACTTCGCCGTAGCACGCCCAGTCGCGCTCATTTTCGCCTATCACGATTGCGAAATTGAAGATGAACTCATTCCTACTGTATTTCCCTTCTCTTATGCAAACAGGGTATCCGATGACGCGATTGTGGTTGATGCAGAAAGTGAGTAGGCGGTCGCAGAACTGTTGCGTGGGTATGAGGAATTGCGTGACCGAAGGGAAGGTGAATAGTGGTGTGGGGAGCGCCGATGGGAGGTTGGACGGTATTATGGCGCCTGCGGGTACCTGGTGGAGGACGCGATTCCCTAGAGAAGATGTCAGCGGGGTTTCCTGAAGGCGCGGCTGTCTTTGGACTACCTTTCTCATGGTGGAAGCGAGTATAGAATATTGCTTTTATCGCGCGCGTAGGCATTGAAATCTGTAGGCTCTACCGCCAAAATTTGCTGGCGACTACATGGTGGGTGTAGGGTCTCCGGAGTCGCGTCGCAATGTGGGGAGCTTGGGGGAGCTTCCGAAGTGTCCACGGGTGGTCCGCGCGCCACATCACGCGTTGATTTCCAAGGTTCTTAGGAGGTTCAACCCACCATCCCAACACATACGACTACAAGATATCGAGAATTAGTCTTCAGCCTAGCATGAATATGGGGATTTCAATCTCAGTCTATGCCTAGGGCTCTGATCTGATAAGACTTAGAAGATCAAGCGGCACATTACGGACGTCACCAACCCTGGATATGGTAGATTGAAGGCTGAAAGAGTCCTTCTCTCATCAGGCATTTTCAGGCTCCAACCACCTCGTATCAGCATCGAGATTTTTCCTCGTGCGTTCTACTCTCGTTCCAAGCCGTCCGTACCCGCAAGGCATCGAGAATTGATACCCTGACCCCACACTTCACAAGCACGCAGAGCACCTCTCGGCATGCAACACGTCATCTTCAGCCTGGGTGAGGCGGAGTGGGCGGGGAAACTAGTACATACGAGATGGCAGGATCCTGATCCTAGTGATTGAGCTTCAGCCTTGCCTGTTTGTATAGGCATGCAAGACCCTAGGCACACAGTGCTGTTCAGTCCTCCCGCAAGGCTCTCTCGAAGGCAGAACTTGATCAGGGATATTTGACACTGCTGTGCAATGTATAAGTCGACGTAAGCTCGTCAAGTTACCCGTATCGTTACACCACCACATCTTTTCTACCTATCATATGGCTTCTGCACATCATTATCTCAACAAATCTCAAGTTATATGGCAGCAGTTTGGTTTTTCTAAAGTCGGCCATGTCGCTGTTACGGAAATCTGGAGAAGCCAAGGCAATGAGCCTGATGGTACAATCTCAGTACAGCGGGATGTCAACAGACAAGAGCTTCTAGGCTGGTTACAGAGAACCAATGGAACTGGGCCAAGCGCAGTACCCAACATCGAAAGAAACTGCGTCCTTCGAATCGTTTGGATCCTTCTTGACACCAAGCGACGCATCGTCGACATTGATCCTGTCTTGTTCGAAGAGACATGTGGTGCCTTCCGTCACCAGTTGGCTCAGACCTACTGCAAGACTCAGTATGCAGGCATAGGCTCCATAATTGACCAGGAAACAGGAAAGAATGTGTACTATCTTTGCAACCATCCAAAACTGGCATTTACATGGTCACGCGACACGGAGGCTGGCGTCACGAGCGTGACTTGTGTAGTGGACCGTTGCAAACTCGACATCCTTCAGGAAATGGTGGAAAAAGAGTTCGTGCAGAGACTAGCGGATCACGAAATGACGCCGGCGTTAATGAGCGCCTTGATGAGCTCAAAAGAGGTCGACATTGAGACTAGTGAGGTCAAGAAGTTGGTACCAGAAGTAGAAGTACGGACGGGTTATCACGAGTGGACGGGTCGAGTCGAGGATTCTGCGAGGGGCGATCTGGTGGGCCTTTCAGCCAGAATGAGCGGGTGTGGAGCAAGGGTTGATTCCAATACGCGAAAGTTAGGTGTGATAGCGGAGTTTGGTCGGTTCATTCGGAAGCATCTCGAAGATGAGAATGATGCTGAAAGCCAGAAAGAACTGTTGGCGTTGAACGATATCGTCGAGCGGCGTACGGCTATGCAGGTCCTTGACTTGGAGTATACCAATTCTCGTATTCGGACTCAAAAGGAAGCGGTTAGTCATGGCGAACGCCTCCAAACAACTTCTCCGTTCGAGATGATAGACTAACTTCACTTGCAGCTATTTCACCTCATAACCGCAAACGATTCTGCGTCGGCTCAGCATATTGCTGAAGAGTCCCGCCGAATCGCATGGGCCACTAGGAGCGATGCGCAAAGCATGAAACTCCTCGCTCTGATGACCACAATCTTTCTACCGGGCACGTTCGTCTCAGGTCTCTTCAGCACGCCAATGTTCCAGCGCGAATCTAGAGATAAGGTCGACGACACCATTGTCAAGATCTGGAAGCCAGGGCTGTTCTTGTACATCGCAGTCTCCCTGCCGCTCCTGCTAATGACTCTCCTGGTCTGGGGTTTGTGGACATTTGGGTATAAGCTGAAGAATGAGAGGCATGTCAGGGTTGCAAGGAAACGCCTGTTTCACACTGCTGGGTCTACGGAAAAGGAAAATCTAATAATGAGGCAGAATACCATTACATGAGCACGTTCTGTGAGGCTTTAATGGCCATTTTCTGCGCTACTGGTCTTCAAATGGGTTTTGGGGGGATTGTGGTTGCTGCAATATCATCTGTATCCGTTTCACATAGTGGCTCATGCTGTGCATGGCGATATCCCCGAACACGACGGCCTCCAATTCCTTCGGGTCGACCCGCAGTGGTAAAATTCTCTTGAGTTCGTCATTCTCATCAGTTTCGCCTCTTAGGACTACCTGGTCTCCGCTAGGAATATAAAAAGGCGGAGGGATTGCCCATTCTTCTGTGGTGACCGGTCGCGTCCATGCCTCAACGAGGCTCCGCATGTAGCTTTCCTGGGCAAGAGGGGCAGGGTCTCCCTCATTAATGAATGATATGAAAAGTTTTGCTTTTGTCGTCGGACGCAGAATCGCAGGTCTGGAGACCGGTGGTCCTCCAAATGTGACGCAGTCTATGCAAGTAATCTTATCCACTGTGTAAAACATAGCCTTGATCAGCCAAGCACTTGATGATTCAGTGAGCTCACTTACTTGCTTTCAATCTTGACAATTGAGAGGTATTTGAATGCATAGATGCGAAGAGGAGCTGCGCAATTGCGGCACCGCTGGAGTGACCGGTGAACAATAGGTCCACTTCACCTGGCGGGCGATCCTCGAACAGCTTCGTTATCTCTGCTGCGACTAGAGGTTCCATGTTTTTTGCAAGCGCGAGAAGACCGCGATGGCATTTCATGTCTACCCCCAACTCTTCGCAGTCTGTAGGATCTGTATTGGTATTGACTGCCCATTCCATTGCAGAATACATAGGCCACCTGGTAGCGCGAAACGCGATGATAAGATTGTCGCGTTCGTCAATTCTCGTAGTATGCAGACAGAAGGGTCTGCTATTTCCGGTGGCACTCTTTGGCCCGCAGAATATCGTGTCCTCCGACGATCCTTTGATCTTGTGGACACGGACAGCCCACTCTGCTGCAAGATTGACCTGTTTCCACTGGGACATCTCTCTACATCTCTTTTAGAACCACGCGACGGCTCTTACTTTCTTTGCTGACTTACAATTCAAAACGGCTTATACCATCTCGGAGAACATGATTCGCATACTTTTCGATCCTACCAATGTAGTCAATCCATTCGTTGTCGTTCTCAACTTGAAGATCTTAGCGAGGTGTCGTGAATGCTCTCGATTAAGGCTGCAAAGGCTGACTTACGTTGGTCGGCAATATCGTATGAGAAGTCGATGTCGTTCAGCTTCTTAAAGGCTTTGGATAGCGCGACGGAATTCGAAGTACTCTCAGTGGACTGGGAGACACTGTTCGAGGACGAGGCTACTGCCCCGCTGCTTTCAGCAATCAAAGTCTTTGTTTTCGACTTACTGAGGAGACCCCAAAGTCTCTTGTTTGCTTCTGCTCTGGACTGTGGCATCTCGGGACTATTGCTCTACGATGGCTGCTCTGGTAATGAAGTGCAAGTCGTCATTGCCGCCTGGACTCTTGGCATCGTTACACAGCCGAGGGGTAGGTACCTAGATACTACTCTCGCGATCTTGGAAGACACGTCACTGGATCTATCACCTCCCCTGCATGACACAATGAACCCTGATGATTCTGCCAGCACTTCAAATATCTACGATGGTACCTTTGGTGAAATCTTCCGGTTGCTCAGCAGCGTGTATTGGGAGGGCTTGGAGAGAGAAGTACGCGAACTCGTTCTAGCTTATCAAGATATAGAGAGGTACCAGACAAATTCTTCTCCCAACGAAACCGTTGCTCCGGATCTCAGTGCTCGCAACTTCGAGCGTTTCTGTAATTTATTGAGTAAGTTGACGACTAGCAAACTCAAAAGCTACAGCACGCACGCTAACCGAGCTGCAGCACCCTATGTCAAAGGTGACGATGCATTCGACTCAGTAAGATTGCACAGTCGCGCAGTTGAACTTGCTCGGGGTGTGTTGACTTCCTCCCGTATAATTTAAACCGGAAAGGATTAAAAGTCTCTTGTAGCTCACTTGGATCTCGATTCTGAATCACGGCGTAGCCGATCTCTTCTCCAGGCACTAGGTAATCCACACTATAGGCTGTGTGTATGAAACTTAGTGACGAAATACACTAGGGCTACTGGATGTCGATATTGTGCACGACAGCATAGACGACGTCACAATTGGCAGACATTGTCATAATCCACGTGGTATGTGATAGCAAAAGAAGAAAGCTCGGAATTTGCAAGTTGATTGGAACTCTAGGCGAGACATTTCGAATACCGAGTGATTCGCGTGTTTATTTCCGCGAAATGCGTTGCGAAGCGTGCAGACAACCACTGCGAGAATATTTCTATTATGAGTGCAACGAAGGATGTGTCAGGTCAGTTCCACACGGCTTTAGATTTCCTCGACGCTTTGCTAACGCTTTGCGCATTTCAGTTTGATCTCGAAGTTCTACATCCAGGATGAAGAAGGCAACGAAAGGAAGGATATAAATATACCCCTTGAGTCCAGACCGCCCGTGAGGCTATGTGTTGCATGTACACGTAAAGATGACATACTGGCGACATGTAAACGAGAACACTGTCGCAAAGTGTTTCATCCCACAAGTGAGGAAAAGGGTATGTCTTTCTCTTGATTTGAAAAGTTCTCAAAACACTAAAATACTCCTAGGAATTCCCTCATTCAGAGCAAAGCTACGGGCCTTTGAATTCAGGAAGGAAGACGGTTCATCCGCATCACAGTTGCAAAGAACGGCTTCCAAGCTTATCTCTCCAACCCATTTCGTGAATGCAGGACCACTCCACGTTGCTCTTACCTTCGGGCCTCTGATGATAGAAAACGGCTTGCGACCGTAAGTTATTCGTATACCACCTTGTAGCAGGACACTAAATAAGCCATCAGCGTCCACAAAGCCGACATCTCCTGTCGGCCCATACCGTCTCTACGATACAAACCATCTCTCATGAAGTTGATATTCTCTGAACGGGACGCGACGAACGAGACAATTCTCACGGGGCATGTGTACGATGACAAAGCCAACAAACGCGTGATCAAAGAGCTACATCAGAAACCTAGAACCGCCCGCCGCATTCTTGGTTGCGCGAAGAAGGTGTGTGGCGGTGCATTCTCCGGACACAACGTGCACTTCTCAGATGGCGAGAAAGAGGTAATAAGGTGTCTGACCGAGGCTGGTTCTAGCTTTAAGCTAAAGGGAGAGTCCGCTAACTGGGTCACTCGAGCGCGATCGAACCTGCGCAAGGCCTCGCTACCGATTGTCGAGGCCATCAAAGAAACCTTTGGGCACGAGATCGATATATATCTCAAGCATTTCGCCAAAGTTCTGGCGAATCGGGATACCCGTCTGGACTGGACTTGGCGAGAGAATACTTGCCAGAACTTCGCCACAAATCTCATCAAAGACTTGCGAATCTATGGCACGTTCCATCACATGCCCTTAGCTTTCATTGATGATGAAAAAGTTCGCAATGCGAAGGATTGGTCCTGTCCTCGATACGCCATGTCCTTCGGGTCAAGCATCGACACACCGCTAGCGTTACTGCGACCGCAGCCTCGCTCCCTCATTTGGAACTTCTACCATAGACACCGGGACAACTGCGACCTTGTGGAATTCGGAGAAATATACCGTAGGAAGCCTTGCGCCTTTCCGACCGAGGCATGGCTGCTGCTCGACGGCATTGAAGACACCGGAGAAGCGAAGATTTCGTTGGTAGATGCTCTGTGGAGCATACCGAGGGACTCCATATCTATCTTACACACGCATCTCTTGCGCGACTCATCAGTGTACTCCAACACGGGACAAAAGGTTTTGACCAGAGAGCAATGGGTACAGAATCGTCTTCGCGTAATGCACCAGCTGGATGTCTTCGCAAGTCTGAGCGGTGCGCTCACTG
Source organism: Alternaria incomplexa (assembly GCF_024043165.1). Taxonomy (NCBI): domain Eukaryota; kingdom Fungi; phylum Ascomycota; class Dothideomycetes; order Pleosporales; family Pleosporaceae; genus Alternaria; species Alternaria incomplexa. The sequence continues at coordinate 62,100 of NW_026249854.1, forward strand.
CTGCGCTGATGGAACAACGGATCGAAAAACGACATCTCATCGCAAAATCCGCTCATCCTCTTGCAGAAGACTATGGTGACTTTCACGCCGAGGAAAGAATGAAGATCGTTGATGTGGGTGGGCGCTTTATATACTCCGTCTCAGGACGTGAGAGAAACTGGCACAAAGCAGAGTGGATGCATCTCTTTAGAAAACTAAAGAACGTGGAATAGGTCGACAAGAACTCCCAATATCCACTTGAAGCCTTCTTCTTATATAGGAAAAAACCGAACAGGTCTAGAGCCTACGTCAACGTTAGGATATCTACTTTGCATGCTTCTATGTTAATGTAGGCTGCAGGCCTGTTTAGTTTTTTCCTTAGTTACTGTGCCTTGGTAGTCCAGAGGACCCGTATGATAATAACGCCTAGTCAGAGTGGAACTGGGAAGTGGGTTGGCGCGATCAACACGTGAAAGGGTATATTGAAACGTATCGATACGCTCGCCTGGATGGAAAACTGAAGAGCCCAATTCTTCTTTGGAAATACTCACGCCGTGTAGGAAAGAAATGCACGCGTACGAGCGTGCTCACTAAAGGAGAAACCACTTTGAGCGGATGCTGCATCACTTAATCGTCCGAGCCGTCCTCAGGAAGCTCCCTCAGCACGCCCTCAACAATCTCAATGAGCTCATCAACATCCGGTCGCTCACTTGGCTCCAGCCTCAAACACTTCCTCACCACCTCTTTGACGCTATCTGTGATAGCATCCTCAGGATTCGCCTTCTGCTTCCCCCTCTGCATACCCTCATCTGGAAATCTCCAGTCACCACCCAAGACACATATGCTCAGACTACCACCCGTCTCATCTGACCTAGCTTCGAAGGGGCTCTTGCCGACTAAGCAGGCGTAGAGCGTGCAACCGAGCGACCAAATGTCGACCTTGGTGTCAATGACAGAGCCCGTCTTGACGTCGAAGAGTTCGGGGGCGCGATATGGCATGGTGGAGTGCTCGGCGGCGGTGTCTTGGATTTGTAGGGCGAGGGAGCGCGATGTGACGGGTGTTGGGGACGGTGCGAGGGAGCCGAGGTCCATGAGGATGGGTGTCTGGCCGTCGTCGTCTATCATGATGTTTCCTACGCGTGTTAGTCTCTAGAATGCGCAACCATAAGATGAATGCAGTGCATACCAGGCTTGATGTCTCTGTGCGCGTACGCCCTCTCCCCGCCAGGCGCAATGCCTTCGTGCGCCGCTGTGACTTCTGACTCCTCTAGCAGTCCTTCTGCCTCTTGCTCGTCGTCCTCGTCATGATCGCGATTCCGCCTGCTCGGGCGCATCTCCATTGTCTCCGCAGCTTCCGCGTCTGCCCTCTTCGCGTCTCTCCGGACTTTCTTCGCCTTGCCCTCACTCTTCGCGCCGCCGGGTCCGCCCTTGATCTTGTACTGATGCATTGCCTTGAGCGCTTTGCAGACACCCAGGAACAGCACCATGAGTCTTCGCTCAGGAAACTTTGTGTGGTTGACCAGGTTCGCGTTGATCATGTCTTGTAGGTTGCCGCGACGGTAGTATGGTAGGAGGATGTATACGGTCTTCGCGGATGAGTCTGACTTGTCGGTTTCAACGGAGTAGTCGATTGAGTGTATGATGTTGGGGTGCGGCGAGAAGAGTGTGTAGGCCTCGACTTCCTTGAGCGCCAGGCTCACGCTTTCTTGGCCGAAGGGACATCTAATCTTCTTGAGTGCGAGGAGTTGTTGATTCGAGTTATCTTGTACGAGATAGACGTATGAGAAGCCACCCTGTGTCGCGATGAGTAAAGTGGAAGTGCATTGGAGGTATCTCAGTTTACCTCGCCCAGCAGCCGTAATATCTTGAAACTTCGACTGTTGATCTTCAATTGTGGTGAGCTAGGAAAGCAAACCATGCAATTCGTGAAGGAATAGACAACGTCCAGGAAGTATGTGCCTAAGGATCCCATCGTGGCGGTTTCCGTTGCTACTGCAATTTGTTTTGTTTGCGAAGCTATCGACAGCTTGCGGGAAGGCGGTGCCGAGATAGAGGCGCGGTCAATTCAATTGTCGATTGTCGCGATAGTACGGAGCTTATGTTTGGGTGATGAGGAGGTGATCGGGGCGGAACGATAGTGAAGACGTGTTGTTTACTGTGATAGGATGTGGGTGTGTTGGTGCTGACGAAGAGGTTCCGGGTTGCGCCAAGGCGTGGCTGTGAACCCTGACAGTTGCACGCTTCCGATCGCCCACGGAACGTGGTCGGGAAGATCCACGAGCTGCTAGCCCGAAGCGGGTGTTAGCGCCGCACCACCCAGAAATTTGGAATATGTTGTGGGCTCGCGCTCGAATATGGAGTCTTTTCGCAAGGGCTTAAGGTATGTACGTAGGTTAGTAAGTTGATAACGGTAATTGAATTTAGTTTCTAAACCAAATTCCACAAGAATTCGCCATCAACGTCTCTAAGAGACTCCAAATGTTATGGGCGTGTGGCTCAGTGGTAGAGCGTAAGCAATTGCACTGAACGACCTGTATGCGCAACAGATATTAACGTTTCCAAGGTCCGCTTTGCATCTTCTTGCTTGAAAGGGCGTTGAATACAGCAATCTGCGGAAGGTCCGGGTTTCGGTATGTTCACACTGCGCTCCAGAGGTCGAGCCCACTCGCTAACATGTTCAAGATCACCCGCCCGTCCATCAAAACTTCTTTTTTGCAGTCTTTTGCTACCTTTTGTTTCTATCTTTACAGGTTATAACATGCTGTCGCAAGAGCTAAATAGAGCTTGCGAACCTGACTTATCCAAGAAACCAGGAGAACGTTACTTAAAACCTTGGTGAGTTTCACAGATGCACACAAACGCTGCTTGCATTGTCTTGCATTCTGTCTATGCAGCAAAGCTTTAACAGCCGTATTTTGCCTTTACCTGTGATACTCTGCTGTGAACCATCTCTACGTCCAGTACCCAAAGAGACTAGATTCTTGAGATTTTTAGAGGCAACTTCGACATTTCCTACATATGTTATTAGGCCCGTCGCACATCATCATAAGAGACCAGCTCCTCAAAAAGATCACCTCCCGCTAATTACCAGTCCAACCGCGTTGCCAACTACCTGATCTTCCACAACACTTCCATCAGGCCGAAACCTGAACACCGTGAAGCATACATCAACGCCAGATTTTCCAATTCGCTGATGATAACCCAATGTATGCGGCAACACCCTTGAGTTCCATCCCTGTATTCAAGGACTCTACCTTATACAAGAAAAAACTGAAGACGTTTACAAACTACATTAACGTAAAAGTATGCAAAGTAGGTAGCCTAATGTCGATGTAGACTCTAGGGTGTTCCGTTTTCCCCAAGGTTGACGTGACTCCCCTCTCAAGGGGCAACATCCTTCGGCATCCCATCAACCCCCAGATCAATCTCCTTGTCCAGGTTCTCCAAGAACCCCTTGCCGCGGAAATCCTCCTTACCAACCACCTTGTCCATTATGCCCGCAACCTCCTCACACTTATTATACCACACCCTCTCGTAGTTGTACTCGTCCGCGGGACCGTCCGGCATCATGATCCACTCAGGTATCGCGCCTTTCTCTTGCTCATTATCTTTGTACCACCAAAACCTCGCCGTATCATCCTCTTTTGTGCGCCAGTTACCGCGGTTCCAGTTGTGTTTCAGCGGAGAGTGCTTGTCCCATCCGCGGACGAGATGGCGGTAGTAGGCGATGGGGTGGATGTATTCGTTTGTATCGCCCAGATCGCGGAGCTTGGTCCATTTGGGCGCTTTGGTGTCTTCGTTGTAACACTCGACTTCTTCGTGGCCGGGCATGCGTTGCCAAGATCCGATGAAGTAGTATATGCCGCTGTAAGAGTCCACGAGAGGACCTGTACCCCAGCTGAAGTCGAAGTTGGTGTGTGAGTGGGGTGGAGAACGCGGCGGAGGTTTGAGTGTATCGTGACCGATGCCGGGAATGGAGATCTTTGGGAGCAGGTTCCACGCTTTTTGAAGGAGGTTCTGGTGGTGATAGGTGCATGCGAAGCGGAGGCGGAATAGCCAGCGCGTGTACTGGTCCATGGACAGCTGGAAAGCATGACGGTCGATTGTGAGGTGAGGGGAGATGACTTGAAGCATCCAGCAGAGGGTTGCTGTGGAGATGTTTTCCGAATCTCCCTTCATATCACCGAAAGCGTCTTGTGAACCACCACCGATATTTGTATGAACACCAGGGAACCAAACCTGCTTCAGCTCCGGTGTTGGTCTGTTGGGATCGTCGACTAGATCTTTAGGAATGTACCAGAGCGTAGGACGGAAAGCCTTCCGACGCTCATCCAGAGCCAACGCCTGAAATGCATGCTCGATGTCTACAAATCGTTAGCCATAACCACACGTTTCGACACCACTAAAACTCACTCTCTGTCAGCTCGACGTTGTGAAACCCATACTTCGTCCTCGACCACGCCAGATCAATACCAATCAGATCGGGCACACCCAACGAGCCAACGGTATCCCATACACCCACGACCTTCACCTTCCTACTTCCCTCGCTGACAGCAAGCTCACCATGCGGCCGGATATCCCATACTTCCGCCAGCAGTTTGAGATCATGCCAGTCGATGTTCCTGACATCTACGCCCTCTTTCTCCATCTGCAGACCCTTCTCGCTGAGCTTGCCTTTGGTGAACCATCTGTACTCATTCGTCTCCCGAAAATCAACACCCTCTTCGTTCCTTTGATATAGACGATACAGCTCCGGGAAGAACTGCATGTTGACTGGTGCAATCACACCTATGTCCGAGACCAGCCCGGCAACCGCACGTGCGGTGTAAGCTCCTCTCGAAAATCCGAAGCAGAAAATTTCATCGCCAGGCTCGTAGTTCTGCACAATGAAGTTGTAGGCTTCAATAACGTTCTCGGCAAGACCAGCTCCCGTGCCACCTTGTCGTCGTCTCTCAGAGGTGCTCAGATTCCCGGTTCCTATCCCGGAGTCATAGTACACGATCTGGTGGAATTTCTTCGAGTCGTCGTCCTTGTCGGTGCCAACACGCGCTATCAAGCGGCAGAGTCTGGCAACATTTGAGGGTATGTTGTCTTTGCTGCTGACGCTAGATTGCCATGTGCCATCGCAGCAGATCACTAGCCGTCGTCTCCAGGCGGTGTTGTCGTTGACCATGACGGCAGAATGCAAGTTTGTGTAGGTAAATGGGAAAAGAAGAACAGACGGTCGGTCGTCTGTAGCGCGCAATGTCGATTATAGGAAGGAGGAATGCGTATAAACAAGTACAAGAACGCTGATCAGATACCAAGGCTAAATCGCAGGCAAGCGCGTCGGACGTCGTTATATGACACTCAGGGGTAAGCAAAAAGACAGATAAGTACACGCAGCACAAAAGACGAAGCTGACCGGTTCCAAGCCACGAAGCTGCATTCAGGCAATGGGGCAATGAGGCAGCGCAACTCTTCTGATTTATCCTCATCGAGTCGTACACCATGAATGGTCGATCACCGAATGCCCATGACGGACGCCTAATTCCCCATGTCGCCAATGCGCCCGCCGCATTGTCCAGGTGCGGCTGAAGGAGGCTGCCAAGCGGCCTGTTTGAGCGGGATGAAGCGCTGCTCCTACCCGCACGCCTTTGCATTTTCACCGAAGGACGGGTCAGACCGTGAACGCCTTCAGGGTGGTCTGATATGGCGCGGAGGTGTTGGAGTGAGAATTGCTCGCGTTGCGCGCGTCGGCGCGCTGTCAGAACATGAGAGAATGCGGTGTGCGTGTATGGGGCTTGTGCACGCGATCATCATTGCCGTCGCTACTTAGCTTTGCCTTATGAACTTTGATTGCGATATCGAAAACACTGTTTGTGCGCGTGTGGATAGTTGTGAACTGATCAATGTCCACGGGTATGATGGGTGTTGGGGATCATGGGCGGGGTCCGAGGCGCAGGCAACGCGGTCAAGGCGTGTCAGCTGTTGCCCGAACCCTGAAGTAAAAATATTCAGGCAACGGCAGGCACAGCCCATCTCCAACTCAGAATGCCACAACAACAGTCAGATTACTGTCAAAAGCTGCATTCCTGTTACACCATTGTCAGCTCAATACTTGCTTGTTTCACTCGGCACGTGCATGCCGTCTCAAAAAAAGGCCGAGTATGCTAGCACCGCCCGAAGGCGGCGGCAATGTACCAACATTGATTCTTCTCGTCAATACCCTATATCCAAAAAGCGGTCTATACTATCGCTGAGCATCAAAGCGTGACCAACAGTCGCTGAAGACCAAATCCGTGGAGTATCCCAGTGCCGTCTGTCGCGATATGGCGCCATTTTGGCGCAATCCCAGAGTACCATTGTGGCAGCCCCAGGCGTGCCTATATAACGCCCACCATCCCACCATGAAAAGAACGCTTAATCGCTGAACATCACAAGACTGCTTCCTGAAACTTGTACGACAATCCCGCGAGTCGTCAAAGCCCCTGGCATCAACTACTCACATTGAGCGAGGTGAGTTACCAGCTGTATGCGGCCGACTGCCGTATTGAGATCCATCATTAAAGCCCTCGAAGCTTTCACCTGATGACATCCTTCTCAGATCGTTGTCGTCGCCCATGTCGACATCTTCCATCTCGTACCGGCCCGCTCCGTTCGGGTTCTGCGGCGGTCCCATATTGGCAAAAGAACTGTATTGCCGTGGGGGCGCCGCGGGCGGAACGCCAGCACTGCTGATTTGTTCTGCGAGGCTCGGCTTCTCCGCCAGATTGTTAAGCATGGCGCGACTCGCGTCCAACATCGACACGGCGTACTCAAGAAAGTCCGCTCGCTTGGAAGAGACGGAAAGCGTCCAGCGGTACTCGCATAGCCTGAGTTTGTAAAACTCGGCCTCCTCCTTGGCGGGTGCTGTAGCCCATAGCAGCGACCCAAAGGTGCCGATGAGCGTAAAGTTGACTTTGGAAGCAAAGTACCAGAAACCCTGCAGATGCTCCGGCTTCAGACGGTTCACAAAATCCATAGCAGAGATCAGCCGCGTCTTCGCGGCGTTGCGGCACATGAAGAGACCGTAAGAGTCGGGGTTGGTGGAGTCGAGCGACTGCACTATGCGCCTGTGCAGTGTAATCTCCGTCGCAAAGTACGCGAGATGCAGATAGCCCGTAGAGGTGAGCTTGCCCTTCTCAGGAACGTTCATCTTGACCTCTGCGGGTAGCTTCTCGTGCCATTGACGAAGCTTGATTTGCACAGGCTTGGCTCGTGCGAGGATCAACTCGGTCGACTTTCTCCCCGCATTGGCAAAGTCGTGGATCGCCGTTTGGGTGTAAAATGTGTCCATGACCTCAGCCATGATCTGCGTGAGCCCAATCATCTGGGCAAACAGTATCCGGCCTCGGTGGCTCTCTACCTGCTCCTCTTCAGATTCTTCCTGGCGCGTCTCGTATCCATCTCCTTCTTCAACAAAATCGTCTTCTGTAATCGGCTTCACGGCCCAGTTGGCATTGAAGATGTGCGATGGCCGGCCGTGGATGAGTGAGCTCCACTTGTCTTGCATGTACAACGCCCATGCGATGCGCTTCCTCAAGCCACGCTCCCAGAGAGGAACTGACCATGATGAGCAGTCGAGATGCAGGCCTAGTTCTTGACCAATGGCCACCAGCTGTGTTGTCAAGCTCCAAGAGTCCGCTTCAGGACGTTGCAGCAACAACAAGCCAGCCTGTATCGTCGACAGTTTAGGTCGCTCCATAGCCAGTGTGAGCGCCTTCATAGCAATCGCTTCTAGCCGCGCTGCATCAGGTCGGGAGTAGTTTGCTAGCTTGGGGTCGAGAGACCACCAGTTGAGCGCCAGGATGTACATGCCAGCCAACAAGGCTGGCGAAAAACCTCGATCGCCTCTGCGATACCGTTCGACAAACAAATGTTTCTGGATGATGGGGTAGTTTGGATGTACTACTTGGAAGTAAAGATCTAGTAAAGCAGGACCATGTGGGTGCACAAGCTGCTCGACCTGACCCAACGCCTCAGACTCGCCGGCGAAGTCTTGTGTGTTCTCGTCAGGTAGCATAATGAAACATTCATGGTCGTTCACACGTCGAAGCGTACCAAGGTCGAAGGTCGACTCGTTACGGGTGTCGAACTGTGATAGGCCAATGAGCAGCGAATCGAATGGAGAACTCAGACCGATGTATCTGCTATGTTGGCGTCGTTGCAGCCCTAATGTCTCTCCAAACTGAGGCAAGTGAAGGCTCGCTATTTGAGATAGTGAGGGTTGCGGTGGTGGTGGACTTGGCGCGGTTGCTGTGATGGTGGGTGTTGATAATGCTAGTGGTGGAGGATCTGAATCGACGGATCTGCCAGAGGATGTCAGCACGACACCCAACTAGACGCCAACGAACCAGGACGCCTGGTGAGGGTCACAGCTCCCGGTGCCACGAGCACATGCGGGATGGAAAAAGCAAGTGGTGCTACACATGCGCACGTGACCTGGTAGCGTGACGCAAGAGGCATAGCAGATGTCGGAAGTGATATATCTACGCGAGCCGTGGACGTGAAGCAGTAGCGGGGTGGCCTAAACATACCTCTTCTTGGTGTTGTTTGGCGAGTCCTTCTTCTCACCGTCGACGACTTTCCTCTTCCGCGGCAGTGGGCTTTGTACAAAGGTACACTCCTGCTTGTGGAACTCGCACAGGACACACAAAGCAGCGCCCTCGTGTATCACACAGCGGCTCTTCCTCCTTCGGCACGCGTCACAAGGGCGTTCCCTCCGTGAGCGGATGTTAGATACTGGACCGTTGTTGGACGTGGGCTTGCTCAAGCTCTCCTTGCTGGATGGTGACTTCTGTATCGTGCGAGGACGAGCTGGTGCTATAGAGACAACAGGACGTGGGCCCATAGCCGGCTGCTGCATTGCTACGGCCGTCATGGCTAGCTGGCGTGGTGGAAGGGTGCGATAAGGCTATGATAGACTACGGCCCGTTGGCTAGTTTCCGAATCAGGGTGCAAGTATCTCGCTATCGGAAGCAGGGTTCGTGACAGGTCTTATCGCGTGGGAGATAGGTAGTTCAATCGGTATATGGGAGATATCCCGGAAATGCAAATCCAGTTGGGTAATCCAATGGAGAGTCAGACGAGTCCTACTTAGGGCCCTAGGTTGCCGGTAACGGCGGCGAGGAGTATGAGGTGACTGATGGTTCGCGCCGTCATTGAAGGTCTACGAAAGAAGTAGAGGATGGGCGGAGGCGGGCGGGATGGCGGGATCAGCCTGGCCTTGGAGCTTGGAGACCTAGAACCCTGTGTGGGGAGAAAGCAGGCGCATAATCGGGGGTGGCAGTCGTATATACTGGAGTGTCGCTGGAGAGCGCGCTGCGAGAGTCTTTTGTGGCAGACATGTGCTCGGGATGGGTTTCAAGATGCAGGGTGCACGGATGTTGCTTGGAGGTAAGCTGGATGGGCTCTAGCGGCTTCCTGCATTCTATCTTACGTACAGCCGAGAGATAAGGACTTCGCGGTGGGCCAATGGCCGCCGTGCATGGCTTCCCCCACCTGAATAATGTGATCTTTCCATTACTCCAGCTCTTGCTTATCTGTGCGTCTGTACTACACAGGATCCAGTTTAACTGTCTCGAGGAATTACTCTTATGTACTCGTTACCATACTCCATAGTTTTAGTATTGGCGCATGCACGTCACCCACGGCTACGCATCATTATCGCTTGCCTAGCACTGGTAAACAGTTGACGACCGTTTGAGGGACCTTGCAGCTGACAGTTGCACCGCTGAATTTTTCTTGTTCGCAGCCTCGACAGCACATGGCACGACGCGATGGATCCGACATTTTGCCACGTTCCGAGGTTTTCACGAGCCGCCTCATCGTGAGGCAGCTCGCCCGACCATGCCAGTATCCATGGTAATGGTATGAACGGCCTCCGCACGTGTCGCGTGTTCTCCACAAGCCCTACTGCCATACTTAGCATAGGACCCCTCGATAGCGATCTCCGCTCCGCTCTGCCCCTGGTCTCGTTTCTCACCGCTCGCACTTCAGGCAAAACGCTTTCCGCTCCGACCACCGGCAGTGCGCAGGACCCGAATATCTCCGCCAATCCTAGTCAGCGAGTTGCATCTTGCCGTTGCATCTTGCCGTTGATGTCATAGCACTTTTCGCCGTTGACGCGATTCAGGGAGGCTGGGTGAAGAACCGCGGCGCCGCCAAACCTCCCAAGACCGAAGAAGGCTGGAAAATCGGATGCGATCTACGCCAGTGTACGTAAAACGCAGGCTTAGCCTCGCACTGCCAGCGACCTCAGACTTGGGTTGCGATGCTGCGGGATGACAGATGGATACCCAGCTGCACGCTCAGTACTTCCACATTCGTCCTCGCTTAAACTACCGTTTAATCTCTCAACAACGGAACGATATATCCTCCTCCGAGTACTGGAGGTCGTTGTTGAAAGGCCCGTAAAGAAAGTCAGATCCCAATATTCCCCTCATCGCCCGCTTGATGCGACTGGCCTAAGTACCGGAATGAAATCTGTCCGCTCAACCGCATGTAGATTTGAAAGACCATGGGTTCGTGGTTGACATTACGAGATCTTTAAGCGCAGATCCGCATGTGAGAGACTAGAGGGTGTGGATTCTGCCCAGGCTGATGACATCTCAGGGAAAGTCGGGCCGCTTTTCTCCGGAGTGTGAATCATCCACTCCGTCGTCACGACTACATATTGCGCCTTCTGAAGAGTCAGTCTAACCACTTTTCGCGCACTTCCACTGGATGTATGCGAGAGTCCTTGACTCGGTAATCCAAAAACCTGCCTCCTAGCCGTTGGAGTTCTTACGTCGTATCTGCTTGAGCATATAAAAGGAGCCAGGTATACCTTGACAATGCCCAGGTAACAAAGTGCCAACACATCGTAGACGAAGCCTAAGCCCACAACATCAATCTTCAGCCACCACTGCAGGAATACGTGTAGGATGACGAACCCTCAATTTGTCGTGAATCTACAGTCAGCATCTCCCTGCCACTAGCTTACTCTTGAGACCGGCAATATATCGTAACCCTGAATTCGGGCTGATTGATCTTCAAGATCTACTCATACGTTGAACTTCCTCAGATTCTAGATTAATATAGCGGTAAAACCATAATTCTAGATGGCCGCAATGGACACTATCTAGCACGGAGCGACAACGAGCATGTTGCTCTCGCGTCCGAAGAAAGCACCGGGGGCTATGGAGGCATTACATAGTGCTTGATGTTGTCCTGTCCGCATATGTTTGCTGTTGGGGTTGACTCAAGATTCTGTTCCCCATCAAGTAAACACAAGCAAACAGGTCAAGAAAAACTTACGCAGGGACCGAGATTGACATGTGGGTAGACCAGAAAGCGAGGAGGGTGTGGGACACGCTAGATTCGGTCCGTATGACTATGCATACGTCAAGTTGCGCTCTCCGTGGCACTCGGGTGCAAAAAGGTCATTTCAACAAGTATGAAGTTTGGACCAGGTGAAGGAGCTATGGATCTATCATAAATCCGCATAGCAATTAACAACCATATACCTAATCCATATTCTCTTGCCCAATGTCCAGTACTCCTTGCACCTCCTGCCTCGGCCATATGTACAATTGTGGGCTTCGGTTACCCTATCATAATGGATATAGGGACGCGCTTTCGACCCGGTCGTAAACCTACAACCCCAGCGCATCGATCATACCACCGTAATCATATCGTCGTTATGTTTAACGCGCCTCGCTGAAAATGGATAAAGAAGGTATCGCGAATAGGCCGTCTCGTGTGCCGTGGTGGTGTGCGCAGCTGTTGCGCGTGTTCGGCCAATGTGAAGTAGACCTCTGGCTGCGCCGCGGTTCGATGTTGGATCAGTGCATGGGAGGTTGGTAGTTGATCGGTCGCCTGTTGGAGAATTAGCTTGCAGCGCGCGGCGTATGCTCTGACACAACGTACTTGAAAAGCAAAATGTGAGGTTCTGGCTCATGGACCTCGTAGTGCTCCCATCCCAAACTCTGTTCCAAGTCAGCATATATGTTGCAGCCTGTATCAAAACCACGCGTACCTGTGTGATGCCCAGTGCCCGCCATTCTTCCTCCCAGAGCAGCTTCAGTGTGCCTCGCGCGCCGTCGAAGTAGTCCTTTGGGATAGCCTTCAGCATTTGCTTAGGCAACTGCACATGGCGGTATTCGTATGCGTCGTCCGAGTATCTGTGTTCGCGGTCAATAAAGAAAACGCGCTGACCGCCTCTTGTGTTGACAACCCACCTCGCCGAGTAATGGATCGCGTCGACAAATTCATCCAGCTTTTCCTTCTCGTGATCCGAGAGCGGGCGCGGCTTCTTGTTTCGGCGCGTGAAGTCGATATCCAATTCGCCCGACATGGTGCGCGTAAGGTGGTGTGAGGAGCTCGTGTGCTCCGAGGTCGTCAGTGGGGTGTCGGCGGGTGGTAGAAGCGAGCGGGGCGGGCAGCTGCTTTGGTGGGAAGTCGCAGTCGTGGATGGGAGAAGGAGCGCTTAGATGCAGGATTTCGTGTTCAGGCGCGTCGGGCGTGTGATTATCGAGCGAGAGAAAGAATAGTTCAAGTAAATGAACCCAAACAGCTCTTGTTTACCCAGTCGTGAAATTTGGTCGATTGTCCAAGCTTCTACGCTAACTCGGCTGCAGCCTAGCGTAACCGTCTTACCACGTTCTTACCGCTGGGCAACGTCTTTCACCCCTGCATCTGCATCTCCGCTGATCGACGTGCAGTCGAGTTTCGATGCAGACCACTCTAATGCGAGCTTACGTACGCTTTCTGTCTACGGTCACCGTTGTCTCTGTTCTTCTTCATCCTCAGACATCTCCGGACATCAAGACCGCCTCACTATTTCACCACAGCAACCAGCCACACCTCATTCAAGGAAAACTCTAAACACCATGGAACCTACATGAAGATGAAAACTTGCAAAGTAGGCGACCCAATGTCAGTGTAGGCTCCAGACCCATTCAGCTCTCTCCTTATTTGAGGTCGCCACAAATCTTATCTTGTACTAATTCCATGCGAATCGTTGATGAAGCCGCATACATGCCTGGAGAACCCATGTCTTTAGCCTTGCAGTCCTTTCTTGAATCGCATACTGTCCACTACCCGAAGCCACAAACAGACGCCCCAAGAACAGGCAAATGCATGTAGCGTGCGCGTACGCTTACGCTTACTCGTACTTGACAACCGCTGCTCGATGGGCGCATCATCGGTTATCAATTTCAACGGTCTCGCCGCTATCGATATCACTCCGGGCACACTGGCAATGGTTTCTCCCTGTTACCTCTACGCACCCTGTTTTCCCGCTCAAATAGCTTCTCCAGCATCTCGCGCTCCGCACAGCCTTGCAACCACGGAGTCTTCATATCCAAGTTCGACCGCCCAAGCACACCCACGAACTGTACACTGGCTTCTTCGTTGGACCACTTCCTAATGGAGGCCGTGTGCAGTCGCTTCAACCCCACATTCCACGCTCTTTTGTTGAGTTTACTGCGATATAACACATCCTCCAAAACCGCGTCTTCTTCCTCCATCTGCTTCGTCTTCTGTCTGGTGCGTTTCAGGTACCATGTCAAGAGGGTGATTGGGACTGCAAGACCGATGATACCAGCGAGGACAACCACGAAGATGGCGCCAATAGGACGTGTGTATTCTGGAGTTGCATCCCTATACGTGGCAGGGGGTATGAATTGAGCCAACGACGAAGGTTGCATATGTTGAGAGTGCGTTGTTGAGGTGAGGTGCGTAGTCATTGGTGTGTCGACAATCAGCAAATTCGCGTGGCCACTCTCTCCGGAACCAACGTCCGCATTGAGAACCTCCGAGGCCTTGCCGTAGAAGCTTTCCGGCATATCAGGGTACGGATGCGTGTCGACATCAATATGGTCTCCTCCAATGTTCGCCATGATACACATTGTCAGAATCCGTCGATGTCGAGAGTGTCTGAAATCCTAAGGTTTCATAGATCGAAGGTACTGTGTTTGCTTGCTGGTCTATGGAGCTCAGCGTATGATTTGTACGATCCGGACTCGGGTAAAGGGGGAAACACAGAACTAGACACCAGTCTTCGCCGTCATACAACGCCTATAATGTCACTGGCTATAGGTAGGATATGACAACAGTGCTACCAGCAGACAGGATTTACTTGTGTTCACACCAATCCTACAGTCCAGCCTGAGCTACCATGGAGTTGACAGGACGCGTACCAGCTGTCATGGCTACCCTTGCGGACATAAGTCCTACTGTGCGCTCCCGAACTAAGATGACAAGCCACTTCAGCATGCAAGCGGCTTTATACCACAGTCGTGCGATGAATACAGGCGCAGCTAGGAAGGTACTTTGGATCAGTCGCACGATATCTCCACGTGCCAACGTTCCTTCAACTATGCCAGTTTCTTCCAGATGCTGACATGAGATAGTGAGAGAGCACATTACTCGAAACCTTCTTTATTACAATTACCTCTAGATGCTTCCACCAAACCCTTGTCCACTCTCTCATTCCGTCCGATACTCCCTACACACGATTCCATCCTTATCCGTCCGTTCAATGACCCTAGATCTCTTCGGTACAGCGCCGTTATCCACCTTCCCATCCCTCCACTCCCATCTCAACTGTTTCTTCGGCCTAACCACCACCGCCTGTGTCATCTCCGACTTCTTCTCCCCCAAATCCCCATGAACCACATTGATGCCTTCGTCCGTAACTCCGCGTTCCAACCACTCGCTCGCTCTGTCATCACTTGCGGTCGTCTTTATCTTGGGGAGTAATTCGATTGATGGCGATGGCGGTACGGACGAGTAGCGTTGCTGTAAGTCTTCGTAGTGCTCCTGTTGTATTTGTTGCCGCGAAAGGCGATGCGATAGGCGGGACTCTCGACCGGATTCGAGATCGAGTAGAGCGGGCTCATGGGCTGGTTGCTGAGTGGCCTTTCTTTTGTGTCGGTTAATGAGGCGGATGACGAGGTAAACCAGCATCAGGATGAGGATTGTAGATGTCAGAACGATAAGGGCAAGGAAGAGATCCGTCAGAAAGCTCGTATCGGCCATGTTAAACGTGCTCATGGCGATGATGTCAATTTGCACCAACGCCTGCAAAAGGACAGAATGGAGAGGGTCGCAGATGTTGTGGCGCCTGCTGCGAGAGGTATACTGCAGTACTTAAGCCTGTCAGGTGCAGCATGGAACGTAGCCACTAATCTGTGTGGTACTAAGAGAGCTCTTTATCAGGTTGCCAGACCAGTAAAAGGAATCTGTATCCATGCATGAGCTCAACTGTACGAGGGTCCGGCTAATCTCCTTCGTGATCGTGTTGTGTTGTGCAAAGTGGTACATACTATGGGAGAGAGAACTTGCACGACTCTTCATCGACTCGAGGGACAACATAGCCTGTTTGAAGGGCGAGGCCTTGCCATGACACACACAAGACAACGCTTAGATCGGATCAGGAATGACAGCTCTTTGGTCGACCTAACGGGTATGTACAAACCTGCAACTTAAGCCGTCTGATCCAACGCGCCCGTGTAGTCATATACAAGCCTAACCCTAACGACCTCATCACTCCCCACCTTCCTAACCACAAACTTCCTCGTCAGTTTCCTCTCACCCCCAATGTCCGCGAAGCCCCAAATCTGCCACGCAGTCCATTTGTTCGCCTCGTTTTCCACGAAGCTCTCGACAATATCTCCTTCTTCTGTCTCCTTCAACCACCCTTCTGCAATATACTTTGCGTCTTCCTCGCTCACTCCTGCAGCCTTTCCTTCTTCAACTGCCTTGGCTAAGGTAATGTAGCGTGACCGTCCCTTGACGGTGCCGAAGAGCCGGTCGACGTGCTCGCGGTAGTGCCAGTCTAGGATACGGGTCTCGGTGGAGCCTTTGATGCCGCCGGTGATGAGTTGGTCGATTTTGATCTCTGTCGTTGGCGTGTTGTCTTCGCCGTCTATGGTGCTTTGGTACAGGTGTTGGGTGACGGTTGCTGCGCCGAGGGCTTTGCGCGTCAGCCAGCCCATGCCCTGCAGGACGAGGACGGCGTCGAACGCATCCGAGAGGGACTTGTTCTATGATGCGTTAGAGTGATGTTGCGATGCACGAAATGATGAAGGTATGCAGAGAACAATATGCCTTGAAAGCTGCTCGAAACTTACCATGACCCATTTCCCCTCGAGCTTCTTGATATCCGCACTTGCTGGAGCTGCCATATTGCCTAGTGTGTTTGTTGGTAGAACTGTAGTTTGGTACGATCCGACTTCGTCGTGAGAAGAGCTTCGAAGCTATCGCGGGGCTGTGGTGATTGGTAGCGGTGGATACCGTCCTAGCTGGGGCGGCCATGTGCAGTGCATCTTATATGCCGGTCGCCCAAGCACCAAGCCTATCCAAAGACGCCGTGTGGATTAGCACCTGCCTTAGTTGACAATCGCACGCTGTCACGTTCGTACCTGAGCGAACATCATGCGTGGCGTCGTGGGAAGGGATGCCGAGGTTCGTCTGCTTTGGGATAGCACCTCCGCGGGGAACCCTGGTCTTCCATCTCATTTGCGCTCGCATCAACTCTCTCCATTCTCCGGAGTCCGCAACCACCGACGGCACACCTCCAGCTTGGGACGGGTCGCATGTGAACACTGCTCGGGAGAAGGCTTCCTGGACGCGTAACTTCCCGTCTACGGATGGATGGGCCAGTCAGAGGAGCATGATACTGAACGCAAAGCGCTGACATGCGATGAGGTGATTTTTAGCTGCTTCATCCCCGATTCCATACTTGTCCTCCTGTGCGCCTTTCGTCGGCCAGTCTCTTTCTCCGCCTCCATCGTGGAATCGAGCTTGATGCAGCCCAAACGAGGAGCAAACAGAAGACATGATCGGGAAGCCGGAAGATGGCCTCGAAGTGACACAATGTTGCCGCCGGCAAATGGCTCAAAAACCGCCGAGTCTCTTGTAATCCTTCCATCGCGAGCATGTGCGCCAACACTTGGACTTCACTCACTGGAGAAACTTCTGCCACTCCGCAAGAACTATTCTAAGAACAGTTCCCTCGCCGTACCTTACTCTCATGAGTACTCATCAGGCGTCGCACGTTTCGGTTCGTGAAATGTTCCGAAACAACGAGCATGTTTCAATGGCCGCCGATATGGTGAGGCTTAGCGCGCAAGTACGTCAGAACTTGCAACAACCGACGGCACAGGGGGGCGAGTATCATTAGAGAGTTCGCATCTGAGGTAAGGCTGCGACACGGAACGTATGTTGCTGGGGTTGGTCGATGCCTCAGATGTCATGTCCAGACTACCCAGCCGCTCGGTAATTTTCCCCTCAGCTTCAAATCTGGTTCGCGGTTTGCTTTTGTTTACCAGGCATCTCAACACCTGCTTTGATCATCTCTCTTTCGAGCGCGCTGGAACTCGCATCTCGCATCTTTTTTTTTTCGTACCCGCGTCTTCGTCAGAAGGTCACTTAATTTTCTTGTGGCACAGTCGCACAGAGTCTTATCAAACATCTCGTCACTTGGTCACTCATTGGACGTACACACGGCTTCGCGCAGCACCATCATCGTATTGCCCCATTTCAGACGGTTACAAGCGCAGTGAAAGACAATTTTGCACGTTCCAATCGGTCTTGCGATCTTGAATTTTCGCCAGCAAAGCGCCATACAATCGTTCCTACTTCTACGGCGGCTCAGGAAGCCCGGGTACATAACGACTTGACCGAACGGTTCCCAACGATACTTTCTTTTTCTCAACGTCCCAAACGGTCAAACTGAACAGAGGGACCGAGCACTCTTTCCCCGCCCGATTCGACGTCATCTCGCGCAAAAAGCTCGCAGTCGTGCATCGAAGTGACTCCACTGCACGCGTTTGTTTGTCAACAACAACCTACTATATTCACGACACTCGCTCTCGCTGAAAACCCACGCTCGTTCATTATTCTTCCAAACAATAATCAATCACCCCACATTCTTTTACCAGCCACGCCAACACCACGCCAACCCATCTCAACACCATATCAATCACCCCCAAACCGCACACCTCTATACGACAATGAAGTTCATCTCCATCCTCATAGCCTTCGCCTCCACTGGCACCTTCGCATCAGCAATCCAATTCCCCAACCTCCAAGACCGCGCCATTGATCCCGCAACCATGAACCCAACACTCCTCTCGGTTTTATCAGTGCTCAAAACAGCTATGCCCGCGGGCCCCAACGCCCCCATGCCAACAGGCGATCTGGAGCCGGATTGGTACCAGAAACTACCCGGAGATGTCAAGAGTCTGTTGCCGGAGCTGTATCCCGCTGCTGCGGTTGCGACGTCAGAAGCGGGCGCGGGTGTTGTGAGTCAGGCACAGAGTACGGATACGGTGGTGGTGAGTGCTTCCTCTTCTGCCTCATCATCTTTGTCGTCGCTATCCGTGTCTACCTCTGTAAGCGCATCTGCGTCTACGTCTACACCGGCGTCATTGTCTTCCAACGCCAGCGATACTTCTCTCACCCCCACGTCGATGTCAACATCACAGACCACACTTACTAAGACATCGCAGTCGGCGTCAACAATCACCGATCTAGTGTCGCCATCGTCATCTGAACTATCCTCAGAAAGCGCCTCACCCACAGCGTCTTCTGCAACTCCAGCCAGCGCTTCAGCTACGCCATCGAACTCACCGTCTACTGGCAACAGATTCGCGGTCAGGACGGAGACACTGGCCGCAATCGCCATGTTCAGTATTGGAGCCGGATTCTGCATCTTTGCATAGTCTGATAACGATGCACGCTACTAGACGTTTGATGAGACTACGCTGCGATCCGTCCGCATTCTTTCTTCATCTTTTCACGGGTATTTCTCGGAGTTGTATGTGTAGGGAAAAAGTGGAGTATATTTTGGATGTTGGGTGAACTAGGCCCGACCGAATGACGAGAACGATGGCTTCCATGCGCTGAGCGCTATACGACGAGCTTTGAGTGGGAGTACGTGTGTTGTTGCATGTTTTTTCTTTGTATATCCTTTTTGAGATATCCCCACACGATACGATACGAATGTAATGTAGCTTTCTATTTGATCCTGTAAATAAAGACGCTACTATGAGTGCTACTGTTCCATCAAATACGTCTCTCCATGTCCCGCAAGCAGTATGCTTTACAGAGACACAAACCCCATGACAGCGCTGTTACTCCCTCAGAGA
Source organism: Alternaria incomplexa (assembly GCF_024043165.1). Classification (NCBI taxonomy): domain Eukaryota; kingdom Fungi; phylum Ascomycota; class Dothideomycetes; order Pleosporales; family Pleosporaceae; genus Alternaria; species Alternaria incomplexa. Next base: position 81,239 of record NW_026249854.1, read on the forward strand.
CAAAGCACCCCCGCGACCCGGACCCCCAAATCCAACACAGCAAGATGTTCATCCCCACCATCCACAAGCCTCTTATCCGTCTCACTAAACACACCCGCAAGCCTAACCTTCTTAACATCCTCAACCCTCTCATCATACATGATCTGTTCGTACAACTGACCCACAGTCTGCGACGCACTCCACCCCTCTGCAATCATATTCTCCACCACTTTGGCAATCTCGTTGTATCGTATCGACTTGGTAGCCGATGACTTGGGGAAGAGCGAGTCGCTGAAGGAGGATAGCGTAGCTGGCGGTAGCACACCCGCGATCTCGGCGATGATGGGGAGGGAAACAGCAGGTGTCTGAGCTGGCGCCGCCGCAGAATCGATATCCATCTCGTCGTCCTCAGCAACAACCTTCTTCTTCTTTTTGCCCCCCGCACCCTGAGCCTGAACAACAGCGCCCACAAGCCTAGCCGCAGACTGCAAGAAGGTGATTGCTTTCCGCAAATCGCCATCTGCGACTCTGACCAACTCCTCCGCGACCCCTTCTTCCAACTGCACATTCTCCAGCCTCGCGATATCGCCCACACGCTTAACCGCATTTCCCTGATCCAGACTCTTGAACCTGAACTTCGAACACCTCGACGCGAGCGGATCGATAATCCTCGTGACGTAATTACACACGAGACAGAATCTCGTCATACGACTGTACGTTTCCATAGTCCTACGCAGCGCACTCTGCGCATCCTGCGTCATGCTATCCGCCTCATCCAGCACAATGATTTTGAACGGCGGACACGGGTATTTATCCCTGTACCGGACTGTCTTTGTCTCGCCGCTGCTCGCGTCCTCCGTCATGACGTTGTAGGTGGGCGCTACACTAAGTTGCTGGCGCGCAAAGTCCTTGACTTTTTGACGCACGATGCTGATGCCACGTTCGTCTGAGGCGTTCAGTTCGAGGACGCGCGACTTCATGAGTTCGGGGCCGTAGAGTTCTTTGGCGAGTGCGAGGATCGTAGAGGTTTTTCCCGTGCCTGGCGGGCCGTAGAAGAGCATGTGCGGGAGATTGGAGGATTGCATGGTGCGGGATAGGATTTGGATCGTGTTGTCTTGGGCTGTTACTTCGGAGAGGGTTTTGGGGCGGCTGTGATGCTGTTAGTGAGGGTGCGGAATGGTGTGTTTAGGTGTTGCGTTCGTACTATTTCTCAACCCATGGCTGCATGCGATTGGGCTCTTGCTTCGTCGTAGGCGCTTTTGATGAGCTGGCCTTTGCAGCGGCTTGTTGCCTCGCTTTTACGTTGAAGAAATCGGCCATTGTGGTGGTTGTGTGGAGATTGAGGTGTTGGGGTTGGGGTGTTGAGCTGGACTGCTAAAGTGCGACGCGTCGACGCGAGACCGCGAACTCACGTTTCTGCACAGACCACGTCTTCTTTCTCTAACCACATCATCATCGCGGCATACAAAACAGTTCGCCATTTCTCAATCATGCTCAAAGATTCAGATACCGAATGAACTTTCCACAACACACGTTCTTATTAACAATTCAGATGGGTTGAGCAATTCACATAGAGCAAGCGATGATTTCAGACATGTCTCACCGCAGAAGATGTCAAAAACACAGTTCAACGGATATATTGCACATCTTGGTTCTTCTCGACCGATCACCAGATATGAGAAATCTGCGACGACGCCAGGCAATGCATGCACTTCAGCTAATACCAAGCTTTTCAAGACCACCAGTATGCCCATCACAGCCGGACTTCATGCGCGTTTCCATTGTCGCTCGGGTTACAGACCTATGGTGTCAGAGGTCGCGCCCCAGGAGTGTGACTAGCCTAGACTAATCTACTTCCCAAGCTTAACCCCCTTTACCCTCTTAGCCAACTGTACTGAATCGGAATCTGAGCCATAGGAGGACTGTCGCATCGTACCGCGGGTGTGGTCTAGAGCTGCAGCCCCCCTACTGGCCGACTGGGATTGGGGCGAAGATTGATAAGAACGTTTCGGGGGGCGCTCACCACTTTCTTTGAGAATGGTCAGAAGGGTTGCCCAGCCTCCGGTATGTTGGAGCGCTGAGCCTTCTGAGGTGTCGTGCGTTGATGCTACCTTGAAGAGTAGTGACTCTTCGTCCTATTCGTACAGTTAGCAAGATATCCATGCAGTTTTGCAGTGACGCACCTTTGACAGAATGCCGAGGTTATGGATAAAGCATAGCATGTGGAAATTTGAAATGGCACTGAGGCCGCTGGTCGTGTTGAGCGCCAGCCCGTTGGCTCTTGCGTTGAGAGCTTTGCCAAGATGTGAGATCTCTGGCATCTCGCCCATAGCCTCGCGGTTCTCGATCGGGAACTTGCCACCAGTGAATAGAGGATTTGGCTGAGTAGGGAATCCGTGTGTTAGTGTGAGAAGCAGATATTCCACGGGGAAGTCGGGTTTGGCAATCTCTTGTACGTTCGCACCGTGCTCGTTGATCCTCCGGTAGAAAACTTCGGGGATGTATCGCGCGCGGTTCAAGGCTTCGTTGTCTTCCTCTGATTGGACAAGCATAACTGATGGCTCAGCTGAGGGCTCGATGATGTCGGCACGAACCATCTCAACGGCGTCGTTCGAAACCTGGTATGAGGAGATGCCAATTTGACCTTGGTCATCACCGCTGATTACACATGTAACAAAGTTGGAGCCGTGTCGTCCGGTGTCGCTCCATTTGGAAGGCCGGGGGTATCTTGCTTGGTACCGTGCTGCGAAGCAGATTTCTAGGGAGGAAAGGTAGTATGAGTCCATGTGTCGCTTGCAGATGACAGAGCCGTCGCCCTTGTCTGCGTCGAGGAGATCGGTAAAGATCACTCCGACGCGTTGCAGCCCACACTGTGCGGCGATCTCGTCAATCTCCTTCTCGTTGTCCCATTCGCCTAGCGAGATGCCGTCCGCCTCGTTGACTTGCGGTGGCTCGTAGATGGTCTCGACGACAGCCTTTGTTCCCAGCGGCACCTCGGTATACTCCTCATACCTGCCGTACAAGAAGCCCAGTCGCTGACAGCCCGTTTGTCTCCAGAAGTTGATCACATCGTCCACCACCTGTATTGAAGCGAACTCGACGTGGTCTACCATGCGGTACTCTTGTGGCTTCAGCGAGATGGCGCTAGGCATGCACTTGGTGCAGATACCCTCTGGGAATGGCTTGTGTCCCGATGGACAGTCGGGGCGTACGCGGTAGTAGGGTTCGGTCAGCGGTGGCATGTACGAACTACCGAGCTCTGGCCTGTTCTTCGCCGAGTTGACTTTGCGCAGGTATGAATGGAAGGATAGGTGCTTGATCTTCTTCTCGGCGAGGTATGCGGGCGAGTAGGGTTCGAGGGGCATACAGTAGTCGCACATGCCCTTGGGCCCGTGGGAACACATGCGAGCGTCGCGTTTCCTAGGGATTTTGCCATCCTGTCTGTCTAGCCTGTCGTCGAGCGGGGACTGCCTGACCACCTCCCATGGGTTCTTTATGGTTTGCAGAGCATCGCCGATGGGAACGGAGCCCATGTTGGTCTCTTCGACGGGTTTGCCATTCAGTCGTGCGCCGCCGGTCGAAGGTGCAGCATGGCCGTTCGGTGCCGCAGACTGCTCCTCGAAGGACAGGAAGAGTTGCGCGCCGTTTCTACAGTATCGTTAGCCGTGAAGCCGAGCTTGGGTAAGCTACGTACGATAGTCCCACTTGCTTGAAGCTTACGCCCTCAAGGCCAGCAAGCTTCCTCGCGTCGCCTCCCTGCGGCTTGTTGCTAACACTGATGCTCTGGATGTCGACATTCTTGGGCAGCTTCTCGGCAACCTGGGGCAGAATCGACGAAAAGGTGTCCTCGGGCTGTACCGTCAACCGGAACTGGCCGTCTTTGCTAACGAACTGGTGCGAATTAGTAAGATATCACCTGCATTGGGCATAAAGACATACCCTCAATATCATGATCGGAACGCTATGAATTTCGTGGTGGAGTGGATAAAGGTGATGCAGGTGGTAGGCTGTAGGGAGGAGGTTTGGGAGGGAAGCGCGACCAGAAGAAATAAGTAGACAAAGGCGAGGTGCAGTGGTGAACCTTGGTTGGTGTTGGTGATTGATTCGAGAAGGCGCCTGTAGCGGAGCGGACATGAATGACGCAGACGCGCTAGAAGGACGCTAGTCAGGCGCGGAACTGGACAGATATTCGAATGTATCGATAAGTGAGACAACAGCGACTCGCCCTCCTTCTTGGTCTTCACCTACTCCATATCTCACTACTGAGAACACCGTCGCTCCTTCATATTCTAACGTCAGCGCCTGCATCGCATCGCGAGCTCGTCATACCTCTTCACATTCCGCGCAAACAAACCACACACAACCCACACAACATTCACCATGTGGCCCTTCGACATGGTCGACTGGGTAATGCTTACCGTGCCCATCGCTTACATCGGTATCCTCGCCGGATCGTTTACAGTCTTCACCAACCTCTACCGCAAGCGTCAAGCCGCCAACGCCGCATCCCTCGAACCCTGGTTCCCCACACATCTCCAGCGCAATGTCTACCTCTCCCTGCTACACATGGACGAACCCAAGGTGCCGGACAGCGTACTCAAGGCTGCGCTATTGCGTCGCGCAACAGAAGACATACATAGGATTGTCCAGATAAGAAACGCCAAGCAGGCGCTGCAGGCATTGCTGCAGAGGGGTAGCGTGGGCGATGATCTGTGGCAGCGATTCCAGCGGGCAGAGAAGGAGATCGAGGAGGAACTCAGGGATGTCGTCAACGAGGTGAGTCCTGAGAGTCTAGATCGAAGTCAGACGGCTTCGCAATTCTTTGAGCATGACTGATATTGAGACAGGCTAATGCCTTCGCACCGAACTGGGGCCAGACCATCTTCCAATCCGCTTCAGAAATGGCACAGAACAACCACATCCGCGAGCGTCTCGGTGAGATCACAGCCAAGGCACCAGCAGAGAAGGAATGGTGGGAGAACCGCAGGGCTGGCATACAGTCCGAGTTCATGAAGGAGTTGGACGAGGAGAAGGCCAAGAGCGACGATGGTGTAATAGTGGAGAAGGCCAAGGCATGAGGAATGTAAAGCTGTGATGATGCGCGTTTATTTCTAGGGGTCGAACATGGGGTTACTGAAAATGTATAGGGTCATGGCCTTTGCAGCATTTGTGTAGCTATCCATTACGCCTGTGATGTGTCTCAGACGTTCAGTTTTAATGTATTCAGGAACATGGCGTCTGAGACATCTGACAGGCATACTGGACAGCTACACATCAGTAGCTACGTGAGCGAATCACCATGTTATCATCATCGTTTGCAGTCGAATTAGTGGACTTGAGCAGATGATCAACTCTGTCAAACTTGTATCAACTTGTTCAAATGCTAAATTGCAGTGCTATAAACGCCATTATCCCATAGAGTACAAGCCCCATACTGCTAACTAACAAAGACTGTCTGTCGTACACCAGATATACAATGCTCGATCTTCCTTCTCTCTCTTATCTCCCCCAGTTCATACACATATCGAGATCTTACTTCCTCGTGGGACCGCTGACACCGGCACCGATAACACTGGGCAGCTCCTCGGCACCCATGCTGTAGAGCATACCAATACCAGCAGAGATCAAGAAGGCCAGAGTGACACCGGCACCAACAAAGAGCCAGAACTCAACCGAGATGTCCTTCTTCTGGCAAGCGGGGCCGCCCCAGTAGGTGACCTTTCTCTGGCCCTCCATACCCTTTCCGTCTTTGTGCTCGACCGTAGCGGCGCAGGCGCATCCATAGCAGTCAACTGTCTCCTGACCGGAACCGGATCCACGTCCCTTGTGGAGGAGCTTGCACTCGCCGTGGCTGGAGCAGTTGTGGGTCTGAGTCTCGCAAGCCGACATGGACTTGAAGCAGCTAGGAAGGATACCGCGAACAGGTCCCTTCTTGTTGTCGGCCGCAATGACGACGGGGAAGTCTTCCAGGTCAGGCACCTTGGAGACCGCAGGTACGGGCTGGGAGGAGAGGATTGCCTCGGGGTTCTGGCGGCGGGCCTCTTTGGAGGGGACATCGTAGGCGCCCCACGGTTGGGCAGCGCGCTTGGACTTGGACTTGGCTGAACGCGGCATCATGACGACAGTCGTGGAGAAGCCCGTCTCCTCGGCCTTCTTGTTGACGCTGCTCAGCACCTGGGCAATCTGCTCGGTCGATAGGTCGTCTTTCGTGCCGGTGGTCCAGATGTTGAGGTAGCCATTGTAGGCGTCCGACTTCTCGTTCGGTGGGAGCGCCGACTCAATGTCGAAGTTGGACGTGTATGTCCGTTGCTGGGGGTCTGAGAGTTCCGGCAGCGACTTGGCTTGTGCTATGAAGTCCATGACCAGGCGCTCGTTGTCCTCGACAGATGGCGCACTCGATATCGCAAAGTCGTGTGTGCGGTCTGATCCATCGTTGATGATGACTGAGAGCTCCGGTTAGTCGTATCCTTCGCGATGCTGTCGTCACGTATGCCCACCTGTTGCCTCATCTTGCTCGGCGCCCTCCACCCACATCAGCAGGTGCGCCTTGGATTGCTCTGCATCGTCTGCGCCAAACAGCTTCTGGTGCCTTCCTCCATACGTGTTGATGTGTCTGATTGTCTCGGCGTCGGGGTGCTCGACGGAGTGGAATCGCGATAGGCCCAGGCGCTGGGCGATGACGAGACGCGCAGTCTCGGGACTGACGGTGGGGCGAGCTGCAAGGACGGTGCAGTACAGCGATGAGGCGACAAAGGCCCCGGATAGCTTCATGGTGGCGGTGAGGATGGAGTTGAAGACGTTCTGCGATGATGCAGGTGCATCATCGCCATCCTGAGCTGCGCTGCGACCTAGACGGAACTAGCGCCGAACCTGCCTCACCTCCGCCCGCAACTATCAGTGATACAACCCGTGGGGCGCTATCAACCGCATTCACTTGTTAACGCCGTACAGCTTCACGCGCATTCTTTGTTCTAGAAAGACCTAAATGTCTCTCTACTTGATCTTGCGTTCCTCATTCTCATAACACTCGCTTCCGCCTGCGCCAGACCAATGTCTACGCCACTGGTGCTTCGGCGCAACTTCTCCCTCTTGAACCGGATACCGCATGCGCGCATAGTCCGATCGGCAGCACGAGATGGCCACGAGCGAGTCATAATACAACGAGTGCGTATAGGGCGACCATTCCTCAGCAGGTCGTGAGTCGCTTCACACATCCCCTGTACTTTCCATGTGCTAACTGTCCACAGACGATTAGTTGGTGCCGTCGCTGTTGGAGCGGCCATTTACGGAATCTCGAGATATATTAGCATAAGTGTTGAAGTTGAAGAGGTCAACGACGGCGGGTGGACAACGGTCGGCCGAGAAGCAGACGATGAAGACGAAGACGACGACGAAGAATACGACCCTATACTATTCATACCCACCGGCTTTTCGAGGCTAAAGCCGAAGAGATTTTGGAAAGGGTCAGATCCAGAATGGCAACAGTTCAAGAAGCTGGCGACAGACCGTCCAAGGATTGACAAGATACGAGGTACGATATCCTTGTCCGAGCATGTGGTTCATGTACTGACAACGTGACAGGAGAATTAGTATACAGAGTACGCAACGCTTTCGCCAAGCACCCAATTCTCGTCGCAAAAGCCGGCAAAATCGACACGAGCAAAGGCAAAGTGTGGATTGAGGTCAAGTTTCCAGACACCACGCCCAACGAATACGAACAGCCCGGGATAGAGCTGTTGGAGGATGGAACGTTGCGGAAGGCAACTCGACCAGTCGACAGCACTGTTCACCACCGCCTGAATCGGCTATTCTATCCCAAGGAGGCAGCGAAGGCCCTATACAACAACACAACAAGCAAACTAGGAAGCTCATGGAAAGGATTCAAAGTCTATATGGGCTGGAGTCCAGAATCGAAGACCGAGACCGTCCAGGAGCTCGTTCAAAGAATAAGCGCCAACCCGCGATCATCGGCGAACCCCACGACGAGCGTCACTTCACGCCCGTTCTCCACGTCTGCGACACCTACCCAGCAGCCAGGTGCGTCGCCCTCTGTCGCACCTGTCGACGGCGCTACCAAGGACCTCGACCGCGTCACAATCGATCCCAAGAAGTTCACACTAGACCTGTCGCAATTCCAGGCCGACTTTCGCAGAACGTTCAAACCGTACCCACACCCGGTCCCGCGCGGCGCCTTCGTGGTGATGGGCCTCGTCGAGGTATACGGCGAGCGAGCGAAGATAACGGTCAGTGTGCACGCTGTATACGATCCCAAACAAGGTCGCTACGTGGGCGTGAGTGCAGTGCCGTACAATTTTGTGGAATTCCGTCAGTCTCCAAAGGGCGGGCCGTAGATCTTGAATGATGGGACTTGAAGCGTTATACCCGGCGTCGAGGGCGTTTTGAGCGTTAGATATCACGTCATGTCATTCATTGTGTGGGTAGCGTCTGCTTGCGTTATGTGATCACGTTGAGCGGCATTTGTAGGTGTTTAGACTGCTCTGAGTGGGGGAAGGATGCTGGACTTCTACATCACTTTTCATCGTTCCGTCTTGGCTGTCTTTGTCTATATAAATTCTCTCTCGTCATTGTGCTTCTGCTGTCTCTTATACTACATACTTCGTACTCGTCTTTCCAAAACGGAGAGCACCTATATCTATGAGTTGCGTCTTACCTTCCGCATCTCTATCAAAAAGACCCGGGTTCTGAGATTATGTTTGCTCTGATCAATGAAGGCCTACAAAAGCATCCGAGCACCGCGAACTGTCATGTATCATCCGTCCAGATCTTTTCTTGGACTTGACTTCCCCAAAAGACCAGTAGCTCAGCTCCTCATGGGCTCACCGAAAGAGTGCCATCTCACCAGATCCAATGCTTCCAAAAACATGCAAGGTATCGCCGCATGGCACTGCTCCAGCAGAAGATTTCAAACTTCCACTCCGCCGCATTTCCCCTCTTCTACAATGTTTTTGACAAGCACCAAAGACCAACTTCTGTTTTGTGTATGAAGAGATTGGAGAAGGGGTTTTAACAAATCGAAAACATTCTGCGAGACGAACATGTCCTGTGTGTCAACTTCCAAAAGCGCGGCCGTCCGTGCGCATGTCCCGCCTTCCCACGGTCGCCTTCCACCATTCCCAAAACTTGCCGGCATCGTTTGAATGCGCCGAAACAAATCGGATCACTTTGTATGATCTGCTACAAAATCTCCGTACTTATCACGATGTGTTCTTCGTTGCGACAGAGCCTGCAGTTCAAAAACAAGAAAGTAGTCGTGCATGGAGTGAGTGAGCATTTGCTCTGCTCTTTAGCAAAAGACGCCTACGGACCCCCCATGATCGAGAGAGTTGAGACATTTGTCACACAATGAATTGACGGGAATGAACATGGACTGCTCTCGCTGGTATAAAAGCTATCTAGTTCTGCTCTTCTCCTCTTCTTTCTTACTTTGACATTCCACTCCTTCATTTCACTCAAAGCGACGATGAATGAGCCATGGTGTCGACTCCTGCTTCTCTTCCAAAGTGCCATTCAGAAATCATTATGGAGTTCTGTCGCGCCTTCTCTCGTTCAACAAAAAAGATATACTACGATGCCGAATGACTTTTTGGCGGCTGCCCGCCTTTCTAAGTTGACAGTTGGATTGAAAATCATCGGCTCACCAGGATGGCCACGGGTACTTTACTCCATAGAAAAACCGAAAGACCAGACATGTTTCTTTTTTGTCTGGTTGCGCGATACGGGGATGTCTATATAAACCCTCTTACGTAGACCTTTCACTCCTTTTCCAATCCACTATCACTCCATCACGGGAGCAAAATAACGTCAACCATGTGCTCATGTGCTGCGCCCGTGTGTTCTGTCTATCAAAAAATGGAAACCAAATTCTCATGTCTTTCCCCCTCTTCCTGGATATCGAAAACAATATCTATGTCTATCATGAGCCTTCCAAGGTTCCCCTAAAGATTTTCGCAGGATCAGTGCATGACTGCGATCGAAGTCCTGCAATAACATTTCACGCAATCGAAGGACTCTACATATCCAAAACCAGTAGGTGGTTTCCCATGTTTGGTGCTCTTAGCGGGAGTCCACAATATAAAAGAGTACTGCTTTCCTCCCTTCCAGCGGCTTTCAACTCTACCGCCTTCTTCCTCTTCTCAAAACGGAGTGCTAGCGGAGACATGAGAAGAACCTGATCGCAAAGCCCTACTTAAAATTTTACTATTACCGACAAATGTTGGCGGAGCGCTTTGCTGGCCGCATTCTACTACTTAAACAATCGCCTTTTTAAGGCTATGACCGCTGCTTGGTGTTCTGCTCCAAACATTATCACAACTAACGTATGACGATGTGAAAGCATTGATACGGGCTATGACAGCTTCTCGGTAACTGAAGGTTCAATGTGGACGCCACATGAGCCGGGAAAGAGCTAGAAAAGGGGTGTAAATACCCTCTCTGCTTGCTACAAGTCTTCTTTCTCCCAACATTCGGTCACAACAGCAAAAGTGAGTTTTTCCAAAATCATACTATCACGTTGCGATGTGAGAATTTCTCTGGAATCGACTCCTCTACTACGTATGTCCTGCGGTCCTTCCGCCTCTTCCTTAAATCGACAGTGTTGATATGATGTGTTGCCTCCACCAGCGGGGTTTACCATCCACGATATTCTCAAATACCGAACCCAGACGATATCTTCGTCCCCATGTTCAGTACTATATTACCCCGGGGCCTTTCCAAACATACTTGCGAAGATCACATGAGAATTACAGGTAGCGCAAGATACATTCCACGCGGCAGCTAGGAGGCTTTCAATGCAAACAATCCCCCATTACCGTCTTCCATTGCTTCTTTACTTCAGCGGTGCTTACAATCATCGAAAGATACAGGCACAAAGTTTATGTGCGAGCTGTCCAACAAAAAAGAGATATGGAACAATACCATGAGACGTTTCCGCCAAGTTCACCGATGATATTTCAAGATGAGACTCGTGCCTTCAGTACACTAAGATCAAAGTCTGTATGTCTTAACTTCGGTGACGTAGTCGCTTGGGCGAAATGGCGTATGTATAGATAGCATGAGAACGTGCGAGTATAGAACGACTGTAGCGAAGGAGTATAAAGCCTTCTCTTCACTCTTCGCTATCTGCGTTGTCTATACCTCAATCCTGACTTCGCTCTCTCCAAAAATCGCGCATGAGCTCATTCCATGCGGGAACAGAGTCTGCTTTTCGCTAGCAAGCTCACAAGAAACGCATGCCAGTTCCAGCCCGCGTATCTCATCGCATATCAAAAAACGGTACGGGTGTTTCTGATGACCTGCCGATTCGGAAAAGTCGATGCAATATACCCACACCAGGGAAATGCAGTCCCCAAAGCGTTCTTACGGGAATGCCTTGCGCGAAAGCGAGCCTCGCTCTGTCTGTGTTGTCTTGTTGCCAAATTGTTGTTCTCTTGCCAATACATGTCAAAACGTTATCCCATGTTCATCGTCGACGACGTTAAAGCCGATGGTTATTAATAGACTTCCGTTTATCGACTCATGCCCATCCATGCCTATAGCCACGTATTGAGGCCTTTGAAGAACACAGACTGTATAGGGAGAGCCGACGCATCGACTATCACGATGCCACCGGAAGGTTTTCGTATCGACCGTTGTCAAGACAGGAGCAAAGTCCACATCATGGCCTTCTCCGCATCGCGCACAGTCTCCTTCAATGATTCATGCCAGCCTCGCCGTTGTCAATAATAGCAAGATTGCGATGGAGTTGCCCCTTGGCAGCAACACGAGTTCGTACAGCTATTGACAGCATCAGTGCTTCCTCTGTGCTTTCTCCGCGTTTAGTGCTTTTTCCTTATCAACGAGCCACAACAAGGTCAAAGCCACAGACTCCACAGGGAGGTGGCTGATAAAAGCAGTGTTCAAGCGACTGATCATGCTTTTCTCAACCGATGCGCATGCATCAATGTACCCAGGTGGTATCCAGCAACATGACGTAAGTACGATAGGCTTGGACGGGTGTTCAAACGCAAAGTGTCGAGGTACGAGGATGTCGGGCCGTGAAAGTGCCGCGCGGTCAACGGCGCCGTCGCAAAATACGAACTGCTCGGTTCTCCTGCTGAAAGTGTGTGCATCGAGGTAATGCAGCCAACATGCAACGTTTTCATTCCATGTTTCTGTTCGCGGGCGGGGAACTGCTGTCGCGCCTGCTACTGCAATGCAGTCGTTCACGCTAGAACTCAACGAACGGCAATTCCTTCACCCGGTGCTTGCACTGCGCGTGCGTTAGCGCAGCGTAGTCGCTTGGTTACAACCGACACTTACGTATGGTAGTAAAATGTCTGCTCCGTGTATGCTGATACGTGGGGACTGTCGGATGTGAGTCTGATTTTCTCAAGATTCCCGAGGCCGTTCATGTAATGCAAGTGCCGGTCTCGCTCTTACCATGGTACTCGAGCCCGGCACGAAGGGCCCAGGTCTTCCTTCAGACATGCTTAGGTCCCAGACGTCTCTTTCTATCACAACAACCGACAGTACTCGGCATCTTGCTGCGGAAAACGCAATTTTCAACACGCGAGTGGAACGTCTTACGTGCTGTGAGCGCTCGAAAGCGGGGATGAGGCAGAGTTTTGCGTACAACCTATGATCGGTGACGGAGTGGAGAACTATCAAAGTCTGTTCTGTAGAGGCTGACAGAAGTTTGTGGACTGCAGCCCAAATGCCAGATTCCAGAGTTGTGGACCGACATCGCGCTGACATGTGAGAGCGAATGAAGCGACTTGGTTGTAAAAGGGTCTCGACCTTTACCAGTCGTCAAGTGTCATTCACCTCGGCGTTCAGAGGCCACAGTAGAAAGCCGTGGAGTATCAGCCGTGTTGGGAGCGCCACGTGAAAATGTCAAAAGCACGCGAGGCGTCGACGCCGTCGCCTGCGGCACCGCCTGAAGATGCCGCCGGATGGACAGCAGGCGTTCCTGGTGGTTGACGGAAGATTGCGGCTCGGTACGGGCCCATGGCATTTCTAGGCTTGTCTCATGGTTATGATTGGTGGGCGCATCCAAATTATGAGAAAGTCAGAAAAGCAAAGCCTTGTTTACTTTCTGTCTCGGAGGTCCTTACTGCACAACAAAGCTCAATGCGCGCAGCACTGTCGTCGCAACCTGCGATGAATCATGACGCACCTCGTATCGTCTCGATTCGCATGACAGCATTACACGTTGTCGTTGGTGATTTGTGCATGGGTGAACTCGAAATGGTGAGGATCTGCGCGGGACGTTTTTGAAGTCGGGCGACGCCTGCCTTAATCTGCTTAGCGCGCTCCACCCCAAGTCAGTCCGCAGTCCAGAACAATGCCTCGTCCGGTCACCAAAAACTTGTTCCTGTTTGTGCCTGCGCTGTTCCTGAACAGACAGCCAGCCTAGACATGGATGCTGCGTTAGGTCCCCAACGTCGCTCCCCAAGCCCACTACTACGCAAGATCTTCTCGTGCATATGCCGCGAAAACCAACGTGGCTCCAGCGACTCGGCGGGCGACGATCAATCGTCAGCATCGTGATTTGACGGCTACCCGACGTGTAATTTCCACATCAAGCTTGGCCCCTACAGCCCTACCAAGATTGACGAATGGTCAAACCCCACAACCGGCGCCGTCAGACCGGGCTTGCGGGAGATGGTCTTATCGCACGTGGATTTTCGGAGTTGGCAGTAGGCTTGGGTGAAACACTGCAGGAAAGGCCGAGAAGGCTACGCCATGCGCTGGCTCGCACAGGCGGTGGGCCACAGCTGTTAGTTCCGTTCACTGTGGGCGCTTCCTAATTTCCGTAAATATAAGTAAGTCGAGGAAGGCACCATGAAGCGGTATCTCACTCCTTTGAAGATCCAACTCAACCACGCTCTCTAGCAACCCCACAGTCATTCCTTGATCAACTGATCTGTCATTCATTCATTCATTATGCTTACCTCTACCTTCATTTTGGCCCTTGCTGGCCTCTCCTCTATGATCGAGGCATCTCCTCTTCAGGCACGTGGTGGAAGCAAGCGTGGTCTTGCCTTCCCCAAGAACCACAACGGTGTTTCTGGATCCCAGTGGACTCACAAGTTCGCCGGCTCCAAGGTCTCCTGGATGTACGACTGGGAGGCAGTCATCGACGGAACACCCCTCGACCTTGAATACGTTCCCCTTCTCCACTCCAACCAGCAGTGGTGCACTGAGGGCTGGAACACCAACATCGCCAATGCGAAGAAGAACTACAAGGTTTCGCACGTACTGAGCTTCAACGAGCCCGACCAAGCTGGTGGTGGAGGCTCCAACATCGACGTCGCCACTGCTGCTGCAACCCACAAGAAGTTCATCCAGCCCCTCGCCGCCCAGGGTCTCCGCATCGGCTCTCCTTCCGTCACCAACGCCGACGAGCCCAACAAGGGAATCAACTACCTCAAGCAATTCATGTCTGCCTGCAACGGCTGCCAGATCGACTTTGTCGTCGCCCACTACTACGCCTGGGACAACGCTCAAGACTTCAAGAACTACCTCACCAAGTTCCACAAGACCTTCAACAAGCCCGTCTGGGTTACCGAGTTTGGTGTCACTTCTGGCAACGCCGACGAGTTCCTTAAGCAGGTCCTTCCCTGGATGGATGCTCAGCCCTGGATCGAGCGTTACGCCTACCACATGGTCGCACCTAGCACCGACCAGAAGTACCTCATCTCTGCTGATGGCCAGAGCCTGTCTAGCATTGGCAAGATCTTCGCCACTGCTTAGAAGTTTGCTGTCTTGATAGACGCATCACGAGTTACGACCTTTTTACCTTTTACCTTCTTGATACCACGTTACCTTCTTGTCCATAGACTTTGCTGTGACTTCGGTCTATACCTCAATTTATCATTCATTTACCATCAAATTATTCAACTGTAATATGAGTGAAGGCTATATATACATTAAGAGATTAATTTCTGTACTGATATCTACTACCGTCAACAGCTCTACCATCCAGCTCTGCTACATGATACCGGGCTTCAGGAAGCTCATGAGCGGCTACTGGCAGCTCACTATACGTCGGTAATTTCACATCTGCTGTTTGCGATTCTTGTTCTTGTGCCACCTCCGTTGCAGCGCCAGTTGATCGCCGTCTACGATACAAAAAGAAGCCAATGGCGCCCAGCAAGACAATACCGCCCACTGCACCAGCAGCTATGCCGCCTATCGCGCCACCTGATAATTTCGACGTTTCTTTTAGTGGCGGGGATGTGGCGGAAGACGTGGGCAAGGATGTAGCGCTAGGCGAGCCCCCCTTAGAGTTCGCGCAGAACTCGCTGACCACATTGTTTTGCTTATCGACTGCGACGATGTCGGAAGTCTTTGATCCGGTGTTTGCTTGCCAGACGGAGAACATTCCGGCATCTTGATTGACCATTAGGTAGGCAGAGCTCATGAAAAGGCGGCCAAGGACTGGTAAATCGTTGTCGTTCTCGAATTGAAGAGAGTTGATCACGACGTTGCGGACCGATGTATTCGTCTGAACCGCGCCATCGGAGGCGATATATGTATCGGGAACGACTAGCTCAGTGTTGGGGATCTTTACTGAGATGCTGTTTTGGAGTTGGATCGTTAGACCACCGTAGTAACTACACCTTGAGCGTTAGCTATCTATCTTTGGGAAAGAATTATCATTACACCTACACGTTGTTTGGCTCAAAGAGCATCGTGAAGTAGTTGATACCAAGGCTTCTCGCCTCCGTCTTGTCATCTGGTGGCGTTCCACCGGCGAGCGACCAAAAGTTATTGTAGTAGCTCAGTGGAAGAGACATCAGCCCTGCAAAACTGGGACTAATACATGCTTGCATAGCCGCTGATTGTGAACCCATGAAGACGCTCACATCGGTACCATTGGGCCAGTTGAGAAGGATGTCGCCAATGGTTACTACCATACCCGTTCCACATTTACCGCCATGGTATAGCGAGGCCGTGAAGTTGTCGTTTTCATCCGTGATTAATGATCTGTCCAAGCCACCGAGAACCAGCGAGCCCCGCGTCTGCTTCTCCACAGGGCCACCGACCAGCCCCCAAAACATTGAGTATGCTTTCGTGCCTATATCACCGGCGGATAAGAGTGCGTTCAGGAAGGACGAGTTGCTGCCTAGTCCAAGTTGAGACTGGCTGGTGAAAGCTTGGTTGAGATCCTGTTCCGGAACGCCGAATCCGAATGTAGAAAGCGTGGTGTTATCGCCAAAGCTGAGAGTGTCTTCTATCCAGTCGGCCTTGAAGCCGTCGCTGTCTTTTCGATCACCGATTGACTTGTCCGTAGAAGATTCTGATGCATCGTATGCGCCGCCACGGAATGTCACGCATGCTCTAGATGAGTAGGCCTTTGTGCAACGTCCATCGGTTCCGTAGATGTAGGTCTCGTTGTAATCGCTATCGATTGCCAGTTAGCTATGGGGAATTCTCAAGCTGAGTGATGCAATTAGACTTACCCGCTGGCGAAAAATGAGATGTTCTGGTCATTAGAACCGACTGTCATGGAGATCCCTCTCACGGAGGCCCCGTTGGGTAAAGACACATTCTGGATGGGTGCGACAATAGGCTGTGGCTGACACTGACTTTTCGCAAAGATCGCAAAGTGTAGAATCCCTAGAAATAACGAGAACAGGCCTACCGGGAGACCCATTGCAACGTTTGGTGTTGCAAATTCGGAAGTGACGACGTACGGGAGGACTGGAAAGCTGAAAACAGCGGGAGTAGGGGAACAGCAAGGCTGTAAGGTACTTTCAGGCAGTAGCGCTTAAACGAGTCGTGTAGCATATCTGACCGAATTTGGTGTTGTACTACGCTCAGTTCATGCCCTGCTGCATCGCAATCACATGGGGTTAGCGTACATGTACGTGAGCCTCACAAATTCACCAACCAGCGCGCGCCGCTTAGCGCCGATGGCATAACCGCGCGCAACTCCTTGTACGTGTCTTGATACTAAAGGAGCTGTGCCGCAATGTCGCATCGGTAGATTGCCAGCTGCGACGGAAGATTCCATTTTCTGTCGCATTTCACGATACCTCTGTGTGTGTGCTTCAGACTGCACGGCGCAGTTGCTTTCACGATCCGGTAATCGGCAATCTTTCTACGCGCTCGATATCGCCTGTGCACGCGCTCACAATACTATTTCCCGAACAACTTCTTGGAATCAGCTGTCGCATGCCCGATCTCATTACCTCTCGTGCACTCGACCCACTTGCCATCAAGCGATGATGCGTTCCCGTAGACAAATCGAGTTTTTGGTGTTGGCAGTGTTCCTGCTCTGCTCCTGGTATCTCTTTGACGCCCATTTCAATGTCGCCGAAAGAGGACCGGCCGAGCCGAGCGTTGATGAAAAGCCATGGCGATATGAGGCAACGGAAGCAGAAGAAAAGCAAGAGATATTTGAGCAAGAGAATGCGAATGCAGGCGCGAAAGAGAAAATGCCATCGACTTCCACCACCTCTCAACATATAAGCACATCGACGCAAAGTACTGCTGTCGCGACGCCTACTCCATCCCTACCTGATCGCGTCGTGGTAATGGCAAAGCTTCCCACCGATGAAACAGACTGGGTGCAAACCGATCTACCAGACTGGCAAGCAGCCATTTACGACATCGACACTGAAACTCCACATAACATATCGACCCTAGATCCGATGACTAACAGCACTCTCCGCACCCTCCGGAACAAAGGAATGGAAGCAAATGCGTACCTCGCATACATCGTGCAGAATTACAACAACCTACCCTCAACAATTGCGTTCATTCATCCACACAAGGACGGCTATCCGATTGCATGGCATACCGACAACCAAGAACATTCCAACGTCGTCTCTCTGCAAAGCCTCAACGTCAACTTCATCCAGAGCAACGGCTACGCGAATCTGCGTTGCGTCAACGATCCCGGCTGTCCGCACGAAGTGATGCCGTTCCGAGATCCGCCTGAGGAGCATCGAACGATCGAAGCAGCGATGCCGGACGCGTGGCGAGACCTGTTCAACAATACGGATGTACCACATATACTGGCGACGCCTTGCTGCGCGCAGTTCGCCGTGTCGAGCGAGCAAGTACGAAAGCGGTCGTTGGACCAGTACCAAAGGTATTACACGTGGTTGATG
The DNA here is from genome assembly GCF_024043165.1 of Alternaria incomplexa. Classification (NCBI taxonomy): domain Eukaryota; kingdom Fungi; phylum Ascomycota; class Dothideomycetes; order Pleosporales; family Pleosporaceae; genus Alternaria; species Alternaria incomplexa. The sequence continues at coordinate 99,340 of NW_026249854.1, forward strand.
GAAACTCCGCTGAAGGACGAGACAAGCGGAAGGGTGTTCGAGTACCTTTGGCATATTCTGTTTGGGCAGGAGCCCGTTTAGTAAGTACTGAATCGATCGAAGTCTCGTTGCGCCGCTGCTAACGTGAACCAGCTGTCCCGCATATGAGAAGTGCTATTGCGACGTGTATAACAGATGTTGAGCACACACCTTTCCGTGGGTAGTGCAAGAAGAAGTTAAAGTTGACGTGGGATTTCTGGCGGGCAGGCACCAGAGTTCTTCTTCTGGCTTTCGCAGTCGCGTCGCCGAGCCTGCCCGAAGATCCCCCACACCAGCTGTCTAGACTGAAGATCACGATACCAACATGAGCCGCGACATGTCCAGTCAAGTTCCTGATACAGCGCTCTGTGCAAAAATAGACACTCAAGGCGACGCCGTGACAGCTTCACGCCCCGTCATGGAGCGTCGTTTCCTTCCCCACCGTGGGCAAAAAGAATGGCAAAAACATACAACAGCGCGTATTCCCTGGTGGTCACCCACCCAGGTACTAATGCGCCGGTATCTTGCTTAAGTACCGCTGAGCAGACGGGAAGCGCTGAGTTCAAGATCCTATGGTCGTATGTGAAGGTTTTGGTTGTCAAATTGGGTTATAATGAGAAGAATTGGGTGCGGTTGACATTTTTGCTCCAGGAGACCACATACACCGGGCTGCAGAGGGCGGCACCCGCTGTTTGCTTGCTGCGACTGAGTCAGAGAGAGAGAATAGGAAACATGGTAGAGGAGGTGCGAAAGAGATGTCACGTTTCACTCATTGAGATGATCACCATAGGGAGTGGGCAACAAGTTTCCATTCATCCAACTATCAAGATCCTGGTGATCCAAGCTTGCGTCGTGGAGCCGCCCTCCCGTAGTTGTCCAGCATCCTTATCCCATTGTATTATGAGACAAGAGCGATCGTGTATTCTCCAACCCGATTTTCCGCGCGCATAGAGCGTCGTACCGGCATCAACGCGATCAAGCCGGAGGTGCTGGGTGATCGTGATACCTTGAACATATCAAAGGCTTGATGTATGTAACCCAGTTGTTCTTGTTGTAAGACAAGGTTCCGTAACCTGCCGATGACGGAATGGGAGTCGATCCAAGAGCCACGAATGCTACGACAATCTCGGCAAGGAACTCTTGGGGCCATCGTAGCAACTCATGTTCTCGCTGGCTCGGGTCTGAAAGCCTCTCGAATCGATAAGTTTCGACGGCGTCATCCACAAGAAATTTACGAAGAGCTGATCCTGGAAGGGTGTTTTGGTACACATAGGGAGCTTCGGCGAGCGGGACTCTCCACTCCTGATGTGTCTTCTGAAGAAGCACGTCGATTGCGGTGTTGCAGAGATCAGGACTTCCGCGTGCATCGCCAAAAACAAAGATCTCGCAAATGAGCATCTGACTCAGAGGGATTTTCCCTGAAGCGTCGAGCGCGAAGTAGAGCTTTCCCGTGTGGATCCAATGGAAGAAGGCTTTGAAGACCTCCGGATTGTCTTCCTTCAGTTCGACGGTTTTAGAAGCCCCTTCTCTCCATTCGTCTTTTAGGGCAGCTTTGAAGTAGGTGGAGTAGTGGGCAAGAAGGCCTTTGTAGGTGTAGAATTTGCGCATCTCCTCACCGGAACCGACCACAACGGTAATCATGTCGCCATATTCATCTCTATTCAGTGCGTCAGCGAATTTCTTGTATATAGCCTCGCTTGTGCTTACGGGTCAGGTGAGGGAGTAGTTTTGGAGCATTTGGGCAGCTCGAGCAATGGAGTGACCTTTTTGGGCTTCTCCTTCTTCTCTGTAGTCGCCATCGCTTGCGATTGTGGTTGCTGTGACAGGTATCTCAATGAGTAGTTGTACTGATGTGCCGGTGACTGCGGAAAGTACTGGGCCTAGTAGCGCGGTCTTGTCAGTGAGCGGTTAAGGCAGGAGCAACGGTCAGGGTCCAGCAGGCGGTGACGACCCGGGTTGACTAGAGATGACCGTCTGTGTTTCGCTTTGAAGTATACATATCGCTAACAGTTGGAACTTACTCACCGTCCGGACCGATGTAGTCCTCAAGGTTCACTCTAAGTGGCGGGCTCTGGATTTCACCCTTTGACATCCGCAGCGGTCCTTACACAGCATAGCCTCTTTCTCTTTTGTCGGATTGCTTAAATAAGTGAAGGAAGGACTCCGTAGCTTCGGGTTCGTAACCCCATTGTTCATGCTGGCAACATGACCAATGAACTCTCGCGCCAGACATACCTACCCTTTCACTATAGTTGCAGTACTTCTTTGATGTGATTGTACACTAATCTCATTTCTCTTTCTCCCTATCGGAGAAAACGCCAGACCATGCAAATGCTACTCGCTCTTTCTACGATTGTACAACTACTAATACATGATTTTTCCTGTTTCCAACACACTCGCTAAACCCCAAAGTCGCTCAATAGAAAGAATTGCGTATTACTAGTATTTCTTCTTTCTGTGCCGCACATGAGGATCCTGTCCCTTTCGGTTCCTCTTCTGCCGGTCCGTTGGCGGCCGGTACGGTTCTTTGCCATACTCTTCTCGGTACAGGCTAAGCATGTACTCGTCGACGTGCCTCCGCTCCTTCTCGTTGCCGTCGATGTCGAGGTCTTCGTTCGCTTTGGCGGCAGCAGCGGCTTCCGAGGCGGCTCTCGTGGCGTTCAGACTCTCGTTGAAGTCGACCTGATCTTCTTGAATCTCATCGACAATTTCCTTCTGTGCGATGGAAGCAGCCGTGCGATCCTCGGTATCCTCCACTGTACCCATGACACGCGCGTCACCTAACAGTCCAATCTTCTCGCCGAGCACACGTTCCATGGCTGCACCCGCTTCGTCGTTCGTGTCGATTCCCAGGTTCTCATCGAGTGCGTCGCGCCAGGTGACTTTGTTGAAGGTGTCTGTGGTGAAGTCACCCTTTTGGATAATGACGTCGTCGAGCAGACGTTTCTGGTTCGACTTGCGGAGGATGTTGGCTTCGATGGTGTATTCGCTGACGAACTTGTAGATGTGCACATCGCGCGTTTGACCGATACGATGGGCTCGGTCTTGACACTGCTTGTCCATCGCGGGGTTCCAATCAAGGTCATAGAAGATGACGCTGTCAGCACCCGTGAGATTGATACCAAGACCACCGGATCGAGATGACAGGATGAAACATAAGATGCGGGGGTCACTGTTGAAGCGATCAGTAAGGATCTGACGCTGTTCGATCTTGGTAGATCCGTCGAGGCGTAGGTAGCGATATCCATGAATGTTCAAGAACTGCTCGAGAATATCGAGAACCTTTGTCATCTGGGTGAAGATGAGCGCACGGTGACCACCAGCCTGTAGGTCTCGTAGGAGTGTTGCAAGACGTTGGAGCTTGCCACAGTCGTATTGAAGGAGACGCTTGTCTGGGAAGGCGATCGATTGTCGGATGCGCGAAGAATGGAAGGGGTCTTTTTGGTGAGCTGCCTCCGACGATCGAATCAGCTGGACACCGCGCCTGGACAGGGTCAGAGGTGCTAATTCCTCGGCTGCAACGGCAGGCGTAACACATGTGAAGCGGGTAATGAGAGGCTCCATAGCCTCAGCACGCTGCTCCAATGTTGGGATCATATCATAGAAATGGGTGATTTGTTGATCGTGCCAGTGAGACAAGACACGATGAGAGCGCGGTGACCTGAATCCGAGTAGACCATGGTGCCGTTGAACGACGTCATAGTGAATCGCTTCCTCTTGTCTTGGCTGCATCTGAGCCTGACCGAAGCCATGATAGTTAGGATGTGGTGTGTGATGCGTTCGGTAGAGGAGAGGCTTAGCCACTCTCTTCCCTTCAGTGATAGCCCCAAACGTAAAATCGTGCCAATCGACGGTCAGTGCGTCAATGATATCCTTTCCGTAGATCGGCATGAACTGGGTGCGCGCGCGAGTAAGACTAAGACATGTTTGCAAATGGTCCCGAACGGCCACTTGCTCTTGCTTCGCCATCGCTGCCATAGTCGCTTGTAGTGAAGAAGTGCCCTTGTCGATGGGTTTGTTGATGCGCCGTGTTTGGCGCTCGATCAGATCCTCCAGGGGCCGTGTGGCGCGGATAGGGTAGGTGCGTCTAGCATGACCCAACTGCGTCTGTTCCCGTCGCGCAAACACCAAGTTCAAGGCGTCTAGATTTACTTGCTTATCTTCCATGCCCTCTTGCAGACGCTTCCTGATGAGAAGGTCCTTGATCTCGTACTGAGCAGCGACTGACTTGGGCATGGCCATGGACGTTACAATTGCTCGTGTTTCGAACAGGTCGGGGTGATTGCAGACTTTTCGTAATGACATTAAGCAATTGATAATCGACATGTAGTTGCCGGAGGACAGGATCTCCTTGGTCGAGGCGCGGCCCATGAATCCATCGTAGAGCTGACGTTGCCGCTTAGAAAGCTTGCAGTAGACAACGTGCTCATATTTCCCTGGCATTTGCTTCTCAACCTCTGATTTCAGCCTTCGCAGTAAATAAGGGCGAAGGACTTCGTGAAGCCGCTTGACAACCTTCTGCGCTTCGGCATCAAGCTGCTGCCGACCTTGATCGAGAATTTGCGAGGTGGGATTCTTCAGAGCCAAGGTAAACTCCTCTAGTCCCGCGATGCGACCTTCTCCGGCAAAACCAGCTGGCATTAAGAAGTAGAGCAGCGACCAAAGCTCATCTATGTTGTTTTGTAGAGGCGTACCGGTCAGTAACAGCCGTCGCTCTGTTCTAAGGTTAAGCATAGTCTGCCATCGTTGAGACTTAAAGTTCTTGATGTTGTGGGCTTCATCGAGGACCAGGTAACGCCAGGGACGCATCTTGAAGGCTGCTGCGTCTTGGAGGATGAGCTGGTAGGAGGTAATGACGACGTTGTACATGTCCTTGCCAGTGTTGCGCCAGCCCATGCGCTTTCGTTTTCGCTCGTTGATGTCGCCATAATATGTCAGAATCTTGAAGCCTGGCAAGAACTTCTTGAACTCCATCTCCCAATTGAGCATGACACTGGTGGGTACGACGACTAGATGTGGTCCCCATATCTCGCGACGAACAGCGAGGTAGGCGAGAAGTGAGATGGTCTGTATAGTCTTGCCCAGACCCATCTCGTCTGCGAGGATTCCGTTTGTCTCGGATTCGTACAAGTTCGCCAGCCAGTCCAAACCATCGTGCTGGTACTCTCGGAGGGTACCGCGTAGTAAGGATGGCACCTCGGTCCTTGGTGGGGATGATGTATGCCGTGATCGAGAAGCGCTTTTGGAATGTACTACATCTTCCATCGGAGTTGACTCAGCTGCCTCGACGGTAGGAGCAGGTTCTGTTTCAGAATGCCCGTTCACATGTGGCTCGTCTACTTCAGCGACAGAATCATGACCATTCACATGTGGCTTCTCCTCGTAGACTTCCGCGGGCGATGTAGCATGGCCATTCGTTTGTTCGGGCTGAGTTGTCGGGTCTTCCGGTTCCACATCGTCAATCGCGGTCTTGGCGGCCTCTTTCAGTTTCTTGATGTCTTTAGGTGCCAAGAAACCCATCATGCCTAAGTCCTCTCCCTCACTCTCATTCTCGTCGTCTTCTTCCGAGCCGGCTTCTTCATGACCATCACCCTCGCTATCCGAACCTTCGTTGCTCGACCAAGCTTCACTACCAGACTCCGAGCCCTTGTCGTCCTCAGAATCGAGCAAAGCATCATCAACCTGATCGAGCTCCACTGTAGCAGGATCGATATAGTCTGGCTTCTGTTTATCCCCATCTTCTTCGTGGTCGTGAAAGCCGTTCGTCTGTTGAAATGGGTTCTCTGGAAGCTCGTTCGTGTTGTCGACATCGAGGTCGGGATCGGGTGTTGGCGCAGGAGTGCCCTCTTCGGAATCAGCGTCGTCATCGTCTTCGCCGTCGTTTGAGTTGACTTCTGCCTCGGAGCTGCTCTCGGGGAGATCGGGAAGTTGTCCGTACTTCTCGCGTAGTTGTTCGGCCGTGAGGTTCGCATCTTCGTCCTGCTCGTTCTCTTGTTCGCTATCGGAGGTGGAAGTCATGATATCGTCGTCGTGCTGTTGTTGTGAGGCATGCGACACCCCGCTTTCGGATTCCATCTCATCGAAATCACGATCTTCGCTGACCAAGGAGGAGGCCCCGTCGCCAGCGTTACGACCACCCAGAATCTCTTGCGCTTGATTAAACATGTCGTCCATGGCTTTGTGTCCGAGCTGCAACTGTTCCTCCTCATATTTAGCCACACGCTCCTTGTCGATCTCAACCCTGACCAAGCCCCATGCGTCCTTGACATCCTTCACGAGCTGCTTGTATCTCGTCACTTGCCGCTCGGTCTCTTCCTGTTCGATCTCATCTTGGCTCTTGCGCTTGAACTTGTTCTTCCAGAAGTCGTATGCTTCTCTGGCCAAGATCTTGGCCGTCCGCCGATGGAATGCCTTCTCCTCCTTTAATAGCTTGTTGAAGTGCAGGGCATGCGCGACAACGTGGTCCCAATGTCCGTATTGTGGCGGTGGCTCTGGGGCTGCTTCAGGCGCATATACGCTGCATCGTGCCTGGCTTAGAACTCCATGTTCAGCAGCCTCGACAATCTGCAGCCGGCGCTCGGCCTCTTCCTCGGCCTTTTCCTGTGTGATCCGAAGCGCCTCTTCGCCGTCTAACGGGTCATCTTGTCCTAGCCACTCTTCGAGCGACGCGTACTCTGACTTGGGCGGGGCATGGTGGGGATGACGGTTGGGAGGGTCGGGCTTTCGCAGTCGCAGGCGGAGACGAGGGGCAGGCATAGATGGGTTCGAGTCGTCGGGCGATCCATACAGGCCGGCGTAGGGGTCGTGTCCGTTCGATTCGGCATCGTCCATGGGCTCGTCAGCTAGATCATCGGTAAGTGGCTGCGCTCCCCTCCGAGAGCGCCCAACCCGCTTGCGCGTGCCTTCGGGCGACCCATTCTGCAGTGCTGGCGACGTGACGGGCGAAGTTGTCGCAAGTGCTGGAGGCTTTCTCTGGCGCTCAGACTTGCGCGCCGGCGTTGCCAGAGACTGTGCGGACACCTTTTTGGTGATGGTGGATGGCGTCTTCCCTTTCGAGACAGACATGGGTCCTGAGCCATTGCGCGACTCTCGCTTGACGCCGTTCTTAGGGGTGCCGTTGGTCTGCGTCGCCTTGCTGGCCGGGCGAGAATTCCGCTTTACAGGTTCCGGCGTTGGCGGTGCAGCATCCTTGCTCACACGTGATGATTTCCTGACGCCATTCTCGAAGACTGTCGTCGGTCCATCAGCCACGAATGACTTCCAGGGCGGCGATGCGGCGCGTGATGCTGAGCGGCGCGGTGTGGTGTCTTCGAGTTTCCGCCGTTTTGGCGGCCGCTCAATGACGCCACCATCATCGCCATTTACAGGTGCCGGCGGATGTTCCTCCTTGATCACAGGTGCGCTGTCGTTCTCGCTCTGTTCGCCATTGTGTGTGATGTCGGATGGGTTGTGTGCGGCGGCCGAGTCGCGTGGTGGGATGGAGTCGATGTCGCGATCCGCGGCGGTAACTTCTTCCATTCAGGAAGGGCGAGAGAGGCGGCCTGGGGAGCCTGTTGACCACCCGGCGCGCGGCCAAATCGACATATATCAGCTCGAATTCGGGGTCGCAAGATAGCCTGACGCGTGCTGGTGACGGTGACGGGGTCGGATTTCAAATTCGGGTTCGCGTTGGGATGATGCGGTGTTATGTCGAAGTTGTGAGATGGTAAAAACAGAGCCGGCGATAATGTTTGGTAGGGATCACGCTAAATACCGGCACGGGCGCGCATGCCATCCCTTTGACGTGAACGACGGCGGAATGCTGGATATCACGTCTGAGAATGCTGTGACTGAGGCTGTCTAGAACCTCCGCAGATTCTTTCAGGCAGGCGTCGGGTTGCTCAGTCGCGTAGACGCCTTTCGTGTCACATCCATGACCGGTCGTGGTACTACGCAGAGCAGTTAGACCCACTTCTCCGCCAAGCATTACCGGGGCCGCAACTGAGCTCATCGCGAACGACACATCAATACTGCAACCCATCCAACCCCCGCAATTGCGCCACAACGTACGAAGACACCAAAGACACGCATCGCGCAAATACTCACTCGGCTCTAGCATGTTTCCCAGGCGCATTGTAGCGGCACGCCCGCTGGCTCGAGCCGTCGTCCCCGCCGTAGCCCGGCCACGACCCCAATTCACCCAAATCCGAACCGCCCTCACCGACGCTGAGAAGGCCCACGCTGAGCTCACAGACCCGAACCAAGTACGCCCACTTTTTCTAGAGAAGGCAGGAAGGATCTAGTGCTGATGGTGACAGAACGGCGGCTACATCAACCCTCCCGCTGAGAAGCGAGGAAACCGCGACCCGTACGGCGACTACTGGGACAAGCAGGAGCGCCGCAACTATGGCGAGCCCTGCCACGAGGACAACGATATCATGGGTGTACTAGCGCTCCACGACTACAACCACTTCACCCCCCAATGGGGCTTCGTCCTACTGGGCACCTTCGTCGCCTCTGTCTTCGGACTCTGCGCGGCTGTTGGTACCTTCTACCCCGACAAGCTTAGTGCGCCCAAGACTTACCCAGATGGTCTGGAGGCTGAGCTGGGTGGAAAGGGTGCATTGCTGGTAAGTGCATTATGGTTCGGTGTGGACTATTGCTAACAGCGTATAGGCAAGGAAGCCCGGTGAGGGCTGGTAAATTGTATGCAAATTCAACTGACATGTACATACAACCCAATGGGATTCTCTTTGTCAATTCAATACCCAGTTATCATTCTAGGCTACTTTGATTTTGAGCTCCATCGCCAATCCAGTCTCAAATACTAACGCATTCATCCCGTTCTGGTTCAATTGAACGCTGATTCGAGAACCTGGAACCACTCCTTCAATACAGCACTCTGCGTTGCGTGCGGGATAATGCGTCTCGGCATCCTCTTCAAGACCGGCATCCTACGACACCCACCCAGGGGCACCGCTCGCCACTACGTCATCCCAGCAATCCAGGAGCACAACCTAGTGGGCCCCATGCATTCCGCAATCCATGCCCAGGCCATGAGGGAACTCAAGTTTCTACTGGCCACTGACTGATCCACCCTTGTTGCATGCTCACTTTGTCGGTAACCGCCCAGGATACTTGCTAGGATCCGATTGGTCAACCCACATATTTATACAAGCAATCAACAGGAGCATATACGGCAGTTGACTTTAGAACCTTCTATAGGAAAGGATCCTTCGATGAAACTACCCGACATGGCGAACCGTGAACATGATGTGGGGTGAGTTCCATGTGGAGACTTGCTTCGAACGTCATTCATGATATATTATGAGACTCATGTGCCACAACAGCACGTTCCCTGATTCCCAACATCTACATTCCATTTTCTCGTTGTCAGACCACTTGATCGTCAGCATGTACTGGTCCTCGCTCACGCTCACGCTCACCTCTTTGTTACACAATGTCGCAGCATCGCCGACTCACGACCTCGAGGCCCGACAGTTTGCAACAGCGGCGATGCTACGTTTCCAGTGCTCTCAACTAGTCTACGACCGTATCGACCCACTTGTCCAACCCGGCATTGCACCTTCAGCACACATGCGTAAGCGATGCCCATATACTACCTTGCTACAGTACGTATACTAAATTTGCATGTCATTGTTTAGACCAGATCGTCGGCGGAAACGCCTTCAATGTCTCTATGCCACCGCTCGACCTTGACCCCAGCACGGAAGCCACTTGCACAACCTGCGATTTCGCCGAAGACCTATCAAACTACTGGACCGCAAATCTCTACTTCAAAGCGCGTAACGGAACCTTCCAACGCGTCCCACAAATGGTCAACTTGGGTCTACAAGGCAGAGAAGGCGTTACGGTATACTACATCCCGCCATACGACGGAAAGAGTACGGTGACCGCGTTTCCCAAGGGTTTCAGGATGCTGGTTGGTGATCCAGGCTTGAGAGCTAAGGAGGGTCAGCAGAAACAGCTCTGCCATCGCTGTTTCACGAACAAACAGCAAGATCCTTTTGGTGGGGCGCCATGTATCGGAGAAATTGACACAGCGAGCTTGCCACCGGGCATGTGTGGGGGTGGGATCAGAACGACTATTACATTCCCAACGTTTGTGGACTCTACCTACCTGGCTTAGCGCATATTGCTGATCTTGGAAACAGATGCTGGGATGGCAAGAACGTCGATTCTCCGAACCACAAAGATCATGTCGCGTACCCTACATCTGGATCCTTCGAGTCTGGCGGTCCTTGCCCATCGACTCATCCAGTGAAGATGCCTCAGCTCATGTACGAGGTCATGTGGGATACTACGCCTTTCAATGACGTGTCTGTCTGGCCTGAGGATGGGTCGCAGCCGTTTGTCTACAGCATGGGTGATGCGTGAGTGACCTGCAGCGGCTGTGGGGGAACAACACTAATCATGTATAGGACTGGCTATGGCCAGCACGGCGATTATGTCTTTGGCTGGAAAGAGGGTGCGCTGCAGAAAGCGATGGACCAACGCTGCTTCGGGAACACCTGCACGGGGTTGACGACACAGGCTGCCGATGTGTCGACCAAGTGTGGGGTACCACAGGCTGTGAAGGAGCCGGTTGAAGGATGGCTCGATGAGTTGCCTGGTGGTCCAGTCGTGACCTATGAGTGATCCGGGTCAATCAAACTGAACCGTGGGAGGGTAACGTACAAACGTGGGCCGAACTTATCCCTGCAAGTAACCCGACACTCGTTGTACTATGTTGACGTCTATAGAAGAACGATTATTTCGTTAATAGCATATCGCGCTCGCTTGAAAGACTTCCCGCTGGTTTTTTGGAAGATTTCCTATCAAAATTGTCCAGTGGTCGTGTGGTGCGCAGACACCGGAACGAGCAATCGGCCGCTCACCGCGGTTGGACTTTCGTTATCATACAAACGGCTGATCTTGCAAGGGACGCGTCCGCACCCTCCACTCCCACCAATTTTCATCATAACCGCCATGCGTCAATATGAAGAAGACAAGGTGAGCCAGAAGAGGAAGGAGTGCCAAAGGCGCGAAGCGAATGTTGCGCTTTCGCATGTTATCATCCACGAAGATCCTGCAGGAAAAGATGAGACACCAGTACCAGGGCATGATGAGAAGCTACCGGCGAAAGACGTATCGCCAGATCCTTCTGACGCTGCTCAGTCACTTCGCCCTCTACCGCAGATCTCGCGCAAAAGACAACGCGAGCCTAGTTGCGAGTCACGAGACCCGTCACTCAAGGAGTCGATTGTGGATACATCCCAGCGTAAATCAACCGACGTACACAGCCCGTACTCAGAATCAGCGACCGCCCCATTGGAATACTACATCCGCCTAGCCTCAAAGTCCATATCGCTCCCAGCCCCTTCCGACTCGTACTTCACCTCACCAAAGCATGCGCCAGTACTCCATCGCAATCGCGAGAACAAGATCATAATGTACACTGGCTCCTTCAACCCACCGCATCTTGGTCACATCGAACTGGCCTTCCACACATTCCTACGCAGCTCCTCCACCACCATCGCCGTTGTCTTACTTCCACTACGCGACAGACTCAAAGCGAAAGACGGCGCTATGATTAACGGAAAAGTCTTCGCCACCGAGAAAGAACAAAGAATCGCGCTACTACAAAACGACCTACTGCAGCGCTGGACTTGGTTCTACAAAGGCCATCGCACAGATCTGGAAAGATACGGGACTACTCTGATCGAAGAAGCGAAGAAAGACGGATTTCAAGTTTCCTTTGTAGTCCTAGCTGGAAGCGATAAATTCGAACGCGAGAAAGTGGAATCGAAGCCCTTTTGGATCTCAGGATGGGGAGAAATAATCACCAGCGACATTACCCGGGCATCTAGTCTGTTCAAGGGTCCAAAGCGTCCGCCCAGACGGTTACCTGGATGTAGATCTTGGCGCTTGATCTCTACACCAACCAGCAGGAAGGGAGACTTCAGCTATGAATGCGGAGGCGCGAGTCACGAATGTCGCATATCTCTACGGATCCAAGAGTACTGCGGTGGGCATGCTGCTTTGGAAGGCGAGGCGCATGTTAGATCCAGGCAAGACAACTTACTGCATGAAATTCTGGTAAGATGCCATGAGGGAGTGGGGCCGACGTGGGTTTGCCACAAGAAGACTGGGGGTACAGTGACGTTTTTGGGTAGTGGAAGAGATACTGAGGGTGATGAGAAGAGAGAAGAGGTTAGTTCTTCGGCTATCAGAAAGATATTGGGGGAAGGTGGCAGTAAGGAGGAGATGATATCAAAGCTGGAAAAGGTCATGTTGAACCCAGAATTGCTAATACTATATCTTGGGCTGGATGAATAAGTGGCAAAGACATGCTGGGCTTGGGAGAAAGAATATCCTCAATGCTTTGAGGTACCCAGACCAAGGAATGCAGAACTACAAGGCCCTTAATAACGGTTCTATCTTCGAAGTAGGGCCTGATCGTCATCCTTTAACAATTATTGACCATACTGAGGCCGATCCAGTGCTCATCGAAATCCCTTCGCCCAGCAGGAACTTTGGTGGAATCGCTGTCACAGGTATTGCGAATATAGTCCATGTCGACGCCAATATCGCTGCCCAAAGCACAGAATCTAGTGTCGCGCTACAATAGTCATCAGATCAGCTCTTCATGCTCAAATGTATTGGGGTAAATAAGACATACCAAGTTGCATAAGTAGACAGCGCAATTGTATGAGCAGCTAACGATGGCGCAGTGATTGAATCCACCATTGACACAGTACCAGGTGTGGTGAAGTCCGTTCAGGCGATTCCAGCCGTCGTTGCAAGACTTGTGGCCAAAGACATCTCTGCCCCATTCACAGTTGAGCTATTGACAATGGTGTGAGCATGCATGACTAAAGTTCCGAGGGTGACATGAGCTTGGAGACTTACGGTTGATCGCTTGTGCAAGGAGCGCGCTTGGGCGACATCTAAATCCTTCGTGTCCGGGAAGGCCTCGGGCTTGAGCGCCTTCATCTCCTCGTAGACAGATTCCGCGGTGCCCGTGAAGGTGACGTCGGGGAACCGGTCGTCGGTTACCTCCAGCTCTACGAGAACTATGTTGTCGCCGGATATCTGAACGCTGCCCATGGAGAGATCTTGGGCTTGAGGCACAGCCGTGGCGTTGGTCTATTGGCCAAATTAGTCGATGTTGAGCGCAAGAAATTGCTGAAATCGGTGGGAAGTTACGCACAGTGCAAGTCAAGAGGCCCAAAGCGGCAAGGAAGATAGCGAAGAAAGACTTCATCTTAGTACGAGAATTGTCGGTGACTTGGATAGGATTTGTGCGATAGTAAGTTGAATATGTCCGCAGCCTGAACCGGGTCTTTCCAAGATTTTTTTGGTGGTGAGACTGGAGAATAAGAGTGGAGAGAAAATTTCGCTTCTTTATACCCTCCAGTCTTTATGATAAGTGAGTCCCGTCCTTCACCCTAAGATCCGGACTGCGGTTACCCCTCACTTACCTGTGCGCACGGTGGAGACACGTCATTGGGCGAATACCCAGCGTGGCACGCGCTCTGCAAGAGCGTTTGCCTTAGTCTCTCGCACTGGTGCCTGGTTCAGCGTTTGGAATGGATTGTCTTACTCGGTCGCCACGATAATGCAATTCGGTGGCTTAGAAAGATCGCGGTTGATAAGAACGTTTGTATAATCTTCAAAACGATAAGTATCGCCTGACGCATGAGGTAGGAGTGCTACCTAATCATCGACAAGGAGATGACTCGTTGCCAGAACGACGGTCATCAAGGATGTGTCCGATCGCTTTCATATGCCTAAAAGTACAATGTGGGGGTATCTAGAGGATTTGTGGGCAACAGAGGGACATCTAATGCCTCTCTCTGATAGGCAACGGCCCCATGACATACTCCATCCTCGCAGCGGACTCCTCATCAAACGTCTCGTGCAACTCTGAGTCCACATTCTGAGCTTGAGCCTCATCTTCTGCGTCCTCTTCAGCCTCCTTTCCTTTTCCCTCCGCTCCTCTTCCGGGTCGGCGGCTGTCCTCTGTACGAACGGAAGTTCCAGCTTGCGACCCCAATTCTTGATCATCTGGCTCAGAATCGTGGACATGGAACACTTCACACATCGCCTTCCTCATTCCCTCCAGCCGGTCCATGATGTCATCTTCGGAAAGATGTTTGGGAAAGGGTACTATCCGATCTTCGCTTGCGGAAGTCAAGCAGTCCATCAAGAACTGTTTCGGCAGGTCGTGCATCCATTCTTTGACATCCGCCTTCTTTCCAATCTTCACTACGGCGTCGACAGCTAGGTGACGTAGGGAAGAATTCGGAGTGGTAGCTTTGTATATGTTGAAAATACACTTGTACGGAAGATCGTCAGGGTTGTCGTAGATGCGCAGGAAGAATTCGTCTAGAACCGCATTTCGGAGCAAAATGATCCCTAATTCGTTGGCGAACATGAAGACATGGATGAGTCTACCGAAAGAGATTCTCTGATCAGTGATATCGTCCGAATCGGGTTGATTGAGGTAACCGGTCTTGAGGAAGTCGAGGTAGATGCGGAAATTGCGTGGTGATACATCAGGCAGGCTGAAGTACTCGGATAATTCGTCCAGTCTAGATTATGTTAGTATGAGTTCGCTTGGTGACACTTGTGCGATATTGTGCAGGATGTCTCCAAAGTGAGGTAATAAGAGGTAGTAGACTCACTGATCGAAGAAGTAGTCAGACGTGTTGCGTAGTTGCCTCAACGGCGCGTCGAACACTTCGCTATCGCTGCCATAGCCGATTTCCAGCGATATCCGCTCGGGACCAAGCCATTTGCTAAGATCTCCGGGGAGGTTGCTGCAAGGTACGAAAGCCTCCGACATCCTGGTTCCGAGTGTTGACGAAGTCTTGAATCGCGGTGTGCTCCGATGTTGGAGCTACGGGAGAGAAGACGCAGAGTCACAATGGCCGTTATGGATGTTCAAAAATGGTCAAAGCGCGGTTACCTGGAAGCAAACGGTGAAGTGAAGGTGAACACGCGCACTTTCGAGGACCAGACATGGAAACGCGCACCGACTGTTTTGTGTAAAGAGGATATTGGCGGCTAGACCGCGAATTTATATGAATCTACCTCATACAAGAACGCTGGACAGGTCTGCAGACTACGTTGAAACAAGAACTTGCAAAGTAGATAAACTAACGTTAAAGTAGGCTCTCGGATGTTTTTTGTTCCCCTAGATTAGCGTGGATTTAGACAAGAAGACAAGACGACGACATCTGATAGTTGACGAAACGAGGGTGAGACTTAGGCGTTTGTGACCCTGAGGAATGACATCGAGCAGCACTTCCTGACGTACGTTCATGTGAGACATGATGTGACGGTCCTACGACACTTTAATTACCGCACAACACACCTGCCTACATTGAACACCATGGATATCATCTAGCTAGCTATCCTACTTCATATCAACTCGTATCTGCGAAAGCCTTCATATAGACGCCTCGCTGTCCATCCCACATACCATGAAGCGGATGCCACCGATAATACATTAGCTAAGTATACTCAACGCCCAAACGACACACAATGATGCAGAGGTATCAGAAAGCAAACGAACGCCAAAACAGTGACATGTGACATGTGACAAAAAGAGTCCACGGGTGGCTTTCTCTTATCGACGTGGGCCGCCCATGCCGCCCGTCATGCGACCACCGCCCGAGTTGAGACTCTGTCGTACGATCATTTCTGCCGCTTGCGCAGCGGCAAGGCGTTCCTGTTGTTCGTCAGTAAGCGTGAATATGGAAAAGGAATGGCGATGGGTACCTTCTGTCTGCTTCTGTCCTTCAGGTACCTCTCCGCCTCGGGCCTCATTCTCAGTATCCTCAAGATCATGTCGTCGTTAGGCTCAGCCTGTGCTTCCTTCCTCTTTTCTTCCTTGGCTTTCTTCATTGTGCCAAGATTGCGCGACAGCATAATGGTCTTGTGTTTCCTGGTCGGCATCCCGACAAGTCCCGCGGCACCACCAAACTGGTGGCCCATAGCAGGCGGCGCCGACATGCGGTTCAGGCGTTGGGATTGTTCTTGCTGTCGTCGTGCACTAGCTGCAGCCATTGATTCGGACGTACGGATCAGGTCTTCAGTAGCTTCAAAGTAGAAGAAGTTGAGGTTCTGAAGCTCATGGTACTTGGGTGACTTGAGCACGTCCATGGGTACACCCTCAACATTCCCATCCTCATCTACAGCGTGGAAAAAGTCGAAAAGCATCTTCAGCCACTTGAACACAATGTCAAGCTCTTGTTGTGTCAACGGGCGCTGTTGCGAGAGCTTGTCGGATAGCGGAGGTACGAGTAGGGACTCTATGGTCGCGAGTGCCTCCTTCCAGAGTCTTGTCATAACCATGATCATTGCAGCGTCTGTCAGCGTCTGCTTCATGATCGCGAAGTTTTCGTCAAAGTAGACGAACAAAGGACCGAGAGCTTGCGTGACGTCCTGTTGTGTAGGGCCTTGAATGACAGACATAGGCCTGGCTTGTCGGAAGTTTCCTAAGTAGTTGGTGACCTTCGATGCTACGCCCTTATTGAGCAAGGCATCAAGTGAGCGACGCGAAAGCTTGTAGCCGATGAACGATGAAAGCTGCCATTGTTAGCGCAAATTGTGTATTGTAATGGCAATACGCCTACCTTGTCTGTGATCTTCCGTGTCATGTCACGCTCAGTCCTCTTAAGTGTTCTGAACGACTTGCCGAAGTAGAACTGGATATCGTCTCGCTCGCCTTCCATGCTCACACGCAGCAACAGACGACCCTGCGTATCCAAGTCAAGCCAGTATTCTCGGGGCATATAGTCCCGGAAGTGTGATGGATCGAGCTTGAGAGACGTCCGGCCGACGCAGTCATGGTCGCCCATAGCGTCCCAGTCCCAGATTGTTGCAACGACGTTCAGCGGGCCATTAGTCGTGATGTCAATTGTCTCGTCCCAACGAGGGTTGAGGTTGCGGTAGATGACCCGAGTCTTTGCCAGACGCTTTTGATACTCATCACCAAGCACAACGTATGGATCACTTAGACCATTCATGTCGCAAGCTTTCAGGTCTTCAGCCTCGATGATTTTGATGGTGAAGACGAAGTTGTTGTTTCGAAGGCGTTGTGTCGGTGGTGGGGAATGCTTTTGGATGACTTCGGCGCACGCATCGACGCCAATCTCGCGCTCGAGCTTATCTAGTTGCTGCATTGCATACTCAATGTTGTTGAGTTTGACAAGCGACTGTATTCGTAAGCATTGAACATGTCATTGAGTCGAATACTTACCTCTGGGTAGAATTGAAAGGGCTCGACCTTCTCTTTCTGGCTGTAGAAGTCCTTGACAGTCGACAACCACTTCTCTGATTTGGTCTGATGAGCGGCAGCCTCCTGCTCAGGGGTCAAGCGATCCATCTCCTTGGCGAACTTCTGCTCAACAAGTTCGCAGTATCTCGCAAGTGCGACACCGATCGATTTCGACACAGCAGTCATGAATTTGGCGTATTGGACATCGTTATCCCAGTTTAGTGAGACAATCTGCTCGATACTCTGATTGAAGGACCGGAAGACATCCACGACCGAGACACTGTGGCGCTCCTCGTCTGAAGGAATGGGGTTCTGCGATTCGATCTGGAATTGGTCTGCCTTGAAAGCGTTGTCAACCCACCCAATAAGGTTTTGATCCGTCATCTGAATCCATCTCCACACAAAGTCCTGTAGCTGATCTTCGATGCTAAAAGCAAAGTTTTTGCCTGGTAGAGCATCGCTGTGTATGCGGCGTATCTCAACAAGCTCTTTGTACAAGTCGAAGCCATCCTGTACGGGTACATCCTCTCCTTTGCTTTGAGCAACGTCCATGATCCGAGCGACAAGGTCCCGCGCATCTGCGGCGTAAGAGGGAAACATCTTCTCAACGAGGCAATTCATGGGAC
This sequence comes from Alternaria incomplexa, assembly GCF_024043165.1. NCBI lineage: Eukaryota > Fungi > Ascomycota > Dothideomycetes > Pleosporales > Pleosporaceae > Alternaria > Alternaria incomplexa. Next base: position 117,253 of record NW_026249854.1, read on the forward strand.
TAGCACCCATGACCTCTGGGTTCTTGCGGTAGCGCTTCTGTATCCGCTCGCATAGCTTGACCACAGCACGACCCAGCTCAATGACATGGTAGAACTCCCATTCTTCTTTGGTGTCCGGGATGTGCTTCGCTAGCAGCTCTCGGTATACGTCGCCAGCCTTGTCCCTTAGTCCGTGACGCAATTGTTCAGTGAACTGATCCATGTCTTCTTCGGTGCCGGGGAAAGTAGGGTCGTCGTAGATGTGGGTCTCAAGTATGTACATCACCGGTCCGAGTGCAGGCGGTTTGGTGTCGTATACATGCATCATCAGCTCATACAACTCTCTTAACAGGCAGTCGTGCAACGTTGACAGAATCTGCTGGTTGAGAGTGTAGTCCTGGATTGTCCATTTCGTTCGGTCAAACAACGACACTTGTACTGGAATATGGCTCATTCGATTGGCCTTCTTGTCAGCTGGCGGTGGTTCCTTGACATAGTTGAAGGCAGCATCGAGGGTATCCAGACTGATGTCTTGGTTAATGTACTTGTCGCGTATGACGTCTAGGAACAAGACGAGACGGGAAAATTGTGGTATCCTCCATCGGAGGGCTATCTCATTCAAAAGCTCAGCCGATTGTTTTGACAGTAGCTTCACAGACGGGTTCTCGTTGGTAGCTTCGGATGGTTCGAGGTCGTTGTCCGCCAGATCATACGTCAGTGCTTCATTCAGTATCGCACGATAAGTGGCACGTGGATCTGAAGGTATGAAGGTATAGGATGAGCTATCATTTGGGTCGTCGTTGAGGCTGAGCCCGTTCATATCCACAGACTGGTCAATGACATATGAGGAGCCGTTCTCTGACGACATAGAACCCTGCCTCGAACCGTCTGAGTAGCCGGGGTCCAAAGAAGCATTGGGCTTGAAGTGTGGCACAGATCCGGGTGAACTCTTTGCGAGCTCGGGGTTGGACTGGATGATTGCCAGTATCATCTGCGAGAGGTCTGGCACCTCTTGGTTCTTCCATGCCTCGTACGCCTCCTCGGTATCGAAGTCGTCACTGTTCAGCGTCTTCTTGGTCATGAGACTGAGGTGCGCCTGGTATGTCTTGAGATCCTGCAGCGCAGCCTTCTCCGTCCATACGGACTTGTATCGGTTGATATCGGCTTGTACATCGGAGTACCCTACAGCGAAGATGCGTGACACTACCAAGACGAGGGGCATGTCCTTGACTTCATAACTTCGCGGAACCTCGACTTCGACTGTTGTGCCACCCTGACCGCCATTGCGCTGGTTCTCCGCCGCCAAATCTTGGTCGTGTACGAGTAACTTCTTCTCCATCGTGGCCAACCGATGCGCAAGTTCGGGTCTGTCCTTTTGCCAGTCATGGTCTTTGAGGCAAGAGCTGACAAGACGTAGGAAGAGAGCGACGTGCCGATCTACCATGAGCTTCCAGCTGTCATCTCCAGGCGCCTTCCCCTTTTGCAGTTCCTTTGTGGCGTTGGAGTAGAAAATCAGAAGAAGGTCCTCGACTCTCCTATCTTTGTCCATGTTCTTCCTGAACGACGGGTCCTTGAATGCATTCAGGAAGACGGCGAACGTTCGCTTGACCGTGGCATCCTGGAACTCAGGCATGCGCTCCTGCCCCATCAACACCTTTGTGATCCGTTTGTCCAGTGCAGCCATGAAGTCGCGGGGGAAGCGCGTGCTCTTGGAGTCCCGTATGAGGGAGAAGTCCTTCATGAGGTCGTTTATCGAGGTCGACGATCGCTGGACATGTTTGGGCGCGGCGGGGACATGTTGCACCCGCTTCTGCCGGGGTTGGAGGAGGTATGCGAGGTATGCCGCGCGGAGGGCATAGAGATAGGCATCTTGGGCCGTGACGGGGCGCTTCCCCTGGGCGTTGGCTGAACTGCGTCGTCGCAGGCGGTCCTGGGCCTGGAGGCTGTTGATGCGGCGATTGCTCCCCCGGGTGCCGTCCATGGTGGAGTGCGTGGGAGGATTCAATGGCGTGGGTGGAGGAGTGCGGCCGCGGTTGGGCGCATGTCACGGCGGTGGTGGTGTAGTGCGTGCTCCCGGGCTGCAGCTGCCCAGTGGGATGTCCTAGCGGGGTCGTGCCTTCTCTTGCAATTTCTCCTACAGCGTGGCGACTCTGTCACTGGCCCTGAGCCGTCGTTTTCACTCTCGACCGAGGGTTGCTACTGCCGGCGGTATCTCTGGGCGTCGCGTCGTGGCCGACGTGGTTCCTGGTGGCGCGGAAGATCCACCGGAGTGCGTCACACGCTGTTGGGTGCAGGGAGCCAGGAGCCTCATATCGCGCTGACGGGGTCCGGCCACCTTGAAACAACGTTTTAATTAGCCGCGTGTTTCTTGCTTGATAGCGCCATGTCAGCGTCGCTGCTAACATTGAAACAAACAGCCGTTTTACTAGTAGAGATGCCCTCATCTGCACATTGTGCATCTTATCGCCATGGTACCAAGCACGTGCTAGCCATGGAGAGCTTCCGCTTCACCCACGCGTATCGATAGCGCGCCTCTACCATCGCACCTCCTACCACACACACGGATGCCCATCGCACATTGTAGCACCGGCTTGCTGGTATAGCCCGCGTTGAGTGGTGTATGCCTCCAAGCTCGGCACCCGTCGGCCCATTCACATGAAGGGCAGGAACTATGCCCAGGTGAGCGCCTGCTGTCCCCTACAACACTATAGCAGTCGCGTACCACAGCCTGTGCCTCAGAACGTCGCCTTGGTCTCCTTGACCGAACATACAGCATAACGCAAGAAAATATCCCAAGTAGCCACATCCAGCGAACCGGTTCGTGCCAGCTGAAATCTACTCTACCTACCCGAACACACTGGCCATTCGCGTCAGACGATACAATCGTACAACCGCCTCCACGCCATCATGCCGGAGTCGCAAAGTCCCACAAACGCCGCCGACCGGCCCCGCCTTACCGAAGCTCAAAAGAAAGAGAACCACATCCGTTCCGAGCAGAAGCGACGCGAAGCGATTAGAGAAGGCTTCGACCGACTTGCCTCAATAGTACCCGGCTTGGAGGGACAAGGCCGAAGCGAGGCAGTTGTGCTCGGGGGTGCCATCAAGCTCATGCGCGAGAAGATTGTGGAGCGACAGCAGATCATCGCCGACGCCAAGGCGAAGGGGATCGACACAACGGGATGGGAGTTGGACAAGGACACGATGGAGGCATGCGCTAGGCAGATGGAGCGGACGCTGGCCGAGGAGCGACAGGCGGAGAAAGAAGAGAACAGTAATGGTGTTGAGGTGAAGAAGGAGTAAGGATGCACGCGTTCCACCCGGTATACACGGGATGAGAATGGGCTGTGATACTGGAACATGCGTACAAGGCGTATACGCGTCATATTGCTAGGAAGCAGCAAGACACCCTTTGACTTTCCGCATAAGTCGCGTGGGGAGACTCTCCGGTCAGAAGTAAAGTGCATTTCTTCGCTATCCTCAAATCAAAATGATGATTAATCCAACTAAGACTTGAGACAAACTAAGAACAGAGCGCATCTATGTAGTAGACATTCACCCGTGCACACACCATTTGCTTATCGATAAGACCCAAAATTATCTTTCACATGAAAGAAGCCCCACCAACCACCAAACTGACATCTTGCATATCAGTCTAACCTGATCCAACCCCAGTTCAGCATTTCATCATGGCATTCAGTTTCGGCTTTTCAGGCGACGACATAGAAGAAGACCCCAACGATGTGCAAGAGCAAGGGCAACAGCAAACAACGACAGATCGCAATGTCCCACCACCTATTGCGGCCAAAGCACATGATCTCGATGAGCTGGTAGGTATGCGCTTTTGAACTTTGTATAGACATGGGACAATCTCTCAATTCCTTACCCTTCTCTCTCATCGAGATGATGAAGATGTTCTTACAAGCGATACTAACAAGGGTCCTAGCTAGCCAGCCTCCCAGACAAACTCTCCTACTCAACCATCAACATAACCAGCCCCAAAGGCTTCACAACTCGTCTGCCCCGCCGCGAACTCTTCGATGTGCGCCTTCAACTCATGGCTGAAGACGATGGATCTTCCCAAACACCTCTGACAGGTCTCGATGTAATGCCTTCCTATCCCCTCCTTCCATCCACAAACTGACACTCACCCAAAGGACTCCGACCTCCGCCAAAACGTCTACGAAGGCGGCTACAAGACCTGGGAATGCAGTCTCGATCTCGTCCGCTACCTGCTCGATCGTGGACCGCGGAAAGATCTCGATGACCTCATGCGCGTCGGTCATGTTATTGAGATGGGTTGCGGGTCTGCGCTGCCTTCGCTTCTCCTTTTTCAGTACGCGGTTACGAACCAACTTGGGATCTACTTCACTCTAACAGATTACAACGCCGACGTTCTACGGCTTGTGACTCTACCCAATCTAGTTCTGACATGGGTGGGTACGCTAAACGCTGAGGAGAGTGCAGCGCTGTTCCCTGAGGCGGGGAATCCGCTCTTGGAACCGGCGGAGAATAGCGAGGTATATCTTACTCCTGAGATCCTAGCAGCTTTCAAGAAGGCGATGAGTGAAACTGGGATCACGATGACATTCATCTCGGGGTCTTGGACGCCGGTTGAGAAGCTCCTGGAGATGGTTCCTTCGTCTTCGGATTTGAACACGTTCATCTTGGGTTCGGAAACTATCTACTCGCCGGCTTCGCTCACGGCGTTTACCGATGCGATTGTCGCGCTGATGGGACGGGTGAAGACGGGTAAGACAATGGTAGCGGCGAAGAGAGTGTACTTTGGTGTTGGAGGTAGTGTGGATGGATTTAGAGAAGCTTGTGCACAGAGAGGATGTGTGGCCTACGAAATGGAATTTGAAGGCCTAGGCGATGGGAGCGATGGAGGTGTGAGGAGATGTTTGGTTGAGGTGCAGATGTATTGAATTTTGTAAACATGGTGGTTCATTGCGGTCATGAGTTATGAATGAGATGGGTATCTAGGGATGTACCAAGTAGAAAAATAAAACCAAAAGGAAAGTAAAGACAATCTTGTGAACGCCGTCAAAAAATATCCAAGTACTAAGCCAGGTTTCTCCAAAGCTGCCTGTGTAGAGACGATCTTACTACTTCGCCCTCACGGTGACTGTCGGTCCAGGCAGCTCCCTTCTACCCTCACCTTCTTCGCCGCCACGCATAAGCCTCTTATACGTGTCCCCCTCAACCCTCATGTGCTCTCCACGACTGACCTGCAGCCTATCCACACCCTTCCCGATAGCATCGATATGGTACTCCAAAGGTAGATCACTTCTGTACCCCAACATCTCTGGCGCCGCAACTCCCTCACGCAAGTTCTCTAACTCGGCCTGGATCTCTTGCAGCTTCAGAAGTGTGCCAGATACATGATTGACCGCTCTCTTGCGATAGGCTCCGATGTTGGCAAGTAGATTAAGTGACTTGGTGTTGGCTTTTACATCCCCGCGGTTACCGCCGAGCTTCGTCCAAAGGCTTGAAAGAAGCTCCTCTTGTCTGCCTGTTATCGTCTGGTCATCGCCTGTTGCAATTTCGTAGATGGTGCCTAGTCGCTCATCAAGGTTGTGCAAAACAAGAAGCAGAGCTTGAGCTGTTTCGATAAGACGCGTAATCTCGTCTTTGTTCTTGCTGACGTGTGATACGTATTGGTCGAAGATGCGTTGTTGGAGCGTTGGCGGTGGCGCGACGAACGCACCCGTGACCTGGTTGATAACTCGGCCAACGGCGCCAATGGAAGCCTCTTTCTCCGAGATACCAGACAACACGTTCATCGTCCAAGTGTTTGTCGCAATTACACGGTCTATAGCTGCCCCTATCCGACTGTTGTAACGAGACAGATCGACGGAAGCCTCGTTAGCTGTTTGTACAAAGTACTCGAATTCATTGTCCAAGGCCTTGCGGCTCGGAAGACGAGAGTGCTTGACAAGAATACGCAAGTCGCGAATAGCAAGCTCGGAGTTCTTGATCGTGGCGGGCAGAGCAGAAGTATCTTTCGATGCGTCCAGGATATCCTCGAATCGACTTTGAACATTGATGAGTTCCTCAAAGTCGGCCTGAGGTTCTGACGTGTCTAGCGTAGCGCATGCGGGGATGAGGTAGGAAGAGCCTGGTATCGCGCAAACAGGCCCCATTACAGCGTTCGATACTGTGGATCGTAGTATCCCGGATGCTAGCTGGATGCCGAAGACTAGGATGCCAACGCCGAGGGCGACCCCTAAGAACGGCTTGATAAAGTGTCGCATCGCGTAGGAGAAGATGTCTAGGAAGTGGGCGAGGAGTGGTGCGGCGACGTTATCCCAGAAGAGGTTCACGTAGTGCCATGGGCTCACTTCTTCCTGGTTTTGTTGTGGCGCTTGCGGATATCCGCTGGCAGGCCCTTTCGTGAAAGAGCTGCCTAGTGCAAGGGGCGAGTCTGATGGGCGGTTTTGGGTCGTGTTTCTTACTCGGTTCCGCGGCTGGGATTTTGGACCTGGCGAGCCGCCGTAACCACTTGGCGAGTTACTCATGGAAGGCATGATGAAGCTCGGCTCGGATGCGTCTTGTTTCGGTGTTCTGTCGGGTCCTATCCTTTGCGACTGGCTGGCTTTGGTCCGACTTGCTGGCTTTCTCACGGGCCGAGCCTGCGTTTGCGCCGTAGGTGTTGACTTGCTGAGATGATTGCGCTTAGGTCTGGGTGTCACGGTCGTCCGTGGTTCTTGTACAGTTTCTTTGTCAGAGTCCTCTAGTTCCAATTCGCTGGCTTCGTCGCTGGCCGAGTGAATGGAGCCTTCGTCACCGGATGCGTAGTCAGCGTCGCCCCAGCTACTTCCCAAGCTGTGTTCGAGTCGCCGTGAACGTGCGCTCATATTCCAAGTCGATGGTATCTAGGATCTGTGACGTAGGGCTGACGGTTGAGTGGGTCAAGGTAAGAATGCAATACAGAGCAGGGGGTAGTTATAGATTTAGGCAGTGGTGTGTCTAGTGATGACCCAAACTGTCTCACTGACTGCCTTTGTGTCGTTGTAGGAGGCTGGGTAGAACCGGTTGCCACTTCCTACGTGTGACGTGGGGCCTGCCAATCAGGCTTCTGGCGCATACTGTGTCTTAGTGCGTCGCAGAGACATCAAGCACTTTTGTTGTTAGTGGAGTTCCAGAGCGATGGCCCTAGCACCGTACCTGTAGTACCTGACCGCGTTTGGGGTTTAAGTGGTGTTGGCGTACAGACGCGTCGACGTCATGTTCGAGCTCGCGTGTGCCAAGACGACTAGTCCAGAAAGTGCATCCTGAACACCACGCGAAGTTGGTGCAGGAGTCAAGACTTTCCGATGCCACTACGCCAGCTTTCCCTCGCGCTACGGACTGCAAGACGGGCGCAATTAGAACCAACGAGGTGGCGCCAACATGGACGTCTTTTCGCGCGCAGCTGCTCTTGTTCTGCGCCCCACCAGTTGCAGCACACGGTGACCGTCTCGTCTGAAGCACCCGCCAGTGCGCAATTGAACCCTACAGCCGGTACCCCGCCTACACCTCCTCTCGACCATCGAGCCCTCGCGCAAACACACAATCTCTTCATCACATCTCCATATAGCCCCGGCTCGCCGCTTATCCTTCCCAACGGTGCCTATGTCTTCCAGAAGTTGCAGTCTTTCCTGCGAGCGCAATATCCGCAATTCGGCTTTCAAGAGGTCATCACGCCCATAATATACAAGAAGTCGCTATGGGAGAAGTCCGGGCACTGGGAGAACTATGCAGAGGACATGTTCAGTGTGCAGGGAAGAGGGACAACAGCGCAGATACCTGAAGCAGAAGGCGGAGAGGACGGCGAGTTCGGTCTGAAGCCCATGAACTGCCCCGGCCACTGTTTGCTGTTCAGGGACGAGATCAAGAGTTACAGGGATCTCCCAGTCAGACTCGCCGATTTCAGCGCTCTGCACCGGAACGAGATCTCAGGCGCCTTGACAGGACTGACCAGAGTCAGGCGGTTCCATCAGGACGACGCGCACATCTTCTGTCGACCAGACCAAATTCTAGCAGAGATTGAGCAGACGCTCCAGTTTGTGGGCATGGTATACAACACGTTTGGACTGGGACCCTACAAGCTGCTTCTCTCTACTCGGCCCAAAGACAGCTTTATCGGCACCATCGAGGAGTGGGATCGTGCAGAAGAGCAGTTGACTACTGCGTTAAACAACATCGGGAGTGAATGGGCAATCAACGAGGGAGACGGAGCGTTCTATGGCCCAAAGATTGACATCATCTTGAAAGACTCGAACGGCAAGGAGCATCAGACGGCAACCATACAGCTCGACTTCCAGCTGCCACAGCGCTTCGATCTGCAATACCAAGCATCACCGGAAGAATTGGAGGCAGGACCGCAGTCGTCTATGGATGCAGGTCTGGATCCGGCTCTTCGCCGCCCAGTCATTGTACATCGCGCCATCTACGGTTCCATCGAACGCTTCATGGCTTTACTGATCGAACACTACGCCGGCAAATACCCGTTCTGGCTTTCGCCTCGGCCAGCCATCGTCTTGTCGCTAAACTCAGACCCAAAAGTCCTCGAACATGTCTCGCGCATTCAGTCTGTCCTTTCCGGTCTCACACCCTCCGACGCACCAGCCACGTCCGCATCGTCACCCAGGCCCTTACCGTTATCGACTATACACCTGCCTATCGATGTCGATACAAGCGACCGCTCGCTCGGAAAGAAGATCGCCGAGGCAAGAACAAAGAAGTACAATCACATCATTGTGGTTGGCGGCAAAGAGGTTGAGAGTGGTAGCATGAATCTTCAGATCGTGAACCAGCCAAACGAGGAGTCCACTATAGAAGCTCTGCAAGCCTCCTTGGGAAAGACCCTCACTGAGAGAGAGCGAACAAAGGCCACCGTGAACGTTGACCTGGACGGCGCCAGGAAATACTTCGAGAACCTGGCCAACTCGTTCTTGTAATAGAAAGTCGATTCGGATTCAACCCCCTGTTATGCTCAATTGTATGTCATTGTGATCGCACCGTGTTTAGTCTCGCTGTTGTGTCTGCTTGTATGTGCATGTCATAGTTATGGGCCGCTAAAGATGGCATGTAGCACGTTACTTCGAGATAGTATCCTGGTATGCTCGAAGAGAAGGTAGTAGGGAGAATACACAAGCTCTGCAAATGCTACCATACCCCGTGGCATTGTCAATCGACTGGCAGTATCTAGGTAGAGAAGTCTGCTGGTATCTTCGCATGTTTTCAGAGTCGATTTGTCGATTGATGTTTTTACTCTTACTTTCACCTTCACTTCCACTCTCACCGAGCGTCCGCCAAGACAATTAGTGGTACCTTCGAATTCCCTCTCCTTTGCCAACCGCGTCAACAAAGTAACTTGTCTGCGACTCCATCTCACGTGATGGCGACACCAGCACCGTCCACTGACGACGTCGCGCAAATCCCGGAGCCGATCCCCTGTGCTTACCCACCCGCAAAACCACCAGCGTGAGTCCGAAACAGACAAAGCTATGAGCCCTTACTAATAGTCACAGCCACGTCTACGACACCATCATTACCGTCGCGGTCGGACCCGATGACGCCAAGAAAAAGTTCGAGATCTATCGGGGACTACTGTGTCACTTCTCAAGCTATTTCGATCGCATGCTGAACGGCTCGTTCCGGGAAGCTGGCTCGACCTATCTTCATCTCAAGGATGTCGATGCCGCAACCTTCCAGGTCTTCTACTATTGGCTCAACTCCGGTGTTGTGGACTACACCAGCGGTGACGCATCGACCACAGCCGCTCGAATTTGGCAGAACGCTATTGATGCCTACATATTCGCCGACTTTCATCAGGCACAAGTCTTCAAGAACGCTGTCTTAGACTCTCTCTACCTCTATTACGAAAAGAATAACCTCATGTGCGTCTCGATTACAGGAACACTGTATGCGAACACTGTTGCACATGACGCCATGAGAAATTTCATAGTATGTATAGCGGCTGGAACCTTATCGTTCAAGAGCGTACAAATGCACGGTGGGGCAGAGCTTTGCGAGAAGGCTTTCTTATTCGATGTCATCTTGGCATCTCAGGAACGGATATTGGTTCCGGCGGTTGACGCAGGACTTTGGCTCGCTGATATGCGCAAGAACTTTTGCGAGCATTATCATACATACAAAAAGACGGGGATTTCTTGAGAGAACGGAGAGTCGTAAGCCTGGCTTGTGTACATGGCTTCAATTACAGTGGCTGATATGAGAAATGGTCAAAGTTAGAGTGCGCGATCAAAACAGTATCAGCTTGTCGCCCAGGTTATATGAGGTACTCGAGGGTCACATTGTAAGACAGTTTGGCATGTCTGCTACAAGCCCATATGACGCATATTCTACCGAACCTAGTGCATACACTATAGATGTTCACTGATCATAAGCCGTCTCTGATCAAACTGTCGAGGCAATAAATGTGGTAGCCTTTTACATACCAGAGATACAGCCTCAAAGCATGCACTAAGTCTAGAGGAAAATTGTCTGGTTCGTTATGACCCCATGCATGCTGCCCTTCTATCATTGCGTTCCGTGATCTTGCTATGACGCAACAATGTCCTCGCCAGAATCCAAAACGCAGCATGTATACTGCGCTTTTGTGCTATCACCCATAGTCGAGCAACTGACAGCGTTTCCAGCTAGACATCGAGGGGAGATGACCACATATCGCGGATGGTCGCTACGTTAGGATAAACGCATCTTCACCTTTACCTTCACTTCAGCTTCTCGGCTAGTGGAATATACTGCCTTCAAAAAGGTATTTGGACAAACTTAGCGTCTACAAAGGCCTTCATCAACGGAAGCTACACTCACATCGACGACGATACTTCTAACACAGTCATAATGAGCAATCCATCAATACTGTGCGCACACCCGTGGACCGCGCCTACCATCACCAACAAGCACGACACAATCCTTATCAAGGTCGGCTCCGGCAGCAATATCCAGCAGTATAACCTACATGTCGAAGCACTCAGAGCGCGCTCGCGACACTTCTATGAGGCTCTTCCCGCCTGCTCAAACGAGGAGCGCACAGCGATCCACCTCGCATGCTCTGCGCCAAAGCGATTCGACGCCTTCACCAACTGGCTTTACAGCGGCAGCCTAGACTCCAGCAACGAAGTCAATGTGAGATACCTCTTCTTATGCGAACTCCACGTGTCTGCCGACACCTTCGATATCCCGCTCCTGCGCAACAAGATTGTGGATGTGTTCTTCAACAAGCTTTTGCGCGACGCCCAGCCACTGCCCTACGACATCATGAACTACATCGAGGAGCATTTGAGGGACTCCGCCCTGAGGAACATGATGCAAGACATCATGTTGAACTGCGGTGAGACGGAGGACATGGCCGAGTGGAAGGTCAACCTTGCGAAGGGCTTCAGGATGGAAGGTGGTAGAAACAAAGACGTCGCTGAGACAATTGGAAGGAATTCAAATGTGAGAGAGTACTTGGTCACATTGAGGGGTAAGGTATGCGAGAAATATCACGAACATGTGGAGAGAGATGAGATGGTCCTGGAACGTGAGGAAGTGTGGTTCTTCGATCCACCTCTAAACTAAGCGGGGAGCACTTTTACATAGTACGAGACGTCCGACATATGGACGACAACGAGGTTGGAATGGAAAGAGTGGGATGCCGTAGTGGAATTTGATCCATGGATACATCCAGTTGTCATATTGTCCATGCGAACAAGTTGATCTAGCTGATCTCACTGAAACTCCGTCGTTGATATTATGACTCTTGACACAGTATAAGATGAGCTTCTGTCGAACTATATACCTTGGTATGAAGGACTGTACTTGCAATGCATGTGCGGAGGTTGTGCATACCTGGGCAGTTCTTTCCAATGTTTGCACTAGCCTAACGCTAGTCTTCGTCGGGTAAGACCCTGATTTCGCCGGCTGACGTCATGAGCTCGCACGATGGAGTCCGACTGCTGTCTCATCTCAAACCGACCTGCTTCAAAGATGATCCATGAACGTTCCTATGGCGCTTGCTAGCCTCTTCTGCTGACGATCGGGGTATATCTGCACAACCGCAGCCATGCAACGCCGCGCAGCGCTTGGCCGCACCAAACAGAGTGTGGCGTACGAAATTCAATGTCGCCCAAAGCACCTTTTTGTTCGGCGCTCGCTGATCGGGGATGGCGTCGTGTTAATTACGCAGGAAGGCGCTAGACAGCGGTATAGGGTGAAGGCAAGCGCAGCCAATCGCGTGTAAGTCGGTATATAACAAGACCGAAGAAGGGCGGTGATGAGTCCATGGAGTACACCGCAAACGGATCCTTCCGGTCCTTTAGTAGCTCGAGACTGCTAAGACACATGTCGCAAAATACAACTTCTTGACAGCGTCGTTGCCTTTAACGGAGATTGAAGCGTACCTTGTCTAGCACGCGGCTGATGGGCACAGGCTTCTCGTTCACAAAGGAAACCTCGGAATCGGTACGTTCCTCTACGAAAGAAGCTCGAGATGCCGGCGGCGATATCTCCGGATCAGCCGAACGCATCGTCAGCCATTGGGTGACAAGCATACCGAGACAGACTGAACTATGCATCAGCGTTTGTTGACCACAAGGGGCGAATCGTGAACTTACTATCAGCGAGGCACATGAGCAGACAAGCGTGGCTCATCTTGGCGAAGTTCCAGGCGAGAAACAGGCTATTGTTGCACAAAGTGACAAACAACATGAAGCCTGAGCCAACAACATTTCGAACCAGCATGACTCGCAAATTGTTCCGAGAAGATACGGCCCGTCGTGTTCCTTTCATCCAAAGTCGGAGTCTCTGCATTGAAGAGCCAGTTGATGTACCAGCAGTGTCGCTTGCGAAACTGAATATCCTAGGTGCCGATGAGCCCAGTGCTGGTCGAAGCTGCCAGACGAAGATTCCCGTGAGAACAGTGTTCATTAGGATGTCCAGCACGATGATCGCAATCGTAGCCGGCCGCTCGATGCCTATCTTGCATTCACCTGTCTGGTGGTTCAAGATGGCCATTGGGTTGACAAACTGCCATCCCATGATCGCGAGGAAACCACCCGTGACAAAGATCCCTCCGAAGACATACAGCATATCCCTTGTGCGATCCACAAAGGGAGCTCGTACGATATGAACGCGCTCTAGCAAGAAGAGATATCTGTATGTGGTTCAGCATCCAGGTTTTGGGTGAGCGTCACGCACGAGTAAACACTTACAGTGCTATCTTGTCCGCGCTATACATGGCGATGCAGACTCGTATGGCAGCATGACATTGAGCATCCGTTTGCAGACCCAATCCAGCTACCTGTATGGCTGTGGCAAATAAAAAGGCCGAGCAGATGAAGCCTTGTGCGAATACAAGTACATCTGACACCCGAGTTTTGGACTTCTGGCCAGCCATGCGGCCTGCTCGATACCCTACGAAGCGGTTAGCAGAAGTTCTGAGCGACCTCTGGATGCGAAACGGTCAACATAAAATTCGAATGCACTTACCCTGGGCCAGCGCGAGAACAAATGCAAACAGTATGCATATGATGATCACTGTAACGCGATGTGGTGGCAGCTCGTCCAGGTTGACATGTTTGTGGCTTTCGTCCCGAGTAACAAGGAAAAGCGGAGACATTGGCTGCGCAGCCACACCAGCGATGGAGATTTGCGCAAAAGCAAATAATATCGCAAAGGTAGAAGATCGCATCAACGCTGCCAAGGTGTCCGTTGAGACATGGGGAGTGGTCTCACGACATATAGGTTCACGAAGCGAGCTCTGATCAAGTGTTCAAACTAATTTGCGTATTACGCCGTGGCAAGACTTCTCACTCAACATCAATCAATCACAACACGGTATATCCTCGATCTATCGGATCGTAGGGCAATATGTCAAGGGCTAGCGCATCAGTGGACGAGTCACCGCTAAAGCTTACTTCAACGGTTCCGACGAGGGGAAGCTGGAGGCAACTCCGTAGCGCCGAGCAGGCACCCCGAAGCGAGCCTTCCACGCGCTATTGTGCGGAGACGTTGCGCTACAGCCCTACTACTAGACACCGTTGGGCTCTAGAAGTCTTGATCCGCTGGAGAGTTTTGACCGCTGCTTCATGAGATGCAGAAGTCGCTTCAGCCACATGTTTGCGCCTCCAAAACGACCACCGTGAAGGCTCTGGTTTCCAAATACCATGGTCGCATCTGAACGAGGCTATGCGCGTAAGCTTACGGCGACGAGGTCCGGAGATTCCAAGAGGCTTGAATCTCGGGTTGGGAAAAGGACCGGATGCCGCACGCCCCGGGCTTATCATCCAGGGCTGATACAGAGAGAACCTTGGAATCTTGGAAACCTTCGGGACGCGCCCTTATCTCTGGACCCTCGCAATATCCAGCAGCCATGTCATCCCGTAGTGGTAGCCTTCGTCATCGTTGGTTTCCGCTAAGTTCCTTCACATGTTATGGCTGTCGTTCCGACTCCGCCTTAGCTATGTCACGATGCAGAACAGACACCATGTAGTGTATGTTTCCTAGGTCGCTCCACTCATTTTGCCTCCCAATAGTCTAACTAATCAAGTGTTTGCAAACTGCAATAGGGTTTCGGTCTTCTTTTTGGGCGTGCTCGGACGAAGAAGACCGGGATATCTGGAAGCCGTCAGAGGTGAGTGAAGGGTCTACCATGTACCCCTCAAGTATCTTCTGTAAATGAAATCAAACCCCCAAGCCCTTTTAATGGCCCTGGGCAGAGACATGTAATCTTGCCAAGGGTACTAATAAGGAACGACAAGCCCAGCCTCCCCTATCGGCCGTACCCTTCACTGCGCTGGGAATTTACCTGCGCAATATCTATATTCATTTAAATGTTGTCCCACGAATGAGAAGTCTGACAGAAATCCGTGGCAATCACTATGTATTCTTTGACTGTGGCCGCCGCCCTTGTGACTTATTTGACAAAGACAAATGGGTGATGATCATCTTTGGCTGAAAGTCGTCTCCATGGCTGGCACATGATCCACTGAGCAAGGTAGTATGGTCGGTAGATGAAAATATAACGCAGATGCAGCAGAGCCACAAGCAGCAAGTGTCACGTAGCATATCATTATGTGTTAGCATGGAGCGCAGGTTAATATGCGTATAAGGGTTAGTGTTTGTTTGGTATTTGTAGAGTACCTTGCTGTACATGGTCGCGTTTCGCTTGTAGTGTAACTGCATACCCGTTGACTGCCTCCCCACTACCCTAACAAAATTCTCCATCGTCCCTGAGCTCAAATGAGACTCGTATACTTCCTCACTGATAGCTACTGGCTCGATCGTTGTCCGAGTCTGTCAGCCGTCCTTGCAGGAATCGCGTATGTTGGGCAATGCTGAGATATCATCGTGCCAACAAGCGAATGGAAAGACCCTCAGTCAGTCTACCAGCCAGAAGAAGTATTGGCATCGGCAGCTGCGGTGGTGTCGTCAGCCCAGTTGCCGCTCGACTCAACCGGAGTGTCACCCCATCCGCCAGCCGCAGCGGTCGAGCCACCGGCATCGCCCCAGTCACCGCCAGCAGTCTCAGCAGGAGGCTCGGGGCAACGCTTCTCGCCATGACCGAAGTTGTTGCAGTTACGGCACTTTACGCGGGACCAGTCACGAGGCTTGTCGCACTCGCGAGAGGCATGACCCTCCCCGTCGCAGTTACGGCACTTCATGACACGAGGCTTGTCGCACTCGCGCGACATATGACCCTCATCTCCGCAGTTGTGGCATGCGCGACCAGGACCACCAGCCATGGGCTTACGAGGCTGAGTGCACTCCGTCTTGCGATGTCTGACAAATGTTAGCGTGATACTCCAGGATGCTCTGCAAGAGTTCGACTTACCCAGTCTCGCCGCAGTTGAAGCAGGCTTGACCACCGGAGCCCTGAGGACAATCGCGCTTCTGATGACCCGTCATACCACAGCCAAAGCAGGCACGGTCGCCGCCACCGCCACCTCCACCTCCACCAGAGGGGCAGTCACGCTTTTGATGACCAGTCTGACCACAGCCAAAGCAGGCTCGATCGCCGCCACCGCCGCCGTTGTTGTTGTAGCTGGTAGTGTTTGCAGTAGAGAAACCGCTCGCAGAGCCCCAGCCGTCATTGGCAGTAGTCGTAGCGCCGCCGAAGGTGTCACCACCAGAGCCGAACTCGTTGTTGGCGTCAGCAAACTCGTTGGTGCCGCTGAACTCGTTGCCACCACCGAAGCTTGTAGCGTCACCGCCGAAAGTACCAGCTGGGTTCTTGGCCTTCTCTAACTCTTCGCGCTCTTTGGCTTCGGCCTCCCGGTGCTTCTTGGAGTTCTTGTGTCCGTTCCAATCCTTTGTGAGGATCTCGCGGTCGCAGAGCTCGCAAACGGAGATACGAGCAACATGCTCCTTGGCCTTGGGGTATGGGTTGGATACCATGGTCGAATACAGGTTAGCCGGACCACGAGCCATGATGAGTACTGTGGAGGATGTGAGAAAGGTGAACTAGACACAGTTCGTTAGCTTTTTGCACTCCAGAGACGGCAGCAGTGCAGTGAAGCGCGACAGACGTCGGTCGAGCGCCTAAAGAATCCAGGCTGGAAGCAGCTTGGAGCTCGCGGTCTGCGCGCGACGCGTTCAAAACTGAGTGTGCGCACTTGCAAATTTGCGGAGCAGGCTGACTGGGCCTGGAGACCGACGTGTGAATACGCCAGAGGTGAGAGGAACTTACCTTGTATAAGCAGAGTATGCGTCGCAGGCGGTCGACAATGAGGTCACTGTCTCTTGATCGTACAATTGGTCCCGCACGTCGTCGCTGGTGAGGTGGGGTCGCAGGAGTGGAGGTGAGAGCGTGGGAAATTTTATATAGGCAGGCGCGAGGCAGTGGACCCTGCACCAACGACAACAAACAGACGAAGCGAGACCGGGTAGGAGCCGAGTGATACAATGGAAGACGGTGGAAACAGTGAGAGAATCGCGATGATGACGCTAGCATGCATGACGGGTACCTGCGCAAGAAATGACAGGGCGCTGGGAAATCTCGCGGTGAGAGATCATCGTGAAGTCCAGTAGACGTAGAAGGTGATAGGATGGTAAGTATGGAAAAGAGACTATTAGCGCTCAAAGGCAGTCCTTGCACCATAGAATGATGAGTGTTGACCTGGCTATGCACAACAGAGAAACACAAAAGATAGCTGTACTGGACATTGAGCTCAAGCACCTGCAGGCATCCCGTCTTCGACTTCCACCTCCTCTTCCGCTCTTTGACCCTCACTCTTTTCCGGCTCTTTCCAACCTGTACCGGCCTGTACAAGCACGACGATGATGGAGAGTCCTACGGCACAAAGGAACAATGCCTTGAGTGCATCCGCGTATGCCCCGACGGCAACGACTCTGTCTTTGCCTTCCAGCTTACCTACAAGTGCCGGACTCCCTAATAGTCTCCGGGTGAGCTCCGCGCGATTCTTCAACCCAGCCTGCGCAAAACCTTCATCCAAAGATTTGTGCAGTACGCGAACGAAGTAGCCACCGCCAATAGCCGAACCGAAAGAGCCTGAAAAGCCGCGAAACGTAGCAAGGAGAGAAATGACGATCGGGTGCACTTCCGGGAGTGTAAGATGGAGCAGATGGACAAGTGCGTAGTTCGTTGCCGCGCCAGTAACAAGTCCGTTGAGGAACACCATAGCAACATATAACCCCCACGGACTTGTTGGTGTAGAAATGAGAGCCAGGACAGCCATAGTGATTGGAAACAGTGCCATCGCAACGACGGTATGAAGGTAGAAGCTGCCCGTGCGTTTGATATGGAAGACGCCAGCAAGAAGACCACCGGTTGCAAAGCCGGCGTTAGTGGGAATGAGAATTGATCCAGCGACAGCCGGAGCCCAGCCCCGAACGGCAAGCGCATATACGGGCGTGTAGAAGAGGATACTCCAACGGGCCATCATGAAGCCAGTCGTGCCAAGGCAGGTCAACAGGGTTCCACGAGATCGTAGAACGGAGACTGGAATGACGGGATCGCCAGCGACGTAGGCCTCGTTTAGAACGAATACTGGAAGGGCAAGAGCCGATAGAATGATCGGCGTTGGAAGAACCTTTGGACCAGATAAGCCAAGAAGGAAGAGTACAATGGTGGTGGTCAAGAGCAGAGCTCCGGAGTAGTCAATGCGGGCTAGCTTTTCGCGGATCGAGAGATTTTCATACTTGATGTTCTTTGAAGTATGGCTGGCTGGAATTGAAAAGAGGAGACCCAATCCGGCCACAAAGCTTATTGGTGCCTGGATGCCAAACAATGGTTTCTGTGGTTGTGTCAGTTGAACTCACTAGATCTCGACATCTGATAGTGTCCACTTACCCATCCAATTCTAGGCTCAAGCGCGCCCGCTATGACCGCTCCAAGTGAGACACCGACTGTCATTGCAGTGTTTGCAAGGCCCATATACAAGCCTCTTCGTTTAGGGCTGGTCATCTGGATCGCCATGATGCTAGCAACGATGAAAATGCCACCGCCACCAGCTCCAGTTACAACGCGGCCGATGATGAAGTGTTCGAAAGACACAGATGTGGACGTGATGGCCGATCCAATGGCTATCAACATAGTGGAGAAGAACATGCATAACCGTGGACTAAACACTTGACATAGCCGTCCCATCAAAGGGGCGAGAGAAGACATGGCGATGAGATACGATGAAGTAAACCAGCTGGCAGTCTCGAAGGCATCTAGATCAGCGGCGATAGACGATTGGGTCGTTGTAAGGATAGAGATGTTCGTAGCTGTCGTGAAGGTTAGGTCAAGTTTTTTTCGCATGGTTTGTGGAATTTTGACAGAACATGACTTCTGTTAATTTGCCACCATTCTCATGCATAGATGGAATTGTACATGATCGAAGACGGGATTCTGTTGTGACGAAGCGCGGAGATTTTGGAAGACATACCTTGCAAGAATATCAAGAGACCGACAGAGCCAACTATAAGTGCGCCTCTCGACGTTGAAATGGCTTGTTCATCATCTTTGCCCTCCCTATTCGATAAGGCCGGCGATGTCGAAGGTTGGAGCAGAGGCTCGCGTTCTGCCGAGGTATTCAAAACTGTCATGACATACGACTCCCAATATAATATCAAAAGATAAGAAGAATGCTATCCAGCGATAATGAAAGAGAGAGACTTCGCGTAGAAACGCGTCTGGCAATGGGAATCATGACGATCCATGGATACGTGCAAGGATGTTAGTGCTTCCGCCGATGACAAATGCAGAAAGAGGTCGGCTGCCCTTGCCCGAGGGCTTTCGTCCGCAAAGACAGCGGAACAAGCGGCGACGGTATGAATCTTGGAAGCAAGCACGCTGAATATCAGTTGCAAGTAGATACTCGGTTGTCGTTTACCAGTCGAAGCGGAAGGCCCAAAGCGACGTTGCAGCGCGTGAACCTGTGACATGAGTGACGTCAACGCTCATTGGCTGCGGGAGCCACGCATCGGGGGCGCAACTGCCACCCCGGCCGTGATAGTGGAAAGCTGGCCTCTCCAAACAACCTCACCACGACTGCCTACACGTAGTCGCGCCTCTGCTTCCGCCCTCCCGAGATGACGCCATGAGTTTCTTTCTTCGCATCACTTTGAATTTCGACATATACCCACAATGAGGCCACAGCTACCGCGGCGTGTGCCGCTTCTCTTCGGTACGCACCTGCGCAGGCAACGTAGGAAGCTTCTGACTGACTTGTAGACCCGCAGTCCTTCTCTCACTATTCTTATGCGTTTCTTCGGACCAAAGCAAGGAGGCCTGGAAGTCAAGATGGGGGAACACAGAAGGAGGCACGAATCCACATCAGGGCGTACTGGCCTTCAACGAGGCCACGACGCTTCTACACACGATCAAACCGGCTGCCGCACCATGGTGGAACTTTGATAAGAAGTCTGGCATCTTGGGCACCAGCGCGTACTATGCGAAAGAGGTCTTCTTCCTTCTCTTCATGAATGGCCCCCCACAGCAGGAGCTGTTGACGACAAACCCACAACCAAAGCAGCTAGGGCACTCTTTGTCACAAGCCGTCACCCTACTGGAAGAGGCAGCGGCTCAAAAGAATTCCGACGCCATATTCACCCTCGCCGAGATGAACTTCTACGGCAATTACACGCATCCGCGCAACTACTCCGAAGCCTTTCGACGATACCACGAGCTCGCGATTCTGAACGGCAATGCATCGGCACAGCACATGGTTGGCTTCATGTACGCGACCGGCATCGGTGGAGCAGTCAAGCAAGATCAGGCAAAGGCTATGCTATACTATACCCTGGGCGCAGAAGGCGGAGACGTGCGGTCAGAGATGGCTGTTGCGTACAGGCACTCGGCAGGCATCTCTACCCCGCGTAACTGCGAGGAGGCTGTGCATTTCTACAAAGCGGCAGCGGAGAAGGCTATTGCATACATGCGGTCTGGGCCACCTGGCGGCCACTCTATGCCGCGGGAGTCATACAACATCGCTGATGATCAGGGTGGCGTGTATGGCGAAGGCGCAAGTACAAGCAGCTCTGGGCCCAATGCCAAAGTCGCCAGCGCTCAGTCTGATGCCTTTTCTTCCCTCGACGACGTTTTCGAATACATGGATCTCCAGGCCCGGAAGGGCGATGCCAGGGCCACATTCAATCTTGCCAAGCTGAACTACGATGGCGCACGAACTTTGAAGCGCGACCTTCCAGCGGCCAAGAAGCGCTTCATGGAGCTTGCGCGCATGTACTGGCCGCAGAACGGAAAGCCCAATGCGAACGTGTCGCCTACCGTCGAGAAGCTGGCCGCGAAGGCCGCCGGCTACCTTGGTCGCATGTTTCTGCGCGGTGAAGGCATGCCGCAAAGCTTCGAGATTGCGAGGTTATGGTTCCGACGTGGCTTGGACTTGGGCGATGCGCTGTCGCAATACTCTATGGGTATCATGTACCTGAAAGGCCTCGGTGTACCTCAAGATGCTGTAAAGGCTGCCGAGCTATTCGGCGCGGCTGCTGACCAGGATTTGGCAGTCGCACAAGTTCGGCTAGGTGCGCTCTTCTTAGATCAGGGGGACATCGCCGTCGCCGCCAAATACTTTGAACTTGCCGCTAGGCACGGACACCTCGAGGCGTTCTACTACTTAGCTGAGATGACGCACAACGGTATCGCTCGATCCAAGTCCTGTCCTTTGGCGGCCACCTATTACAAGATCGTAGCAGAGAAGGCCGAACTCGTCTCTACGTCTTTCCCCGAAGCCAATGAGGCGTATGCGAATGGTAACCTAGAGACCGCACTCGTAAGCTACATGATGGCAGCTGAGCAAGGCTTCGAGGTCGCACAGGCCAACGTGGCCTACCTCCTTGATCAAGTCAAGCCTCGTTTTACATTCAACTCGCTTGTGCCCTTTATGAAGCAAAAGGCCTCCCTAGCTAGCGACGCATTCCTGGCTTTGGTATACTGGACGCGCTCTGCCGAACAGAAGAACGTTGATGCTATGGTCAAGATGGGAGATTATTACCTGATGGGTCTCGGAACACAACCTGATTCTGAAAAAGCTGCAGCTTGTTACCAAGCCGCAGCTGAGACCATGAGAAGCGCACAAGCCATGTGGAACCTGGGTTGGATGCATGAGAATGGCATCGGCATTGATCAAGACTTCCACCTCGCAAAGAGACACTATGATCTGGCTCTGGAGACGAATCCACGTGAGGCCTATTTACCTGTCGTTTTGGCACTGTACAAGCTTAGGTTCCGGAGTTGGTGGAACACTTTTACAAACGGCAACATCAAATCCATTCAAGAAGATCCCGGTAAGTCATCATCCTTTACATCTTTTTCACGTCTGGATGCTAATATGGCTATAGTCGTCAAGAAACAATGGACGCTCTCGGAGTGGCTGAACGCCTTTCTCGAAGCCGAACTCGCTGGCTGGGACGACTATGAAGCTGATGATTACGACGACACGCATACCGCCGGCGACGACTTTTACGGCGACGGCTATCATGGCGATGAGATTGATTCGGACATTCTGGAATCACTCATCATCTTGGCCTTGAGCGGGGCTTTGGCCTTCCTGCTTTACTACAGGACACAAAGGCAAAGAAGACAGGAAGAGGAAAGAAGACGGCAACAAGAACAGCAACAGCAGCTGAATCAAGGTGTGCCTGTTCAACAACAGCAAGCGCAAGGACAACCGCCACAGGATAGGGGAATGTTCCCAAATCCAGGCGATCCTGAATTCATGAACTGGGTAGCAGGTGGCGTAGGACACTGATGAATTGTTAGGAGGTAGTGTTCAGGAAGTCGATAAGCAATGACGAGCCCGAGCCAAATAAAACAACGAGGGTTCTTCGGCATACGCATCCCGTATCACTTAACTGCATAATGATATCCCGACCTAAAACTCTGGAACGTACTCGCCTTTCATAAGTTCGGAATGCTTTTCATTCGACACGATTCTATTGGACGAACCATTGCTTGGGCTTCGCGAGCAACTTTGGGTGTTCACGTTCGGGTGCTGGTAAGTCGGAACCGCTGGTTCGCCAGGGTTCGTTCGAAGTGGTCGTCTCCACATCTTACCACGATTTCGTACAGTTATGAGATGAGTTATGGGAGCTGTGAATGGCTCGTCTTTAATGACCCATCGCAGTGTCACGGTTTATCTCTGTATAAATCACCCATATCACGATGCAAATCAGAGGGAAAAAGCACATCTTATTTGAGTGAATCATCAACCGCATTGCTCTGCAGCGTAGCTAGTAGAGTTAACGAAGTTTCTCACATCCAATCGCCCCTTAACAAAACGGAGCTGCGGGTTTTATAAAGTCCTCCTGGGCTCACTCGCCACATCAACCCCCACCGCAGGTCGCTCAGTAACATTATCAAGATGCCAGAAATTCACACTTCAAGCCGTCTGGAAGCAAACTTTGCTCGTATAATCACCGAGGTCGATATCGGATCCACCCTCAGAAACGTCTTTCGACGCAAGCAAAAGCAGAGATTACCATGCCCGAATACTCTCGAAGAACTTCGCAAACTCGTCGACACGGACGGCTCCAAACCGGTGTGCCGCTGCGATCAGTGTGATCCACGACTTTACGGATCCTACTGCAATTGCATCCTACGTCTTCACCATCATCCAAAACTTAAGTTCAAGGGTACCGCAAACGAATTTGGATATCAATGCTATGAGCCCTTAACGATGGCTTCGCCTTTCCGGAGCGAAGCGATGATATTGACGAGAACGGCAGTACGATACTTCGACCGACCCATCGACACACTCAATACCACACAACTCACCGCCTTGAAAAATATTCAAACCTGGATACAACACTACATGTCGCTGTTCTTCCCAAACACACCAGCTGCGTCACCTACCAGTCTCGACGAAGTCTTTCCCATACCCTCAATCCGAGACCTGTGGACGCAGATCAACGTCCTCTTCTTCGGCTCTGACATCTTCTACCGCAAATCCAAATTCTGTTGGCTCACTGAGCCTATCCCGCAATACCCAGACGCGATGGGCGCAGCGTGGCGCGACTTTTACTACAACATCACGATAGTGCCAACTCTAGACAGCTTCGATATGCTCGGTACCTTGTTACACGAAATTTGTCATTCATTCTTCCAACAATAATCTTGCCGCAGCTGCCGTAGTCTTGCAGGGAACCTCTGCTCAGACGGCCATGGACGCGCATGGCAGATCCTCGCTTCCGCTATGGAACGCAAGTTCACGGAATTTACTGGACTACCGGTTGACCTCGGTCGGTTTGAGGCCATACAACACCATTGGAAAAAGAGGGTTCGGTTGTCTACTTTACACGACTTTGGGGACTGGGAGTTGGGAAGGCAGACCTTGATGCGGAGTTATGAATGTGATCTTAAGGCGGCGGTTGCGTCGCATGTTGGACGAGGTGCTAAGGTTGAAGACTTTCCGTTGAAGGTATTTGGCGAGTATTGGTGGGTTGATACGGTGCAGGCGACAGAATTCATGAGAGAGGCCGGGCTGGGACGCGACATGGACATTCAGGCACAGTGTAAGCTACTGGGAGGGGAGAACTCAGCCTGATGAGATGAGGATGTATAACAAGACGCAAATGACGAAGAGGAGTTAGACGAAGAGAATTCCAAGACGCGTAGAGTTGTGGCTAGTTATACTTGCACAGGAGGCAATACGCTCATGGATGTGTGTGACGTTGGTGCAAAGGAGCACAGTCCTACACCACCTCATATGAAGGCCATTCCCGCATTATTCCTGGTCAAATAAATCGCAACAGACTAATATCGACGCGTCACACGTTCTCGCGAAGCTCGTTCACGTATACAACCCCCACGAAGCCAGAGTGCCACTTATAGCTCCTGCTCATCCTGGGTCTTCTTGCTTTTAGTTGATACCAAGCCTCCGAAATCGCCCCAAGAAAGGCCATTTTTCCCAAGTGCTGCGTCATACGCGAGTTGTCGATGCGTTATTCGTTGCTTCTTGTGGGGGCTGAGTACTAGCGGCTCCATCTTGGAGGGAGTATTGGAGGCCCCGGTCTTTCGCTTGGGAGCTGAAGATGAATCGATTACTGTATGATCTGGACTCTGGACAACCATTTGATCATGATGACTGCTTTTCGGAGAAGTCTCGGATGTGGATGGAAGCGTTGATGGCTGGATGGTGTCTATTGCGGTCGGAGCTTTCGGAGCAGCTTGATATGATGTAGGTAATGCAACGGCTTCCTCCATGATCAATTTGGTCACAGGCGGGCTCGTAGTCCCATCGCCAGTCATTTGCGTGTTCGTCGGGGTCTCATCTCTGCCTCGTTTCTGCCGGCCTTCGTAGTCCACTCTGGATTTGTACAGCTCCATCATGACCGCGTCGTGAGAGAAAAGTTCACCTGAACAGAGACTGCCAAACAGATTCCGCATGCTGAGATCAGGTGTCCAGCGGGTCTCGTCAACAGTGCATGGAACGATATCCTTAGGGCTGAAAGCTCTGACAAGGCCACAAAGCTCGGAGTAAGAAGAATGGCGACTGTACGGAAACCTAATGGTCCTGTTGAGTGGCGGTTCGCTTTTCGAATCTTCCGAAACATTCGATGATAGCACGGAGACGAGGGTCTTTAGGGACAGGTCGTGCTGGGTCTCTTCAAACTGCTTTTGTAGCTGCATACCAAGGTCGAGCTTGCCGTTTCCCAAGAGAGTCTGCTGGAGTAAGGTGATGACCTTTCCAAGCAACTGCTTATCATTTATGGATGCAGCACAGAGCTCCATCAACTTTTTCACGTCGCCCATACCGCCAGACTCCAGCTCCTCTTTCTGGTCCAGGTCACCCTTTCCACCTCCTGCACCCAACTCGGCAATTTCTTCACCGTTGGCGCGAGTAACGATCGGAACAATGTGTACGATCTCGGCTTTCGTATCGCGATCTAAGACAGAACAGCCCATGCCGCGCTCGCAGCTGTGGATGCGAACGTCTTCTTGAGAAGTCAAACAGCCCGGTTGTATGTGATTTCCATTTCTAAAACCGCATAAAGCAGGAGCCTCACAGATCTCAAGTCCAGATTCTTGGAGTGCTTTATTGCTTGCTGGGACGTCGAGTCCCGCTTCTCGCAGTTGTCGCTTGTCCAATGCGGACAAGGAGCCATATATGCGTGCTCGATATTCGTCGAGATGAATTTGAGAGCCCAAGAATGCAGATAACGCTATCCAAACGTTCTCATAGCCAAAGGTCCAAGAATGGAGGTAAAATATAGTGTCGTCGGAGTAGTCACTCACTTTGCTGAGCAGCTCTTGTATACCTTGCGCTTTGCTCGGGAATTGGCGATAGGGCTTTTTCTTCGTGGCAAAGGTCGTGTCCAGATACATGCAGTCTAATTTTCGGTTTCCGAATGTATATGGCAGAAGTACTGGGTTCTGTATCAACGAGTTCACCCACCATTCCTCTGCTCGAATGTCGCCAGTGTAAAGTACTGCTTTGCCACTGCCCTCAATTAGGAACATGACAGCTCCGACGCAGTGGTTAGCATCGATAAGAGTGACCCTGATGCTGTTGCCCGGCGCTAACTCGATTACGGTTGGTGTGTCCAGAGGAAGCGCCTTGGCCAACTTGCGCATGCTTCTATCGTACGTGACATTGCGACTTTCGAGAATGCCTTTAGCGAAGTTGACGCGATAGTGGTACTTTTCTAGTCGCAGGAGTATCTACAAGGCACATCAGCTTTTGCATGACAGACATTTCACATAGGGTTGCCGCTTACCTCTTTAGTCGCAGCTGAACAATACACAAATGGGGCCCGCAACGACTCCAGACCAGTCAAATGATCCGAATGCACGTGACTCAAGAAGCATGCAAGAGGCGCCTTGTGTTCAGGTTGTTGTCGAAAGTAGTCTATTCTGATCTGAGGAAACTCTTCAACGACACGTTAGTTAGGGCACTGAGTGCCGGGCACGGCGGGGCGATATTTACCGGCTACAATGCCTCTGAACGTTGACATGGAGATGCAATCCGAATAGTATTGACCGTGACATTTCCAGGGATACTCTGAGATCTGAGTACTGGCCGTGGACGATTACGAGGGTGTCGAGCGCGATGATCGTGAAGGCAGCCTGAACGTGAGCTACGTGCAGGTGGTGGGGAGGCGCGTCGAGGTTAGCGCGATTGCGACGCGGGCAGTCGCGTTCGCCCCCAGGTGCCACACAATGACGCTTACTCCTGCAAACTCACTCTACTTTTTCGCTCACTACATCCAACAGTTGAACGACGGTGGCGCTGAATATCGCTGCATATTGCTGCGCGCTGGCATGAATCTTTTGAGAGCTCTTTATCACACGCCAGCCAGTACGGCATACCTGCGCATGCCACGAAGCTATGGCATAAAGCTTCCATCTACACTACGAATACATCACTGACTTTCACAACTTGCCCCGTAGCCATCGACTTGTTGCCGCAGATGCCCGTCAAAATTGAGAGTGCACCATCGACATGGCTCGCAGCTCTCATATCCTGATCGATTTCCGCGCCTTGCTCGCCAAACAAGTCAGCCAGCAACACCTCATCGCCTCCCCCATGCGCACCGACGGAATCTGGAATCTCGATATCTTGCGGCTTCTCAAAAAGCTTTCTGAGTGTGATTGATCGCGTTTCGAGTGATCCTTCTAGCGACTGGTCTCCCCCGCTGTTCACGTAGCTGTTCTCGACGACTTCCATCTCTACACGGCCGCCGGTCCCGTTGAATGAGACACGGAAACCTTCCCAGGGTGCGTATGCGGTCAGAGAATAGGTCAGCACCGCGCCATTCTCATATCGCACTAGGAGGTTCATCGTGTCTTCTATGCTTATTCCGTCACCGAAGACGCTCTGATCGCGATAGTATGCGTCTTCATGCTCGGCATCGAGGTACATCTTCTTCAATTTGTCATTATTTTCAAGGTGAAGTGCGAATGGATCGCTCTTTGCCACTTCGCTGCCATGGGCTCGTGTGTAAAACTCCTGTACACCTCTCTTTTCGGCATTTTCTCGCCCGTAGAAGTACAGGTTGCCCTGTGCGTACACTGTTTCCGGACGCGAAGCTAGCCAGAAGTTGACGAGGTCGAAATGATGTGTTGATTTATGGACGAGTAGCCCCCCACTGTTGCGCTTGTCGCGGTGCCAGCGACGGAAGTAGTCTGCGCCGTGCGACGTATTGAGCATCCATTCGAAATGTATGCTTGTCACTTTCCCGATCGCGCCAGAGCGGAGAAGCTCCCACACTTTGGTGTTGTGTGGTGCATAGCGGTAGTTGAACGTAACGCGCACTTTCTTGCCCGTTCGTTCTACTGCGTTGAAGATCTCGCGACACCGTGGTGCATCGATGGTCATGGGCTTCTCTGTTACGACATTACAGCCCAGTTCTAACGCGCGGACGATATAGATGTTGTGTGTACGATCGATTGTTGTTACGATGACTTCATCTGGCTTGGTTTCCCGGATCATCCGATCGAAATCCGCCGCTTTGAAGGTGGGAACCTTGGCATGACCAAGAGACTCCAGCTGTGTGTTCGCAAAGTCAAGTCGTGTTTGGTTCGTATCGCATAGCGCTACGACGACGGAGGTTTCTTTGTACGTTGTTGCTATCGCGGTGTAGAAGAAGGACGAACGGCCGCCTGTGCCAATCAGCGCGTATCTCTTTTGCTTGTTTTCCCCTGCCATATTGGATAACAGATATTACAAGAGTTGGGGTTCAATGAGAAGTAAGACGATCAAAGGCTTCACTCTGTTGGCATTTCTTAACAGCTTTGGAAATATTCCACTATGATGCATCGGTGTGTCGCTACCCCGGTCTGACCCCTCGATATTCGGTACAGTCAACCCCGAACGCTGAACCACACCATGTCACGATGTCGATCTTGCATTCTCCCGTCACTATAGCCGACCGGTGAACCAATGTTTAGAAGAGAGGCCCCACAGCGTCCACCCCCATGGGGAAAGTGAAGCAGAGACGATCATGGCCAGGAATAGAGTTTACCGCGTGAGCTCTGCGGGGAAGCTCACTCCTTGCCTAAAACTCATGGAAACCTGGTATATTCGCGAGTGAACAAGGAATTGCAAGTCCTGATACGTGGAACAACAGAGCTATGAGGGGTTTCTAGCACAAGCAGGAAGCTCGAAACGCACATGGCCATCCAGGGCGTCGCTCAATCGATACCTGGATGCGACCGGGTTTGGGAGACGCAACCAGTCGGTATCTGGTATCCGAGCATGGGCTTTTGTCTGATAAGTAGACGAGCCGGTCACCTGGTAAGTCATTCGAAGAGCAACCAAGCGTCTTACAGTCTTCGTTCTGCGGCAGCATGACGACCATGCATTCGGGAGCCCCTAAAGAAGATACCATCACACATATCGAGCACTCTACTCCTACGCCTGCACAGAAAGTCGAGAAGGCAGATGCGGCGGCCAAGTTTCTGGCCAACGCTCATGTCGATGATGCATCATTCTCGTATGAAGAAGAGCGCGCTGTTCTCAAGCGCATAGACTATCGCGTCCTTCCTCTTCTGCTGTAAGCATTTTTTGTACCAATTGCGAGTGGAATATGCACTGACTTTGTATGTCTACAACTAGAGGAGCCTACTTCTTCCAACAGCTCGACAAGTCCTCTTTGTCTTACGTCTCCATCTTCGGTCTGCAAGCAGACGCCAAATTAGTAGGACGTCAATACTCATGGCTTGGCTCTATTCTATACCTGGCCCAACTAGTCATGCAGCCCCTCGCAGCCTTCCTCCTGGTCAAGTTGCCCACGGGAAAAGTTATCGGAACAGCCATCTTCCTCTGGGGTAGCAGTCTAGCTATCATGGCCGCCTGTACAGACTTCAAAAGCCTCCTCGGTCTGCGATTCGTATTGGGATCTTTTGAGGTAAGTTGCGGCTGTACGGAACGCACGTGGATCGCATGCTAACATCGTATCTTCGTTCTTGTAGGCCATGATCGCACCGGCTTGTGTCGCAACTACAACGATGTGGTGGCGCCGGTCTGAACAGACCCTTCGGACTGGATACTGGAACGCTATGAATGGAGTCACCTTCATTGTTGGCTCACTATTCACCTACGGCCTCGGACACATCAACAGCGAATCGTTGTACAAGTACCAGGTCATCTTTATGTTCTGCGGTCTTCTGACTGTGGTGTATGCATTTGTCGTCCTCGTACTAATGCCGGATAGCCCGATGAAAGCCAAATACTTGACCGAGCGAGAAAGGTTCATCGCAGTCGAGCGTCTGCGGGCTAACCAAATGGGCATCCAGTCAGGAGAATGGAAGTGGGATCAGGTCTGGGAGACTTTGATTGACCTCAAGACCTGGTGTTGGTTCATTGCCATTATCGCAATATCGTGAGTAATGGCCCTCTATATCTCAATCTTGTTACTGATGTTCGCTCCGTGCATAGCATAGCAAGTGGCGGTATTTCCACCTTTGGCAACCTCATCATCCGCGACTTCGGCTACACCAACTTCCAATCCATCCTGTTCAACATACCCTTTGGTGTCATTCAAATTGTCTGCATCCTGGGTTCTTCCTGGGGTGCAACGCGCTGGAGTCGCAAAGGTCTTGCCATCGCCCTCGTCGCCATCCTTCCCATAATCGGCACGATCATGATGTTGACTGTGCCGCGCCAGCACAAAGGCGTTTTACTCTTTGGCTACTACCTTGTATCATGCCTCGCCGCTATTACACCTTTGATATACACTTGGCATGTGCAAAACACCGCCGGTGACACGAAGAAGAAGTGCACGTCGGCTATGGTGTTCATTGGGATGTGTACCGGTAAGTAATATCTTTTCACGGCCTGGTGGGAGACGACACTAACTGCGTGCAACAGGCAACGTCATCGGCCCGCTGCTATACTCGGTGGATGACGCGCCTCTTTACCGGCCAGGACTTATCGCCAACTTGGTCATGTTCGCACTCGTAGCTATCATCGCGCTCTTGATCCCCGTCTACCTAGCACTGTTGAACAAGAGGCATGCGAAGCGCAGGGAAGAACTGGGCAAGAGCGCAGTCAGGGTTGACGAAAGTATGCTGAAGAAGAAAGAAATGACACAAAAGGGTGTGGAGATGGAGGCACAAGATCAGAGACAGGAGCAAGATAACGGCTTTTCTGACCTGACGGACATGAAAAACGAAGACTTCATTTACGTGTATTAGGACCGGGGAAGGTGGAAAGCGCAAACCATAGTGTTGCTACACGTCACACGTGGGTGACCAGCACCTACAGGATAGCTGACAACAAAAAGAATCTACATGTGTACTTAGCACACCATAATGCCCCGCGCAGCTTAGCGGCCGTCCGAGTGAACGTAGCCAATTACGATGTTAAGGTTGTGATGAGACCATGCCTGCGAATAACCTCGGAGTTTGCCGTGACAGTGCCTGCAAGATTACATAAGCCATTCCGGTCTTGAAATCCACTACGGGGTCTGCCTTGGCCCCGTGCTGAACGCCACGCATCAGGCCGCCGACGCTGCACCAACTCCCTGGGCCCATCTCTTCGTGCTTCCCGCTCGTCTCGCGACGATCCGATCGCCAACACTTAGACTTGAACTCCGGTCCCCTCAGCTGAAGTTGCCGAACCAGCTAAACTGTACCGGCCATTGCGGTGATCTAGCGAAGGGAAACGTTTTCCCGGAATGTGCAGCCACGTCTTTCCTGGCACATCTAATGAATGACCCGCGACGGAAACTCCCTGTAACGTACAACGCAGAACCCCTGTATCGTACAAGACCTTGACATCAGCGAGATCTTGTTGTTCCTGTCTCCACGCATCAGTTAAGCTTGTTTGATTAGTAACCTAAGGTCCTCCGAAACTGACGAATACGGGGCCGCGTCAGAACTCGCCGGTTGACGCATCCGCTCTGCACACAGCTTCTCACATCGCGTGCGAGTCATACCAGTATCGTCAAGCGTAGAAAGCGAGCCGAATCGATTTCCTGAAGAAGAAGCCCCGTTGGAATGAGTGCATGGCCACGAGTGCGCTGATCCCCTAAGCGGATATGCAGGTTTCCATTCTCGTCAGGAACGAATAGATGACATCGGCCACCTCCGCTATTGGATATATGTTACGCTTAAAACTGGCACGTGCGACACACAACTAGCAGTAATTTCCATCTGACTAAGTTTTCCGCTGTTCTCACCTTGAAACCGCTGTGGCGCAGCAAGTCGTCTTCTTTCAGTTCCCCAAAGAGCTTGCAATCATTGCATGGACAACTCTCAACGCGCATAAACACTAGGATAACCCCGAACCTGGACTAGGGCCTGACCCTACCGTTCTGAAGAAGCAGACTTCTTCGTACAGCGATGTGCTTTCCAACATGTCGTCAGTTTCTTAGAATGTCCAAGTGAAAATCGCAATCGCAAGTTGGATGAGGGTGAATTGAGATATACAAAAACAGCGATGATTTTGCCCAGTCTCCACATACTCGAAGGTATCGCGCAATTTCTGCATTTAGAAGCACCGTCTCGCTTCACTGGATAGCCACTCGAAGAACATCAAGGTTGATATACACTGTGGCATCTAGCAAATCAATCGTGGAAATAGCGGTGGAGTGCGAAAAAGGGCTTTTCCGTTGCCACTTCTGCTAACACCGGATAACGGCAAGCCGCTGCATCCAGTTGGAATCCAACCTGAGGTGCATCTGGACAGTCATTGAACGATGGTCGAGTCCCAATTGGCGGGATCTCAACACAAGTGGCCTATCCGTGCTGTCACAACGGTAGAAACCTCTCCGCTCGAAGGACGCTAACCCGCTAGGCTGGACTATGCAGGCAGCTAGGCCACACAGCCACTGTGGTCGAGCTCCGCTCTACGTTTCAAAACACCGCTTCCGTACTCAAAATGCTTGAAGTGAACATGAGAACCATACCCGGAGCTTGTAAAGCTTGGCCACATTAGTCGCTCGGTCCGACGCTGGCAAGTACCGCAATGCGAATAAACCTATGCTTCTCCATCTCTGATAGGAAGTGCTAAAGGAAGTCAGGATATATGCACGTAAGCCGTAGCACTATAGTCATACCGCGAGCGAATTAGTGGTCACCAAAGCTCATGTTCTCATTGAGATCGGGGATGGAAACCAGCATGAGGAGTTTGCGCTCTGGGTACGGCCGTGGTAGCACGTTCCGCCTCTCTCTGTTCATGCTCGGTGTATTATTGGGCACTGACAACAGATTCATGTGGCCCTCGGCCCATCACTCCACCGCGGTATGGGTCCAGGATGTGCAACTTCTGGCATGCTACCCACGGCTCTTCTCCTGAAACTCGTATCTCTAAGATCAACACTTCATCTTACGCCCTGTCACCTGTAGGGCGCAACGGTCAAAATGATTTGATGCTATAGTATGTGCGAGACTAGCGTTGGGGCGGTGTCTCTAGGACTACTCGGTGCTCAGAGTAACTTTGACACAGGGGCGCTTACTCGAAGCAGAGGGTGGAAGGTCGATGTGTCTCTCATGCATAAGGGCTTTGTTCCTGCTTATTGAAGCTAGCATCTCGACAGCATGAACAAGATGTTCCTCCGCCAAATCCTCATTCGAATCGTCATTGCCGCCGCTTTGTTAAAGATCTTCAGTATCTTCAGGCGCCAACATGCCTTCCAAGCCTACATCGAGCGCCGCAAGATCACCTTCGACGACTTCCCTGAGTCTTACGCTAAGGCTCTGAACGATTCCGTAGCGCGTAACGAGCAACCTCTGGAGTCCGACTATGTCTCTACCTACACCGGATCGAAGATCCCGCGCACGATACACTACATATGGTTTGAGAGAATATACCCAAACCATGAAGGCTCTAGCGGAGGCCCATCTATTGGATTTGGGTCGCCAAAACTCTGTCGCGAGCACAACCCCAGTTACGAAATCCGCATGTGGAATGCAACGAGCGCTCGCGAGTTCCTGTCCAACGAATACGCCTGGTTTCTACCGACATACGATGGTTACAGATATCCTGTCAGTACTCTCCATGTATAAGCTGCGACTGAAACATATGCTGACTTCGCCCGCCCATGCTCAGATCCAAAAGGTTGACGCCCTGAAATACTTCGCCCTCTACCACTTCGGCGGCGTATACATGGACCTAGACGTGGCATGCCGACGCTCACTAGACCCCTTGTTGGACTTCCCAGCCTGGTTCCCAGAAGCCTCGCCACTGGGCGTCAACAACGACTTGATGGCATCAGCGGCGAAACACCCGGTCGTGAAGAAGATGACAGAAGGCCTTGTTACACACAACTGGAATCTACTTTTCCCGTACCTCACAATCTTCTGGACAACCGGACCGCAGTTCACGAGCACAATCTTACAGGAATGGTTCGAGGCATGTCCTGATGGGCAATGTAAACAGTGGAAGGCACGGAATGATCTTGGTAAGTCAGCCACTTTCGTCTTGTGAAGGAGCAAGGTCTCAGTAACTAACCTATCTTGCACAGACCCTACCTCCTTCCTCGTTCTACCACGAATCTTCTACTCGGAAGAGTACACCTTCTTCGGCCACAAACCCGGCGGTTCATGGCATGGTTCGGATGTCGCTGTGGTGTTGTGGTTTGTTGACCGCCCATGGGCCATAGCAAGTGTTGCTGCGGCCTTGATTGGAATAGTCGGTGGTATTGCTAGAGTGAGGAGGACAAGGGCTCGCCAGAGAGTGAAGGTCCAGAGCCAATTTGTTTAGAGGAAATGAGCTATGCAAATACCATATGTTGTCCATGAAACACCAGCTTCTGGCCCAAGTTCATGATTAGCTGCCGATTGTTCACCACGTGCTGTGAAGTCACGGAAAGCTGTGTCGTGCAAAAGCTTCGTCTGAATCACCAACGCAACGCGGAGAGCAAGCTTGACCGAGTTTTTTAAAGCATGATGACCCTCACCATACATCCACCGAGAAGTGCAGTGCAAGATGGAAGTTGAAAATGGTATGTTGGCAGTTGCTTCGCTCATATTGTTCTTTACTTAATGTTCTTGCCTTTCTAGGCATTTCACTATACACAGTTTATCTATACTCTCACTCTCAGTCCAATCCACAATTTCCCTGCCGATGCGAAATAATACGCTTTGTATCGACCATGTACCACCCAAACAGTACGCTTTCACTCTGAAAAGAACACGATTTTGCCCGATCTTGGAGCCCCAACACCGAGGTGATGCCATTACAAAGAGAATGTGTAGGAATAGTCGTAGTAGTACAGAAGCCAACAACGCCCGCTAACCCGAATAGAATGAAAATGGCCAGGAAATGAGAAATTGCTGCTGTGTTGTATAGGCGCTGGCGTATGAATTCTGCTTCGACGAAGACATGTTTACTGTGACAGCCGGCTGCCAATCATGGTGCTGAAGCTGTCGCCCGCCGGTCGTGGCTCCTTGCCAGCTCCAAGATAAAACTCGCAGCGGAATTTGAGGCACTCGATTCCGCGGACATCGTGGTACACTTGTATGATGTCACCAGTGTGTAGATGTCCGTAGATAACACGCCCCTTGTCGTCCTTTTGCTTCAAGTGTTTGCCGTTTATGGAGATACCATGTGTGGCGCAAGTCCAGATACCAACGTTCAAATTCTCCAAGCTGGTCCAATCTTTGCCCTGTTGTGACAGGTCATCCACTGTCTCTTGGGTCTGGCCACCTGACGAGTAGAAAAACACTATGAAAGCTGTTTTAGGAACGCGAGTATCTGATTTGTGTTCGTACACGATCGTATTGTTGCTCAAGCGGCCCCAAGAAGTCTTACTCTGATCGATGTTGAGAGTAAGGTTGGGTGCGAAGGAGTCGGGGGTTGCGATGAGCTTACCCAGTCGCCGGGGTGGTGGACGGATATCAAGCTCCGCTGGAACAGAAGGGATTGCTGCCGCCGGAGATGGTGCTCTCGCAATGCTTGATCTTGTCGACTGCGCACTTGCGTCCGAAGCTGCTGTTGTGTCCGGATATGCAGATGTTTCGGTGTTGGAATTGCGGCCATTGGACACGAAGTCAAACCCACTCACTCTGGAAGCGTACTCCAGATTATGCGTGTTCGGGTCCATCGGATCGTAATAATAGGAGGCAGTCAAAGGAAGATTGATCTGGCGATTGATAGGTCGTGCTCTCGGAGTTGGCTCACTAATCTGACTGAAGTCCTTGGACGACTGTTCCAAAGAATTGTGTTGAACGACCTCCGGGGTCCTGGGGGTCGCAGGCATGACCGGGCTCTGTGTCCTGGATACGGGTGAGTGCGGCGAGGTCATGTTGAGATCTCGTACCAAAGACTCGGTACCAAGAAGGCTAGGCGAGGAAAAGCCGCGCTCTAGTTGGGCGGGCGCAGTGAAAGGACCCTGAAACTCCGACTGACCAGCGGTGTAACTCGTTTCGCCTGCTCCATCATTTTGGACAAGGCGAACAGACCCATCTTGCGACAGGGCGTCATGGGCATGAGCGCTCAAGACGCCGGAACTCTGCAAAGCTGACTGGCCAATTTCACCAAACAGACGAGGTTGCCTAGGTGTTGGGGCCATTTGAAAGCTCTCCTCGTTTACAAGGTGTGAGGAAGTAAATGACGGCTCAACGCTTGAGTCGCCACGATCACGTACCTGGTTGCGCGGGTACAGGGGATCGGCGCGAACTCGCTTTGGCTGACGCTCGTTGACAATGCCCATGAGCTCTTCATCGGACAGAATGCCTCCGTCTTCATCTGACTCCGGGATCTCCTCCTCCTGGAGACTGAGCTGCGACAGCTGCTGCTCGGCCTCCTCAGGCTCGTCTTCTTCCGCAATGGACTGAAGAGTCGGGTCGGCGAGAATTTCCGTGCCTTCCTTAAGCCAAGGATGGTTGAGACAGTCGCGATCGGTTGGACGTTCTGCAGGGTCGGTTCGCAGCATACTAGTAAGAAGATCGATACAAGCAGGGGACACACCAGCCTTGCGTAGCGGTGTCGGGTCGAGGGGCGATTTCATGATATTATTGAACATGGCTTCGCCGGTAGCATCAGCGATACCCCTGAACGGAGGTTCGCCACATAGCGCATACCATAGGACACCACCAAAGGACCATATGTCCACGGAAGAGCTATACGAGTGGTACGTCTTGGCACCACGTCGACGTTTAGTTCCCTTTGATTGACCGTTGAAGTCGGGGAACACTTCTGGAGCGCAGTACAACAGAGTTCCGCAGAAAGTCTTGAGGAAGGTCTCTTCGTGCTTGACAACTTTTGAAAGTCCGAAATCGGACAGCTTGACCGTAAAAGGATCCAGATCGGAGATGAGAATGTTGTCAGGCTTGATGTCGCGATGTGTGATCTTGGCGCGGTGCAGATAACTAAGCGCGCTCAGGATCTGCTGAGCCATTGACCTCGCAACATCCTCCTCCATGGATCCATGATTATTAAGGTAGCCTTGTAGATCTCCTTGCCGCACGAACTCCATGATGATGTAGAGATAATCGCCCTGGTCGTGGTACTCTGCGAACTGGACGATATTTGGGTGACGCAGGTCTTGCATGATCTTCATCTCGTTGTCGATCTTCTTGTCTAGCATGCCGTTCTTCATGAATCGGCGCTTTTCCAGCTCTTTAGCTGCGAGAAGTTTTCCAGTCATCTTTTCAGCGAGTTGGTAAACGGTCGCAAAGGCGCCCTTACCGATCTGCCCTGGGAAGAGTTAGCAGCTATTGGTTGTGTTATTGCAGCGATACGTACCGACGATGTTATAGGTATCACCTCCATCCCACTTCATCGCTGGGCCACCATATTGCTTTGTGATTCGCTGAATAACCTTGCCCTGTGCGTCCCCAGCGTCTGGAGTGCACTCCGTGATGAAGTTGCGCAGGTTGTCGCGGAAGCGGTCCATGTAATTGACTCTAGACGGTACCCGGACGATGAATTTGATCATCTCTGCATCGTTGGAGTTCTGGATACAGATGATCGATCCCGAGCTCAGCATCCGCATCTTACTGAAGCGTGGATCCTTGCACTTCAGGAGTGCATCGTCGACTATGGTGCCATTGGTGGACATGTCATCGAGCATGAGAAGACCATCCGCATTCAGATATATGCGGAAGTGTTGGTTGCTTATCCTCTTGCCGGAGTCCTGGCCAAAGATAACATCGGCGCTCTGGTGATTGCGTCCAAATATAAATCCGAGCGGCTTGAACTTCAACCTCTTCGCGGATGACATGCGTAGAGCCAGGTCTGCGCCAGCCCGCGAGCTGGTAC
Source organism: Alternaria incomplexa (assembly GCF_024043165.1). Taxonomy (NCBI): domain Eukaryota; kingdom Fungi; phylum Ascomycota; class Dothideomycetes; order Pleosporales; family Pleosporaceae; genus Alternaria; species Alternaria incomplexa. The sequence continues at coordinate 154,833 of NW_026249854.1, forward strand.
CTTGTCGTCCCTCTGGAGCGTTGATGATGAATGTCTCCTGCTCCTCAACATCGGTGATGGAACTACTCATGGAATCGAGTGAATTGCGGAAGAGCACATGCTCGGGTCGATCTTGCGCTGTCTGCTCGACAATCCGAATGGCTGTAGGAGTAGCTGGGTGGAGAATGACCAAGACATCGGCAATATCACCGTCATTGAGACCCGAATTGTTCCTGCCTAGTCGACGTGGATCCAGGACCTGCTGAGTTGCAGGCTGTGTCTGCTGAGACGGATCGGCCTCCATAATGGGTACCAGACTGACTTTCCGTAGCTTATTGTGCGGCGCTTTGTGGGGAGTGACCTAGGACCAGACGAACGGCGTGCCCGTGGAAGTTGGGAGGGGGGCGACTGAAGATATCGAGCGAGTGACTGAAAGGCGGGTCTCGTGGTTTTATACGCGGCAATTGCGGGGATTCGTTTTACGTGCGATATCGGTCTAGCGCGAGCTGGTGGTAGTTGCGCTTCTAGTAGAGTGAGCGATACCTAGGTAACGTAGGCACGCTGTTGGGCCGTGCGTTTAATGGATGGAAATGGTCGCGTTGAGAGCGTTCTGGTTGGACGTCGGCACAGGTAACAGGTACTCTGGAATGAGCTCGACTCAGAACCTCTGCTACGTGCTCCAACTTAATGGGACGTGTCGATGTCTCTTCAACAGTACGAGCGGCTGGGACTCGTGAATGAACGTTTCTTGAGAATGCAACTGGGTGGGACCAGTCCTTCGTTGTCCTGCCTGAAACTGGCGTTGCTAGAGACCGGCTTGATAAACAGCGCGTCTTTACTTGTGTGGCCCCTGTGCTTTCTTTTTCCAGGCCTCAGTCTCCGACACTTTTCAACTTGTATGGAATGGAACGATGGCAAAAGCGAGTCGGCTCGAACGGTAATGCGATATATATTACAGCGACGCTGTCGCAGAAAGCGCGTGATGTAGATGTAGTGAGCGCGGTGAGGCGGATGTTTGCCTTGATGGCATGCGCGTACGGGTACGGAGGAGAAGACTATGCGAAGGGTTGCCCTAGAAACAGGCTCTACGGCAATCTGTCAGCATGAAGACGTCCAGGGACACCACGGCTACGCGATTGCAATTGAGGCGAAGACAGACCTTGCTAGCAGAACCACGCAGACACCGAACACGAACGTCGGAAGTGAAAGGAAGCAGACCCTCGAGGCGACGCGAGTTGTGAGACTTTGGGTGGCCCGCGCTCACCCCGCTATTGGCTGGACGCCTCCAAGTGGGCCCCGACGGCACCTCCTCCCTCGTGCATCCAAGGCAGCACTCCGAACAAGGGAGAGATGCAATACGTCTCTGACGTTTGCGACGCTGCACTACACAATAAGAAGCTCTAAATCGTTATTTATTAGATGAGACCACTTCTGAAAAGATTGGAAGTCTTTACGCGGGTGCTGTTGAGATGCTGTGAGGCGGCAGCATCAAGATCACGTGCTCACGCGATTTCGTGTTTTCACGCGTCGTCGGCAACGTCATCCTTGGGTTGACCCTTACTAAGTGGGCCCATAATCTGATAGGGGCATAGTGGCTATCGCTCGCATGTATCGTTACTATGCTTTGGCATCTTGTTGTTCGTGGACACATTCGCAGACACTCACCTGGTCGCGACAAGTCGTTAATCGTACGCTGTACGTCAGATCTTTTCGCGCAACTGCAGTTAAGAGGCCCCGATGCATTTTAGATTCTCGGTCCTTACAAAGTTCACAGCAACAAGAGTTTCCCATTGCGAAACAAGTAGCGTTGCTGGAGCTATCACACGAGCGTTATGTCTTCCCAATCATCTAACGCAAGGCCTTCTCCCTCGCCATCCATCCATCCTTGCAAGTAACAATCACCGATGATCTCGTATTTTGGTCCTGGAATCGTGTCATCTGTATCATCACGCCGACGTAAGACGAATGGTGTCTTTCCACCAGTCAAGAGGAATACTTCGTCGCCCTCGACCGTCCCCGCTGGGCCTAGTCCCAAGAAATGATTGCCAGTGACAAAGCTCGACCGCAAGCAATTGTCGCCAATAATGAGGCGCCGCGAGAGCGTTGCTATACCTATCGAATTCTCAATATCTGGAATGAGGCCTCTTCTTTCAGTAATGTTTAGATGTATGTCGGGTCCGAAAGTTTTTTGAAGTACCTGCCGGACTTTAATGAAGAGATCTTTCGATGGAGCATGAAGTCGTGGCCGAGATCCCTCAAAGTATTCAAGCAAATCGAACTTCATTTCGGTGTCAGAATCTCTGAGAAGTCTACGTAACCGAGCGATTACGTGGAGACTATTCAAGGTGATGTTGTCGAGACCTACAGGGAAGTACTCATGGTCATTTAAATGGTCGAGCACGTGTGGACCCGGGTAATTTGGCCACAACAACATGAAATGCCTCCACAGTTGCATAGGCGTGGATGTGTCATCGGTAATGGCTGTGTCGTCAGCTTTTCCAAGCGGCGACATTCGCGAATGATCTACCCAACTCTCGAAAGTGCTTGCGTCGTAAGCTTGTATGGTGCGTATACCACACGGCAGCCCATCATATGTGAGATGTATCACACCTGCGCAGATGATTTTGTGAAATTGAGGAATGCCGGCATTAGCCAAGGAAAACCACCATCCGATATAGATGCATGCGCCTTCCATTGGAGCCTCCATTTAATAAGTGTCCGACGGGTATAATTTGCATCGTCTCCGAACATGGTCTCCCCCAACACTCCCACAGTCATTATCTTCGCAGCCCCTAATCTCAAGGCAGATTCTGCGATTAATCTGACCGTCAAGGGTGTGGCCTTTTCTCGATTTGCGTTATATAGACCAATGGCTTCTGCGCGTGCTGTATATGTGTGCCCTGCTGGTGCTCCCCAATCCGGAACCCACGAAGGCAGATCGTCTCTGAACTTTCGCCCGAGCTCTGTGCTGAACATCGAGAGTGATTCCGTCGTGTAGATAGACTCGAGCGCTGCTTTACAAAAAACGTTTCTTTCGCTTAGCGAATAGTCTGGTATTAATGGTGGCCTCCCTGGGGGAGTCCAAGCCATACTGAGGAGAGCATACACTTTGTCTCTGGGATCAGACGCTTTACGGTCGCGAAACTGCGTCAACAAGTTCAACAGCCCAAGCGATACTCGTGTAGACGGATAAAGTGTACTTTGTCGAAGGTTATAGATCCCCATGATCTTCTTGCAGCTGCCAGCGATGACCTTCTGCTGATCCAGCGGCAGGACTCGGATAACTTCCTTGCAGCAAGCGGCACTATGACGAGTATAGTTGTCTGCGGCTAGGGCAAACATGTTCCAGGTTGCAGATATTGTACCGTACGTAATCACAACACGAGGAGGTGATGTCACCTCTTGTATGACCCAGATACGAGTCCACCAGGGTGTGAATGGTGCATGCGTGAACTTCCTCAAAGCTTCGAATAGCTGTAACCGAAACTGAGGTGGGTCGTGATATGATTCTGTCTTCGATGACTCTGCGTCATTATCGAAGACCGGCTGTGTGTGAAGATGTTTAGGGCGAGAAAGGTCATGAAAGAACGAGAAAACCTCGTTGACCCCTGGATTCCGGCTCGCTTTCTTCTTGCCAGACTGAGGGGTAACGCCTTCTTCAAAGTGCCAGACGGGTGGTGGTTCGGTCAAAGAGGGACCGATACCGTCCAGGCTGTCTCCTAGATATACTATGCATTCTTCACACTCTTTATAGATTAGACCCATCAACTGAACTTGATGAGTTCTCTCTTCGCCATCTTTCTGGTTGATGCATCTAGTCGTCGGCAGGTTAGATACAGACCGACGAAAAATCCAGATATCATACGTACAACGCATCGATCCATAGGTCCAGTCCGTCCTTGTACACTTCCCGTAAGTGCCTTAGTGCGCCCTCAAGATTCACCGTAACAGGGTAAACACGGCCATCGAGTCGAATTGATCGTGTCACACGTTGTGAGCCCCATACGTAAGACAACGCCCGATATTTCGCGACTTCGATATTGACATTCGACAGTTCGCAGCGAATCGGTTCAGTCCATCTGCCAGGCAACAGTCGCACGACTCGAAGGTGATTTCCCTGGAGTGGAAGGCCGGGATATGTCGCCGCGCCTTTCTTGCGCACGCTGTCGGGAGAGAGGAACATGTTCACATCCAACGATTTGATGAGTGCAATAATGAAGGGAGGAACACTCTAAGCTGAGTATGGTTCCACATGCGCAATGGTCGCGGCTAGAGGGCGTGGCAGCAAGCTGACCGGTCAAGAACACTGCCACGGCTGCGCATACTACCCCGCGTCGAATCGGAGACGCCTCATGTTCGTCGAGAACAAGTAGTACGATCCTGAACTCAAGAGACCGCCCAGGTAGCCTTTATATGGGAGCTCGAATAGATGACATCATATCGAGCCTGATATGCTCCTGCCATTGTTGCTACCAGAACTCAAAAGCTTACCCTTGGAAAGTAGATCGTGCCTGAATGCGAAAGGGATGCGGCTGTGATGCGTGAAACAATGTTCGACGGGGAAAGCGCCCTCGTGTGTCTCTCATGGGTTTTGCCGAACGCGGTCTAGCCCTGCGGAAGTGACATCTGGCCGCAACCAAGAACTCCGCAACCAGCTCCACGGCGCATGCCTTTATTCTATTCCTTTCCCAAATCCTAGGGCCTCCTATCGTAATGAGGGGCATTTGGGCACTTCCGGCCGTTTTGCGCATTGCGCTGGCGAACCAGCATGCGTTCAGCGTGTTCGACGATCTGCTCGCTTTCCCACAGGTATGACGCGCCACGCACCCCGACAGCGGCAACATCTGCTAACAGCACACCCAGTATGAGGTTCTGTGGCCAGACACTTTCGTTACCGAGAACGATGCGACGCTGCTCCTCTCCCACGGATCACCCAGCTCGAGCTCTGCTACGCCCGGTTCGCAAGAGACGCAGGAACTCTCGAAGCGCGATAAGCCGGCCGCGAATATACCACCCGTAGACGATGCGCTCGAACAGACATACGAAGCAGTTGTGCTACACGGACAGCGCTACCTATGCAGCATACCCATAATACCAGAAGAGGTACCGCAGAATGACACAACATCAGCCGAGGAAGCCAAAGCCGAGGAAGAGAAGGAGCTCATACGCGCAGCAGACCGCGGGTGGGAGCTACTCGAAGGCATGAAGGGCAACTGCATCTACTATGTGAGCGGCTGGTGGAGCTACAGCTTCTGCTACAAGGACGAAGTCAAGCAGTTCCACCAGCTGCCACAAAGTCGAGGTGTTCCCCATTACCCACCTGTAGAGGACACAAGCGTACACAGCTTCGTACTAGGGAGGTACCCGAAGGAGGAGAAGAGCAAGAAATCGGACGCGCGCAAGACACTAGGCAACGAAGAGGGCAGCAAGGAGGCTTTTGATGATGAGGACAAAACGACCGACGATGACGAGAAGGGCCTGGAGATATCAAGACTAGAGACCAAGGGGTCTAGCAGATACATGGTACAGCGGCTGTCGGATGGTACTGAGTGCGACTTGACGGGCAAGCCGCGCAAGATCGATGTACAGGTATGTCCCTGCAGCTGCAGTGTTTCTTACCACAATGCTAACATCTCCTCCAGTTCCACTGCAACCCACAATCTGCCGACCGAATCGCCATGATCAAAGAAACAAGCACCTGCTCCTACCTCATGATTGTCGACACGCCCCGCCTCTGCCACGACGTTGCCTTCACCCCACCACAAGAGAACCTCGCACATCCTATAACCTGTGAACCCGTCATTCCAGAGTCTGAAGTGGACGCATGGACAGAAGCACAGCTATCCGCCAAGCTGGCCGCGGCTGAACGTCTCATCGCTGCCCACAACGCTGCCGACGACGCCAACACGAACCCGCTCCGCGATCTCGCCGACGGCCTCGAGGGCTCTACCAAGCGCATTGTCATTGGCGGCATTGAAGTCGGCGCGAAGTCTTTTGTGGGAAGCGAAGGCAAGGTGATTGAGAAATCCGTCGTTGTCGGCGGAGGCAAGGAGACATTTATCGGCACTGTAGCGAGCAGCGACGGCAAGCAGATGTCCAAGGAAGAGATGAAGAAGCTCAACATTGCCGATCCCAAGGATGTCGAGACCTTGAAAGCCAATCTGAGGAAGCTGGCTGGCAAGAAGGGATGGAAGCTGGACCTTGTGGACACGCCAAGAGGCAGGGAGTTTAGAGGTATCATCGATACCGAAGATCAGGATACTGAGAGGACGAAGAAGAAGTCGACGAAGAACAAAGATGGCGATAGTGCGGGGATGGGCAAGGAGAAGGAACATGAGGTTGAACAGGGCGATGAGGATGAAGATATGCAGGAGGGGAGTGAGGAGGTATACAAAGATGAGCTTTGAAGCACTTATGCCATAAGTATAGTCATGACACTCTATTACGACTGTTATGATTATGGCCTACGTATTGGTGCAACTGGAATAAGAGTTCATGCTGATCATTTCCAAACTCTTTCTCAATTGTGGCATGCACTGCCGTACTGATGGCCTTTACACCCTGGATTGGGACCACAGCCCCAGGGGTAATTCTTATGCGGGCACGCATATTGCATGTAGTTGATAGTAAGCATGCCTTGGGCGTTTTCCGCGCCCTCATGGAGCGGAACGCTTCCACATTCTATGAAACATTAGACCCCACTTGTCAGCGACCAAAGATGAGTACAACTTACTTTCACACCCATGATTTCGGAGTCGCTTGACCAGAACTTTGACATCCTTTATGGCAATCGGCCGATGAAGATTTCTAGGGAAGACGCAAAAGCCGTAGGTGTTACCATAGTAACAGGGTTGGCATACGATGTGCTGCCCATTTGTAAATTCCCAGTCTTCGTCTACGGACAGTAGTATTAGTGAGAGCACTCATCATAAGAAGGTATATGAATGAGTGTTATATGTACTTACCCATCAGATCTATTGACTTGAGGATATACTCGATAGCAACCCATTCCGATTCACCGCAGCTATAGCAGTAGGAGCTACCTTTGCAGTTGATACCTTTAGGGGCGCCAAGGGCATGTACGTTTTCGGACGTCCCAGGAGGAAGGAAGGTATCGATGGGATCATCAGCGTCGATAGTCTGGTCCGCAGGAACGTCTGTATCGATAGTTTGGTCGACAGGAACATCTTTGTCAGTAGTCTCGTCGGCTGTAACGCTGGAAGCAACCTCATCGCGGGCAGCCTTGCGCTTGTAGTCGCAGACACCCTCTTTGCAGCCAGACGTGACGTAGTTGACCGTAATCTCGCCGGTATTAACGTCGTTTCCTGGCTTAGTAGGGCAGCTGCCACATCCTGGCAACGAGTCAGTATCAGAAGGTAGCGTAGGCCAAGGTATACTTACTACCGCACTTGTGATTGACCAGGTCATTGATCTTGCTCTTGATCAGGCTGCCGTTGACCTTCTCGTCCGCCTTCAGCTTCTGTGGGAAGGCACAGAGGCCGTCGCACTTGTCGGGGTTGGAACATCCACTGCAAAGATTACAAGCGATCTGGTCGCCGTTGCCCCACTCTTCTTTGTCGTCTAGATGAAGATCGTTAGCACAGCTGAGTGCGGCGAACCTTTTTTGTAGAACATACCAATAGTATCAATGTATGACTTGATCTTCGAGAGGCTAATGTCGCAAGTCGACAGCGTGCACATGGCGCTGCCGCGGCAGTTGATTCCGAGAAGTGCATCTGCATCGTTGGGGTCTTGGTCTCGAGGAGTGACGCCGTATACGGAGTTAGGGTCTGTAGAAGATTAGTTGGAGGCTTTCGCATAAGCTGGGACTGAGATTGTACGAGATGGGTGAGCGAAAACAGCCGCCGCCCGGACAAGGACAGTGGCGGTCACGGTTAGAAGCATGGTCTTCATGTTGATGACTGCTCAAGACTGGTGTAAGTGGAGAGAAAGTCAACTTCCAGCGCTGATTTAACTCAGTGGAGGGATGGAGCAGAGGGAAGGCGGGGGGATGAAACTCGGGAACTATATGCTGCAATGGGAGCGCGTTGGATCCGAGTGAAGGTGAAGGCAACAAGATCCAGGGTCCAGCAACCACTCGGAGGAAGCTTAGACTGAATAGCGGTGGATAAATGGGCACCGATTGTGTAAAAGCGTGACGTTCACCGTATGCTTTGCCGTATCAGACACGATAGTCTGTGCTTCTATTCTCTCGAAGCAAACGCAAGACCTCACATATGTCTTGGCAGCTCTCAATGACATCCCTCCAAATTACTGGATCTCGAGATACAACCCAATATACTGAACCCACACGACTCGAGACCGTATGAGCACCCCTCAGATCCCATGTCTTCAACTAGTCATAGTCCTATACCCTATTGCCAACAAGTGCTGCGACAGTTAATCCGCGTTGCCTTCTCCTTGAGCAGTCACTCTCTAGCTTTTGACCCAATCTTAAACCCCTAATGACGTTATCTCGAGACGCAAACAAACGACTTGACGGGAAAGACCCTGGAAGGTGAGGAAATCGGGAAAGAGCGAAGAACGACGTAGTGAAACACTACAGTTGAAACTGCTCATCATCATCGTACAAGCAGTCTGAAATTTGCAGTATTTCCAGAGATTTATCCCAACGAACTTATGCTAAGCCTGCTATGTCCTGATAGAAGGTATATGTCACCGCATACACTTTGGGCAAGACGGTGGCGAGGCAGATAGGGACTACACGTATCATAATCTAGACACGATTTCACGTAAAGACGCGAGAAGAACACATCGTTCATCTAGCCAAGCTGAAGCAATGTTGCGAATGAGGGGATAGAGGGAGCGTGCCCAGGTGCTCGAGTGAAGCACGTGGCAAGCGACCTCGTTCGTTCCTTCCCTCAGCTGTTATGACATCATCCTAGCGGCACTAAGCCAAAAACGATCAACTCCAGCTCTACGGAGCCTCAATTTTTCCCCTCCTTTCAATCCAATTCACTATCACAGGCTTCAAAGAACACTTCCGAATGTAGAAGGCTCAAAGGTCGTACGACCCGAACCCACGCTTTGGTATGGCGTTCGCAGGTGTGGATCGTTCCAGCGATCGTGCGTGTAGGATTCATACGTGCGCGATACTCAAGACCATATCGGGTCTCATCTGAAAGTAACCGGACGCACGCATTGTCAAGACGACCCATTGGCGTGGCGCATGTTTGAAGCTGCGACTCTCGCTCGCGAAGAAAGCGTGCCCAAGTGCCGTTGCACGAGGCAGACATTTACCCTCTCACCGGACACCAGATAGCATCGCGCAACCCAGCGGATCATCAATCCGCGATCTACAACGCACACCTGCATCTCGCGTCCTCTATCCATGAACACATCATCACAGAACGTCAGATGAGCCCGATAGCCGGTTGGTGGTAAGCGAGCATGCTTCGAGAAAGAGAAAGCGGGGCGCAGCATTGGAGGACCTCCTCGTATCTGCACGCAGTCTAGGAAGGAACGAGCGTGCATGTCTCAGCTTCACTTTGTGCCCCAGGCAGAACGAAGGGGAAAAACAGGCAGAGAGGTAGATTGACATGACACGTTGATCGTTTTGCCTACTTTTGCCTTGTTTTCGATGTGTAGGTTGCGAGGTGGTGGGGAAGTGTTGGTCGCCTTGACGAACACCACCATAAGGACGACAGATAGTACAGCGAGCCAAACCATACTCCTAGCTGAGCAAAACCGAGGCTCTACATTAAGACTGAGACCGAACTCGAGACCGACAGCTTCCGCCCCTACCATCACGCGAAATCGCCGTTGTACATTCCCGAATACATAGCCCCAGCTTACCGATCGCTCCCCCTGTCCACTTTCTCAATTTCCCGCTCTCTACTCCTACCCACCAGTCATCCACCCCCACGTGAGGAAACTAGGCTCGCACTGCAGGACAAGCGCATGTCCGGTGAAGCGAGTCCTTGAAGTTCCTGGATTACTCTTCATTCCCGGATCGGTAGGCGTTGGGAACGCTTCTATGCCTATGGTTGTGTCGTCGGGGTTGTCTTGTCTTGGGGCAAAAGGGGTGCGGGACCGTTGGTATGGGTTACCGCCCGAATGTCGCCGGTGTGTTGGGGCTGTGAGTATGCGAAAAGGAGAGGTTGTGGCTGGGGGCTGTTTGGTAGGTTGTCGGACATGTCAAGATGGGAAGTGAGTAGAGAAGAGTCGACATGCGTATCGCGACAAGGAGATATTGGGCTGGCAAGACAGAAACTGAAAGTAGACTGTTCAAAGACGACGCGCTTTTGATATTCTACTACGGAAATTGTGAACGGCCGTAAAACGTTGCTGTGTGCACCACGTATCCCCAAACGCCCAAACGGGTATCATCTATAGCGACAGTCGTAAAATGCCGTGGTCTTAGTATCCGAAATTTGTTACTCATCGTGTATGTAAAGCAAGTCCCTTTTGAGATATCACAGTGGTTCAGTCTTCTTCTGAGTCCACTTCGCTGTCCGTTTCAGCACTCCTGCGCGGCTTGCCATCACCAATCTTCCATCCTGTACCTTCTCTCGCAATGAGCCCTTCATCAAGAAGATAGCGCTCGAGCCTTGAATCCCTGTGCCACGTAGCAGGGTCGAGCATATCCACGCGACTCTTGTAGTCCTTCTCGAAGTGACGTCCAACATGCTCCATGCGCTCCTCCCAGGATGTAATACCATGGAAGGATCGCTCGCAGAACAAGCAGCTCGAATGTTGTGGGGCATCTCGTAGCTGTAGGTTGCAGCGCACTTGGTGCTCCGAGAGGTTCTCTTCGCAGACGGGGTAATCTTTCTGGGTGCGGCAGGACTTATCTTTCGGAGCTGCGTGCATGCGGCGGAGATGCTGAGTGAACAGATCTTTGCGATTGAAGTCGTTATGGTATAATGTCTGTGGGTCGTTGGAATCGATTGATGGGGTACACAGATCGCAGCGCCAGTAGCCGAGCTTGATGTGCTGGGTGCTGACGTGCCTTTTCCACTCGTTCTTGGAAGAAAAGTTGGACGTGCAGCCATAGCCGGCGAGCGGACACGGGAAAGCTCGACGATCTTCAGCCTGAATGCTCGAATCTGTGATCGCTTTTTGTGTCTTGGACGACCGACGAGGTTTCTTCTCTGATCTGACAGATTCCGTGGGACTTGGAGCATGAGAGTCTCTACGGATCGGCTTGCGGCGCTTCGATGTGCGACCCGAGCTACCGCTTGACGTTGTAGACCTTCTCCGCTTAGACCTTGTCGGACTGTAGTCGGAGTCCGAAGCGGGTTCCTCAGGGAAGTCAACGGGCTCTACAGACTGGGCGTCTCGTACCGAGTGTCCGATACCAGAGTCTGCGTACCTCGTATAATCCGGAGTAGCTTCTTCTTTGACTTCACTGTGATGATGATCAGGGGTAGCTTCTTGTTTCATGACAACATCCTCTACATCTTCAGCCACTGCTTCCGGTACCGGAGGCTCGTACTCTAGCTCGCGAAGGCTGATGTTACGCTCTTCGGCGTGAGATTCGCAGGCGAACGCTCCGCCTTGAAGATACTCAGCTGCCGGGTATGAAATCGGGAGATGAGAGTAGTCCATCGGGCTTCCATATGGGATGCTATGGCACATGTATGGTGACCGAAGCTCGTCCTGGGTGTTTTGACTAGTGTTTCCAGAAGAAGTACGATCCGGTGATGCGTTGCGAAAGCAGTCTGCCGGAGGCCAGTGTTGCTCATATTGCTTCTCGTATCGACCGTCTGGGAACGGGATCTTTGCATAAAGCATGCCTGGCGTAAGGGGGCTTTGCTCGTACAGGAAGCGTTGCATTGGCTGCATGCTGACAATGCCATTGTCGAAATCATCCAGGTAGCTCTCTTCTTCTATATGAAAACGCACTGCATGCTCTTTGCATGGTTGCATGTAGTTGGTGTATTCTGTCGCCCAGACGGGATAGCGCGGCTCGTCCATCGTCTCAATTTGTGGCAGGTCTCGGAACTGATGAGCGTCCATGGCTGATGCTCAGTCGTTGCACAGAACCGGGCAGGGGTAGCGATAGCGACTAAGTATCGCACGGCACTTAGAAGCCAAAGAGTATGGGGGAATGCGAGTGCCGTAGAAGTTCGACAGATACAAAGATCTTCTGTTTGTAGAATCTTGCTGAGCAGGCGAAAACAGTCCTTCACGTAGACGAGTGGTCAAGGTATCTCGATGTCGTAGTTCTGCCGGCCAGAAGTGACCCAAGTACAGGGACTGGGAAAGGAGGCAAAAGAGGCGGAGCGTCAAGTGGGGGGTGTGACAGACCAAGGCAGCAAAGCAGAAAAGCTAGTGTCAAGTTGCACTGCCGTAATCTTTCGTACCGTCTTTCTGTCCCTCGATGCCATGCTCTACAGTGTTTTATGGTGTTTGAGCCGCAGAGCCGCATTGTCAGCCACCCAATGAGAGCCCTTGTGCCTTGGCAATATGTACTCCCCTGTTCTCAGCTTGACCGGTGGGCCGCAGTGCACAGTTGTCCAGCCACCACTGCGCTGTACGTGAACTCTAGCACCTACCACCGACGGGTAGGTTCAAGCCCCAGGATTAAGCCCCTAATCAAAAGCAATCTTGCTAGTACTGAGCGGATCGCTACCCCATCGCGATGCGTCCAAGCCAACTTTTGTGCCAGAGCTGCTTCCGCGGGCTGCACGTTCGCTAAGCTGTGGGAAGGACGAAGCGAGACCATGTGGACGTGAGCTGTGAGGATGCTAATCGCGGACCCACCAGTTTGAGCGTTGGGGGCCAAAACAAATAAGGAGATGAACGACAAAATGCAAAGACCCAAAGAACGGATCACATACCTTTGAGTATCGTTGTTTCTGTTAGGAGGCCGGACAGAAAAACCAGTAGTAAGTTGCTGTTGTGCTACCGCACCTGCGCCAGGGACGTGATTGTTCCGACAGCTGCCGCGCAACCGGAACGCTGATGAGAGGCCCAGGTCCCGATCAAGAGCAGAAAGCCGTCGTCGGTCGGAGGGTGCAGTATCACAGACTCTCATTGGAAGTCGCTGCATAGTGGCTCACCAGCTGGGGCGCATTTGGCTCAGGACACTCGATTTAGGCATCAAGATAGGGCGAAGCATGGTTTCCCTGTCGAAGTAGTTGTCGTACGTTGCTGGAAGGCAGCATCATGGCACTAATGATGATGCTATCATGCCATGAGTGGCAGTAGAGATAGCGAGCGGGTGCGCCTGGGCTGTTTCGACGGCTGTATGCACCCTACAGTCCATTCGTGTTGTCGCCTCACGGCTCAGGCATCAAGCTCGATCCGCAAAGGGGTTTGGTCGGCAAGAGCTCCCAGTGTCTTGGGCTTTCCGGGCGCATTTGGGGGCGGTGCGTCCCGTGTCTCTGGTGATGGAGACTGGCGAGTGGTGGCGCGGAACTGTAGGTGGATTAGAAGGACTCGACGCTTGTGCGCCGTCGCAAGTCGAGAACAGCCCACTCGGATGACTTTGCGCTGCCCCTGCGTCGGCGCGGGGGTGAGACGACGTGACTATCTTCGCAGCATGTTTGCTGTCAAAGTGTCAAAACATTATCCGGCGGCTCTGCGCAGGGATTGAAAGATGTTCGAAGGTCTGGAAATAGCGAGACGCAGGAGATGCACCGCTCTTGGCACGGTATCCCCGCACATGGCTTGCCAGCCACATGGCCATGGCTGACCGCAAAGGCCGTACGAATGGGATAAGATGATGGTCATAGAAATTAGCTATCTCGTGCCGGTCGTCTGTATCGGGGGTCTTTGCGCAAAGTCAACGCGGGATACTAGCTTTGTGGGCCCTTTCTAGATATCTATGAACGCCATGGCGGTGCTATGGCCAGCAACTGATGCTCTGTGTCGGCATCATGCTCCAAGTTTGGCAACAAGGCGGTCCTCAATACCCTCCAATATCCATCGATGCTCTAGCACCTCCAGATTCTCGGCTTCGTTGAGAAATAGCTTATCCGGATCCTGCTCAGGACCCATCATGCCGCCCGCACCTGGGTTGGCCATGGCCATCTGCTGAGAGACTTGGTTGGCAGCTTTAAATAACACTGTTAGCTTGACTGACTTGACCTGAGTAGGCAAATGCTCTTCCCGACATACCATTGTTGTTCCCCAGAATGAAGTTATAGACGGGCTGGAGCCCGAACAAAGTCAGGAAATACCATGACAAACTAGACACCCATCTGACGTCCAGGTCGCGCGTGCCAACTCCAGATTGCAGCATAGACTTGAATTGTGGGGTCAACGGGAAGGGTAGTTTCACTGTGCATATCGGTTAGCAACAGATCAGATTTGCTTTTACAGCTCGGGAGCAGCCGAATGTCAGAATATGCCGACTAAACGCGCCAACTAGTCGCAAACATCATGCCGACGCATACAAGAGACCAGCCACTCGCTTCGCCCTAGAAGATAGCGCATGTAGGAACTGCTTCAGAGCCAGGCAAAGCGAAAGGCCACGCAACATGTACTCCGGCATCGCCATCCGACCAACGAACACAGAAATATTCAGGCTCGCTTGGCTCCATGTGAGACTCGGTCCTGTCGTCTGAAGGATTTCGGGATGCAAGAATACTCTTGATCGCGAGCCGCTTTCCCCTAGGGTGCAGGAGTATTTATGGAAAGGCAGACTTACTGATAACAAAGCCAGAGAAGAAGGCATTGATCCATCCCATGATCAGAGTCTGTGGGATCATCATCGTCATCTGCCCCTTCATCATGCCCATCATGCCTTCCATCGCCGCAGGATCACTCATAGGATTCGGTCTGGGTTTCCCCCTCAGCTCCGGCTCAGCCAAAAACTTTCCTTCCTGGTAGGCCTGCACCATGTAGGCTTTACGGGTCGCGAAGGATCCGGGCGAGAGGACCTGGGCATTCGTGCGCAGGTTGACGCCGCGCACGAGGGAGCGCTGTTGCCGGATCTTGGCGAGGTCGTGTTTCTTCGGGGTCGACTGGAGGAGCGTCATTGCGTAATGACGGAGGATGCCTGTCAAGACCTGGATGTATGTTAGCATCTTGCATATTCAAAAGAATTGAGTGCACTGTACCATGACCACCGTAATGGGGAGCAGAATCCACCAACTGTAGAATTATCAGCCATCTTCGTCATGTACCCGCAAACACCAGAACATACAACAGGGCGGGATCCCGATGGATGGTCTGAACTACAGGCTGTCCCATGGTGCCGGTAGTAGAGAGAGATGCGCGGAATGCGGAGGGGGTGTGGGAGGGTGAAGGTCGGTGGTGGTGGTTGTTGCTCGACGATGATAGCTCGCCGCTGAGGCTCCGGCGGGATGTTGTGAGACCAGGGTCCGCGCTTTGCGCTTATGGAAAGGTGTCCAAAGCTACATCACCAACTGCGCAACGAGCCCCAGGCTTCACGACTACCTCTGCTCTCGTCGTGATTACAGGAACCATACAACTACAACTTCACGATGTCGGCAACACAGAAAATCGCAGTCCACTCCCTCGCCGGTATGCTTCCATTCCCGCCATCGCAACCATCTATGCATTCGCCTACAGACCATATCTAATACTCGCGATCAGACCTCAAGAACACGACCGACGACGCCCTTCCCAACTACCTCAACAGCCTCAAGTTCAAGCAGATCCACACACAGACCGATGTGCGGTTAGTCCTCGGCTACACGGCCGTCACCATCGCCGGCGCACTCTTCTACTACGACTGGAAGTTCGGCTGGGAGGCCAGCAAGCCCTACACACTGCCTGCTGTCGTCGCATACTTTCTGTTGAATACCGCATTCAGCTATTGGCTATGGTTCGTGGAGAAGGGTGTAGTGTATGAGGGAGAGGGCAAGACAGGCCGGGTTCGTTCACATGTCCCATTTCCGTACCTGTGTGTTAAACAATACTGACAACATCAAGGTGAGGATATCGTCCTCCACAAAGAAGCACATCCCAATCTACGAGTGCGACGTCGTCTTCACACCCGCCCCATACGCCTCGAATCCCAAACAAACGATCCACATCCGCGCGCCCCTGACCCGGTGGTTTACCTCGGATGGCTACTTTGTCGCGAAACCCTTCCAGCAATGGCTCGCTTCTGAAGTGCCCGTGATCGGCGCTGCGGACCCCAACAACGTGGTAGAGGAGATTGGTCGCGGAAGTGCGGGCATGGACCAGACGATGAACCTGAACAGCTCGAATGCGGTGGACATCTTGCAGCAGCTCAAAGCAAGTGGTGCCAAGTTCGCGAGTGGAGATGCTCAGAGAAGGCGGTAGAGGATCATATAAGGGTGGTTGGGGCTCAGGAAGGAAAGTAGACTGGCGTTAAGGTGTCGACAGCTTTATATGGACCATCTTGCTTTCAAGGAACGGCAAAAGCGTCACAATGGTTTGGCGGAGCATGGAAAAGGCCTTTCTTTGCTGCGAACGTCATTTTCGCTATCTAGGAATACTATGCAATGGCTAAGCTATGTTAAACGCCAACAAATGCCCATGAAACCGACCTCTTGGTCGTTTCCTACTATCCAATTTGGCCCTCCTAAATGGCCTAATCCTATGACATCTCCTGCTCAAGCATGGGCAATACTTCAAGCTCCCTCTGAATAATTCTCTCAAACTCTTCCCTGTCTATGCCCGATGCTCTCGCCAACCGGAACAGGCTCTTGATATCCGTGCTGATATGTTGCTTGATCGCAAGCTCGGCCTGGCTGTAGTTCTCTGCCTTTCGCTCTAGCCTCTCGACCGAGTTGGTCGATGCCGAAGAAGAGGGTCGGGGGTGGCTCAGGGCGTTTGCGGTAGCGCCTTGGTCCTGCTCAATGGACTCGAGATGTACCGCGCTGTCGTTGCCATGAACGCCGCTGCCGTTCAGGAGACCGCTTGTGTATGCCGGTGGCATCGACGAGTCGTAGCCGTTCGGGCCCAGGTTCGTTGTGTCGAGGGGCTCGGTCTGCGGTTCGCGCGTGTAACTGAGAGCGTTGCCATTGAGTGTCGACTCGCCAGCTGCGGGCTCCTCTTCGTCTGGGTCGTGCGCATCCAGCGCTGGCTGCACTTCCGACGCGTAGCGCTCGAAGTACTCGAGCTCTGACTGCGACGGCCCGATCTGCGTTCGACCGCTGGTTCCTGGCGCAGGGGATCGCCTAGGCTGTGGTGTTCGCCCGGGCGTCTGGTCGTATGCAGCCCAGTAAGAACCGTCGTCCTCTTCTTCTGCTTCCTCCGCAGCGGGTTCGGGTTGGACCACGGCTTGGTACGGTGCGACGCCGTTGCTCTTGACCGACACAGACTTTCGCCTGAAGCCAGCCTCGTCAGCAGTGGGAACGTTCTCGAACCACTCGGTGCCGTCGTCAGCGTCTTCTGTTCCTCTCAGCTCAGCCAGTAGCCAGCGGCTTCCGCCTTCTCCACCAGTGCACCAGAGGTATGTTGGGATGATTCCATATTCACCCAGTATCAACTTGGCGTGTAGGGTCTCGGGGTCTGATCGTCGGTACAGTATCTGATCTGGTTCCTCCACTTCAATCTCCCCGGAAGCTGGGTGAGGTTCGACATTTATCTTCTCGATGATTTGCGGTAGTCGTGACGCGATGTCTCGGTCCCAGCACAACAGCGACAACCACTCGTTGGAAGACAGAAGCTGTACACGTTGGCGGAGGATAGGCGATAGGAGGGGTAGAAGACCCGGAGGTACGTCTTTAGAGGCATTTGCTGTCGACAGACAGGCCAGCAGTGGTGGGAGCAGTTCCCTGCAATCGGGCCGTGGGATGATTTCGTTGAGCCCAGGCATGGCAGCGGTGTGCGAATGTAAGTTGGGTATGGTGTGAAAGGTTGATCGCGCTGATTATGCCCACTCGAGAATACAAGGAGCGTCTAGTATCTGGTACTGCGATCGTAGAGTCGATTGCTCCTAAGAAAGACGCCGTAATAGACAAGCCTAGGACGTTTCGTAGGCTTTGTGCTTTTCGCGTCTTTATTGTTTTGCAGAAGCCCGTACACTTCAGGCGCTTGCCGCTAGCACAGTACTGTTAGGTGTTGTGCAACGCTCCAACGCTCTGTGGTGCTGTTCGTGCTGCGTGTAGGGTGCGGGCTCCGTCTGGTGATGCTGTCACATGCGAATGTGGCCAGTGACGCGCAGAAATTCGCTGACGCAGATGCGGGGAAGAGAGGAAGCGATAATTGGCAGACTGTAAGATGGAAGTGAAAAAGGAAGAGGAAGAAGAAGCGCTCTGAGGCACATCTCGTTCCATTTTCGCGTCCAGCGGTGCTGCAGAAAGAGTGGATGCTGCTGTTGTTAGCCTCCGCTCCACCGAAGGGTGACTGCCGTTAGACACACCGGTTGCGACTGCCCGCACGCCTGGATCGCGACCATGGAAATGGTTAGCCCCATCTCCGAGCCTCATCAATCAGACACACTCTACATCCCATGCCCCGATGCGTCCAGAGCTCGCGGACTTTCTTCGACAAAGATTCCAAGGCTCGCAAGAAATTATTCCGTCGCCTTGAGGGTGCTTTTGCCGTTCCTGGCCTCACCATTGCGAGGTAGGGTAAGCAGACATCTGCAGTACATGTTCGGTACATCCTCCCTGCACAAGCACTTCGATACCTAGGTACGCTCTATCTCACGATGGCATCAAAAGTCCGTAGAAGAGGCCTGCAGTGACGTCAGCTCTTGCGATCGCCAGCCCTGGATCGACACAACATCTGCACAAGACCCTCATTCCGGGTACCTTACATGTTCCGGTAGTAGTACTCGAAAAGCTGTTGTGACATCCATAGCCTGGCTCGGATCTTCTGCCTGCGGCTGCGTCTCACCTGGCGCCGGCATGCCAACTCGCCTGCTATTTGAGCAATCTCGCGATGAGGACTATATGCATAGCCCGCTAGATCGAGCGGCGCGTTTCATGGCCACTGAAATCAGACCATTGCTGTCACTCGTGGCTTCGGCGTCTACCACAGTATGCGGCACTCGCAGCTATATATCACAACCTATGAGTGCGGCGCACTATACATGTATCGTTTCCAGGCGAAGCGATCCTGCCATTTCCGCCATACTACTCGCCCGCAGCGATATGACAGCATAGTTCTCGACACCTAGCCTAGATCAAGGTAGTGTACGCTGAAGACAGCAGGTCGATGTGCTCCTTCGCCATATTCCCGTGAGCCCCACAACAGCCCGGGAGACCATCCGGCTTCGCTCATAATCCAAAACTGGGGCCAGCCACTACCTTATCCGCTTGCGACGTGGCTAGGAAAGCTTCATCTCTAGGCGTGGCTGAATCGCTGATCATGCAAGGCAGTCCATGCTACTATATGCCGTCACATCGCGACATTCGCAAATCAGCGACGCGAACAGCAGCGCAACCTCGTCCGTGTTGTCCATCGCACGCGTCTGATTACTAGCAGGCTTGCTACATCGCTGGTATGCTCTCCAGAAGAGCAGTTCTAGGCTTGGCCTGCCTTTATATAGCATCAGCGTTCGGCTGCTAAACAGCTAAGCGCCAGCCTACGCGGGCGCACAACAAAGGCCGCTGCATGTTTCGCACCTCGAGCGCGGTTTGGAGTGACCGCCTCAGTAGATTTTGATGACAGGAGTTACTACAAGCATCACGCATAGCAGGTTGAATTCGCCATGAGGATATCATCTTGAAGCATAGCCACCCGCTCGCCCCATGTTCAGCCCCCTGCTCCCGCTTCTGTATAGCAACTGAGGCTGTGCCGTTTGTATCAAGCCTGCCAAGAGCGTGTCACGCATCTGCAAATCTGCCTCGAGACGCCAGTCAAGCTCACAGCTACCGTCGCGCCGTCGCGCTTGTTTTCGGTCGTTCTGCCTCTTTCTCACGACCTCATAGACATCTGGACTGCCTGCGCCCACACTGTTTCGAGACGGCGAACTTCTGCTTGGCGTGCATCGCTCTACCCCGGTCTTACCATTCTGGAGATCTTGGGGGGAATCAGCCTTGACCGGTGCCTCGACTTTCGCTCGTTGCTGCCGCTGGCTCCACCGTCGACGTCGAATTCCACTCTGTTTCTACCAACCATCCGCGCACTTTACGCCGCTTCTCTGTTGTTCGCGCGCGCCGTTTCCCGATTTCGCTCGCGACCCACCCTGAAGCTGTCAACATCGTAGAGTGCCGGCACTGCCTCTAGCCTCAACGGCTCCAAACTTCCGTCCTGTGCGAGGCAGATCGCCATCCAGCTTCAAGCTACAGCAGCCTGTCCTCTTTCGCTTTCAGCCGCACTGCGATATTTCTCTCCCTCGTTCCGCCATCCCACCAACCTATCTGGGTAACTGGACGCGCTGCGACACTTTCTCCTCATCTGGTTTTCTGACTTTCGCAATATTCAACATCAGTAACCTTCAGGCAGCACTATGCCGCCCTAAGCAGCGCTGGTTACAGTCACGTTACCCTCCACACCACTTGCCGGTCGCAATCATTTGTTAATCGTCGCGACCTGATCTACTATCGACTCCACTTTCAGGTTGTTCCTTACAGCCAAAGTAATCATGCAAGCAGTCGATACGCATACACAGCCCTACCAGGACCCTCGGCGTCAGCCACGCCACCCTCAGGATGTGCAGACTAGCGGCTATCAACTTGCGCCTACTGGCGGCAACTTCCTAATGCCAGACGCGCAAGGCACATTCACGTACTCTGCAGAGCCGACATCCATGGTTTACGATGGGTCCATGGTATCGCTTCCCTCATCCAGCACCCCTGGGCAGGAATCCATCTTCACTCCTAACGTTGGATCCTCTCTCGACTCCTCATTACATCCGGACATGTCATATCCACCACCGAATGCCTACAATCAAGTTCAAAACTACGGTCTTTCTCCGGGATCCTACTACGGAAACGGACAGAACATCTCGCCCTCGCATTCAGTTGAGCATTTTAGCCCAGAAACAGGTTACATGAGCGATCCCAGTCACCACGATCTCAGCGCTTATGCAACACCAAATTTCAATGGACACGTTCTCGATGAATTCTCTGGCCTGACTTTTGCCGATAACGGTTCGGCCAGTAATTTTCCGGCATTCCAAGAGCATGTTGACATGTCAGCCTTGACCTCAGGGACGCTGAACACGTACAACGCTCAGCCAAGCAACCACCTCAGTAACACTTCGCTAAACCCGCACCATCAATTAATGTCGCCCAGTGCGACGAACAATTCCAGTCCGGCACTAGGCGATGAGAGCTCAGCCTTCCCCTCTATGCAGTACAACGGGAACATGTCGACGCCGCCAAACCAGGCGAATCATCTACCGCATACAACACCTATCAAGCAAACGCACAGTCCAGCTCTAACGAATAGTCCTGGAAATGTGTCAATGGCAAACCCAAGGCCCCTCACCCGACATTTGACGAGTCCCATTGTACGTGTGGAAAACTATAGCAGAGAAGATTCGCCTTCGCGTTCCGACAATAGCATGCCTGTAAGCAAGCACAGCTATGGCAGTCGTCAATCCGGTAATCACCTATCACCGTATGCGCATAACGATGATTCGGATGGTGAAGCGGAGCCTCACGAGAACCTGCATTCGCGACCAGGAGTCCGTGGACCCGATCGCAACGAGGACGGCTCCTGGCTCACGACAGGACAGTCGGGGCAGAACGGTATCAACCCTGACGAGCGCCGCCGGATGGGTGACGCCTGGATCCCCAGCATAGAGGAAATTGCAGAGCAACGCTCGAAGGATGAGAAGAAGCTTGAAGTGCAGGAGTGGCTCACTAAGAGTGAGGTCGGAAGCGAGGCAGGCGACGTAGGGCCTTCGAACAATCTACTCAAACCCATCACGGGTCGTCGTCGAGCGAAGAGTCACAACGACATTCAACGCCGGGCTCTCCCAGATAGCTTCGGGCTGGGTGTGCGTACCAATTTCGACCGTATAGATGATTCGGGCATACCTGGACCTGGGGTGTACATTGACGAACGAAGCGATTACGGGGACTACGATTACGACGATGACGAGTCGGCAGAACCTGAATCCCCACCCGCTGCGATCGATATCAACGCAAGCCATATAGAAAACTCGTACTTTCCTCCGACACAAGAACTTATACCAAAGGATGGTACTGCTGTCAAGCCATGGGTAGATGGACCGTTGCAGCCACACCCGCCAAACCCATCGGCTCGATATCAGCCGCCCACATCCAATGCTGCGATGATGCGCTTCTTGGTTCGAGCGAAGGACGTTGAACAAGCTTCACTTGCGGCAACCGTTGGCTCACGCCGTCTCAGCGAGTCTGATATTGGTAGCATACGTGCAGCTCCCGGTGTTATCAAAGTCATCGAACCCGAGCCAAGAAAGAGCAAGGAGCGACAACGGCGACCCAGCTTCTTGGAAAACATTCTGCCCAAACGTACACCAAGCAATATACTCAAGCGCAAGGGCAGTATACCAGTGCAGCAGTCCGATGCAGCCTCGGACAAGTCCAAGGAGCCCATCATGGAGAAGCCGAAACGTATAGGTAGTTGGGGTCGTCCAAAATCTCCTCGAGTTGATACAAACCTAAGCAGTCATAGCAAGGACGGGGGACAACTCAGTTCAGTAGGTCTGTCTGCGGCAGCGGGCCCGTGGTACAAAGGTCCCAAAAATGCCATCAGACGTACTCGAAGCAGGAGCGATATCGGGAGAGGGAGATCGCCTGGGCTGGCTGAGCTGATGACGCAGCACGGAGGTCCACCGATGCCTATGTTAGCTTCACCGCTCGCGGACACAGAGGCCACGAAGCCTTCCGCACAGCCAAGTCCAGCTGGAGACGATGATGAAGATGACCAAGACCCCGTTAGTATGGATCTCACGGTCCGCACCGATCCCATTGTCCCAACGTACGACGGCTTCAGAAGTCATGCTAGACAACTGAACCCACGCCTGGCTGATTTCATGGTTGAGCGTATCACCCAGGAGCAAATGCGCAGATACAAGAGATTATTGGAGTTCAAGGTCAAGCATCTCAACGCCGTACAGCATAAGAATTGTGCCTCTGCAAAGTTTTGTACTGACCTCGGTGGTGAGGCGAAGCAACTCCCTCCGAAAGCCGGTGCCAAGGATGTCGAAACTCCTTTCATCGGTTTCCAGGTCACTGCACCTGGTTCTTCCGACGACGATGGCGAGCCCCCGCTAGAAGGTAATGTGGCTCCTGCCGCGTTCCCATCAGGTGTACCTCTTCCCCCTGTCAAGCGCCTACCAGCCGAGTTCGAATGCACGTTGTGTTTCAAGGTCAAAAAGTTCTACAAGCCGTCCGATTGGACCAAACATGTGCATGAGGACGTACAGCCTTTCACGTGCACCTTCCCCAATTGCGGCGAACCGAAATCGTTCAAGCGCAAGGCGGACTGGGTTAGACATGAGAACGAGCGACACCGTCAACTGGAGAACTGGACATGTCAGATTGCAGACTGCAACCATACCTGCTATCGCAAGGACAATTTCGTGCAGCATCTCGTTCGTGAGCACAAGATAGCTGAGCCACGGCAACGTACCCGAGCCGCTCACAAAGACGCGACAGCAACTGGTGACCAGGGTGAGATGGGCAAGTCTTTTTGTTTGAGATCTCGCTAACGCAAAGGCAGATGACATTTGGGCCATTGTCGAAAGATGTCGTCGCGACACGACTAAGCAACCCAAGGACGAGCCATGCCGGTTTTGTGGCAACATCTGTACGAGCTGGAAGAAATTGACTGTTCACTTGGCAAAACACATGGAGCAGCTCAGCATGCCCATTCTTACGCTTGTGGACCAGAAGCAGCTCAACGCGGACAGCATCATTAGCCCCGTGGTAGAGCTACCCGAAAGCCGCAAGCTCTCCATCACTCCAGGCCGTTCGCCACTAGATAACCCGTCGCGCTACAATCCTAATGCCGCATATGCACCTGGTATCGACCCTCACAGTCTTTACCCTCAGGAAACAAAATCTCAGGCAGGATCTACGCCGATGCAAACCTACCCCCCACCGCAAATGGCACCGCCACCGACTCAGACTAGCGGCTATGCGAACTATGTGGCAAACAATGCCACAAACTTCACGAACCAGACCTACCCAGGGCTACAGGTCCCTCGGAAGCCACACAATGGCTATACGAACGGGCTGCAAATTCCTAGTCAGCCATACCAGACTGGGAATATGCAGAATGGAGTGCAGCAGTATGGCATGAATCCTGTTAATACGGTTCAACAACAGCAATCGCTGTACACGGACTCTCCGGTCGACGCTACGACTACACCTTTTCCTTCCTACTACACTCAAGAGCCGCAGGGCTTGACGACTGAGATGCCGAATATGGGTTACGATACCAACAACGCTATGTCTTACCAACAAGGCAGCACCTACCCTGCCATGTCGTATCTGACGGCACAACACAACTATCAATACCAGCATCAGCAATAGACGGGGGTGGATTATGGGAGGGGTTTCGATCGACACGCCCATAGTACAGGCGTAGGATCTGATTTTGTTTTGGCTCACTTTGATTTCGTACGATATCCACTCTTCCGCAGCGGAAGAGGCTTTCATGTTTACGAGGCGAATTTGGTTTAGACGCGTTACGATACCTACTGTCGCTTCGGATTCGAATTGGATCGACTACACTGTCGCATCTGATGGTGCAATAGGCATGCATGGTACTATAGACATCGGCGCGTTAATTGCATCAATTTCTCAATCCCTCGATTTTCCGTACTTTGTTGTCCGCTCCATACGATATAGTACCATTTGCGAGATACGTCGTAGACTGGAAGCTGCGACCCACTTAAAGCCCTTAGGTACCTTCCACTCCACAAGGGTGTGATTGCACGATAGCCATCGCCAGCGCCAGTAAAACTCCTTTGCGCGAGTGCAATGCCTGACTTATTTTCAAACTTCCAGCCCCCACGCCCTGTCATACACACATCAGCGCGGCGTGCTAAATCGATCGCGCCGCCGGGGAGGAACCCGGTCTGAAGCTGTGATTGGGTGCATGCGTCTCCCACGCACATGGAGGACTCTCAACACAGCCACCCGCAACTTGGAGTCCTCCATCTGCAATTCGGTGAACGGCTCGCTAGGTGCATCCCCAGCACGAATGAGCTGTCAGAAAGAGAAAGAGGGCAAAGAGGACACCGGTCGCCTTCCTGGTAGCGCCCCTGCGCGAGGAGGACTGGGAGGCCGCCCACATGCGGCGCACCCTCGCCATCGCGACCACAGGCGTACAACTGCGATAACTACTGCGTGTGGAAAGAAACCTTGACGACATACTACAGTCTCCTTTTTACCCATCTCGAATCGAAGTTCTCCGATACAGCCAGTGCAGGGCAGGTGCACGCGATGAGGTGACAGGGTCTTGGTATTGAAGCCTTTCCTCATATCTCACCGGCAGGCAGCGCATGCCCGTGCGCATGGGACACGAAACGGAGGACCTCACACACATTACCTGTTACATGTACCCATCTGGCTTGTCATCTTAGCAGATTGGGGCGGTGTGCTGCAGCTGGAATCTACTAATGCACAGCTGCGCGCCTGCTCTTCTGAAACGGTTTGCGTACGGCGTTCCTTGAGGCAGGCGTAAGGCTTCCATATCGCAGCAGGCTGACGAGTTGAGATTAGAGGTATGTGTTGTTGTTGCCTTTTCTATACTCTTATTTCTCTTCTCGTCTGTACTTCCATACTGATGCTTATACGATGATGATGCCTCTTTCCATGTTCGAGAGCTGGTTGGGATGAATTGGGTGGCATGTTGATGCCTGAGGCAGCCCCGAAAGATGCTGACCCATGATAGCGAACATGTCACTCCACAACCAGAACGGGGACTGTCAACAGTCTTATAACATATCAGTCCCCAACCAATACTTTGGCCGCCAGATACCTGCACTGCACATTGATCCTGTGCAGACGCAGCAGAGCACGTTTTTCCAACAACCACGGAGTGCACATAGTGTACGGAGCCAAAGATCTAGTTCATCCGCCTCCTTACATACTCCAAGAACTACTCCACATGCAAGAGATTTCGATCGCATGAACTATCGTCAGGCCAATCTCTCTCCGTTGGACAATGGTATTGGATCCTATATGCCGAGGGATTTTGACCTTCTCGATCCACAATATGTACGGCCTTATCATGGCCCGACTGCAGGCAGAGGACCGGAGCAAGCATGGAGCCCGTACAATATGAGGCTATCTCAGTCTAGTAGCTCTCATGGTCTTTCCCCTCGATCGAATGTGAATTTCCAGTTCCCATGGGGTCCGGGATCTGACGTTGAGAGTCAGGCTTTGCCATCTGACGAGGGTTACGTCTCGCGGAACACCAAGTCGGTCATAAGCAATGATCCCGATCATCTCCATCAGGAACTATCGGCAAGTATCATGTCAGATATTAACAACATGCATGTCGAGTCTGCCACAAGCGAGGCTCCTACGATGTCACGGATGCCTTCAGATCAACGATCCCATGTCAGCAGTCGTAGTGGGAGGTCGAGGTCAAAGAAAGACTTCCCATGCTATGAGTGCCCAGAAGTACTCAAGTGCAACTCAGAGTTCAAGTGCGTATGCGGATTATTATGAGATGACTATGTGCTGATGAAGGTAACAGGAAGCACATGCTCAAACACAGCAAACCCTTTAAGTGTGACGTACCCGGCTGCAAAAGGGTAGAGGGGTTCACAACTACGAATGATCTTGAGCGGCATCAGAAAAGCCTACATCGGAAGGACATTGACAAGAAGTCCTACCAGTGTGCTGTGGAGGATTGTAGGAACAAAGAGAAAATCTGGCCACGTCTAGACAACTTCAAGCAGCATGTTGAGAGGATGCACAAAGATGAGGACGTGCTCGAACTTGTAGAAAGGTAGATTTGCACATTCCACACTTGAAGAGTCAGCTAAGCTGACATTGATAGATCGGTATGGCGACCCAGGCGAGTGGACTCTCCTATAGAGGGTAAAACAACGGTTACACCCCTGGACATTGGGTCAACAGTGGCTGGCATGGAGATCCCTTTCTCCATAAGCCCAACGATGGGCAACATGTCTATGATGGACTTTCCCATGATGCAGGATGCCAGATATCTACCTTCGCCGAGCCAGGACTCCGTATTTGTGCCAAAAGCACAGCCACTATCTCGGCTCTCTGGACCCGGGCCTACTTCCGCACCACACAACGGTCGCGTTCAGAAAGTGTCGAAGGTGGCTCGTTCTCGGCACAATGCACCGGGAATACAAGATTCTCCCTCCACTATCAAGGCCGCTCCTGGCGCGTCTGGAAGTAATCATGTCAAGATTCAGAAGTTCTCACAGGGTTCTTCTTTATCCAATGCACCCCAGACTAAGGCTGAGCAGCAAGCACTAGAGCTCAAGAGGAAGTCTGAACAGCGCTTGCATTCTCCGGAGCCTGTGGATATTGAGAGTCGCATACTAGAGTTGCTGCAAAAAGCCAATCGCGACGATAGATCCAGGAGGCCGTCCAAGTCTGAGAAGAATGATGCATTGTTAAAGATGATGGCTGAGCTTGTCAATAAAGGCCCAGGATCCCCCGACACAGAACAGCGTCGCTCCAGCAAGAGCTCTTCAAACAATGACAAGACATGTCCGATGTCTGGCTGCGAATTTGCGGTCGCTCGTGATTGCGATCTGCGTAAGCACATCAAGCGACATAACAGGCCTTATGGATGCACATATCCCAAGTGCCACAAACGCTTTGGCGCAAAGTCAGATTGGAAGCGCCACGAGAACAGTCAGCATTTCCAGCAGGAAGCCTTCCGCTGCGGCCAAGAACTTCAGACAGGTCAGGTCTGTGGTGTGCATCTATACCGCGAAGGAGCGTTCAAGAACCACCTGGAGAGGGAGCATAAGATGGCATGTGAGGTTGCCCAAGAACGTGTCAACCGCCGCAGGATTGGCAAGAACTGCCAAGGTACCTTCTGGTGTGGCCTGTGCAAAGATATAGTGCAGCTCAAAGAGCGACGCAATGCAGCTTGGGATGAGCGGTTTGATCACATCGCGCGTCACTTCGAGAAGGAGAGGAGAAATATCGATGATTGGATCTGTGCTGAAGAGAACCGACCGAAGAAAGAGCTGCTAGAAGAGAAGAAGAAACGAGACTACTTTGACGGTGAGGACGAGAGAGACAAGGACGGCGATGTGGATGCCACCGGAGACGTTGATGACGATATTCCACAGCCGCGACCGCCGCATCATCCTCCTCCAAACAACATGCCCAGTGTGCCGATCTCAGACCATGCAACGATGCAGCACTCGCCAGTTGCAGGAGATATTGCATTAGGAACTGCAGTGAAACGACAGCGTTCAGAAGACTCGGTATATGGCGAACGACACTCAAAGCGAAGACAAACGACCACGGTAATGAATCGCTATTGTGTAAGTTATCCGTTTCAGCTGTTTGTAACAGTACTAACAGACACAGTGCGCATGTCAGAACCCTTGCGGTGTTGTAGATGTCGCTTGCGCCAACTGCTCACATCGCGTCTGCGCCTATTGCAGTGTTGAAGAGACGGAGGCTTTCATGGATTTCTTCTGCGGAGACTAGTGGATATTTCATAGCGCAGATCCAGATACCCAGTAAACAATTCTCGCATATGTGAATCGACGCAAAGTGAAAGAATGCCGTATGCTTAATGGCGCACCGTGGCTGTCGCGGACATGGTGATGGTGATGACGTTGCAGGGATGCTGAAAGTCGGCGAAACCAAATGCCGAGGCGTGGAGTTGGAAACGTGTGCTCATGAAGCATAGCTCTCGAGAAGTTCCGTGACGCGGCCTTGCGACCAACAACCTCACCTTCCTTAACTTCTCCTGCAAACATGGCTGCCGCCGTAGATGACGGGCAGCTGCTCAAGCAGGCGACTGGCCGCAACACTCGAGGCTTGCTCCGGGTGATTATCCTGTGCCTCATCGCTGCCGCCGCCGTAAGCAGTCGTCTCTTCTCCGTCATTCGCTTTGAGAGCATCATCCACGAGTGTCAGTACTACAATTGGGGAATGGAAGGGCAATTGACTGACTATGCAATGCAGTTGATCCGTGGTTCAACTTCCGAGCGACGAAATACTTGGTACAGAATGGCTTCTACAGCTTCTGGGACTGGTTCGACGACCGTACGCATCTCCACCGCATGCCCCAATGCCATATAGCTACAATGGACTGACATGGAATGCAGGAACATGGCATCCTCTTGGACGAGTCACGGGTGGTACTCTCTACCCCGGACTGATGGTCACCAGCGGTGTCATCTACCACGCCCTCCGCGCTCTCGCCATGCCCGTCGACATTCGAAACATCTGTGTCCTCCTCGCGCCTGCCTTCTCAGGTCTTACCGCTCTCGCGACCTACCTCCTGACCTCCGAGATGGTCCCGTCGCCCTCGGCCGGTCTGCTCGCCGCAGCCTTCATGGGCATCACCCCCGGCTACATCTCGCGATCCGTCGCAGGAAGTTACGATAACGAGGCCATTGCCATCTTCCTGCTCGTCTTCACCTTCTTCCTGTGGATCAAGGCAGTCAAGCTCGGATCCATGTTCTGGGGTGCATTGACTGCGCTGTTCTACGGATACATGGTGTCAGCGTGGGGTGGATACGTCTTCATCACCAACTTGCTGCCCCTGCACGCTTTCGTCTTGATCTGCATGGGACGATACAGCCCGAGGTTGTATGTCAGCTATACTTCGTGGTATGCGCTTGGCACGCTTGCGAGTATGCAGATTCCCTTCGTCGGTTTCCTGCCCATCCGCAGTAGCGAGCACATGTCCGCGCTCGGTGTCTTTGGCCTCCTCCAGCTGGTGGCCTTTGTCGACTGGGTTCGCGCACAACTCCCCGGCAAGCAGTTCCAGACGCTGCTCCGCGCTCTGGTTCTGAGTGTCTTCCTCATCGGTGTCGGAGGACTGGTGCTTCTTACCGTCTCTGGTGTTATTGCGCCCTGGACTGGCCGTTTCTACTCGCTCTGGGACACCGGATACGCCAAGATTCA
Organism: Alternaria incomplexa; assembly: GCF_024043165.1. Classification (NCBI taxonomy): domain Eukaryota; kingdom Fungi; phylum Ascomycota; class Dothideomycetes; order Pleosporales; family Pleosporaceae; genus Alternaria; species Alternaria incomplexa. Next base: position 184,703 of record NW_026249854.1, read on the forward strand.
CATTCCCATCATCGCCTCCGTTTCCGAGCATCAGCCTACCGCATGGCCCGCTTTCTTCTTCGATCTCAACATGATGATCTGGCTCTTCCCCGCTGGTGTCTACCTGTGCTTCCGCACTTTGACCGACGAGCAGGTCTTCATTGTCATCTACGCTGTGCTCGCCAGTTACTTCGCTGGTGTCATGGTCCGTCTCATGCTCACTTTGACTCCCATTGTCTGCGTTGCATCGGCAATCGCTTTCTCGCAGATTCTCGACACCTACCTAGACGTCAAGACCCCCAAGCCCGTTACCGAGAACGGCAGCACCGATACCGCTGCAGTCGCTGCTGCAGCTATCCTTCCCGAGGGTCTCCGATCTACACGCAACCCGCTCGTCGGCATCTACTCGTATGCCTCCAAGCTTACCGTCGCCGGAACCGCCGCCATCTACCTCATGCTGTTCGTTCTGCACTGCACATGGGTCACTTCGAACGCCTACTCTTCGCCCTCCGTCGTGCTCGCATCCAGACTTCCTGACGGTAGCCAACACATCATCGATGACTACCGTGAGGCATACTACTGGCTCAGGCAGAACACCCCTCAGAACGCCAAGATCATGTCGTGGTGGGACTACGGATACCAGATTGGTGGTATGGCCGACCGCCCAACCCTTGTCGACAACAACACCTGGAACAACACGCACATCGCTACCGTCGGTAAGGCTATGAGCTCCAGGGAGGAGGTCAGCTACCCCATCATGCGTCAACACGAGGTTGATTACGTACTGGTCGTCTTTGGTGGTCTACTTGGCTACTCTGGAGACGACATCAACAAGTTCCTCTGGATGGTCAGGATTGCCGAGGGTATCTGGCCCGATGAGGTCAAGGAGCGCAACTTCTTCACCCCACGAGGCGAGTACCGTGTGGACGAGGAGGCCACCCCCACTATGAAGAACAGCTTGATGTAAGTGATTTAGTCCCATCAACTCCAGCAGCTACTAACAGCATATCAGGTACAAGATGTCCTACTACAACTACAACGCGCTGTTCCCCGCCGGACAAGCCCAGGACCGCGTCCGTGGCGCGCGTCTTCCCGCACAAGGCCCCGAGCTCAGCACCATCGAGGAGGCCTTTACCAGCGAGAACTGGATCATCAGGATCTACAAGGTCAAGGATCTTGACAACTTTGGTCGCGACCATCAAAGCGCCGTATCGTTCGACAAGGGCCACAAGAAGAAGCGGTCCACCAAGAGGAAGGGACCTAGGGTATTGAGAGTTGAGTAGATATGGTGGGCGTATCAAAATCTTGCTAGAGTTCTATAGCATTTGTACAAATAAGAAGCCATATTGGCATTGTTCGCAGGCGGGCGTCTGGGAAGAAATAAAAGAATATTCAAGTCCCATCATCGGTATTCTTGAGGTGAGTTGCGGTGAGTTCGACTATCATGATTGGAGATGCGGTTTCGCAGTCGCGCAGTCCTGCTTGTGCGTCTGCTCTTTCACTTTGACTCCACGTTCGTCGACATGCTTTCTCACATGCTTTTCCAACCATCACTTGTCTACTCCACATCTCTCTCTGTCGCTCCTTCCTCTTAACACCTCCTCGCGCTTTCCCGGTCGCCCACGTGGGACCCACGGCCAGGGCCACTCTTCCGGCTTCCCTCCGCCTTCGAGTCGCACGTCCGCACCTGCTCAAACCACAATATGGCGAACGAAGAACAGAGAAGGGCCTTTGAGTCGTACATGGGCCGCACTGGCGGCAGTGGCAGTAACGGGCAAGGCCAAGATCAAGGCCAGCCAATTCCCCAGTACCCCGGCTCCTTCGCCCGGCCAGCCAATTCGTATCTTTACAATGTGTAAGTGCGCCATGGTCGCCTGAGACCAGAAGTTGGCTGACAGCAAGAATAGACGTAATCATGTTCGGCCCCATCTCATCGACGCCCGCGCGCAGTGCGTCAGCAAATATAGAACTTGGCTTACCCGTCGTGTAGCAATTCCAAGGGCTCGGAGTCCCTCCCGCAGCACCCACGCCTCCGCCAGCTGCCTCGTCCGTCGCTTCTTTTCCCGGATACCAGGGAGGATATCCTCAACAGGCTGGATACCCTCAGCAGGCTGGATACCCTCAGCAGGCTGGATACCCTCAGCAGGCTGGATACCCTCAGCAGGCTGGATACCCTCAGCAGGCTGGATATCCGCAGCAGGCTGGATACGGCCAGGGCGTGTACAATCATCTGGGGATCCCACAGCGCCCACCACCGCTCCTAAGCCCTCAGTCACAACAACAGGGTCAACAGCAGATACCGCCAGTAGCCGGACCACAAGGGCACGCTCATACTCCACAGGGCTACGACGCACGACCACCGCCTCCGCCAGGTTACAACGCCGACTGGCAGTATAGCAATCCAGGTTCTGGGATGGAACGTCGACGAGCCGCTCCTCTTACGAGCGCAATGGTACCATCGTCACGCAACACGCAGCAAGAGATCATGGAGTCAAGATCGAGGCAGACAAGCGAGCAATACCATTACGAACAATACGGACAATCACATGCCGCGCAAGCACCACCCCCGCAGGTAGAAGAAGTAGCTGTGCCAGTTATGCTCTGTCACACCTGTAGTCACTGCGGCGAGATGCGCTCCGCAGGTTTCCATCGCAATAACCCGGTCCTTCCTGGCAAGCCCATGATCCCCACACCCTGTCGAAGGTGCAAAAAGAAGCTTGCAGGGTCACATCGTTCAAGCAGCAGATACAGGTACATTCGAAGATGTACGGCCGAAGAACCCTGCGACTGGCCTAGAGAATGTGTCCACATCGACATCGACCATGACGAGCGTAGGGGCCGAAGACAAAATAGAGAGGAGATCTATGTCACGCGATACTCTCCTAGTCGTCCACGTATTATCAAACGGTCATCCAGCCAGGCGCGCCTGGGCTTGCGAGTACTTCAACAACCACAAGAAAGCAGGGCTGAACGAAAGCTCAAAACTTCTTCACTGAGTCCTCGCCGCTCTTCCAGGTATGCTGGTGAAGTTTGGCCCCCGCCTGACATAGTCCGCACTAGGGAAACACGGTCGGATGAAGTGTACCCTGCGCCACCTCCGCCACTTCCCAGTCTTGCCTCGAGATCTGACGAGGTGTGGCCTCCTCCAGACGTTGTCCGTACTCACTCCTACAGGAAGGTCGAGAGAAGTCCATCGCGCCGAGCAAATTCAAGGATCATCGAACTCAGTCCGTCGCCCCCGCCGCCGACAAGATCTTCGAGAGTTGTCTATCGGAGCGAGTCTCAGGAACGTCGGACTAGGAGTGCAAGTAGATCTCCAATTCGTGTTAGCCTCCGGGCTGAAAGGCGAAACGAGGAAGCGGAAGCTCGTCTCATGTCGCATCCGAGGCCGTACCACCCGATTGGACCAGAGCAGCGTAGCTTCCTCAAGGCGTCGGATGAAACTTCGAGCAATGCTGATTCTATGCCACGTCGCCGTTTGGATTCACCTAGTCGGAGCATCCTGAAGCCCCTAGGCACCGAGCACGAAACCTCCCACAGGCGAAGAGATACCATGCGCGAAAGTCAGCAGAGCATGCGCGTCGAAGTCGGAGGACCTCGTGTTCACTTTGGTGGTGGAAGAAGGCAAGAAGAGCCAGTACTTGAGCCAAGAGGAAGATCAAGGTATGCCGACGAACGACTGGCGAGTGGCGACAAGTACGAGCATTACCGAGAGTATTCCCGCAGTCGGGTTGTAGACGATCCTCCACAAGAGCCACTATCCCAGGACTTCGAGAGGATCCATATACGGCACTCATCGCCATCTCCAAGAAGGGAGTACGAAGAGGAAATTCGCATTGATCGACAGCGCCGTATTTCACCTTCTCCTCCGCCCTCAAGACGGTTTGAGGAGGTACTCGTGCGGAACATCTCTCCTCTTCCCGCACGTCGCACACCCCGTCTTCCGCCCTCTCCTCTGTCACCTGAACGGCCACCGCGGCCACTATTTCGCCATGTCTCCCGCCCACGAGCACTCGAACGGACTCGTTCTATGACTCCACCGCCTAGTCGCCGAAGACAAGAAGATGACGATACCGATTCGGAGAGCGCACATTCAGCTGAGATCAATGATATCAGAAGCTGGAAGGGTATCGACGAAAATGGACAACCTGCCACATTTGTGGAAGAGAGGAGGGCGGTGAGGTTGATCGATCAGGGAAGTGATAGAGGTGGGCTTGCGAGAGAGTATCGTGAGATGGGTAGAGGCCCGAGGCTGGATACGAGAGAGCGAGTGACTAGTCGGAATTGGAGGGATGTCTAGGCTGTTGGAGGTCATGAGCATGTAAAATTCTGGCACTGGCGAGCTGTGTCGTTGCTATGCGATGAGGCAGAGCATACTGGGATTGGTTTTGAACGATTGCTGATGCATAGTTACCTACGATACCTCTTTAGATTTCTTTCAATGTCCTTTTTTCAGCGAAGGCAGACCTTGGATCAGGTGATGTCGGATTCGAACGATTATGTACTAATACGTTCCTGGGGCATGCGCACGCACAGGCCTCCAGCGATACCTATATAAGCTCACAGCACGTCGCTTCTTTACTTCCCACATCAGCACCCAAACTCGAAACATATCTAAAAACATATCAATTTGTCATGATGGAACTGTTTCCTCGGGTTTCAAAACCACACAGCTGGATTTTCCATGCTGAGAAGGACGCTCTCTCTTCTCATTCCTTCATTACTTTCTAAAAAGACAAACTTCCAAAAGACAGACTGCAAGAGCGTATATCTCTGGGTTCTCCGCTGGGGTTTACTTCCAATTGATATCCCGATTTGTCATGTGCGCATTTCAAAAACGTCAACAACAATCTAGCCATGGCCAGGGGGTGCTCGCCATCGCTCTTTTCCACAATTTCCTTGTTTTCGGAGTGAGAAAAGCGTGAAGAAAAGAATCGATGAGACTGAGTGTTCACTTTCACGCAAAAAAAAGAAGTCAACGCTGTGGCAAATGGCGTGAGTAGTGCTGGGTCGGGTATAAAATATCGACTTGGTACTGTTCTTCTCGTATGTACTCTCTTTTTCCCGCCAAAAGCAACATGCGCACGGTACGATCTTCCAAAAAGTACGAGAGGGTTGCTATGTGTTCTGCGTTGTTTGAACCAAAACCATAGGCGACCGCCTTATGTGTGAGCAGGAACTCGAGACCTGCTGAACGTATGTTTGAGTGTACGCTGCAACATTCACGTGGAAAGCTTTGATGTTCTGGTCAGAAAATACGTGTTAGAAACATGTACTTGCGCACTTCATGGAGAAGACCGAGCAGACTGAATGTGTAGAAACCCGGTTGTCGGATACATGAACACATGTGTTCATCTTCAAAACCACACACACGTCAAATCATGGATTGAGAATGGTCGAGCACTCGATAGCTACGGGCCAATACTATGGTGTTCGCTGATATGTAACGATGCTGTTCAGTCTGTTTATGATGTACTTGGCCAGGACTTGTATAACAAAAGTGGTATAGCGCACTGACCGCTCGTGTATAAAAGCTTGTCTCTACAGTCTGACAGTCTCTTTCTTACACACACAGGCTGCTCGGTTTCTAAATCAAAAAAACCACGTCGTCGGTGCTCATGTCTTTTCTCAAAAAAAAAATCCATCGCGTGCTTATGTCCTGGTGCGAGCCAAAGACAAATTCACCTCAAGGCGATCGACATTCAGAATGCACATCGCGCAAACAACATGTCCCGTTTCGACGATACGAGAAGCATATAATGCTTAGGATTCTGTCCTCTTTCCTTTTTCCACGTCTCGAGGGCTCCTTGCCCGCCTTCGATATATCAAAACTACGCGAGACCAATGCCATGGCCCATCCTCCTGAGCTCTAGGACAAAATCAAATGAACGCATCGTCATGCCCAAGGAGAAGAGAACGATGAATCTACATGTACTTCTCAATGATCGATTTTATTTTATAATGCCAGTACTTCCGAGAAACGAAACAAGGGTACACGGTAAACATGTAGCGCTCGCACTCGACATAAAACCACTGAACGAGAGTGTCATGCTTCGTCTGCATCTGTCAAAGATCGCGTGCTCGAATTGCTGTCGATGACCGACACCGACGGCTATATAAAGCCTTTCATCTGCGCTTTGCGCTTCTGCACTCTCTACCACTTTTCCCCGCGAACTGATACTTCAAAAAAGACGACGGATCGCTGTATGGATTTTTTGTTCCAAGACAACCAATAAAGGAGGCTTCTTTGCGAGCTGGGAATGGGTCTTGTTCACATGGCTTTGCGGCAGCCTTGATACTTTGACGCTGGCGATACCGTACCGAGTCGAGTGTCGGTAGCTACTCGAAATAATCCTGTAAGATATAACATTACGGTGCATTTGTATTTGGAACCAAAAGAACTCACTTCGATGTCACATATCGAGCAATGGTGATCTTTTCAGACATCACTTATTCAGTCAGCCATGCAAATGTATGCCATTTACATCGAAAAAAAGAGCTGGTCTGTGGTGATGTCAATATAAGAAGGTAATGCCATTATTCGTTCTAGGGCTACGTACAAGCCCTGTGTGACTGGCGAAGATGATATTTCCCCGCTTGATTGGGGCCATAACCTAGGTTCCGCAATCCTTATCCTATGCTAAAATCGCTCCCTCGTCCTATGCTGACTCCAACACCTTGCTTTGCAACGAGCAGAGCTCTACAATGGTGCTCACACTCCCCACTTCTTGCCGGGCAGCTTGCAAACGCTCCTTCACCAGTTTTTCAGTAGCCGCCTCAGATTCCCGTGCTGTCTTGCCCCATGCTGCGACTTCTTTCGAACCAGCGGGCAGGAGATGGCTTTCGCCGGAGAGTCGGAGAAGTGCTTCTTCAATGTTTTGGTCTGCAGATGCTATCTGACTCTGGAGGTATACAGATTGCTGGAGTAGAGAACGCTCGTTGTTGGCTATCTGGGTAAGATGCGGGAGGTAAGGCAAGAGTTTGGTGATTGGTCGGATAGGCTTCGTTGCTGCGGCTTTGCCGTCTTCGTTGGGTGTAGTTTGACCGCCGTTCTGATCGTCAGTCTGGACATCCAACGGTTGCTGGAGGCTTGCATGAGCTTCGAGCAGACTAGCACGAGCTTCAATGTACTTATTGTATGACTCTCGAATCTGTGTCTCTGCTGACGCAAGATCGACGGGTGCCGTGACGCTGACTGGACGTTTGACGGGTGAGGCGTCCTCAAGGAAAACACTGTCCTCCTCCATCTTAGCCAACTCCCCCTGTACCCAATCAACGAGCTCGTCCCTCGCTCGCTCGAGGGCATGGACTTGGGCTTGTAAGCTGGGCTCACCCGGCATCTCGTCCTGGGCCTTCTGCCTCGCGGCCTGGGCGCGCTCCATGGCTGTTCGCGCCTCGAGAACCTCCTGCTTCAGCCTGAAGACCCAGTCTTGATCATCTTCGGCTTGCGATAGTTGCTCTAGCCTCTCGGCGGGTAAGTCTGGTTGCTCGCCGATGGCGTTCCTGATGGAAGCTCTTGGGTCAGCCGCAGCGGTCGATGGCTTTGCGGTGAGAAGCTTGTCTAGAGACTCTTGGATGACCTGAAGTTCTGCATAGCGCCGGCGCTGTCGTAGTAAAGCAACATAACCTCGCGTGACTTCGTTGTCGTATTCTGATTCTGGCTGCGTTGGGTTCTCGTCTACGTAGCGGTTGCGTAGATCTTCTAATGACGTCTGAAGTTCACGGTGTCTTGCTTGCGCTTGAGAATTGGCCCGCAGAGCCTGTAGATATTCCAAACGAGTGTCCTTCAGGCCTGGAGGATTGGTGTTGGCCGCAGATAGGTTCTGTGGGCACTCATGGTTCAGATGCTGGTTCTGGGTCGCTGCATTGACGGGCCTCAGGCTTGAGGTGAGATACTTGGAAAGAGCGCGTCGAATCCTTAGCGTGTCTTCCCGACTGTTTATGTATGACGACAGTGCGCGGTCGACTTCGGGTATCGGACATGTTGTTTGGGCTGGCATGATCGGAATTTGTCTGCACCCCGCAACAGAGAGAATAACTAAAACGAAAGCGAACCCGGAATTGTGCGCGGATCTTCAAGAAGGGACTAGTTCTGGTGATCGCGTTAATTAGATGTCACGAGGGGTCGCTTTTGAACGCGTTCAGGGTACTGACAACGTCGAGATGTCAACGGGACGGCATTTCGATAGCTCTGGAGCTAGGCCAGAATGGATTTGAAGCTTTGGCTAGCGCAGATCACGAAAACACGTGCCCGCACGCTTGGCGATTGCACAAGCCCGAAGACAACACGTTGGGCGTGGGCACTCGTCTGCATCAGGAAGAGTTGAGACGGTGTCTCTCGCGGTACAACACCCGTCGATCTGAATTTATAGGGTGTCTCTGCTGGAAATACTGCCGATGGTCTGCCCCCTATTGGCAGCTCCTGCAGGCTCAGATACAGAGAAACCGTGCCTTCTATGCTGATGTCATATTCATTGAGCCTGCATTCCCGCCAGGGTTCTGCCATGAACACATTGGCGTGCCATCGGAACGCGGGCGGAAGTGAAGGAGAGTTGACTTTGTTCTGTCGTTTCAAAGATACGCCGAAGTACCACCAGGAAGGGTTTGCAGGAAATTGCGCGCGACGGTCACGCGGTTGTCTGGAAGCAAAAAGCAGAGATACGATAAGACGTTGATTATTGACGTGAGCATAAGGGTAAGATGGTGTTCTCACGACACTGCCGTTGCATCCACACAAATTGGCTGCTTGTCGCGTTGCACCTTGTATATTGACATGTGACAAGCCAATTGCCTGCGATAATTGATCAAGAAGATGTGCTCTTGTATCCGAGCATTTACAGTTGGTGCCACTGGCAGCGGCTGTCAGATAGGATGCTCAGGCCTCGGGTGAGTTCAGCTGGTGCATGTGCTTCTTCTCAGCCGCCGCCATAGCATCACGAGTATTAGATTTACAGTGGAGTCAGGTTCATGCGTACGAGACAACGGCCCTTGGGGTCGGGAGCTAGTCGGATCAGCAGCGGGCGCATTACGCAGGGCCAGTCCCACGAGGCGTCGTGAAGTGGTGCTGTGTGGTGTTGAGAGCTGGGATAAGGCTGGTGGTGATGAAGCAGCCCAGGCAGGGCGAGTGGGCGCGATATGAGGCGGTGTCAGCGGTGACACGGTGGGGATGCGCGGTGGATGACGCGACGAGGGACAACACATCAATACAGCCCCGCCAATCGCACACGACAGCCAGGCGTTTGCCGCGTAGATTTTCGAGTACCGGGACTGGTGTGCTGGCGACTAAAGCAAAGATGCGAAACAGAGGCATGTCCCGTGCAGAAGCCACAGCTGCTTGGAGGGCTAGCTGCAAAGGGAGGGCTTGGCGGCGCAGGGATGGGCGATTGACGGGCGTCGATTGGAACTTATTTCGCCTGTACCCTAATGAGGCCTGCCGGACTGCAACTGCCTGCTCTTCTCCTTTCCCGCCAGCAGCCATCCGTCCCCTCGGCCGCCCGAGCCCAGGAACCTCTTTGCAGTGATTTCATACACCTACACTGCTAACACAGCAGCCATACGCAGAAAAAGCAATTGAATAGCATCCGTCCCTGCATCGCGCTACTACCGCGTCGCGCATCCACCCCCGAGCGCATCTGCGTCACTCGCCCTGGTGGTAGCGAAGACCCGCCCCGCCATACACCAACATGCCTTTCTTCAAGAATGTCTTCCACTCCAAGGACAAGCAAAAGGGCGCCAAAACTGCCCCCGAGCCCGTCGCGCCGCCCAAGCCCCGCTGGGAGGAATCATGGACGCGCAAGGATGTCGCGCCCGACGAGATCCAGGAGCTCATCCACGTCTGCACCCAAGAGATGAAATCGAGGGGTACGTCGACACGTCAATTGGCACCCCGCATGCACTGCTAACACCCGACAGCCCTGGACATGCCCTTCATGCTCCTCCCCTTCCGCCCCACCTCCGACACGAGTGCCTCCCGCAACTTCGTACGCAACTTCTTCAAAGCCGCCTATGAGGGCACACGGCAATACACAGGCGAGGGGCTGGCACAGGAACTGCGTCTCACCGAGCCATTGGTAGGCTAACATACCCGTCTCACCACATCGATTCATGCGCTGACGTAGCCAGACGCTCTGCAGTATCATAAAATGGTGCTGGAGCAGACTCCCCGGCGGTGTCGTCACCTGGGACGCATACGAGCTTTTCCGAATCGGCGAGTCTGGTAAGGCGACCGCAAAGACATGCCCAATCACCACTGACGTTCTGCCCAGATTCAAACTTCGCGCGCCACGCGTTCGACACCTTCATACCAATCAGCGTCGACTCTGAGGCTCGCAAGCACATCATATTTGACTTCTTTGATCTCCTGTCTGCGGTCGCCGCAAGAGGCAAGAGCAACGGCATGGGTGGCAGGAAGCTCTCTCGTTTAGCCGGATGGTGGGCTTTTGAGTTCGTTGAAGACGGCAAGGGCTTCGACGGTGGTTATCGCACATGGGAGAAGTAAGCACCCTCGCTGAACCAGACGACCAACGCACACTAACTAAATTGTAGGGCTGCGGACGCTGCCAGCCATCTCTTCTTCGCTTACCTGCGATCGCTATCGCCAGATATGAACGTAGTCGGTGGCATCTCTGCTCTACCACGGTCACTCCAGGCGCTACTCTCCCAGACCGAATACCCTCCGCAAACACCGACCCTCATGCAAACGCGAACGACCAAGGTGGTTATGATTGTCGACTCCGTATCGCCTACACCATTCGCGTTGCTGCGTCGCGCAAAGAACTTCGAATACCGAGACGACGACAGAGCGCTACAGCAGTTCTCCGAATACGACGACACCGTCAAGGCCCTGACTGATGAGTGCCGTAGAGTACTCGAGTGCATTGCTACGGCCAACCAATCGACTGTCTCGGCCGACCCCACTACACCAGACCCGTCGTGGTCCCGCTTTGAAGACTTCGGGTTTTCGGGTATCATGGACAGCTCCGCCAGTACCAACGGTACTCCAGTGGGTGGCAACCCACGAGAGTTCTCTAGTCTCCGAAACGGGCCCCGCTCAAACAACACCGACTTTGGTCGCCCAACCACTCCTTCGTGGGCGGACTTCTTGTCCTCGGGTTTTGCTGACGAGAACAACCAATCTCCTCCAACTACCCTGTTGATGCCAAACCAGAAACTCCCACCACTAGGAGAGCACCGCGTACACAGCTCTCAGTCACACGTACGAAATGGTCTCAGCGAAGACGACCTCGAGCCCGGCGAGCTGGCAAGCATCACCAAATTCGATCTCGACGAGACTTTCTGGTGGGTGTGGATGATCAGTTTAGCTTCCGAAGAGACTACTGATCGCAAGGCTGCGTTCGGAAGATGCACGTTGATCGAGACACGCATCCAGGGCGCAAAGTGGCTGGTCATGGAAGAGCAGGTCAAGGGTGCAGCTGCCCCTGAAGAGGGTGCGTACATTGTGGAGAAGAAGTCCAAATTCAGCTTCACGAGGCGCGGGCGACTTGGTCGGCGGAAGTCGACAGGCAAGAAGCCAACCCCGAAAGAGCCATACAGCCGGACGACTACCAACACGCCAATGAGCAAGACTAGCATTGGCCCCGACCAGCACGCAAGAATACAGGCTGCAGCCGCGAAACTCGCCCAGAACGAGCGTGATGAGAAGGATGCCAAAGAATTTGCGACACGCCGAGGACGTACTGACGATACTACGTCCGTCAAAACAAACAGTGTGCTTACATTGCAGCCACATCTGGTGAACGAGGCTGGTCCAGCCATGCAGTGGGACAAGAAATTTGGCGAAGCCGCCCTCGATAAGGACGCTCTCCGTGCCCAATACCTTGGTGATCACACTGCGGGCAGAGGTTCAAAGAACAACCTTACAGCAGCTGCCAATGGCCGCGCTTCCCCACTGCCTCCGAGCGTGTCAAACCGGGACCTTCCTGCGCTACCGAAGTCTGAGCGAGGAGACTCGCCCGCTCGTATTGATACCACCACGCCTACAAAGGCCTCTGTGACACCAATACCCTGGCCACATGAGTCACCTACCCAGACTCCACTTCCTCAGCAGCAATCCTTCCCCGTTGCAATGACGCGGGAACAGTCCACACCCATCGAGGAAACGCCCTTCGCAACACCACTGCCCATCTCAGATGAGAAGTCTGTTCAGACAGGCGCGACTCCGAACCAGCACCCTGCCTTGAGGAAGTCAATCCCCGATCGCAAGCCAGTCGTAGCTCCTCAGCCCAAGACTCGCGTCAGTGAGGATCAGGGTGCCGCACCTGGAAAGAAGATCTCACCGAACAAGTTGAAGAAGAAGGAAGGCAGTGGATTCAGGAAGCTTTTCGGAAGAAAGAAGACCGAGACGCCTGCAGCAGTGCCTGCGCCTGCGCCCGCGGATGATTCGTACTTCCAAGCATCCGATGCCGTTCGCAGTACCTCTCGACTGGACGATCACCAGCCCAACGTACGAGAGCCATCGCCGACCTACACCGATGACCATCCGGAGCCCGTGCAGGAACCATCGCCAAACTACGAACCTAGTCCTGTGGCATCCTCGCCCGAGGTCGCAGAGCCGATTCAAGCAGGCGGCCCTGTTGCCGGAGCCCCAGCAACGCAACAAGAAATTGACCAAGCCTTCTCTCAATTCGACCAAGGCCCTATGGATGACATGCCTGCTTTCGCCCCTGCTGACGACGAGAGCGAGGACGACGCGGCTGCTGCCCCGACCGTGCCTCGTCGCCAGGTGCAACAGACGAACCCTAGGACCCCAACTCAACGCGCGCCGGAGTATGCGGATGATATTTCTGAGGAGTCTATCGAGTTCACAAAGCAACAATCGCCATCTCAGGACCGATGGGCGCAAATTAGAAAGAATGCAGCAGAGCGCGCCGCAAGGCTCAGCGAAGAACAGGTCCGACGTAGCCGCAGTGTGAGCCAGAGCCAGCGCACCGATGAAGGTGAAACCAGTGGCGAGGAGACCATCGAAAGCCGTGTCGCCCGTATCAAGGCACGTGTCGCCGAACTTACTGGCAACGTTGATGGTCAGCCGGCAGCAGCTGGATCTGGCGCCGGAAGACAGTGGTAGAATGTGCTTTGGTGAGCATCGTGGGCTTCTTCTGCTTAGACCTCGCTAACGGTTCTTCAGATCTTCTTTAGCATCACATACCCGTTCTGTTTTCCCAGCGTACAAACTGCTCGATACCCTTTCCCATTTCGACTTTCTGGTTTTCTTTTCTTCTACGACACTGGGCATTAATTTGTGCTTTCCACGCCTAAATACCCGTCAGCTTCATACACTTTATGGCTGACAATCGGCTTGCTTCATTCCCTCTGTATCTGTTTCGATTTTTCTTACGTTTTGCTGAGATACCTCGGGAGGAATGTACATCGTTGTCTAGGTACACATCTTTGCGGACATGCACAGTTACGTGGTCATGCATGCTCGATGACCGCGATAATACATACCATGGTGGAGACGACGTAGCGTGTTATATGTTCTAGAAAGAGACACTGTTGGAATGTTTAATTCAAGACGTTTTGCTTGTGTAATCACTTTGACGTGTGCAACTTTGAGATGCATTCGATCGTGTTTTGGTGATGATGTTCTCATGCCGATCTTTCTGAACCATTTGGAAGATAGATTGCGGGACTCGGGGATCAGGACTTCCATGCAGCCATCTTCTGGTGCGTTCTGGCTCCTATAAATATCTCCCTCGCTCACGTCAAACTTCTTTCATAACACTGTTTCAATCAATTTACCAAAAAAGCATGAGACCCATTGCATGAGCCCGCTTTCGCGACACAAATTACAGAAGCTCACGATTGACGTCTCGGCCAGCAATGCCAGTCTATCTTCGAGCCTGTGAAGAAGACTTCCTATACAACTGATGTGGCGGTCCCCCACATCATGGGTGCACATCCCGCCTTCTGTCAAGGGTTTTAAAAGATCTTGTCAGACGTCGTCATGTAATCAGTAGAGGTTTCCGGAAGCACACATCGTGTTCTCCTTCCTTCATTAATATCAAAAGCGGACGAAAGAGCGCTCCATAGAATGCTTGGTTGACTGTTTTTTTTTTTTGGATGCATCTTAGAAATGGGGCGGAGTATTGAAGTGAGGTCTTGCAAGGGATGGCGATATTTTATATCTCGCAGCTCACGCTAGTGCGGCACGTGGGCACACTAGCGGAGTCCGGGAGAGAGATATAAAGCTTCAGGCTGGGTACACTTTCTCTTTCTGCAATTCATACCCTTGAGAGGTTTCTACCAAAACTCCAGTCTGAACATGCCATGTGGCTGCGGTGGCGCGCCGCGAAAGCTACGCTGGAAATGTGCATGGGACGGCGCTATGGGCTTCCCGGGCTATCATAATTTCATCTCGTGTTCTTTGGGAATATACGGACCGCAAAACCACGCGGACTCATTAAAGCTTGTACTCGTGGTTTTGGTGAAATGTCGGGGCACAAGGCTTTTAAGTTTTAATTTTTGAAGGTAGGAGAGGGGAACGATCAAGAGACGCTTTATACTTGGAAAGGATGAACTTGGATCACGGGAGTGAAGAATCTAAGACGTAATCGAGATATAGAGACATGACTTTCCTCTGTCTCCAGCTTTTGATTCGAGCGTTCCCTTCTCAGTACAGTCTCGGAAATGGACAAAAAGATGCAGACAAAAGGGTCATGTCACTGCACGTATCATGATATATCCTCCCAAGAAAGGAATCTGCCTCTTCGTTGCCAGATCCCCAAGATTTGCAAGGGCTTCGGAAGTCTCAGACGTTCCTCACTGTTCCCATAGAGCCTCCTACACCCCTTACTGAATTCTCTCAACTCACATGTCCGGGGTCAGTATAGTAGGATGTACGCAACGCGTAACAACAGAGTACCCCTATCTGACGAAGCGCTTCATCATAGTGGAGTCATGGTACCAACAACCCATCCATGGATCTGCTCGATTGCTGTATCGCTGAAGCTACGCGCTCAGAGAGGGCTTTCGAAAAAATTGGCCAAGCTCAAGATGTCGGTTTCTATTCTGAACTACCTATCCATCCCCATCCCCGCTCCCCTGATAAGTGTGCCTCGACGATCTCTTGTAGGCGCCGACGACGTGCAGTAGTTGATAGTGAAGATCGAGAACGCATCGTCTCTGTCATCATGAAGTTGGGATTAGTATATCAAATCTGAGACGTCCAGAAATAACGTCCGAGCAGTGTACCTGCATCTACCACGCGGTCTTCCCTGAGGCACAGGTCTCGGGTTGGGGCCAGAGGTCGTAGTGATTGGAGAAATGAGAATCCCGAGGGCCAGCATGCGGCCCAAAATAACACGAGATGTGTACCTGCATCGACCAGGTCTCTGGGAGAGGGTTAGGTGATGATAAGAAACAAAGGGATGGTTACCGGGTGGTGTGCATGTGAGACTAAGAATAACAGCCGAGGAGTGTACCTGCATCTGATAGAGGGGTTAGACGCGCCGGGCCGCTTATTTTCCGGCGGGCGTCGTTTCTTTGATGAAGATGAAGTGACGCGTTGCTGAGTGATGCGGGTATCTGGGATGCTTCAATTAGAACCAACAAGCTTCAATGGAGAGCACTTGTTCGGTAGAGCCGCTGGCCCTGTGTGAGGCACAGTCGCTTCAGCAGGTGAAGACCGCAATCACATAGACTAGTCTCGCAGCGGTGGAGTATACGCAAGCGGAATCATGAGCTAGTAAAGCCGGGGAAGGGACACGATGCCGGCGGCTAGGCGGGTGAGATCATGTCAACGGGAAAACGACAAGGGCGGACAGGAAGTGTTAGACGAACAGCAGCTTAGCAATGTGTAATGATCTGGAGCTTTGGATGTGTGGTGAGGTAAGCTGGGGCAGTCAGTCAATCAGACGCGGTCGTGGGTGCGTCATGCCAGGCGTGGGAGTGGGTTTGCGGCATGGCCTTCTAAAAATATCGCGTTTCGGACATGGGAGGCAGCCGCGCTAGGAACCGCGTGCTGCGAGCCCTAATCCAACTTCAACGCCTGGGGACATGGAAGCAGATACTGGAGACGATGTGTATGGACGCTATCCGATCGTCTGCAAGCGACGTGACTGCATAGAGATTAACAGGGAGTGTGAAGATACAGAGCACATGGGTGCCGCGCCGCATCCGGCGGGGGGTGCGGGGTGCCCTCGACGGCTGCCTGTATTGAATGATTGCAGTCGCAGAGAGCGGAGGACTCGCTGGCGGGCCGCAGCTCACCCAGGGACTGCCCTCACAGTCGAAGAGGCTACTGTTTGAGAGGTTTGATTGAGCCAGTGCTCCGCCATGTGTGGCTAGCAAAACACGGTCTTGGAAAGGGTGCAAATGGCGCACCGGTAAGTGTAATGCCGCACAAGGAGCACCGGCCGACCGAATGCCTCCGCCCTGCGCCTATCCCACGCTGGCCAACGTCTGCAGCCTGGGTCGACTCTCGTCATTATCTCTGCAAGCGCCGACTCGCGTGCCCGGTGGTCGTGGCACGCAAGAATAGCGACGCCCGTCTGGTCGCTGCAGAGCCGGTCAGACGGCCCTGCTAATCTGAGAGGCAGCTCACAGCGAGGTAGCGCAATGCCGGCAAAAGGCAGCTGTCTCATTCTGCTACTGTACGGCATCAAGGGTCTGTTCTGCGCGTGTGAGGCCGCTGGACCCCGGCTCTGATATGTCCCTAAAATAACTCAGCTGGGCGTCGCAGGTGGAGTAAACAGCCCAAGTGCAGTTAGCCGGCCCAGCGATGATTGACGTACAGATTGCACACCCAATTGCAAGGGCACGGCGGACGTGGCACGAAGGTCCAAACCGAGCAAATAAGCTGTAACCGGGCATATTAGCGAGCGGATGGCCTGGGCTCTGCAGACGCCAGATTTCTAAATATAGGGGCGCCCACCCACTCCATCATCGTTTCCTCTGCACATCACGTTCAGAGCCTCACGCTTCCTGTGAGTGCAGCAACCGACCTTTGTGTCGCGCATCACAGCCATATAGCCCTGGAGTCGCGAAAAAGAATCGAGCATCCACCGCGCCGATTCTCGCCGCCCACTCCCTCCTGGCCGCGCTGAAACGCTGCACGTCTTCGTGAACACGCCTCTGCCGCGCAAGCTAGTGCCATCGTGCTCTGCTCCTCGAAGCCTCGCCGTCGCTCCATGCGCCTGCCCGTCTAGCATCGCCAGCCACCATGGGTCGCAGAAAGATTGAGATCAAGGCCATCAAGGACGACCGGAACCGCTCCGTGTAAGTCAGCTGCCAGCACCGCGCCCTCACCTGCATCTGCAGCCACTAACCCGCGGCAGCACCTTCCTCAAGCGCAAAGGCGGCCTCTTCAAGAAGGCGCACGAGCTCTCGGTGCTCTGCTCCGTCGACGTGGCCGTCATCATCTTCGGCCACAACAAGAAGCTCTACGAATTCTCTTCCGGCGACATCAACGAGACGATTGGCCGGTACCAATATGTAGGCATCCCCGACGACCCTGGATCGAGAGCCGCGCTAAAGCAGAATGACACTGACAGGTCACGCAGTATGGCGGAGCCCACGAGCACAAGGGTCCAGAGGACTTTATGGGCAAGAAGGACGGCGACGACGAGGATGATGAGGACGACGAGGGCGCCCTGCCCCGGGACTCGCACACCCCGCCCGAGCACTCGATGATGCCCCATCACATGCAGCACTCGCAGTTCCAGCACATAAGACACGGCGCGCCGTCCATGTCGCCGCCAATCGGCAACGGCGCCTTCCAGCAGCGAGGGCCCTCCCCACAGCCGCCGCATCACCTGTCGCGACCGAACTCGCGAGTAGGCCACATCCGCAGACCGAGCTCCAACCTCGCGCCGCCGCAGCCCTACCCTTCGCAAGCCCCTCAGCCGCCCAACAACTATGCCTACATGCCGACCCCGCCCTTCTACAACCCGCAAGCTGCCCAGCAGATGGCGCCCAAGCCCCAGCCTACACCGCCCGCCGCCCAGTACCAGTTCACGCACCCCATGCCCACACATTCTCAAGTCCAGTACATGCAGCAAGAGCAGCAGCGCCGACAGTCTATGCCACCCACCTTCCAGCAGCAGCAACAGGCACAGCACCAACATCAGCAGCAGCAGCAACACCAGCATCAACAAGAGCAGCAGGCCCAGGTACAGGCGCAACAACAGGCTCAGGTGCAAGCTCAGCAACAAGCACAGCAACAGGCTCAGCAACAAGCCCAACAGCAGCAACAACAGCAACAGGCTCAGCAGCATCGATTGTCTCCACCACCTCCACCCCCGCAAGTGTCTCAGCCGCAACAAGAGCACCCGCAACAGCCCACAATCACCGTTCCGTCGCCGCCGCAACAGAACGATTTCCAGAGCCCCCCTCTTCCTCAGCCCAAGCCACTACACGCGTCTGCCAGACACAGCATCTTCACACCCATCGACGATAGCCAGTCCATGCTCGCAGCACACTGGGGCAGCAGCAACAACTCAAACCTGTCTCGCAGCGAGGCTCCCTACATCAAACAGGAGAACCGAGCGCAATCGATTGACGTGGCCGCCATGTCGCGATTGCAGCCAAACGGGGACCCGAAGCCTCAAGCGCAGCCTCCACAAGCGCCTGTTCAGCAGCCGCCGCAGCGAACACAGTCTACGTCTTCCATGCCCACCATTCCTCCTCCGTCGCGAACAAACAGCCTACGCATGGGTGGTGAAAGCAAGCCGAGATTGAGGGTACAGATTCCAAGCGAACAGTCAGACGCTGGAAGTGCGACGGCCGACTCGTCTCCCAAAGACTCTGGGACGACGGGTGCAACTCCTGGACGAAGCACCGACGCATCGCACTCTTCCGGCGTAGTTCTGCCTCCTCCGTCACCAAGTGCCAACTCGCTGCTCAGTGCCGGTGCAACTGGCCCGCCCAACCCTTTCGCTCGTCCTCCGCCGCCATCGAACAGCAACTCGTACGGTAGTCGCGACAACATGGAAACCCCCATCTCAGCACTTCCCAGTCGCTTTGTTGAGAATGGCCTGCTTCCCTCGCCTTCGAGCTTTTACCCCGAGTGGGGTTTTGGCCGCGACTCCAACATGCTGCCGAGCCCCTTGACTTTCCAGACTCCGGTAGCCCCGAACGGACCCAGCTTCGCCCGCGACGACTCTGCCGAGCGCAAGCGCAAGACGTCTGATCAGGGCTCAGATGACGGCAACCAGAAGCGAGTCAAGACTTGAGCAGCGTAGCGGAGCTCGAAAAGTTGTTTTGAAGCGATCTTCTTTCTCGTGTGGCCTCGGCCATGCTGTATTTGTACCCCTTATTTTTATCCTCCTGTTACGGTCTTTACTTCCTGGAGGCCAGCCAGCGATGCTCGATGCATACTATATACCGTTGTTTTTGTTTGAAGGAATTGTAGAACTTGGGTGCAGGGGCGTTGGATACCCAGGATGATTGTCGTTGTTATCATCTAGTATTTTGTCTCGTTTCACAATTTGACGGTTGCACTTGGACACCCTCGGGCGCCCGGTTATGGCATGACGAAAGATCAGAGTTGCGATTTGTACTTCTTTGTAAAAAATAATATCAATGAACAACTTGGAGGAGTCCACCTAGACATACAAGGATACCCCATTACGCAAGCTCTACGTGACTCGGCACTGGAGGGAACGAATGACCTGCAAACCCCACAGCAACTGGCCGAACTTTCGGAAATCGGAACATTGGGTAAGAATACCACGATCAAATTTTGCGCTATGCCTACACGGACTTGCCCGTATTCGCATCGCGGTAGACATTCCCTTGTTGTTGACCGGCACGAGGGCTAGTGCGTCATAGGGCCAAGCCTACTGCCCCGCTGCGCATATGCCTACCCAAGGGGTCGCCGTTGGTGTCAGCCGCAACCGGGCTGTGAAGGGCAACGTTGGGCTTTGATCGCTGGAGCCGCATCTTACTCGGCTGATCGCAAAGCCTTTGTACGATAACCTACTAGCATCTCCCTGTGTTTGGGAGTCACTTGTCTGCGTGACGATTGCTGCCCGCGCCGAGAAGCTGAAGCTTGGTGTCACCTTCATATATCATCAGCCCTCGACCTTGCGACATCTTGCTTTCCACCTTGCAAACACACGACGACTCGCTCCCACCATGGCGTACAACAAAGGCTTCAACCCGGACAGGCTGCCTATGCACGCCGAGCCTGAGCAGGTACGTCTTTGGAGTCCCTCGACGCGCCTGCAGGACTGACGTAGACCAGGCTGCTGCGATGATGTCGCAAAACGCATCCGCGGCCTCACGCCCACCGCGCACCAGCTCCGCGCGTCCCGACTACAACAAACCTCCCCCACCCGTTCCCAGCGGTCAGAGATACGACACTCGTCCCGATGAGCGCTACGGTGGTGGACGCGGCGCAGGAGGTGGTGGATATGACAGCAGACCCCCACCAGGCGCATACAGCGACCCGCGGTACGACGGCCGATACGACGCGAGGCCAGACAACAGAATGGGAGTTGGATCGCCTCCACCAGTCAACTATGGTCATGGACCTCCGCCACAAGGATACCATGGAAGGCCGCAGTTGGCGCAGCAGTCGAGGCCGCCGCCTACTCCTGCGCCGCCGCCAAGAGATGCGAATGACCGCGAAGCGCTGTGGAGGCTGTTCGGCGCGGTCGACAAAGACAGTATGTCGTAGCAAGACTTCGCATGTACAGAATGCTAACGCATGCGACAGAGAGTGGTGAGCTCACAGAGGCTGAGCTGCGAACAGCGCTCGTCAATGGAGACTGGACACCTTTCGATCCTCATACTGTCCGTATGATGATCCGAATGTTCGACACCAACAGATCTGGTTCTGTCAACTTTGATGAATTCTGGTACTTGACCTCGTCCCTCTCGTGACCGGTTCAAGCTAACACATTGTTTGTAGTGGGCTCTGGGGCTTCCTCTCAGCTTGGCGCAGCCTGTTCGACCGTTTCGACCAAGACCATTCCGGCAGTATATCCTACGCTGAATTCAACGAAGCCCTCATCGCCTTCGGATACCGTCTCTCCCAAGCGTTCGTCACACTCTTGTACCGCACGTACGACCGCGACGGACGCAACGCGCTGAGCTTCGATCTGTTCGTGCAAGCGTGTATTAGCCTGAAGAGGATGACGGACGTCTTCAAGAAGTATGACGAGGATCGCGACGGCTATATCACGCTGAGCTTGTAAGTGACATCCGAAGGAGTGTGAAAGAAAGCTTTTCGAACAAGTGCTAACTGTATTCGTAGCGAGGAGTTTCTCACAGGTGCGCAAGCTTTATTCCTCTTCAACTCGATTTCGGCCTCCACTGATACCGGACTCTACTAGAAATCATCCGCCAGCGATGAGCAGCAGGAACACATGTACACCATTTACGCAACATTTGGATGCGTTGCCACTCTGGGCATTCTCCGGCATTTGGTCACCTACGCAAAAGCGAGCAGGATGTCGTCATGGCCCATCCCCAAGTGCCATGTTACGTCGGAGTATGACGGAACATCTGGACTGGTATCCAAACGAGCGAGGAACATGCGTAGTTATGGTCGGAGACCAGGCATACTTGATGAAGGTAATGAATCTAGATACCCGTTTGATACAGACGAAAACATTGATACTACATCTGCTTCTCTCCGTTGACGTGCTCGCTATCTTCAGACAGGCCTGGAGATAACATCAACTTAAAAACATGCAAAGTGTTCAGCCTAACGCCAATGTAGGCTCCAGGCTGTCCTGGTTTTTAGACAGACTACCAGCACCTAAACCTCTCTCTCCACCCCCACCTCTCCCTTCCGTCACCGCCGCGGCGACGGTAGTAATAGTCGTCGTCGTCATCGCCTCCAGCATCGTACCTCATCACTCTCAATCCTGACCCAGCGTGCGTGTATGAGTGTTCCCGCACGCGACGCCCTCCCTCGCGGCCTTCTTGGTAGCCGTTGTAGTCGAATGCGGGGCCGTAGTGAAGATGTCTTGAAATGTAGTCAGTGCTAGTAGGAAAGACAACTATATACAAGACGGCGTGAAGTGTCGTGAGAGAGTAGATAAACCTACGGAGCCTGGTCATATCCAAAGCCTCGGGGTCGAGATTGGTACCGTGGCATGATGGGATCTTGTTGGGGGATATGTTACTTGCTGCAAGGTAAGAAGAATGGTTGGGTGAGCTGGAAGTTGACGGAAGACGGTCTGTAAATGAGTAGGTGGATTTGCGAAGAAGGCGATGATAAAGTATAGGGAGGCTTATGCTGGATTTTCTGGTTATATAGTACAAAAGAGAAGGACATGAATGTCGGAATGACGATGCATACTTGAGTTGGCATACATCGGTGTCGAGTACACGTTGTAGTAATTCGTGTTGCGTATCGCGCACGCGTACATGGTAAACAGTAATGACGATTTTTTACAGACGATGGTGGCCAACAGTGTATGAAGGCGCACTTCAATGAAATGTCCCGTTGCGTGGCTGATCGATGGCGCGTGCTGATCTTTTGGCCTTCGCCTTGCGGTATGAGAGAAGTGCATGCATGTTAACGTAGGGGAAAACTGAACACCCTGGAGCCTGCGTCTACGTCAGGCCACCTACTTTGCGTGTATTCATATCAATGTAGTCTGCAGACCTGTTCAGCTTTTTCCTTGTATAAGGTGCACGTGTGCAAGAGAACAACGGTCCTGGTTGAGTATATCCATTCATAATAAACTAAGGTATACAATCTTCATCGCTAAATCTGTCCGACAATACATTCTGGTATCTGGGGGTATATGACAAAAAACGTTAAGGAAAGACGTGAACTC
The DNA here is from genome assembly GCF_024043165.1 of Alternaria incomplexa. Classification (NCBI taxonomy): domain Eukaryota; kingdom Fungi; phylum Ascomycota; class Dothideomycetes; order Pleosporales; family Pleosporaceae; genus Alternaria; species Alternaria incomplexa. The sequence goes on from NW_026249854.1 coordinate 207,436, forward strand.
GTTCGTGAGGTCGTGTACAAAGACAAAAGCCGCAATACTCCAAAGATTGCTCCGCATCAACATGGTCAACCTGTTAGTCTAGGACTATATGATCCGCTCTCTTCTCATCCTTAGACCTTGTAGGGCTTGCGAGCACGGCGAGAACCATGGTCCTTGCCGCCGATGCAGAAGCTGGCGATCCAGCCAAGCAGTGCGATGAGCATAAGTGCAGTGGCAGCCCATGTCAAAGCAAGGAACTTGCCGCCCCAGTTCGCGTTCAGGCCAATGTCGCTACCTTTCTTATTGATAATATCAACCGCCTTCACTGCAACTGCTGTGACGAGGGCGCTTGCGAGACCGATAGCCAGGAAGGCGAGTGTGGCGAGAAGGAAGTTGATGCAGGGAGTAAGTCGGCCGTTTCCGATGAAGATCCCGAGGACGCTGGTGAGGAGCGTAATGAAGATGAGGCAGATTGCAATGACGTAGAGCACAAACATGGCTGCCATGAGCGCGTTGAGGGCATCGATTCCGTTCTGAATGTCATCTGGCCAGTTCAAGTCCTCCAGGGTGATATCTACGCCCGTCTTGTTGATCGCCTCTTGGATGATGGCCGTGGGGTCAAACTTGTAGGTAGCCCTGCTCTTTGCGCATTCGGTGACGTTCTTGGTAATGTCATCCTGACTCAGCGTGGCGTTGGCCACCTCTCCAGGCTCATACTGTCCTTGGCAGTAGTTGAGCATGTGTGCCGAGTACCAGTCCTCGATGCCAACGCGCTCGCGGAATTCGTCGATCTGCTCATTGATTTCGTTGGTGACGCTGTCGGTAATGGAATCGGGAATGAGGTTTATGATGGATGAAAGTGTGGAGTCAGAGTCTTCTGATGGAGCTTGGATGAGCGTTTGCCCAACGGCGGACGTGTTGAGCGTGAGGAGAGAGTAGTCTTCCATGAAGCCTTTCTTATGCCCGGCAAATAGGCAGAGAAACGAGAGGATGAGGGCCGCGGTACAACATAGCACCGGTAGTACTGCGATGAAGCGCATCGTGATGGTGTTGGCTTTACGGTTGTAGTATAGGTGTGGTGCAGGTGTAAAGGCGCAAGTAATCGCGATCCCTCTATGTGCGACCCGTGAATGGCGATGTGTTCAAACAGCGCTGCAAGGCTGAAACGCAGACAAAAGACAAAAGCGATAGATGTTGAGTATGCGTCAAAGGCGATAAAGGAAGAGTCAACCACTTATACGTGACGCGCGAATACAAGCTTACGATGCGACGACGACCGTGCAAAAGACCCGCACGTCACTGCTAGGGCCCGGCCATGGCAACAAGCGAATAGCAAACCCAACCAACGGGGCCTCAGCCTCAAGATCAACGGCATTGAATACGAATCAGGGCCTTTTCAACACACTGACCATGATGTTGACGTGTTGCTGGGCGTGTGGTGTACAGACCCTGGAATTATGACGTAGCGCAGCGCTAAGCGAAGCAAATACGCAGGGGTAAAGCAGGAACGTCAGGAACTTGACGTGCCTAGATTTTTGGTTGGGTGATGATGGCAGAGTTGAAAAAAGAAAGAGTGCCGAAACTCTCGTCAATCTCTGCATCGGTGTAGGCAGGAGCGCGGCGCTTGCAGATGTGCCAGCCACGCGGGACCACTGTGGGGTGCACAGCCGCAACGTGCGTGTGCAGGTACGAATCGATGCAGACTACGGTGACACAAATAGAAGCTGGATTCAACAAGATCACCTATGAGTGCACCCCATGCAAGAGAAAACCGGGACAGGTCTAGAGCCTACATTAACGTTGGGTCACCTACTTTGCATGTTTCCATCTTGATGTCGGCTCCGTGGTATTCAGACTTCTCCATGAGTGAGGTGCGCACCATGTAGGTCAAGGACTGGCTTGTCTAGTCTGTTTGTATTCGGGTCTATCGCTATGGTCTCGTCGTCTATTCGTGAGGCATCGTCTATCATGATGACCATAAGTGCATTACTTTCGTAGAGCAGCCTGTGCTCTCGGACCTTTGGAGTGGAATAGTTATAAGCGGTTGTGGTAGTGATGAAGTGTTGCGCATTGCGCTTTGGTGTTGGGTCGCAGCCGGTTGGCACGGTGCTATCCGGCCTCACGACGGCGTCTTCTTGGAGTTCTTGGTGGGTTGGGGGGTTGACGACGAGCCAGCGCTGACGCCGTCAGTGAAAGGAGAGTATGGCGCTGTCACTGAGTGCGGGGGTGCTCGTTGGCCAGACTTTGTGCGCGGAGGCTCAGCGGAGCCCGGCCACTTCTTCTGCTCCTCGTGCATCTTGTCTAGCGGCTCTCCGACTATGTGATACTTGTCCCAGTTGACGGGTGGACATCGCACGATGTTCTGCGGCTGCGGTATTGCGGGGAACTTGGGTGGGTCTGGCTTCGCCTCCATGTGCGTGGAATCTTTGCGCGTGTCTGCGCTGTTCGCGTCTTGCTCGCTACTGCTTGCTGCGTCGGACAGACCGGCCAGTGTTGGCGTGAGGATGTCCTGGTGCGACTGGGAGGCCTGCGCGCGTTGTTCTTGCAGCGAGCGCACGAACGCCTGCGGGTCGGATACAGCGGCTGCCTTGAGGTCCTGGAGGGCCCTCAGGTCGCGCTTGCTCTTTTCGCGCTGCAGCTGCAGGAGCGAGATGGCGGAGCGCAGGGCGATGGCATCTGGGTTCTCGCTCTCGGATATGGCGACGGACGGCGGTTGCGGTCTGAAGGTGGCCGTGGGCGGAGGGGCAGGGCGGGGTCGGGCTTCGGTGCGCTCCACAGGAGCTAACTGGGCAGCGGAGGCCGTGGGCGTGAGAGGTGACACAGGCGGGCGGTCGGGCGTGGGCGACTTGGAGCGGGCGCCAGAGTGCTCCGAGGCGGTCGAGGCATCGCTGGAGGACACCGGGCGCGCGGTCGTATCGACCAGGAGCGCAGGCATGGCTTGGTGGAGGGAGACGTCGCCAGGCGCAAAGCCGGAGAGTCGTGGCAGGAGGGCGATCGGCGACCACGCTGCGGTGAAAGCAAGGTCAGGCCACGCAGAGGCCTAGGAGCGCTGCTGGTAAATCTCCGGCGGTGGTTCGCCGCAAGGTGGCGGCGTCTTAGGCGCTGTCTAGACTTGTGCCGGGGCCGTCCATGCCAGGTGTGATTTGCGAGGGGGATGTCGGTCGTGCAAGATTGTGCGCGGGAACGCCCACGCTGGCTGCTGCTGTCGACACGTCGCGAGATGAGGGCGAGGGTTGTGCGGAGCCGGCCTGCGGGCGATAATTTCTTTGGCTGCGATTCGGCTGTACGGGAGTCGATCTCGTCTATCTTGTAACAAAGCCGGCCATCCAACATCAACCGCCACACGTCACACAGTCCGCCGACAACACTCGATGATGTTAGAAGAAGAGATCTTGAGCCTGGTCTCTCGTATCCGAGTAAGAGTGTCACATGATAGTCTGTGTTATTGGAAGGATATACACATCTCATCATACTACTATCCAGCTGTCACCTGAAAGGAGTGTCCGAACATGGTAATCCACGCTCCGAGTACTCCGTGTACACCATCACGATGCCAGTTGCACACTGACCTCGGTTGCACTTGCTTGTGGCCGTGCGTGGCATTCTCAGACAGCGATTGCGTGACGCGCCGCTATTCCCGACGTCTGAATCTTGTCATGTCTATCCGACCTACATGCGGTCTGGTCGAACAGAATGGCAAGTTCCTTGAGGGATATAGGAGACAAAGTAAGGACTAAAGACGGCATCGGCACGAGGCAGTGTCAGTGCACTCCTCTGAAGCAACTGCCAACCCACAGCCGACATAACGGCGTTCAAGATCTGCCCTCTGATTGCCAATTTGCATGTCGCAAAACGCGTCCGTCTAGTCCGGCGACATCCTCGCAGATGAGAGTCTTACGCAGCCGAACGCCTGCAAGGGTCAGCGCCAGAGCGAGAAGCCACCCAAGTAATCCACCAAAACGCCATGCTCAGCCCGCCAATGGCAATACTCTGATAGGCGGTGCCGCGTGGATAGCCATCAGAATCACGTCTCTTGAAGCGTAGCGTACCCGTCCCAGCCTGCGTCCTCCACGGTGAGTCGCTCTTGCTTTTTGCTAGCCTTGGAGCCCTCAATTGCGCCTTCTACTTGCAGACTCTCCAGCTCGGTACAGACACGCCCATTTCCCTCATCTGCCGTCCCGTCCTCGACCCTCACCTCTCCACCTTCATATCATCCTTCCAAATGCCACTCAAATTCCTCACTTCTCGACCCTCGACTACTGTCCGCTACCTGCACCTGCATGACATGCGCTACGCCTTAGCGACGGCCTGCCAATCAAACGACGATCAAACTGGCACTGACTGGCCGCTAAACCCTAAGGGCCCACCCGACCGAAATCACTTTCGTTAGCCATGGCTCCGAATGCAGACTTAACAGCACAGTCCCCGCTGGCGCGCATGCCCAAGCTGAAGTACAGAAATCCGCTTCCGTCCGACAGCCTTTCCATCGCCGACTCTGCTTCCCAGGACTCTGGGCCCGACTCTGCTTATAGTCAAGAGCCGCCCGCGACCCCGGATCCAAACGCTCCTTCGAACATCTCCCGCCCGTCCTTCGACACTACCTCCCTGACGTCATCCAGTCTGGCTTCCATATCCTCCAGCAACTCTTCGTCAAATGGCTCAAAGTCATCGAAGAAGAAGAAAAAGGGCTCCGTGCTCGGTTTCCTTTCTCTAAAGGAACCATCCCAAGTCGCTTTGGAGCAGTTCAAGGAACAGCAGCGCAAGCAGAATCTCAACTCCGGAACCTCTACGCCGCAGTCAAGAGCCAGCAGCAACTATGTCGGCCAAAAACTTCCAAATTCTGTCCCCAAGGTCAATTCAAAATGGGACGGTGTTCCTGAATCCGTCAAACACCGGTACTCAACAACAAGCGCATACAGCAAGGACAACAGAATCAGCGTATCGTCCAAGGGCTCCTTTGGCTCGCCTCTCAAGAACGCCCCTTGGAACGAGTCGAGATTCTCTGTCATGACAGATGGCACCCGTAACCCACCCAACTCAGTCGCATCTGCCTCCATATCAAACCTTACTATCCGAGATGGAGCTTCTGGCCTCGGATCCTCGCCATCAACTACCACGCTCCCGGAGATGTCCTACTATTTCCCAGACGACCCCGCTGCGTCTGGCGCGTTACCCCCCAGGTCCGAGAGCGCTGGCGCGTCCTACGATTCTACCATGCAGTCACCAGTTCGGCTCTCGAACTCCACTTCGAGCGATCGTCCAAGCATAGACGGATCAGTAGACTCACGACCACATTCCCCAGCCTCTTCGACGACATCCGCAGATACGATCGTCATGGACACTGCAGATACTATCTTCCGAAAATTGAACGACCGGCCCAACCAAGGAGCATGGGGAACGGATGCTCATGCTGTTCAGGCGCCTGCTGAGAACAATTTTGGCGATGTGCCCGACTCACATGACTTCCTCTTTCAACCCCAACCTGTTGTAGAGCGCCGACAAAGCGAACCGCTCGCCATCTACGAGTCGCCCTTGGATGCATCGTCTATCCCACATTATGCCCCTCAGCGACCGGTCCAGAACTTCAGTCGGCCAATGGCAACGAAGGGCCCACCGCCAGTTCAGCGGTCTGCACACATGCCGCACTATAGGAGGACACCATCAGCTCCAGCGCTACCAACTTTATACGAAGCGTCGCTAGCCAGCACTGATGATCTTCGAGAGGATCGCGATGACGACGACGATGACGATTCGTATTCCATTGCTCCATCTACTATTGCGCCATCCGAGCTCTCCAAGCATTGGTATGAGTCTCCACGTGAACGTTTAGGTCTTGGTAGGCGACTTCAGATCAATGACGTTTCACCATGGGAGGAGCAGCGAGGGGCAGCAGGTAAGCCCAAGAAAAGTCGGTTGTCAATGTTTGGGAAGGCGGTGTCGAGAGGATAGGCTTTGCGGGCAAAGCTCGCGCATTGACTGACTCCCAGTGGGTAGCTTCGTGCGAACCTGAGCGATCATCGACCGGTGCTACAAAAACACTCGGCTCCTGATACGCCAACTTGTGTACAAACTTTTGCGATTAGCGATATCCAGCATACCCCCGCTTCGGCGATATTCTTGTACGGCGGCATTTCTGAACGCCAGTTTCTCCAACATAGATACCCATTTCACGAATCTTACCAATCTGCTCTCTAATGGCTACATCATCACGCATCATTCCCTCAGGTAACGTAATAATTAATTCCTTCTTACGACGACTGAGCCTCGTTACGAAACCGAGCTCACGAAGCTGTGGGGAAACATGGCGCGAATCGCGCGTCGATTTACGAAGGTTTGACGCAAGGCACTACACAATCACACCATAGGGCTTACTATAGTGGCACGTTTTGCGTCCATCGCACGTATCTCATGCAAGCCCCAATCTCACTAGTTCACCTTTTCGAACCCTATATTGCTTCTGCCGTGGTTCTTCAGCCCTGGTCTAGCGTGACTGTTTGCCGATCGACAAGCCCGTCGAAACCTTAACGCCATAATCCACTCCCTTGCAGTATCGGAACGAGCACGCTCTCTTACCACTCTATTTGACAGGCTTAATGTGATTCGCCTAGCGGACACTTATTCCAATCCAGCACACACGTCATTTAGGTCGATCAACTCGATCTGCTCGCCGAGTAAGTCAATCCAAAACCAGATCACACGAGCCATCGAAACACCATACCAATAGTTTGACGCTGACTGTCGCAAAGTGCGCTTGCATCAGAAATCAAGTCCCTTGGCGGACACGCTCAGTATCTAGCACCGGCGGCTCCGTTTAAAGGCCCTCTTGTTGGTTGGTCTATGAAAGTCATGATTACCGACACACTCCCGCTAGATTTAGCTTTCTCCAGATCGTCCCATGGCGCAGCATGGTACTCCCTTGTGCTGCTAGCTTGATCGACAGGGCAGACGCGTCCACACCCCGTATTCCCAGGATACCCACGATCAAATGCTATGTGTATTTCCGGAAGGGTGAGCGACTGCCCATGCTTGGACCAGGTTGAGCTTTGAAGGGGGATAGCAGTACATTGCTGTAAACTTTGAACAGGTTCTCATGGCCGAAGTGAGCGCGAGTTTCAATATTTGGAAGCGGAAGCTGCGGCGCAGAGCATGGCACGTCGAATAGTCTAGTCATGGACATGGATTGCTGTTGGTAGCTTTTTGGGTTTTGAAGAGAAAGCAGTGTGGGAAGGATCACCGATGGCACTACGACTCGCTGTGTATAGACGCGGTGCACGGTGCCACATCAACCTGGGAAAAGACTGAACAGGTCTGGAGTCTTCGATGACATAGAAACATGCACAGTAGGTAACCTGACATTGATGTAGGCTCTACACCCGTCCAGCTTTTTTCCTGTATATGGTAGTGCACCGATGTTGACTGCCAGAGCAGAACTCAGCATGGAAATGGTCCAGATCAGTTTTGATACGACGCCATTCAACATGCTCCACATGAATAGTTCTGTTCATTTTTTACGCTTCTTCCACTTGCTCTCGCAGCCGCCGAAAATGTACTTGAGCCATATCTTTTACTTAATTTTTGGTAAATTAGACCACAGGAGAATATAGAGCAGAGCTGATGGTTAGCTCCCAGGGACATGCGGGTAGCGTGTTTTGCTTTTGGAGCGCGCTGCTGACTCACAGGCAACATCAATATATCGTACATCGTTTTTGGTACTTTCTCATTCATGTGCTCGCTGAAGGAAGAAAGAGCCGTGGAAAGGATGTTCATACAGATGGAAGTTGGCCTGCGCGAGGAGATCCCGGTGACATGGACGTTATCGTCAACAGTCCGAACATGTTACATTGATGCGCAGTTTTGACGGTGATATATTTTCATCGATATGTGCACCATGCGTTTTGTTCTGGATAACCCCGTTGTGTGTATGCAGGTCTCCGGGGTCGCCAGGCCGCACGTGAGACTTTTGCTGTGACGTTTTGAAAGAAGAGGAACAAGCGAAGAGCCTTGAGAAGAGGTTCTCGGCTTTTTGAAATCATGAAGAAGGGTATTGTTGTTGAGGAATAAGAGGTAGAATTTCCATACGGACTTTTATATGCCTTGCCTACAGCACGAACACGCACGCGCGGGGTGGCTGTGCTCATACACTGAAGGCTTTCTCGTGCAGAGTTATAATCTTTGCCCGTTCCTCTATCTGGCCGTCCTGAGCCCAATCCCCCATCTCCATCAGCCTGTCTCTCTGAACCTCAAGCTCCCTGTTCATGACATCACTGTTTGCGTTTCCAATACTCCTCTTGAGCTCTTCTGTCATCTCTTCTGCTTTGGCCTTCACACTCTTTGTGAATGCACTAGCCGGCCCATGACTCAGGTGCGCTACATTCAACACCTGCTTTACCAACATCATGGCAATGAGACCCATATTCACCTCCGGTGCACCTACACCCTCTGGAGTACTTGCTAAGTACGCAGCCAACATCGCCATCTGCCATGTTTGTACTACCCGGACCGGGTGGAACGAGACTGGGTAGAGCTTGGGAAGAATGTACTTGTACCGCTTTGCACATTGCGCCCATGCGTCCTGGTAACGTCCCTCGGAAAGCAGGTTCACAATCAAGTCGTCGCGGAGTGCAGCATATGGTTGTCGATAAATCGGCAAAAACATTGCCTCATGGCATATCTTGAGTGCTTGCCTGATCGCTGCTCTAACAAGCAGGGGGTTCTCTGTTGCTTGGAGTTCCGCATAGAGACCAAACAGCTTCTCCTGAGTTTCTGCCATGGACGCAACTTCGGCTCCCAAGACCCATCCAGGCCTTGATGGTACCAGCCAGTTGTCTTCCTGGAGAGTCGCCTTTTCCTGACATTGGGCGCAGCGGCAGGTAAAGAACCAGCGGGATTGGAGCTCTTGTTGTCGCCTATGGTAGGGATTCGTAGCATCAATGTACGATATGTAGATTTCTTTGTCTTTCTTGATGGGTCGGAGTGTACGAACGCTTACTCTCGGACCGTCCATCATGATGTATGCGTTCGGGTTACAGGAGTGATTCATATGGCAGAGTGTAGGGTCGATAATGATACCTAGAGGATCTAACGTAGGTGTGATCAGTGTCAGAGCATTTGACATTACCTTTATACATGTCAGTGAGAGAGTTACAAGAGTCCATCACAGACTTACTCGACCATACATCGCTGCAACAAAGTCCTTGTCGAAAAGGTTTTGCAACGACGAGAATTGACCGACACCCATAGCCATGAGTTCGATATTCTCGTAGGTTCCGTTCCGCTTGAATTCGTCAATGTGCGAAGGTAAGCGACAAAGCAGCTCCCACTCTTCATCGGAAATCAAACCATGCTTTCGCCTAATGAATAGTTCCATACATGCAAGTAAGGCTTTGGGGAGGGGTCTACCAGCCGTTGGCTTCAGCATCTTGCACTCATGCTTATGTCCCCGATTCCATGCGTCCTTTTGGCATGCCTGATGCATATTAGTTTACGAACATACCCGCAGATAACTCGACGTACCTTGCTGCAGTAGCGGAATATCTGGCATGCAGCACACTTGTTCACTTTTGCGCCTTCCGGTACATACAACCTCGTTCCAGTCGAGGAGCCTTCAGTCCAGAGGTAGCAATTCGCACAGGTATCGAGTAGCCGTTCCGTCTCCAATGAAGCAGCAAGAGGCCTCGTGAAGCTTGCGATCTCTTCGCCCGAACCAAACCTTCGGTTAGCAAAAAGACCATTACCAATGCTCTCGCCTTTGCTGTTGGTACAGATAGCCGACTTCGAAATGTAGTAAGGTGCCGGTACCGCCACGGAAGACCCAGGTTCGCCTGACATGACGCGAGTTAGTAGATAGATACTTAGTTGGTGTCGTTAGAATGATGGGGTTCAAGTCAAAGGGTTCAGACGCGTAGCGTGCGACGTCATGTTGTCTGAAAACAGCGTTCATCTCGCGTGAAAACGTGAGTTTCGCGACTGACTAGCTCGATTAGGCCAAGGCCAACAAGCTGCCCATGCTCCTACCCCTCACCTTCTCAACACACTTCCAACAAGAGAACATTGCATCTACACATATTCCTTTGGTTTTAACGTCTCGTTTTACTTGAATATAGGTTAAGGGTCGAGCATTGCGACATGCCCACGTTCCGAATTCCACGTCGCTGATTAGCCAGACGCATCCAAGTTGTAGGCATGATGCGAAACAAAGAAACTACAGATAGCATTCTTGTCGATCTCACAAGCAATTTGATGTATACAGCTGTCGAGTGTCCAATTGCAGCATTGGTGATGAACCAAGGGTACGTCACAGCCAGGGTTTCGCGCGGCGGCACAGTCCGTCATTCCCGCGGCCGCGTCGCAGACTCAACAATCATAAACTTTGTAACTGTCTTCAACTCGACCGCTTTTATTCAATTCATTGACATACGCTCTTAGCAGTAAGTATACTATTACCCGTGTACACCCTGTGGAAAGCTGGTACGATGACATAGTTAGGTTGATCTTCCTGGCACGACCACCGCCCCACCGCTGCCGACGCTTCTGCATTAGCCTCCGTATCGTACCCGCTATATTGCGCGACCGAGAATGCCACCATACGGGACACCGAAGAAGGCATGGGGCAATTCGTCAAACCCAAACAAGAACAGCTTCGTTCCTACTAACGAGACCCTCGAAAACGAAGTCGATGAGGAGTACCGCACTCGAGCGACGAACGACCCATATACACACTACATCCTTAAGACGGGAAAGCACAGGGGAAAGACCTTGAAGCAGGTCCATGAAGAAGGCCGCAATGAGGGCTACCTTAATTGGATGCTCAGAACACCAAAAGCGTGCAAGGACCTGGACGGGGAGCATATTGTGAAGAAGGGGTTGTTATACTGGAAAGAGCACGCCTCCAGCGCCGAGCCGGCGAAAACGCCGACAGAACCCTCTTCCAGGAGAGACAGTGCAGCTTCTGGGACGGAAATCTCCCGATTCAAAGACACTCAAGGAATGCAGATGACAATCACAGGCGGGGATGTTGCAGGTCTTTTTCACATGAGGGAGAATCAGCTCAAGACTGCCGGGGTGAAAAGAAAGTCCAACTACGTCATGTACAGCAAGCGATACTGGAGCAACGTGTACTCCTTGAAAGATGTATACAACGCAGCCGTCCGTACACCAAACTGCCCTAGGGACGAAACTCCTGATCAGGCTCTGGAGCGGTACTTCGAGAAGGTGAAGAGATGCGGTCACGGAACTATGCTCTTTATGCCAGAGTGTTGTGAGTGCTTTGAATGCGAGAACCTTCGCGCTGGTCCGACACAAGGAGGCCTACGTTTTGTTTCGGAGTTGCAGATGGAGCGGCTCAAGCAGATGCAAAAGGAGCAGGAGAGAGAGGACAGTAGATGGATCGGGATCGAGCCTTGGATGGGCGATTATGATTAGTGAAGATGCGAATAGAAAGACCGTGGGCAGCTGATGTGCTCGATACGGGATGTGTTCGTTATTTGAAACTACATATAAGTTTCAATGACCGAAGAGGTGGCTCACAGTGTGTTATGAGGCCGATATGCAATTTTCAGTGATTGGACAGGTGGACCAGAATGTGGTGTTGTAAGACTGAACGACTTGTAGAGTGCTTGTCAAACAATGGCCGCAATTTGCATTCGTTGCGCGACGCCTGGAGTGCATCGCGACCTAGATCTCTGTATCCATGAATGGAAGCTAATAACGCGTATATGTGATCAAGTACAGATGTAGCATCGCCTTCATATGCCCTTTCCTCTCCCACTCATCATATCGGGTGTGTAGCCTTCCTCTAAAATCAGTTAGAAGATGGCTAAGTCTGGGCCTCGCCTTCTTCTTTCACATCACATGTGTGAGAAGAGGGATGTTTTGATTACGATAAGATGATCCGAACTTTTACTGCATCAGCACACGTACTTGCTCCGTCTCACTTTGTTATAACGCCATGCACCAGATTTTCCCACCTGCTCACTCCGATGTAAACAGTCGCCTGAATGGCTAGCATGGAAGTAGGCTACATTATCCTACTTTTGCGTGGCCTAGGAAAGCGCGGTCTTTCTCCAGCTTCTAGTTGGGTATGGGCTTACCTTGTCTACGTGAAGGTGAGTGGTGAACCTGTCCAAAGCCCCACAAGCTCTCACCGTCACCACAGCTTTGCTTAGACAGCGACTTCTCTCACTACGCCAGCGCAGTAGTAAGGCGCCTGCCTATTTCAGTTCGTCCTCAGGCTTTCTACTCTCTTCTCTTGACACCACACTTCGAGTTCAATCTTCCTACCTCGCAGACGAGCATCGCTCTTCAGTATCATCTCTTGAAGTCACATCACAACGTTCCCTTACACGACACCACCATCATCAGCATGCCTCCCAAAGCTTCCACCGAAAGTGGCCAGAAGGTGGTACCAGCAGATTGCGTCTCTGTCCTCCTGATGGCTATAGGTAGCACCACCATCTCCAAGGCACAGTATGAGATGATGTCAGCCCTCGACGGCACCCGAACTGCGAGCTCGTTCGAACATCAGTTCCGCACGATCACGGCTAAGGCCAAGGAGCTGAAAGCTCGTGCTGAACAAGGCGAGACTTTCCAGCCCGTGGCACCGGCCAAGAAGGGTGGTAAGTATTTACAGTCCTTCACTACACGCTGGTCAGGCTTCTACCGACGCAAAACTAACACTGTACAGGTCAGACTACCCCAACAACCGCCAAGGCAACTCCTAAGAAGAGAAAGGACATGTCTTCCGGCTCCGAGGACGCTACCCCGTCTAAGAAGAAGACGGCGACTCCCAAGTCCCGTGGCAAGAAGGCTCAGACCCCGGTAGAGGACACCATGGAAGAGGACTTCCCCGATGACGCTGAGGAATTCATCAAGAGAGAGAAGAAGTGGGAGGAGGATGTCTTCACCTGAAGCATCCAGTCTTGAGCAGACGGATGGAATATGACATGACATGCAAAAGACCGTGAACAGGGTGGAGTTGCGTCTATGACCACGTGGGTCACATGGTTGAAAACTGCGGTGAAGCCAGATGCACCACACGCATGTATGTGAAGAGAATTATAAGGATCATCAACGATCTTCCATAGTCAATGGAGCATTTCTCTACGTCTTCCTTGCTCATGACTTGTGTTTTATGCTCCAACTTTCACAACGACATCAGCACTTCAGGTGTACAAGCAGTTGTAACACATGAATGGGGAGCCTGCAGCACGATGGGATAACCCCATTCAACAAAAAAGCTCAACAGTCTGGAGCCTACGTCGACGTTAGATCACCCACTTTGCATGTTCTTATATTAATGTAGGCTGCAGACCTGTTCAGCATGCGTGCGGCTTCCGTGTCTCTATGACATCCTCTTCCAGTTTGACTTCTTGTATCGAGAGAGATCGATACCACAGGCTGCTGTTAGCGACATGTACGCCCTGCAGGATACTCCCTACTTCCATACCATATGACATCGTACAATTAACGCCGGTCATTTGGGTTTCAGCGACCTTCTTGTCGTCCTTGGTCCCAACGTTGCCGATGCTGGGCGTGCATGCGATTATCTGGAAGAATGTAATAATAACATGATCCAGCTTACCATAAGCAATAGGCGCATGCTGCTAAGATGTGCGCAGACGGCATGATCCTGCTCGACGTACCGCTCTGGCATATCCGATGCGCATATGCATCTACCAGGTACGATATGATCTTTTAAACGATAGTCACCGCTTCATTCTCCAACTTTGCATCTTGCTGTCGGTCATTTTCGTCAAGGCCAGCCCACAGTCAAATCTCCTTTGGGTGGGGCCCAAATCTCGGGCCGTCTGCACCCCCATCGGCTCCGTGCTAAAACCGTAGGCTCATCACCGGTGTCGCACCGACCACCCAAGTCTCGCCCCTAGGCTGGCAAAGTCTTCCAGGGAAGGTCGTAGATCGCAGTCATGTCGGCGCATATCGATAGGGGGAGATCAAGGCGTCGATTGGAGTCGCCCTGGTGGAGGATGACGTCGCCCCCGGCGGTTAAGGTCATGTGCGAGACCGGCGTTCGCATAAGGTGGTGGTGGAGCTGACATGTTAGGCGAGGCAAAGTTACAGAAGATGGCAGGTGCCGGGGGTGGCCGAGTAAGCAGGGGAGACCTTGGCGCCAATGCAGGTACAGCTTCGACGCCTGTAGTTTGCGCCAGCAACTTTACTCAACATCCACATCTCGAACGACAGTCTGTCACCCTCTTCTTGTAGTCTGCATCGACACCTCGTGTTCCTGCGCGGTTATGCGGCAGCAGGATGGCAGCAAGGCCCCTGAATTTTCCCCGGATTATTGGGTGGCTTCCTTCTAACCTCCAAACAGTTTAGCATCGTGGCACGGCGGCCGTTGGTGTGCTCCTCATGCGCCGGGATGCATCGTCGGTGAGTGGCTCCTGGGCTAGACGCTCGCTATGATCCTAGGCGAGATGCCTCGAGGGCTGTGCGAACAGAGGGAAAAGGGGGCTCCTGGCCAAGCGTCTCACTGGCGAACGGCCGATTGGGCGCATGAGCATCCTCATCCATTAGCTCCAGAGCGAGCTATACTGCTTTCGTCCGGCAATTTTGCATCTTCTGCCGTTGCTTTGGCGTCTCGATCCGGTCCAGGTAGCCGTTGGGTGTCAGCGTATTCTTTATTATACCGCGTCGCCCACCGTCGTCTTTCCTTCTTCACTCCCACGTCGCACTATCGCTGTACACAGTCACTCGTTCTTTATCCAACTACATATACCCATACAGCTACTACAGTTCTAATACCCTAATCACCAATCCAACTACCGTCACCATGCGCTTCTTCGAGACCATCCTTTCCGCCGCGGCCTTCGCTGCCGCCGTCGCTGCCCTCGAGATCAACGACTTCCCTGCTGAGGGTGTTGTTGCTGGCCAGACCTACACCATCACCTACTCCCCCGCGGACGACACCCCCACCACCTTCATCCTCCGCCAGGGACAGTCCACTGACCTCGACACCGTTGCCACTCTTACCAGTATGTACCCAATTTGACTATGATTTGATCTTTCAATTCTAACAGAACTCTAGCTTCCGCTACCGGTGGAAAGTTCGAGTGGACCCCAACCAAGTCTCTCGTCAACGAGCCCGACTACGCTCTCCAGATCCAGCAGGGAACTACCATCAACTACT
This sequence comes from Alternaria incomplexa, assembly GCF_024043165.1. Classification (NCBI taxonomy): domain Eukaryota; kingdom Fungi; phylum Ascomycota; class Dothideomycetes; order Pleosporales; family Pleosporaceae; genus Alternaria; species Alternaria incomplexa. Next base: position 222,560 of record NW_026249854.1, read on the forward strand.
CCGCTCAGTTCCCCCTCTCTGGTGGTGCTGAGGAGGATGACTCCCCTGTCTCCTCTGCCGTCTCCTCCGCTATGGCCTCTGCTTCTTCCGCTACTGCATCTGCTGCTTCTTCCGCCTCTGCTGCCCTCAGCAGCGCCATTGAGAGCGCCAAGTCCAGCATGATCACCAGCGCTGCCTCTGCTTCCGCCACCATCAGCCCCTCCGCTGGCGTCAACTCCACTGTCACCTCTGCCACTCTTACCCGCTCTGCCTCTTCTTCCGGCTCTGCCACTGGCAGCGCCAGCCTTCCTGAGGTCACTGACTCTGGTGCCAACATCCGCAGCCCCGTCGCTGCCATGCTCGGTGCCGCCGCCGCTTTCGCCTACTTTGCATAAGCGTTTCCCTTCACGACCTTATACTATAATTGTCCTTTTACGACATGTTAGCATTGGAATCTGTGGAAACCCCCTCTAGCATCTATTTCAATTTGAGTCACGCGAGCATTGGCATCCGTGATGGGTGTGTCTGATGGGAACGCTATGCAAAGAGCTTGTATAGACGTAGCAGAAAATGATAATATGGAAGCATTTGCCTACTCATCCATGATCTTGCAAGTGATGCGTGCAATCACACCATGCCTCTCGTCTCATGATGTATCAGATGTAGTTTTGCTTGTGCGAGCACAGGTGCTTCCGACCTATGCGCACTTACCGTGAAACATCCGTTCCGCTTCCCTGCTTCTCTTGTTACTTCCGCAATGCTTGGAAGATCTCTATCATCGTAGCACAGACGTCACAATCAATCATCCGCGTGGTACCGCATCCATCATGTCTCAACGGTACCGTGGTACGAAGCTGTCATTATGCGTCGCATGCGCGCTATCCCCGCATGTCTATCACAGCAACCTGGTAGTACACAGTAGGTACTGGGGTCAATCACTCTTTGGCGTGTGCGCAACATGACGTCGCGTTTGGCGCGTGTCAAGAGCCTGAAACGCGGAGTTGAAGATCACATCTTGTCGTTCGTCGCGCCAGGAAAACTGTGGTTGACTGACCAGGTGACCCCACAGCGGGATTGTTCCCCACCTCTCCACAGATGCATCAAGCAAGCTGCAAGAACCCGCTGCTCATTGCCACACCGTAACTACACCCCAGCGATTCTCTCTTCTCTGTCGCATCTATCGCTTGAAGTCTTCAACATTCTGTTGCGTCTTGACAAGCACACAGCCCCAAGGACGCGAACAGCAGCAGCACCCGCATCGCCACCATCAGCTAGTTTCTAACCAGCCGGCGTACACCGAGTTCCACCATCACTAACTACAAGGACTGCGCAAGCCTACCAAGCAAGCCACCTGCTTACCAACCCAAAAGAGAGTAGACATGTAGCACTGCCTGCTGCCGTGTGTTGCGCGTCAACTGTCTTGTATCACGCGGTCAACTGCGTTTTGATCGAACCAGGACTTGCCACGGCTTGCACACGCTAGCGCCGAGTAGTGGCGGCCAGGCCGAGGCTGATATGCTATTAGCTTTGAAAGAGATGGATTGATACGTTGCATACCGAAAATTTCAAACGGACCTTCTTGCCAATGCGGCGGCGCTGAAAGATATATTTAGTTTGTAATCGTAAGAGAGGCTAGCCAAAAAGGCTTGAACGGATGGTAGAGCGGTCGCGAGCTGGGAACTAATGAAGCGCAGCTGGAGCCGAACCTTGAAGACTATAGCGAGTCTTCGCCTTTGCTTAGGCTCACCGTTCAGAATACACCGGTGTACTCTTGATCCTGCAAGCCTTTCGCCATTCCTCAGTCCGCGCCATACGCGATGGCTACAGTCTAACGTTGGGCATCATTAAATGCCTCAATGCTTACGTAGCCGCTTTCCTCGCTTTCGATAACCGACATTGTTGCATTCGCTCGTACTTCGGTATTATGACCAGGTTGTCAACATATCAGTAACCTTCGCTTTTACCTAACAAGTTGACTCCAGCTTGACTAGGACACCAGGACCGTTGCTGCAATGACGATCACGACAATGCCAGGAGCCGAGTTGAGTATAACGTACTCCACCACATCATATTTTTTCCAAAGGAATCAGTCAGCTCTTTCAAGCTCGTAGCTAGAACTGTGTAACCACATAGCTGGTGCCATGCCATGGTATCCGCAAACTCGACATTTTCTCTATCTTTGCGCAATTCCGTCATGCAAGCTCCCATTAATTGTCAAGGTCCTACCGCTCTCTCCCCTCACCCTGGTAACTCTTTCTCAGTCCAAGTGTTGGCCCAAAACATTCCAGTGTCTGTACCTGAGCAACTCGTATCGACTTCCACCACTCTTTCTGTGGAGAAAAGTTCGCCCGTTGAGCCCATTACCCTCCTCCTCCTTCTTCTCCTCGCTCTACACAAATAGCACTCCCGCAGCCCCAGCCATCGCCCCCGCAAAACCCATCTTCTTAAGACCTCTCACGGGAACCGCAGCACCGGTAGCCTCCACAAGGCCTGAAGCACCCGTAGCGCTCTCTGTACTGCTTCCTCCACTCCGCGTTCCCGTCACACTCTGTGAACTTGCATCAAAGCTCGCAGTCCTCGAACCAACAGCACTTTGAATACCAGTGATCACTGTAACATCTTCGGTCACTGTGTTGGAAGGCACAGGTGATGCTGTATCGACTGCCAGACTCGGTGCTCCAGCTATTGATGTTGGGAGCGAGGTTGCCGGTGTACTGACGCTGTTGTCGACGGTGAAGGCGTCACCCCATGACGGGGTTGGAGACGCGGATGGGAGCAGGTTCTCTGTTGATGTTTCCGCTGCGGGTTTGACGGCGAAGGGCTCACCCCATGACTGTGTTGTCGCGGACGAGATACCAAGAAGGGAGAGCAGAGTCGTCTTTCGGAGGGAGGATTTGCGCATATTGGCGGTGTTTGCTCGGTATGTCTTGAAACTTCGTTGCTGTCTCTCCTCGATGCTTGAAGCTTGCGTAAGTTGTTCTTGAGATGCGTACACTGAATGACAGGGTTTCAAGCTTCACGGCGATGGCTTCTTTTTACTTGGATGCCAGGGGACCCTGCGCTCATCCCGATACTCCGGATCATCACTATCCACCCAGGAATTGCCTTATTGAGCGTGTAGTACTCACAAGTCTGACGTAAGTTTCCAGCACAAACAGCGATGCGTATCGCGTTAACTTGGTGAGACAGCCAGCCTCCTGGTTTCTGATAGGCTGTCAGTCCGGATGGGTGGTGTCTGATTGGTCGAGAAGGTTTAGTGCTGTCTCGTTCGGGTCTCCGCAATGCTGCCGCACGCGAACCACTGCCGGACCCCGAGATTTTGCGATGCCGAAACGACGCGCAACATCCTGCAGTGTGATATGCACTCATTTCTATTGTAGGAGAGGTGCATATTACGAAGATTCTGGTGGCTTGCTGTGGCGTTGGGATCTACCATCGGAAACCAAGACACCAACCAGTCATCGAAAACTTACGACAACAGTTGCAATTGCACTACGGACAGCTTACTAGGAGCCTAATCCATCTCTACTCATCAAACTTTCGGCCAGGAAAGAGCTCCACTACCATTTGACAAGATTCTGCACTTGAACAGGCATACCAGTCTCCATGGAGCGATTTGCACCAACACCGACAAGGACAGCATTACCGCCATCCCGAATGTACGCAGCGCGTTTGAAGCTGTCTTCACCATCGCTGGTAGCGATTACATCTCGCAGAAGCAGAGGGTCGCCCCCTCCGTGGCCGCCTTCGCTCTTGACAACATCAACGACATAAGGCTGTCCCCACAAGGGATACACCACAATATTCGTCTTCTCCACGCCGCCTTGGATGTAATTTGCTTCGAGCTCACCGAGCCCTTCATTGGTGACAGTTTCCCCACCCGCTGAGTATCCGCCCTCAACGACGTTTATCTCGATGCGGCCCTTGCTACCATTGAACACGCAGCGATATCCCTCCCATGGCGCATACGCATATGTGTTGTAGGTCATGACGGCTTTATTCTTGTACTTGATGATCATAGAGAGATTGTCTTCAATAGTGATGCCATCAGCGAAGCAGTTGCGGTCACGGATGTAGCCATCCTCGTGCTCAGCCTCGAGGTACAATTTTTTCAACTGGGCGTTCTGGTCGATATGAATCGCAAACGGGTCGTCTTTCGCAGCCTCGTTGTTGAGATAGCGTTCGCCTAGATTCTTCTCTCCTCTTCGCTCAGCGTTTTCTCTACCGTAGAAACGTAAGCTACCGACGCAGTAGACCATCTCGGGTTCCGTGTTCAGCCAGTAATGTACCAGGTCGAAGTGATGAATGGACTTGTGCATCTGGATACCACCACTGGTGTCTTTGTTTCGATGCCATCGTCGCATGAAATCAGATCCATGTGCACAATCCAGAATCCAGTCCATATGTACCGTTGAGATCTCACCGACAACGCCCGAATCAACAAGCTCGCGTAGCTTCGTATGATGAGGCGCATATCGATAGTTGAAGAGAACACGGACTTGCTTGCCTGTCCTCTTCTCTGCATCGATCATGGCTTGCAGCTTCTCTTCGTCGATAGTCATCGGTTTCTCGGTAATCGCGTCGCAGCCCAGCTCCATAGCCCGGATACAGTATACATGGTGGAACTTGTCGATGGTGGTGACGATTACGACGTCGGCCGTTTGCTCTTTGACCATCTTGTCAAAGTCTTCTGCCTTGTACATTGGGACGCGTTCGCCGCCAATCTCGGCAATGCGATCATTTGCAGCCTTCATGCGCGTCTCATTGGTATCGCATATACCAACGACTGTGGCGCTCGATTTGAAGTCTTGGATGATGCTTTGGTAGTAGAACGCGGATCTAACGCCCATGCCCACAATGACATAGCGCTTGATCTGCGGAGAAGTCATGGCTTTGGGAAGGAGGCTTGGATGTTGAGAATTAGGATACAATGGTGCTTGGATATGAAACTGGCGACAACCAGAGTGGCCTCACACCCACCTTTATACGATATCTTACTTGAGTCTGCATGATTCAACGTGAATTGGAACTATGCATCGTTAATAGCAGAGCATCAAATCAGAGGTCTCCGTGACAAAGTCAACTGATGGTGTCCAGTAATCGGGTCTTTCGTCGCAGGTGTTCAGGTGGAGCAGTGGAGTGTGGAGAGTGTAGGTAGCTACGTTTGCCGACCCAGAAAGAGACTAGTGGCTATGTCACCCCGCAGTCTTCTCCAATGACAAGAGTGGAGAAGCGGCAACATCCCAATTTGGGTCGGCACAGGGAACAGCGAACGAGAGATGACCAACAACATTCATCCAGGTGTCGTGCATAGTTATGGTGGGTCATCGTTTAGTGGTGCGGGGTAGATAGTGGTTACTCCTTCTGGGGCGGGTACAGCAACACATCGACACTGCTCCCGCTTGTTACACACTTCGATCGGCTAATGGCTCTGGAATTCTGCTGCAAACATGGAGATTGTATGGCATTCGGGAGGGAAAGCACCGAAGAAACGGACGGCTGCAGCATGCTCCACTTGTCGGTCACGCAAGAAACGATGTTACCATTTTGAGGACCGCGGGTATCGAAGAAAGGAGCGAACTTGCGGAATAGGAAGTCGAGTGCAAGAGCCTCATCTGTACACTGATATAGGCGAGCCCATTCCAAGCCCCGGTCGCGTGAGCGAATACAACCCTGAATCCGTCCTCGCAGCTCTATCAGAGGACGCTGAGCCAGGATCAAGCGCCTTGAATCAGACAACACACGCGACATCATCTCAACCTACACCACAGGCTATGGTACTCACTCCTTCCGCCGCATACGAAGCACAGCGCCGATTGAAGTGGTACGAGCAACATAAGATCCGGATCACCACGCCGAGCCTATCCGAGTCGTATCGAAAATATCTCGAGGAAGAAGGAGCTTTCGCGTCACTACCCAAAACCACAACAGACGCTCTCCTACCCTTGTACATTTCGACGTTGAATGACCTCACTCCCATCACGGATGGCGCTGCCGTCTTCCGCGATCACAGTAATGGACAAGCGTCTATCTACTTGGTCAGGGCGATATGCCTTGTCGTCTGCAAAATAAAACACGCAGCTCCTTTCTTGCGTCTGACTGATCACGGGCCTTTACACGAACCTCTAGAGTTCGCGTCAAAGCTTCTAGCTGGACTCGATGCTGCTATCAAAGCAGGTTTAGAACCTAATCGCATCATCAAGATCCAGATCTTAGCACTGATGCACCTGCATAACGACGGATTAGCCGGCGTGGATCGCGCGTCCAGTTTTCTGTCGCAGGCCATATGCGAAGCATGGTCGATGTGCATACATCTGAAGATACCTGGCAACTCTGACAACGACGAATGCAAGTATCTATGGTGGTCACTGCGGAACTTTGATCGCCTTGGTAAACCCATCATGGCAGCAGCGCCCTTCTTCATCGACGATGCAGATATCGGTGTTGAACGCATAATACCGAAGAGAGACGACTACCGCTCTCAAATCATGGCTGTCTCTCTCGCTCTTGGAGACCTCATGACCACCGCAACTAGAGCTTACAAAGCTGGAGCTACAACGGCGGTCGATAGTTGCTGGGATTTCCCTTCGCTATCGGAAATTACGAGTGGGAGTAATTTCGATCAGTTCCACATGTCGCATCGAGGTAAGACACTTGCCGACTTGACCCTTCAATCTACTTAAAGCAGCAGTATATCTGGAGACATGGTATCACGTTGCCGCCATGCTATCCTGTCGCTACAGTGGACCAGGCACCGGACAATACAACCGACGTCTTGCGTCCGCGGATAGAGTGCTCGAGATAGTCTCTCGTGAAGGGTGCGAAGGCCTGCCTCCGCTCCCACTGGTTCCTTATGCCATGTCCATGTCCACAACGGTCATCTACCGAGCCTTACACGATCGTGTAAGAGACATTGGTAAAGCACGAGTGGATCTTCGCCAGTGCTGCGATACCCTCGATGACCTCAGTGAGCGATGGACTAGCGTGAGAGGCGTGGCCAAGCTTGCAAAACGGCTTTGCAGACTGATAGGCGACGGTGCACACGATAGCTTGCGAGACGGGCATCCAGGTGGTAGTACCACATCCAACAGCACAGTCTCAACTCTGGCCATACCAGCCAACAACGACGCTGTTACGGACCAGGTAGGAGTTTCATATAGCGATGAGGCTTTCCAAAGATATCTCACCGACATCTGGCCAAACTTCGATGCATCCTACTCTCAGTTAGATTGGGCATTCCAGGACTATGGCTTGGACATGGAATTCCCCAGTCCGTACGATGACTTGCAATCTTGACAAGTTCAGAGTTCGACAAGAGATTGGTCGACAGCACAGTCGGCATGGATACTTCAAAGAATTGCATAAGAAACTCGTGAATTCGTTGCTTAATCATCCTAATCAAAGAGCCTGACCAACCGGTCTATTGCCTAAAAACTCGCCATTTTGCGCATGCTCCACGCGAGGCGGGCTATACGCAACATACTCTTGCTGCTGAACCTGCCCTTGCTTTTGTGTATTACTGCCTACATCGCCCAAGTTTAACCCATCCCTCTTCCCCGCATCCAACTCGCTGGGCGGTGGCATCTCTCTGCCGTCGATTTCCCAGACGTTGGCACTGGTCGGCATCTCGTTACTTTCTGGTATCTTGGAATCCATGTATTGGTGGTATTGTGCTGGTTTCTCGTCGGAGTATCGGGGTGCCGGAGTGGTACTAGATAGAGAGTGACGTGCAGCGACGGCGCCGGCACCGGCACCGATTGCTGCTGCGCCTCCAAAGGTTGATGTTGATGCCCATGGCGCCTGACTTCCAGACTCCATAGGAGATACAGGAGACATCATTGTCGTTGGTTGTGTTGAAGACCTGTCGGTTTGCGTGGGAAGAGTATTGGTGGTAGAACACGTGTTTGGATGCGGGATATGGGTGTATGCGCTGTTCGTCGGTGGGGAGTGGTCGGACGAAGAAGATGCTGCGGGGCTGGCCTCTTTGTCGTTCAAAACCGCGCTTCTGGATTTCTTCTTCCGGTGACGGAGGAGAAGGAGGACGAATATGCCAATTAGGGCCAGAGCTGCGACCCCTCCTACTACCACGCCAGCGATTAGACCTGTTGAGGGGCCGGAACTTGAATCTGAGGATGATGCGCCTGCGGCAGCTGCACTCGACGACGTTGGTTCTTGCGATGCGGTGCTTGAAGCTGCGCCCGCAGTTGACGATGGCTCTGTTGTTGTCGGTCCGGTGCTCCTCGCTGTACTGCTTGCCTCCTCTGTTGCACTCGTTGCCGTGATCTCAGCCGCAATGCTCGTTGGATTCGCAGGTGTTGGTAAAGCATTCACCACACTACCCGCTACGCTCTCGATGACAGCTGTTGGTACCGTAACGCCATTGCTCGACAGCACTGACGAGACATCGCCAACGATGCTGGATAACAAATCGCCAATCTGTCTCCGTTGACGCTGATGGTTCCTCTGCACTTCCTCCGCGCCAATGCTACCTGCCGCAAGACAATACTCGCTCGTATAACTCTCGGCGGTCGAACGATCCGGGTGCGATGTTGGATGCGACGCGTGGTTGTCGAAGCATGAGACGCGCCATAGGTACTGTTCGCACAGGCACGTATAGTCGGGAATCGGGGTGGTATTGCAGGGAAAGTAGCCCTTAACGGCGGATATGCAGGAAGTTATTGCACTAGATTGGTCAATGTCAGTAAACTTCGCTCCTGTTGACCAATTCGCGGTTGAGAATGCATAATTACATCTGTTCATGGTTCGCGCCCTGACCAGCCGAAACAATGGGCCATCGCAGCGCCGGCACGAGCTTGAGCAGGACACCAAGCATCATCAGAAGCGTTGTTGACGGATGAACGGACCCGGTTGAAGCGACAGCACCATGAGCGCTTTAACGTACTAGCCAGACCTACTTTCATCAGGCTTGCGAAGTGGCGGTAACCGGGCGTTCCATTCGTTGATCCTGCACCGGCAGAAGCGGGGACACCGACCCATCTATGCAATGCTCTGTTCCGAGCACCCGTCTCGCGATAGGAAACCTGTTGGCCATCGATGATGTAGGTGTGGAGGTGCGGCTTACCTGTGGCTGGGTAAACCAGGGGATCCGTGAGGTTTAACTGGTGGGGAGCTCTTTAGCCTCGTGCGCTAACGGGCTGCCCTGATGGCATCGCAACGTGGAGACGATGAGTTTGGGCATGATCACCGTTTGTGAGACGAGAACGCGTCGAGCTAGGATAATTGACGTGCGCAATTGTGCTACGAGCGTCGATGCACCGCCACACCTGTAGTGTTCTGGGCCCGCGTACTCTGTATAGAATGTGGATTTGTGATGCTTGGGGTATGGTAGAAAGTGAACTGCCGACTCCAGAATGATGCTCCGCTGAAAAGAAATGGGTATTGAAGCACTGCCACAACCGTCCTCCAGGCCCTGGAAGTGTCCATTGAGAGACATTCAATAGAATCTTACTTCCCGTTGGTACCATCACCGTGACCTTCCAACCGGTTTACCAACCTCTTGACGCCACTCCACTCCTCGCTACGTGTCTGGACACCTCCAAGATCATCGCCCACCTCGAAGATGGTGACGACGCCATCCATGCCTCCCACTGCAACTCTGCGCCCTTCGTTCCTTTCCCATGCCAACTTGTTCAGACTCCTGTTCATGTAGCCAAGACCAGTTGGCATGTTCGTAAACGCGCCACGCTTACCGTCACTGGGCTTGACCGATTGAACAGGAACCTCGACATCTACGTTGATATCCCAGACTTCGAGACTTCCCGCTCCGTCGACAAGCGCGAAGACGGAGGGTTTGACAGGCGACCATCGAACGTCATAAACGAGATCTTCGCGTGCAATGTCGAGAACGGGTGTTACTTGTTGCGTTGCACCAGGAAGTGTTGGGTTGGTAGCGCCTGTAGCAGCCGGCGGGCGGACCTTCCAAAGCTTGACGCTCCAGTCGACACTCGACGACAGAACAAGGTCTCCTAGATCGATCTGACCCTTGGCGGGATGGAAGTCTAGACTCATAACGGGCGCAGCATGGCCAGCGTACTTTACGCGGCCGTCTACACCTGCTTTCGCACCGGCTCGGTCATAGCGATGACATGCGTAAATGGTACCCTCTTCTGTGCCTGCGAGGAAGTAAGTTGGATCCGATTGCGGGAAGGCTATGCTGGTCACTGCCATATCGTCTGTCTTGGCTGGCGGTGGTGATGTCAATTCAAGGAACTCTTGGGGCTGTGAAAGCATGTCAACAGTCCATCCACACACAACACCATCCGTCGAACACGAGATGATGTTGTTTGCGTTCTGCGTTCCGACAATGTCTAACGAGTAGACGGGATGTGTGTGACCGGAGCCAGTGAGCGGTGTCTTCTGCACTGGTGCGGACTTCGCGCGAGTGTCCCATAGCAGCACTTGCCCTGAGTATGCGCCTCCAACAATGAGATTTGGGTGGAACGGGGAGAACTTGGCGGTAAGGATATCGGACTGCGCATGGAAGATGTACTCGGGTCGATCGTGCATGTGCAGGTTCCATACTTGTACGAGACCGTCAGGGTCGTGTGGCGCGGACGGGTTCTTGGTGTACGAGGCCAGGACGAGTTCTGGGAACTGTGAAGCATGTCAGTGATTTAATCGCCAGACGTCACTGCACTCCATACCTTTGTTGAGAAGCCCAGATCTGAGATCATCCTCTTCTTGCTCCATCGCTCATCCCAGAACTGTGCAATCTCCTTGATGCGGCGACCCTTCTTGCCTCCACTTGAACCGTAACCCTCATCGTCGTCGTCGACGTCTACACCACCGTTTGCGTAATCTGCCAAGATATCGTAGCCAAGTTGTTGGTCGAGCGCTCGCTCCAACACCTTCGTGCTGCGCTCGACGAAGCCGATGAACTCCTCCGAGTTTTCGACAGCCGTCAATTCTTCGTTTGTGAGGGTCTTGAACGGGAAGTTCTCTTCTGACCCTGGTTGCTGGGCACCCTCTTCGGGCGCTTGTTGCAGGACCTTGAGCTCCTCCTCAATTTCCTTGCGCAGTTGCGCTCGGATCTCCTCGTCCCTCTCCTTCTGTCTCCGGCTCAGCCTCTTGCTCTTGGGTGACCGCGTAGGGCTCTCGTCGCGCTCTGTGTCGCTTCCGCCAATTCCTCGGTCTTTCGACGGGGTCCACTCTATGCTTGCTTGTACACCCTTGCTGTATGTAATGATTTCCTTCTCCTTCTTGACCTCGTTGGTGACCTGGCCGTCGGCCTCGTAGACTGTCGCTAGCGGAGCAAGCGAGAGAGTCTGCATCTCCCGGTCAACCATGCCGGTGAGGGATGGGAAGCCCGTGGATCCTTCATTGTCGCTGCTCAGTTGGCCTGCGCTGACTACCGATGTTGGGCGGGTTGGTCGTCCTGCGCCTGCTGGGGAGCCAGGCTGTGTAGAGCCGGGTCTACTCTCCCCAAGGATGCTATTGATGAGGTTGGTGACGTCGGTTCTGCGGTCGAGGTCTTCGCTGCGTCTTGGTGTCGGCGAGAGGACCTGTAATGTTAGTCAGTCACTGATGAGATGCAATTGGATATGTAACCTACTTCTCCTAGAGGACTACCAGTCGCGGATTGCCTGCTGGCTGACTCTGCCTTCCTCAGTTCTCGCTGGCGCTTGAGCTCGGCCAACTTGGCCTTCTTTGCGAGAATCTCATCGCGCCGCTGCTGCATTGTCGACTCCATGGCGGAGACGGGCGAGGTGGGATGCTTGGTTGAGTATGTGTCGGCGCTGTAGAAGACCTGAGCTGCGTCGTGTGTCCAGAGGCTGTTTCCTCCCCGCCTTCAGCTATCCACAGACAAAGGCAAGTGCAATGTACACAAAGGCAGGCGCGTCGGGTGATGCTGTCGCGCCAAGCGGTGGTGGTTCAGGGACGCACTAGCTCGCAGCCAGCGATCCCGACCAAATCTTGCGCCAGCCAACCTCAACTTTCACAGCTCAACGCCCAACATCTCGCATCCGCCCCGACGCCCTCGTACCGACTCTCCGGATCCCCTGCAGCGGTGACTTTTCATCGCCCGTCCGGAATACCTGCCATTGGACATATACAAGCTCGATAACGCCTATCGCAAGTCCTCGCACGACCCTCACCATGTCCACTTCCGTCGGTGTCAACGTACGCTCTGCCCCTCGAAGCGCTTGCCAAGGTCTCTAGCACGACCGTTTGGGCCTTCCGCTAGCTCCAGAAATGGAACAATCAGGCTAATAGTGGTATTTACAGGTCCTCCGATGGTCCGCCCTCGGATTCGGCGTCTTCTACGGTGCCTACCACCAGCTCTCATTATCCGCCGCCGATAGGGCAAAGGCCGCACAGAAGGACTGGGAGCACAAGGAGTCATTGATCAGGCAAGCAAAGCAACAATGGGCACGGGACCACCCCTCGGAACAGCCAAAGTCATCAGGCGGTACGTCAGACCGACGACACATGTCAAAATTCCCAACTTGGCCATGTGTATGATACGGCAGAATATATACTGACAACCAAACAGCCATCGCAGACCCGAAAGACCCCAACGCCGACCTCAACACACTCCTCGGCATAACCGACAAATAAGCGCACACCCAGAGTGATTCCGTTTCCTACGTCAGCATGGGCATAATGCGGCCGGATCCCATCAAGCCGAGAAGCGGCTGGGTGGGGAGAGCAGTCAATAGTGGTACGACATCTACGAGATACCAATCTCTTGTACTATGTACCTTTTGTACAACATAGACGTCGAGTTGGTCACGTTTTCAATATACATGCTTCAGTTCGATCTCTTCAAGCCTCGTTCGTATCCATATGTCATATAGTGCCATCGAAACCAGGCCAAGAATGGAGCAGGTTCGACTCATCGTGCGAGGACTGGAACTAATTCAGGAATCATGCCACCAGCGGGGTCATCACAATCCACGTGTAGACGTAGGACAGGCACAGAATATATGGAGAACCAGTTTATACTAACGTCGAATACGCCTTGAGCTACACAATTCATGATTATCACTGATTCGCACATTCCAGACATTGCATATTTCTCAAAAACCATAATTGTTGCCAATGATATATTCTATACATGTATCATCTCCACCCCCGACCCGCCATGGGCAGGTACTATGCTACACAGGACATCAAAACGCGCAGAAAAGATGAAAAGCGGAGCCGCGGAAAACGCCCTGCAACCCTTGGAAAACAGCAGGGCAACAGAAGAGTAGAAATGAAAAGCGTAGAGGAGCGGCCAAGGACAATATTAACAGACGGCGGCCAACCTCCATAACGCTTTGTCAACCTTGGCCCCAGCCCGACCGTTTGCCACGACCATCCTACGACGCCAGTCGGAAGAAGGGCCAAGGTCGTATAATCGCACATTTTCAAAACCTACAAGGAACCCGTGACGATTCGTTTCATTATCCAAACACCTATCTCTTACAATACCTCGCCCACAATCTTGGCTGCCTCCTTGTATGTCTTGAGCAGCTTCTCACACTTCTCGCGCTCGGCCTTGATTGTGTCGTCCTCGTACAGGAGCTCCTGAAAGAGATCCTCCTTGTACAGCGTTGACACGAGCCTATTTTGTACCACGTCCTTGGAGTGGTTGACGAGAAGATGCATAATCGCCTTGGGGACCTGGTCGGCGACGGTTTCCCGGACGATGTTGAAGTACGATGAGATGAGGCGGCGGATGAGCTCGGTTTCAAGGGCCTCGCGTTCCGTAAGCGCAGGTGCTTGCTCGGGGTTTGATGGCTGTTGGACATTAGCATACAGTCAGGGCAACATGTGTTGGAGAAACTTACAAAGCCGCCTTCGAAGTTGTCTCCTCCCATACTTGGACTTCGGGGAGGGGCACTCATGGCAGCGCTCAATGGCGCGTCATAGTCATCGGTGTCTGGTGGCATCATGGCCAATACATGAGCAGGCTGCTTGTTGTCGCCTCTCCGGATGCTCTGCGCAAAGCTGGGCTCGCTGTTTTGGCTGACGTGGCGGCTGCCAGGCCTGTTGTCAAGCGCTGCTTGTGCTGCTTGTTGTGGGTTGGCGTATGCGTTGTTGCTATCTTTGCTGAAGAAGTAGTTCAAGAAGCTGTCGCGTGCAGTACCAGGAGGTGACCGGTTGCGATTGTTGAGCGCGGCCGTGGTGCTCTGCGAGCCGTTCATCATCCGCCCGACGGCAGGCGACATGCTGCGGCTGGTTTGTGACTGGTGTTTCCGAAGAGGGAGAGCTTTGAGAGTTCCACCCTCGCCCCCTTCGCCCTCCTCGGCTTCTTCGCCATTAGCACCGTTCTGGAGTTCTTTCATCCTCCTCTGTTCCCGCCTCTTCTTCTCGGCCTCCATGGCGATCTTCTTTTCCCGCTGCTCCTTGTCGTTGATAACAGATGACATGGCGGCAGCAGCTCCAAGGAAGTTGGGGTGGTTTGTGTTGATGTATGCCCTTTGGATGTCGATGAGAGAAGCGACGTAACCTGAGCAAGGGCCAAGTTGCTCTCGTAGAAGGTCAGAGACGACCTCAATGAGCTTTCCTTGTAGCCTTGGGTACCTCGTCAATTCGGTAGAGCCGCAAGTGTGGCAGATCTTGATGAGTTCCTCGTATACAAGCTCCACGCAACGCTGACTGGGTATCTCCAAAAGCTTGATCTGCGGCTTTACGAGAAGGTCAAAGGCCAGCTCGGGGACGAACAGACTGGGCCTTGGACCAGTCGAGTTACGGATAGCCGTCCGGATGTCCAACACAGAGAGGTTCTGGGTTGGGTCCACCTGCTCGAGCGAGTTACCGAAGACAGAGTTGAAGATGTAGTAGATGCGGGCACCACCGCACAGCTCCTTGGTGGAGATCTCGGTGGAAGTACCGTCGATGGACGAGATGAAGGATGAAGCAAAGCGGGTCATGAGCTGCAGAATGAGCGAGCCGCGGTGCTCCTTTCCAGTGAAAGCCACGTCGCCGTAGCTTGCGAGCTCTTGTTGTGTCTGGCCCATGAGCGTGTTGAGGCGTGCCTTGATGTCTGGTAACCGGTCGCGAATGTGGGCCATGAGGGTCTGGTTGAGGCTTTTGGCAAGCAGCTGAGTACCGCATCGGTTGGCCATATTCCGGTACGCAGGGTGGTGTCGGAAGAAGTCCCGCTCGGCTTGCAGGGCATCAGAGAGCGACTTGTTGCCCTGGATGTCTTGTTGTGACCGGTTGACAATACCAATGAAGCCGAGCTTGAGAGGGTATACGCGGCCAGAAAGAATATCCATGGCGTTTGTACCGTGATCCATAAGATCCAGCTTTGTGAGGACACCGATGGTCCTCTTGCCCATGGGGTCGACATGGCGGGCCAGCTTCAAAGCTTCCGAGTTGACGAGATCGACGTTGGCGGGGGAGACGGCGAGGATGACACTGTTGGGCTTCGCAATGTACTCGGTGATGAGGTTTCGCGTCTGCTTCTCGATATCGGAGGGCTGATCGCCAATGGGCACCTGAGGGAGTTAGCTCCGGGTCCTGGCAGAAAAAAGTTGCCTGACTAACCTTTGTCAGACCGGGCAAGTCGACGAGCGTCAAGCTGAGGACGTGCGGGGAGTAGATCTTCAGGTTGATGGGCTGCCTGTTGATGCCCTTGTTGTTTCCTGCTATCCTCGACGTCTCGTTCTCGATCTCGCGTTTGACGTCGGCAAAGTCGTAGAAGCGCTGGCCCGGGATGTGGAGAAACTCTCCCCATTCTTGCTGGCCGGCTACGCTTGCGGGTGTGTGTGGTACGTGGACCTCGTCATCGTCGTCTTCGTCGCGTTCGCTCGGGAGGTTGATGAGCTGGAGGATGAGCGGCCGGCGTGTGACGATACCGCTGCCACGGGGAAGGAAGTCCTTGCCGACGATGTTCTCGAGTACCGACGACTTTCCGGATGATTGTGATCCTACGACGACCTGAGCCAGTTAGTAGGATGCCTGATAGATTGTGCAGAGCTTCGTAGAATCTGCTCTGCGCTCACCGCATTCTCTTCTCGGGCTGGGGCGCACATACAATCTGGGGTAAATCTAGGGAATCATTTCCAATTGTATTGAAGACCAGATCCTGCAGCCTGTTGACAATGTTGAGGAGCTCCTCGCCCAGCGACGCCATTGCGCTGGTGGTTATGTGTGGTTTCTCTGCTCCTTAAGGGTCCGGTTGTTGGTAGAACAGCCAAACAACACCGCGGAGTCGTGTGTGAGCCCGATGTCGTCCTGCGGCGTGGAGATAGTGTTGCACGGTGCAGATGCGGGATCGGCGAAGTGATCGTGGCTGATGGCGGCTTCGTCGGGTCAGAGGCTCGTGATGGAGTGCCTTTGCTGCAGCTCCGTCGTCACTTCGCTTGAAAGTTCCAAGGTTTGATGATGGTGCACGTGACGGCCAGCATGGCAATCCACCTGGCAGCCAACCCCACATTCAACATTCACATGTCTCCTTAATCTTAGGTCATATTGTTCATTCCTTTCGCATAAAGGAGGCAACACCCTCAGCCATGTGGCCACGTGCACCCGTGGTGTTAAAGCAAGCACACGGCTGCTGAAACCTCCTCTTCTGCTGGTCGCGAGCCCTGCGAACGCCACCACACGCGAGGCAGCATGCGGCTCGGCTCCAAGGCCGGACATGGTGTACAGGCTGCAGCAAACCGTATGTAGAGTGTGCACACGAGCAAATGAGTAACAGGACAAGACTTTTCCACCACATGAGCAGCATCAGCAGAGCCTGGTGATGCACGACCCGTGGTCAGCATTGGATATGGACAACATAAGACTGGCTGGCTTTGCAACACAGCTGGCGCACGAGTCGCCTAGGATTTCTCGAGGATATGTGGATTACACTCCCCTAGTCCGGCCACGTAGTATCGCATTACCTCTCTGGTCGCTGAGAAAGTACCATGGACACGCTGGCGTACGCTGGCTCGCGCTCGGGTATTGTCGGACCCCGGGATTTCCCTTGTACTAGGCGACGGCTATCTATCAAGCCCTCCAGCCTTATCTCGCTGCGAGACGCGGCCAGACGCGACAACACCAAATTATCAAAGAAGATCTCCAGCTCCTATCTCCGCATCTTGGGGAATGCACTGTGATCGTCAGGTCGCTTCGACGTCCTCTACCGCTAATTGGGAAAGGCTCATGTAGCCTCCAAGTCCCTGCGGAAGTCCGTCTCCGCATAAGCTGATAGGGTCTACACTGCTATGACTGATTCATTGTCTTACGACCAAGCTTCCTCCCGAGGGAAGCCTATCATTGTGATAAGCACTGTTATCATATTCACCGCAAACAAACCTTGGAACGCAGCAGGAGCGTTCGCACACCGACTACAAAGGTAGCGTGCCTTCTTCTCGTTTGTTCTCCCCCTTCCTAATCATCCTCACACCTCCACACCAACTTTCAGCCCTAAATCTATCCTGGGTTTCTGCCGCTTTCAGCTTTCGCCCACCTCGCTCGCATCATCTCCGACGCCTCCATGGCCCCGGAGTCTCTCACTCTTACTACCACCGAAGAACAGCAGAACGACGTTACAGTGGGGACTATCACTTGCACTGCACCTATCCCGTTTGGAGGGGATGAACAATGGCTCTACCTACCCGCAACCAAGAAGTTCGATCTGTCTCGGGGCTCACGGGAGAAAATGGTCTTCGAGTGCGATGAGGAAGATCGCAACCACACCGGCTTCATGATCGACCCTGGCAACTCGGTTTTGATTATTGTCGACATGCAAAACTACTTTGTTCACCCACTCTATCGGGATCACGCCGCAGGCATCGCCGCTATCGAGCCGACTCTGAAAGTCATCGAGAGATGCCGTAAAGAGGGGATCCAAATTGCCTGGCTGAACTGGGGAATCAGCGACCATGACTTGAAAAAGATGGCACCTGCTATCCAGCGAGGCTTCAGCAAGACTCTGGGATGGCACGTCGGACTTGGCGCACAGCTGCCCGATGGTCAGGGAAGGTGCCTGTTCAAGCGGACCTGGAACGCCGAACTCTATGATCCATTCAAGGCAGTCGCTCAGCCTGGCGATTTATTCTTCGACAAGACGCGCATGTCGGGACTTTGGTCTGAGAAGGAGCCTCTTCACGAGTACCTTCGCGCATCCGGCAAACAGACACTACTCTTCGCCGGTGTCAACACAGACCAATGTGTTTTTGGCACCGTGTCAGATGCCTACTCTTACGGGTGGGACTGTGTTCTGCTTCGCGACTGCACAGGCACCATGACAGGCCGAGGAGCTCAGGAGCTTGCCGAGTATCAAGTCTCGCAGAACATGGGTTTTGTGATGGACAGCAGTGCATTCTGCGAGGCACAGATTTGTGAACATTTTGAGGGCTGCTGATTCAGCGACACATGTCTTCTACGTTGGCGGTTTCCTGTCTTTTTTTTTTGTTCTTGAGCGTGCTATCCGAATACCCGTAGAGCTACACCAGCCTAGCAGAAATACAATCAATATATGACATCTGTATGACTCGCGCTATCCGAGGGTTGCGAGCTCTACGTTACCCAATCATGTTGCAGCTTCCCCGAACGTTTGTGGATCTGCATAAGTTGAGGTACGAATGACGCACGACGAGGTTGGGTGGAGACTCCCCCCCATAAGGGCCTACCTCACGCGATAACGTTCCTGAGGTCATCTCAACGCTCTTGTGCACACATCCCGGACAACGACGAGGCTTGAAGCTATTTTGACACTGAAAGATCATCCCCGAATCGACAAGCCGCTATTTCGCCAGCACGATGTTTTCCCAAGTCTCGAATGGGCTGACGTGCCTGCTGCCGCTCTGCGCCGTTGCGCTACCAACTGAGCAAAGGCCATTGATACTCAACGGCCCTAAGAACGTCCAGGCTGTTCGAACAAAGTAAGGAATTTTATCAAAACTACAAGCATCGTACTAAAATTTCACAGACTCCAACACGCTGAAATAATTCCCACCGTCATTAATGACTTCCTGCCTAGTCTCACACTGTCGGTTCTTTGGCCAGATGCCAAGGCAAAACTCGGCAACACCATCGAGCCAGACTATCTTGGAGAACAGCCCACCATAATTCTGCACGATGACACAAGTCCAGACGGAATGCACAGTACCTCCGACATGAGCTACGTCGTCACACTCACCGACCCCGACGCGCCATCACGCGAAAACCCTGAGTGGAGTGAGATGTGTCATTGGGTTGCTGCAAACGTCACCACAGCGCCGAACACGTTCTCGATCCTACCCCTACCAGAGTTTGGTCTTACAGAAGAGACTGAGTCGACAGACGGCGGTCCGGAAGACGTGATGGAGTACAAGCCCCCTGGCCCTCCACCAAAGACAGGCAAGCATCGCTACGTGTTCCTCGTCTTTGCGCCAAAGAACGGAACAACCGAGCCGCTCCATGTGAGTAAGCCAGAGGATCGCCAGCATTGGGGTACTGGGAAGGAGGGTGGTGGTGTGCGAGAGTGGGCTGAGCACAATGGCCTCGTGCCTGTTGCTGCCAACTTCATCTACTCGCAAAATGACAAGCAGTAGGCACGTATCGATGCGCTTACTGTATGCATGGAATGCCGAGGGCACATGCATATTCGATGGCTGTTTTTTCTTTCGAAATCTCTCTGCAAACGGCGGAGGCGTACTGTCAGTACCGTACACATAGCATTGATACCAATAATCTCGTAACGAATGCACGTAATCAGGCTCTCTTCAGAGCGAGCGCTTTCATCGTATCATCCCATCGTTCCTCGTGCCGTGCGTCGAACGAGTAGCCCTACGGTGCCCCGATCGCGGAATTTGTGGGGCGACAGCTCCCGGGCCGAGCTGGTTGCACGCACCCCGCGCGCGTCTTCAGCTACCACCAACAACCCGCAACCAGAGCTTCCGGCAACTTGTCTCTGTGCCGTCTTTGCATTGCAGTATCGCGCCACTTAGGTTTCCGGTCAAGACTCAGCGGCCGTTGACTGCATCTTTGATTATCCGGACGAGGGTGTGATGACTGAAAGCGCCTGTATCAACCGGTTGCGCAACCAATACCAGCACCGCGAACAGAGGCCTGCGCGTCCGAGACGAATCGATACGGAGATAATCTGAGCCTCACTATCTCTCCACTCTCCGTTCGAGTTTGCGTATCGCCAAGCCCGGTCGATCTATGACAATGGAATACATACAATGTGGAAAACCTGCGAGACGACGTCGTCTTCGCATATACACCGCGATGACTATATCCTCGTCAGGTCCTCTTCTTGGTGGAATCCAACAAAACACAGGGCCTCACGTTCTGACGAGAGGCATTCCATAAGTGGTCGAAACTGCGGTGATGACGGTCGGGCACTGATCGAGCTGAATTGAGGCTCAACACCGACAAATCACGACGAGATTACTGTGGTCCTCATTCGCACCGTGACGGAAAACATGCATTGCATTGCCCCATGATGCGTTCCTATCGTGCGAACACTATGCACGTTCCACTGGACGGGGGCGTTGACGATCGTTGGCCGGCTGCATACGGCAATTACGAGTGTCAGACTAGATGTCGTCCGGCGCCTATCAGCGATACACAGCCTTCTCATCTGGCCGGTAATCAGTGGTAATTAAAAGAGACAGGATGCTGCAAGGTGCATGCCACCCTTGTACCGGTCAGACTTTGAAACTCCGAGACGGCTTTGCATACGCGCTCGTCAAATCGTCTAGGCGCATAGGCTTGAGGTTTCAAGTCGATCGTGATACAAGTCAGGATATGGATGTGCTGTCGCGGTGGCACAATCTTACTTACATACAGGGCTAAGCGTCCCAAACGACTCAAGCCAGTCAGTATGCTTTCTTACCGGTGAATGTCATTCCAAAGCCGCCATAGGTATGCTCTGCATTTCACCAGTAGGTGGTTTGGGAGTCAACATACATGGTGGAGGCTGCCATCACTCGCATTGCGATTGGACTTGTTCCCCGCTGACGTCCAGTTCAACCTTCTGTTGTCCGACTTTGAGGCTGCATAGTGCTACCTACTTAAATCGCTTTGATGGCCCTGTGTCAGGAGAACAAGCCAGTTACCGACTACGATAACTGACCGGTACTACAAGTCTCCACGCGTTGTGCGCTGTTTCGTCGCAATCTCTGCTACGCCTTCCGCACTGCCTCAAGGCTGTGTCGCACCACGTCTGATGATGTCATTGGAACATCCCACCAGCAGCATGTCGGTAAGTTCTAGCATGTACGAACGAACTTATTCCACTTCGTTGGTTTTCCTGTCTCAGGTGAAAATCTACGGTTACAAGACGAAGCCTACTGATACCGTATTGTAACAGCTTTCCGATGACGACATGGGCCGAAACCAGGAATGTGGGCTGTACGATGCAATTGTCGACCGTTTCACGTACAGCGAGTTCTCCCAGAAGGATTTCCTCCCTCAGAACGACTTCGAATCGCTAATCACCGAACATACTATCAAAGAAGAGCTAGACAAAGCTGCTTTCGGGGAATATGATTCGTCACTTGTCAAGTACATTACGAAACACGCGCGAAAAACGTTTGCTACCTTAGTCTATGGAGACGCGGTCCGCAGGGCTATCAACCTAGAAAGATTCGAATTCGGCGACAGATACCTTCCCATCGCTCTCGAAGGGCCACGTCTCATCTCTCTCAACGGCTTTGCGCGAGATTCTTCCGCGTGGAAGTGGTTTAACAAATGGAGGACACAGGAGAAACATTTCTTCTGTAAAGAGCAATGGGTGTTTCTACCCCAAATCTTCAGGAACGATAGCACGATGGAGAACTTACACCGAGACTGCCGATTGCCCTTTATCGCATGCGAATCTCAAGGTGAAGGGGGCAGTTTCAGCTTGTTACACAAGGCTACCATACACCGTGCTCATCAAACAGTCAGTTCGGTCAGTATATTTGTCTTGGCATATTAACGATTTGCTGACAGCAATAGGACAATCTCGTGATTGCCATCAAGGAACTGCGAAACAAGGAAGCCGGTGCCGATCAGAGTGAACTCGATGCGCTAGACCTGGCGAGGCAATTGAAGCATCCACATATCGTGAGATTCGTCGGCGGCTTTAGGCAGAACTTCACGAGCCACTTGTTATTCCAGTGGGCGGACGGAGGCAACTTGCGGTCGTACTGGAACAACGAGGAGAATTGGTCTCGAGATGCAGACCTCATAAGCTGGACTATTGAACAGATACAAGGACTTGTTGCAGCACTCGATCAGTGGCACAACAATCCGTCTAGGCTTGCATTAAACGGTCGACATGGAGATCTCAAACCAGAGAATATTCTTCGATCTTCTGGTTCGCACCGTGGAATATTTCAAATCGCAGATCTGGGTCTGGCCAAGATACACTCGTTGCCAACGCATGCAAGAAATAAGCCTTCAGCATCGCCAGGTGGAACACTCCGATATAGGCCTCCGGAGGTGGGCCGAAAGATCTCCAGGTCCTACGACATGTAGGGCATGGGCTGTATCATCCTGGAGTGGATAATCTGGTTAGTCTACGGCATTCACGAACTTGACGAATTCTGCCAGCAAGCATTTCCCGAGGAATTCGACGCTTTCTGGTTGCGCGACAGCGAAAGTCGTACCACTAATCCAGTAGTGGCATCGTGGATGAAACACATGACCGACACATGTCTATCAGACGGGGACCAATGCTACAGTGCTGCCCTACGAAAGCTTTTGATCTTCGTTAGAGACAGGCTACTGGTGCCAGATTCGACAGAGCAAGACACAAGCGACAGCTACCACCCATCCGCTGACAACGAGGAAGTACCTATTTACATCACGCCTGCACCAGATGTCAGACACAATTCTCCTATATCAGGGAGAGCAAAGGGCAAAGATGCATGCAGGGAAATTGAAAGGATCAGCTCGACAACTCACGGCATTCCCTACTACATGTACAACCCGATGGTCAACATGAGCGGACCGAACGGGCGAGGACCAGCGATGCCAAGCAAGTTACTGATGCCTTTGTCGACATCTAACTTTCGCCTAGAGGTGAATGGTCCCCCCGGCAATCGATGAGCAACTTTCTGATGTCAAGTCATCAGCAGAAATCGCGCGATCTGGTACGTCTGTATTACCAGCGACGACAAAACGGCGGGATAGCCAACACGAAAAATCCCTACGCGATACCTGGTGCATTGGATATATGGACAAAACAATTCGATAATCTTTTCGCAAAGACCTTTTTCGGCACCTTAGACAGCGACGAATTCAAAAGGCTCGCACCCATGTACCCGATTTTGAGTCCTCTATGTCAGAATTGTTTGCACACTGAAACGGGCATCTTCTCAGGAGGATCGTTCATAGTATCACACGAAAGAGCACAAGCATCTCGTGCAATGTGTTCTCTGTGCGCCGTCATCTACATGGCGATGAACCACACGACTGGAGAGAACAGGTACAAAATGGTGCTAAGGGAGGGGTCTTCGTTAACCTTGGGAAGGGGAGAGCCTCCATTACTCTCGTTAGTAGTAGGTCCAAGTCCCGGTAAGTTGTGGGTTGCACTGCTGTGAACCACTACTGATACCGCACACAGGCCTCAATCGGTTTCCGGATACTTACCAGAGAGGCTTGCCAGTTCTACCCGGCCCTGGAAGTTCTACCCAGGTCAAATTGCTGAAGAAGTGGATCAAATGGTGTGATCTCTGTCACGAATGCAAACCGACAAGAGTAACTATGCCTCACAGACTGGTCGAGTTGTATCCAAGAGGAAATCACGATGATCGAGGTCGCTGGGATTCAGATACATTGCATCTAGATTGCGATAATATGAGGAAAGACGGCAAATATGTGGCTTTAACACACCGGTGGGGCGCCCCGTCATTACATGGAAGTTTCCAATTCCTAAGTCGTAGCAAGCTCGAAGATTGGCAAAGTCATCTTGATCTCAAAATGCTACCGCGGACCTTTCAAGACGCCGTAAAGATTACAAGAAGTCTCGGAATTCGTTATTTATGGGTAGACGCGCTTTGTATCATTCAAGACGATGAGGAGGATCTACGAGCGGAGATTAGGAAGATGGACGATGTCTTCAGATGTGCCTACGTTACACTTTCGGCGACTTGTGCAAACGGGAGCGATGATGGCTTTTTGAAAGCGGATCGCAAAGTAAGACTTCACTACCCCCTCTCCTATGCCAAACATCTGGGTAGCTTAGACATGATCTATCTCTGCGAACCGATCGATGATTTCGAACGCGACGTAGAGCAGTCGGCGTTGAGTAGAAGAGGATGGGTATTTCAAGAACGCGCGTTATCACGGCGTATCATTCATTTCACAGAAGTTCAAGTCTACTGGGAGTGTGGAACAGGAATCAGGTGCGAAACGCTGACAACGCTATACAAGTAAGTGGAACCAACACCCTTCTACAATGGGAAAGAAGCTCATCGTCACGCTAGCCACAAGACATCTTTCCTGTCTGACCCTCAATTCCCCGATGCTATGTTGAAACGATACAAAGGAATGCGCATCGCTTTCTTCGAAGAGATATACGAAAGGTACTCCCGACTTGACTTTACCCATTACACAGATAGGTCGTTAGGTATGGCCGGAATCGAATCACAGTTTGCGAAATTGTTCGGAAAGGCACAGCACGGCATTCTTGATCATCCAAAGGAGCGCAGCTATTTACGCCGCACACTTCTCTGGCGACGTGCGGATCTGAACAGAGACATGACCAAGATCGACTATTCAAAGAATAGACGGGTACTCTCATGGTCGTGGATGGCAGTGACGGGCGCTATATGCTTCATGGATATTCCATTCGGCACTGTGGACTGGAAGCCAGACCTTGGATCGCCCTTCAACAACTGTGGAGAGTTCGGTGATACCCCCGGGGCCCTACATGGCGACGCCAGAGACTTCTACAAGCAGTACAATGATCGTGTATTCTTCGATCGTGGCCGAGAATCTGAATGGATTCCCTTCATTGAACTGAAATGTGTCATCCTGGGGATGCAGGATATATCAGGCCGTCTGTTGACCCATTATGGCCTACTTGTTACCGCCGCAGAAAAGGGCAGTAACGTCTACGAGCGAGTAGGAGTCGCTGCCTTTGAGCGAGACCGGTCATGGATGGACCAAGAACATATCCAGCGAATACGTGTTATATAATTCCGCTCTCGCTTAACGCGGCTCTCTTTCGTCGATCTTGGCTATAGAGAGAATCTTGTTTCCTTCCTTTTGCGATGGGATTGCGAAGCCTAGAGGACGAAACGATCTGCTTGCGGGTTTGGGATGATGTTGCTTTCTAAATATTGGGTATGATAAAAGACTGCCTTGATGCACGCCTGCCTCTTCAACCTGATATCTCATCAACCTTAATATGCAAACTAACGTAGATAGCAGCGCGTTCGATAAGCGTTTTCCTTGCGTGAATAGTACTTGCCATCCCACATCCAATTGATCTGCATCAAAGACATGTCTCAGGTCTAATGCTATCTTAAATGAGCCATGCGTTTCAGTATGACCGCCATGTTCTTTGACATATGTCTACGAATATAACTGATCGACACAAATTTGAAGTCTCACCCTTTGTTCCTTCTTTGGCTTTCCTTCACATAAGTACGATCGCTCCTCGCATTATATCACCCATTCCCGTTTGCTGTCAAGCAATAACAGTCAACTATGCCACCCCAGCGAACAGCGAAGACAATCTACAGGCAGCCAGGACAGTCTACCCGCTATTCAGCGACATACGACCCATCACAGGAATACATCGATGATGAAGACTCCGAGATAGGCCAGTTGATCAAAGCCGATCCTTATTGGCGCTACGTATTGAGAACCGGGAGGTATGCCGGGCGCACATTACAGCAGCTGGATAGCGATAAAAGCGACGACAATTGCGTCAACTACTTACGATGGATGCTGACCGCCGAGAAAGCCTGCAAGGGCGTTGATGACGACCACATCGTGCGAAGGGGCTTAATTCAGTGGAACAATCAAGCTGGGTATCGCGCCACGATTCCTCCATCGGACGAAGTTCCTCCCTACGCCACGGGAAAGAATGCGCCTTCATTGTTGAAGAAGTTGGTTGTCTCAGTTCCGTCGCCCGAGCGCTTCAAAACCGCTAGTGGAAAAACCATCTGGATCTGTGGATTCGACATCATCGGTCTCTTCCATATGCAACGCCACCAATTGAATCGCTTCGGTGTGAAAGACATTCAAGAATACCGCGGTTATGATCAACGGTTCGGCATGTTGAAGTACTCGCTCGAACAAGTGTGGGAGGTCGCGAAGCGTACGCCTCATTGCCCGCTCGATCAAACGCCTGATGAGGCTGTCGATCGGTACCTCCTTAAGGTCCAGAGATGCGGAAATGGTGGAATTGGATCTCTTCGTACCACTTGTGGGCACAAAGACTGTAAAGAGATGCGAACTGGTGGGCCCAGCGAGGCGGGGCAGGGGTTTTGGGTGGGTATGTTCAAGGAAATGATGTAGGATTATGACCTACAATAAGATGGAGCTGAACAAATTTGAGAGTCCTCAGTGCAACTGTTTCTGGGATTGCGAGCTGTAATACCTGAGGTCTGAATGCTAGTAGCCACCTTCGAATCCCGGCATTTCGTCCTTCGCATACATGAAGGCCTTAGTTTTGAATTGCACTCTCCATTCCTTCTCCTCTGACATGATGCTTGAAGTTCATCTGGTTCTCATGCTTCAGTTGAGCTGAACCTGAGACATCAGCACCGGATCTCTTGACCAGTTGGACTAGCCTTGCGTCACTTTCTTTCACAACCCTCCCGCTCTTTGTCGTTCAAGTGATCGTGATAATCGCAGCGCTCCAATTCCTCGTTCCACCATCCGCATTCCAGGTTTATGGCCATTGAAGAATAGTGCGCAACTATGCGAATCAGCATAACAGGCGATAGGTTTTGTTTGAGCATATTAGCAATCCCAGACTTCTCATCCACTCTGCCATACCTGCTCACATCCCAGTGACGGCAGTGGACATTGATGAACAGATCCAGTATGCTATGGTCCGATGGCAAATTGTCGATAGCGTACTGCGTAGCCGTGAAGAAAGGAGGTGGGCGAGAACATGGCGGATCTTCTACATTAATTAAAGTGTCGACGATGCAATCGTGGGCGGCTTGTCTGAAGATAGGCGCCAGAAACCTATCGCCAAAGACGAGTGCCTTGGTATATCCGGTAATGAGAGTGTCGTCATCGACGCATTCGTCTGACGTCATGTTTTGTCCATGTAGAGAATCGCACTGGTCTTCGTTGGGCATTTCTTGGTTATATAACCAGTGAACGAAGATGTCTACAGCCACAGTATCGACATCGCTCAAAGTCACTAGCTTGTCGTCTGACTCTTTCCATGAGCCGTTGAAGGCGTTGCGAAAGTATTCCGAGTGGTGTGTGAGCAAAGCTCTGTGCACGTGATAGTGCTGTTTCTGTGGGCCGATTTCGAGAACGACGAATCCTTCTTTTGCAGCTATACTGCGTACTGTCAGTTCAAATTTCTCCCACAGATCAGGGCTGTAGAGAAGTCTACCTGACAAGTGGCGCCTTCCTGGGTTTCTCTGGTTTTGTCTGTGTCGCAAAGTTCGTGTCGATGGAAGCCATACTTGCTTCGTGCCGCAGGGGAGCCACGCGATGAGTATGGCGCTGCTTGTTCAGAAAGTAAAGAGGGAGGAGATTAGACTTGGGCAGGCCTGATCTCGGTGATTGATAGAAAAGTACGCTAGCGCACTTGCGTGAAGGTGAAGGTGAGACCGCTTAAACGAGCAAACGCACGCTTGCCCCACTAGCAATTGCAATAATACTCGTTGAGTGAGATACGATGAATACCGATTACTTTAGTTTTCAAACCCCACAAACTCAAAGCCCCTTCACTGGCTCGCTACTTGAACTCAGAGCTTACAGATCATATCCAGCACCTTCCCCGCCATACCCTTCTGGATGTCGTCTACTACAACGCTTCTGCCCGGAACACTACCGCCCGCCACTTCCCTCGCAACGGATAATGCAGGATTCTCCAGAAACTTATACGTAGTGCACTGCGACATTCTGAGCCTATCAATATATGTCTTGTCTACTAGGCAAACGAAACTTACATGGTAAAGAGGCATACTGCTGGCCACTGAACAGTCACCTTACGTACGGTTGCACCACTGTATATGTCAGGAGTTTCCCAAAGCAGCTGGGAGTCGCTGTCCGCGGGTAGTTGTGACTTACAGAGTTGTAGTGAGCAGCCGGCATTCATAGGGAAGCAATGCGATATTTTCGCACTTATCGTCCGTTGAGCAGATCTGAGCGTGGAGCATTGGCCCAACTCCAGAATCACGTGAAGGCGAAGGGTTTGCTGGGGAGTCGGGGGATGAGGAAGGCGTGGGGACAACAGATACGACTGAGCTGGTAGTTGCCGCTGGGATGGTATGTGTGGTCGCCACTGGGACTCCCGGTGTCGCAATGTTACTTAATGGTGTGAATGTGGAGGCAAGCACAAATGAAGGTAAGGTTGGAGATATATGGCTTGTTGGCGCAGGAGGAGGGAGCGGCTGACCCACCGGTTTCGAGGAAGGAGCAGCCGGCGGTACGACTGGTGTAGTCGCGCTGGGAGGCAGCAATATGGTCATCCATGCAGATTCCGGAGGTAGGCTTCTGGCCGTGATAAAGGGGTGTGCGCTTGTGCTGAGCGCCAGCGATACTGTAAAGAGAGTGTACATGAAGTGCATATTTGCGAATTGCTGTGCTGATATCACGTAGTGGTGGTAGCTAGGTTATATAGACCACGTTTGCACTGTACACAAGTACTGGAATGATGGCGACGTGTACACGGGCTATCTGCAGAAGAATACGTGGAGGGGCCAACGAATATATTTGAGCATCGCAATCTAACACGACCAATGCCAGCGTCTCATACCAAGCCCCATTTTATAGATACTGGAAGCGGTTCTCTAACCGAAGGTTGAGGACACCACATACGGCCTTGCCACATGAAGAGCTCGGACATCATCACCACTCACACTCCACCGTACTGGGCTCGCAATCCCATGTGTGTACCATACCCCAATCCTCCTCATCTTCATCCAGAGTATCCATATACGAGTTCCATGGAGTGTTGTTCTTGATAGCACTCCCACTCCAGTGTTCGTCACCCGAGTCCCATGGGTCCAGACTCTCATTGTCGCTCTGAGATAGAGTGTCGTCATCCGTGTGCTGTTCTTCGAAGCCCTCTAGGCACTCGAGGACCTCGTTCTCCTCCTGACCGTTGGCCACAGCCCAGTTGTCCTCATCCCACTCTTTAAGTTCCTCGGTCTCAACGTTGGTCATCTCCCACATCTGCTTGTAAGGCATGCCGCTAGGGTCCGTAGGCGCGTGGATGAACCACTCTAGCATTTCTTCCTCGCTATCTTCTTCGAGTTCGTATACCGTGGCGTCGTCATCGCTATCTCCGTCATGAGCCCACAGGTGATATCCTTCTGGTTCGTACTCCTCCTCCTCTTCATCTGTGATGCTCTCGCTCATTTCACTAGCCACCTCAGTCATATCGCCCTGGATGACGTTCCACTCGCGTTCTTCAGCCTCTCGGTCTAAGGCCTCGATCTCCTCCATGTAGTGTGCGACGCGCTCAACCATAATCTCGAGATCTACGGCAAGGCACCCATTCTCCGCCCTGCATTCTGCAAGCTCGCCCTCTAATTCGTCGACGCGAGATTGCATGGCACGAATAGTGCCGGCGTTGTTCTTGGCCCAAGATTCGTTCGCGATGCGTAACTGTCTGTTCTCTTCTTCGAGAGCTTTCTTCACGCGCCAGGATTCGTCACACCTCGATATCCATCCTAGATGCAAGCTTCGAATTTGGGATTTCAAGGCATTGCAGTCCCTGGTCAGCTTCTCGATCTGTGTAGATACACGTTTGGCGCTTTCTTCGTTCGACATGATCGTCGCGTGTTGTTCGTCAATCTTATCTTGCGCCTCCTGGCTAAACTTGTTTGCACGCTCCAACTCCTTCATGGTGTTGTGCAGAGAAAGTGTCATGGACTGGAGCTCTTTGGCTTTGAACTGAATCTGGCTCTGTAGTTCATAGCACTCATCTTCCTTGGAGGCATTCTTGCATTTGGACTCCTCGAGCGCGTGGGTGAGGTACACCATTACGCCTTCTGCACGGTCGCGTTCGCGGCGCGCTTGGGACAGCTCCCTACCGAGTCCATCGCGGAATTCGAGGTGGGCGACGACTTCCTTTTCGCTCTGTTTGAGCGCAATTTCGGTGTTGGCGAGAATAGATTTGGTATCGACGAGGCAGAGGTCAGTAGGCTTGGTTTGGGAGGCGTGGAGTTCGTCTTTGACTTCAGACAGCTCGGCTCGAGCAGCCTTGATTACTTGCTCCTGAATCTTGGCTCGACAGATCGCTTCGTTGAATTTCTGTTCGTTGTAGACCATGCCGATAAGAGCAGCGAGGAGAACCATTCCGGCTGCAGTGGGCCATGCCAAAGAGATCATTGTGGTCGCCAACGGAGCGACCAACTTGATCATAGGCATGGGGAACATTGTGGTCGCCAGATGGAAATGTAAGATACACTCTCTGTTATGCTGTGAGTGGTTGTGGTAATTTGTGTTCGTCGTGAAAATTAGGTATCTTGGAGAGAAAGGTTGTGAAGTGAATCAGCAGTGGTGCAGCGTACTACATAGTTTTGTACTTGAGTGGGAATTTCCTTGCCCAGATGCGCGCATTTTGGTATCCATGGTTCAGATGATCATAAGGCTGCTGCGGACATATATCGTGGGTGCGCAGTCACCTCAGTCCGTGGGACGTATGGGCACTCCCATCGTAATCCTGTGACGGTTATAGGCAAACCATGGCATCTATAGTGGAGACCCAAATAGAAAGTGGATTTTAGAAATAGCCAATTTGGTCCACGTGTAGTGAATATCAAAACGGCCGTTGGAACATCGTAGAATAAGATACTCGTAGGCTTAAGCATATGCATTGACTGGTACCATGTACCCGCGCAGGACGACACTGGATGCTGGGTCGCAGAATCAACGAGTGCTCACTCTTGATGATCTCGTTTAGCGTATGACCAATACTGGAGCCATGGTAATCGCTTTTGAAATTTTGATATGTACAAGAAGATGCTGGTTGACCCAGTGAATCTTTATCGGTGTAGGTCCTATCAATGTAATTCGTTTGGAAATGCGACTGGAGTGGTAGGGCTGTATGCCGCAACTTTTGTACCAGGATTTCGTCCTGCGACTACTGAGCCAGTCGGGTGCGTGACAATGCAACAACAAAATCGCCGACGCGAGCTGACTCCAAATCGCTCAGGTTAAATGCATGGCAACAAGCAAGCCTACTCGTTCAACTCAACATAGTTGGCGGGGAAGAGACCCGATTGGCCATTGTAGCTACCGAGCCACCAGTCTTCGTCGGGGAATTGCTGCAAGAGTATTAGCATCGGTTTTAGCAGTGGTGCAGGTAGTCTTACAAGTTCAGTTACTGTGGCCCCTTCGGGGAAGCTCAGTTCGTTGTCCTCAGCTGCTTCGTAATCGTACAGAGCGGTGGCTGTAGGGCCAGCAGACTGTGATGGTGCCGCAGCAGGTTCGGGCTCTTGCGGCGCCGAGGGGTGTGCGGGCAGTGCTGGTGCAGCGGCGGCATCGTCGCCCTCGACCAGCTCAACATAGTTGGCCGGGAAGAGACCACGCTCGCCCTGAGAGTTTGTGCCCATCCACCAGTCGTCGTCTACCATGTCGATGTCTGTGACATACTCGCCTTCACGGAGCTCGACTTCGTTGTCCTCCGCCTTTTCGTAGTCATATTGGATGACTGCGCGCTTGCCGGAGCCACCGGCACCGGCATCGTCATCGTCATGAGAAGCGACCGCTGCGCCGACGGCAGCACCGCCTACTGCGGCAGCACCAAAAGTGGCAGCAGCAACGGCAGCGCCAGCTCCACGAGCAGGGTCCTTGGCCTCGACTTGTGGCTCCGGAGACATGTCACGATTTTGCCTGGCTGCTTGATCAAGTGATCGCGCGGGCATAGGCGGTGCGTGTTCCTCGGCAGGAGACATCTCCTCTGGTTCGCGCCCACGAGCAACGGGCATGGCAATACGAACAGGAGAGCCGGAAGGCTCGGGAGACGGGCTGCGAGGTGGTTGAGGTGGTGGAGATGGCATACGCTGGTGTTGAGTGGCAGGCACATCCTCTTCGTCTGATTCCGGCTCTTTGGGTCGGGTAGGCAGGCCTGGCATCGGAACGCCCCTCGGGCCAGCATTGGGCTTGCTCGAGGTATCGAGAGGCGGTGGACTGGAAGCTTGCGGCTCTGGTACAGGGCGTGAAGTTGGCGCTCCCATAGGGGCGGCACCTGTGAAGCGGTCCTTGAGCGAGCTTACGCCACCAGCTGCAGGAGAGGCTGGCTCTTCTTGTTGAGGTGCCCCACCCGTGCGTTGTTCGCTGAGGTTGCTAGTCGCAGACTGACCTGTTCGGGTAGTCTGCACTGGAGCCCATGATTTGCCGGAGTAGCCACTTTGCCAGCCACCACCTCCACTCTGTTGGCTTTGGAGGGGAGTTGGGCGGCTTCCAGCATCGGCAGTAGAAGAAGGAACGGCTTCTCCACGGGCCGCCTTCTTCTCCGCCCAGATCTGAGCAGGAGTCTTTCCTCCTTGGTCAGCAAACGTCTTGCTCGCGGCGCCGACGATTGGTGCCGGAGGAGCGGGCTTTGCACCAAAACCTCCTGGAGTAGGAGCTTTGGTGCCGGTGAATGTGCTCGCACCAGCGAACTTGTTGGCAACCTTGGGCTTCGGCAAGCTGGTAAGGCGCTCGGGCTGCGCGCTGAAAGCTGCTGATCTCTCTGCGAGAGACTTGGGCTTCTCTTCCTCTTCTTCGTTGTTCGACGCTCCCGTTGGGGCTGGGGACATGCCAGAGGATGGGGGACCGGCTTGGGCTTTTGCGCGGATAGCCGCGATATCGACCTTTCCGACGGGCTCGTACGCGCCTTTGACAACAGTGGGCCGGTCGTCTTTGGCATCGCGCGCTTGGGCTCGGATGGCTGCAATGTCGACTTTGCCAACTGGCTGGTATGCGCCCCTGACGACTTCAGGGCGGTCGTTCTGCGAGCCCGAGGGCTGGGAACCGGTGGATTCGTCTTTTCTCGCGGTGAGTTCGGCCATGTTGACCTTGGTGGGAGTGTAAGCAGTTCCGACCTTCTCCAGCTGGGATCTGGAGACCTGCGGGGCGTCAGCACCCCAGCCATCCGCATCTTCATCGCCCTTTGGCGCAGGTGCACGCGAGCGGCCGAGAGGGTTGAAGCCAGCGCCTCCGCCGCCTATCGAGGTAGGTGTAAAGACGGGCTTCTTCGCGGCAACGGGAGGAGGGCCGCGCGGGGCAGGGACATCGGCACCGCCGCCGTACTTGGCGCCTGATGCGTCTGCAACTTTCTGGACGATTTTCTCTGGGCTGAGGTCGTCCTCGGAACGGGCAGTGACTTGGACGTGGTATCCCTATGGAAATTAGCTTGTGCGTAGAGGGGCCGTGGGAGCACGCACATGTAGCAGCTTGGAGACAACCGTGAGATGGCTGCCAAAGTAGCCCTTGGTCCGCTCTGGAACACCTGCGCCGCACTGCGTGTGAATTAGCATTGTATCCCTGGCAGCTGCGGCGGAGAGCTTACCCATGCTATCAGGACGTTCTTGGGCAGCGATGTGTTGGGGTCCTTGACTTTGACGAATGCAAACTGGATGCGGCCGTCTGAGAACTCGTCTATCAGGTCGAGCAGCTCGCCCTCTGCAGGATGTTAGCACTGTGCTGCGCTTCGTGATGTGCCGAGACCCGAGCTTGGGCAGCCACCTTGCCATAGCCCAAGCTCTCGAGTGCGAAATGATGGCCATTGGAAGTGTGCCGCGCTGTTCCACGTACCTCCGGTGCTCTGCACTTTCAGCACGCTCTCTTTTCCGCCGTCCTGCTGGAATGCGCTGACAAGCGGGGCAGCGACTGTGAAGACAGCCCATTGGCCGTATGTGGGCGAGCTGGCCTGGGGACCAGAGGGCGCCGGGGCATTGACGACATTCTGGTAGCTGCGGGTGATGTTGGGGCCGTTGCTGGAGGTGTTGAGCGTGGCCATGGTGGGCGGGCGTGGAGGGGAAGCTGTCGTGGAAGACGAAGCTTGGGGGAGTGGTGGAGAAGAGGAGGTGGAGGAAAAGCAGCACTCGGAATTGACAGCTAGCACGATGCGTGGTGGGACAGGCAGCGTACGCGTATCCCGTATGTGTGTCTGTGTAATTGGGCGTGAATTAACCTAGTCGGGTCGGGCAGGTCAGCACAGGCGGGCCACAAGTTCGGTGTGCAGAGCTGGCAGCTATGTCATGCTTGGCCCGCGCCCTCGAGCGGCTGGCGCTGGCGCTGGTGGCAGGCAAGCGGTGCCGACGGCGCGCCCAACGACCTTCAAGGAGACCCTCGTCCGCTTCACCGTGACGATTCGACATAGCTCCTCGCACTGCCTGTCTGCGCTGCATGCCAAAGCAGCTTTCTGCATCCTTCAAACCGCCGCCTAGACCCCAGGCTCCATCCTTCTAGCCCTCTAGCCCTCTTCACACCTCCACTCTGCCACGACAAACACTAGCATCGCCAACACACGCAGCGCACCGCCTTTTCCGCGCTCCATCTCATCGCGCGCTGCTCCATCGCATCGTCATCCATCGCATGTCGCTGTCTCTGTGTCTCTAGCCTGCGCATGCCGACAATGAGTCTGTTGTGAACGCTGCCCCAGCACGGCTGCGCCGCCATGGAGGACCGCGAATCAAGCCCAGCGTCGTCGGTCGACTTCTACGGCTCTGATGCGAATCCTCCCCAGGCGACGCCTGCGCAGAGCGACGCGCCTGCCGCAAAGCGCAAGGCAGAGGATGCGCCCCATGAGCGTGAAAAGAAGCGCAAGCTCAGCAGCGCGAAGCCGCTCGTGAAGCTACCACCCGAGTTGTGGCAGCATGTTTTCTCTTTTTGTTCGCTTGCAGATCTCGGTCGATTGATCCAGGTCAATCGATCTTTCCTATCCTATCTCACAGACGTGCGCAGTTTGTCGACTTCAAAGTCGCATCCTGGCCGTCTGCATCTCCTAAAGTCCGAGTCGTTGTGGGCCTCTGCCCGCAACGCAATGTGTACCAAGCCCCCGAAGCCGCTCCCTGGCTTCAGCGAGCTGCGCATGTGGCAGCTGGCTTGGTCCAGGAGATGTCAGTTCTGCAACAAGCTTGATTCTCTGACTCCAGGCGAGCGCATATGGCAAAAGGGCCCCGGCAAAGAAGGTGTCCGCGTCATTTGGCCCTTCGCCATCAGAGCCTGCGGGCCGTGCCTGCTCAAACAATGCCAGACCGTGAGTTGCACCTTCCGCTTCCTGGGTCGCGACTGACATGTATAGGACGCGAGCCTTCTCTTCTCGGCTGCCTCCGCCCTGCGGCCCGCCCTCCCGTTCGCCCTCCTCACCAGCGACCAGCACTACATTCCGGCATACACCCTGCAATCTGCGAATACACCCGCCGACATCGACATTGCCAAGTTCTACTACAAGAAGCATGTCGAGGAAATCACGCAGGAGATGAACGAGGCCATCAGCCGTGGCCCTGCAGCAGCTGAGGAGTGGTCCAAAGGACTCGATGCTCGCGGAAAAGAACGCATGAAAGTCGCCGAGAACTGGGAACGCTGGGAGGTCAAGAACCTGTGGCTGGAGGAGCACGAGCGTGCGAAGCGCGCTCCATCTGCAGCTCCCTCGCATGCCGCCACGTCACACAAGGACCCGTCCAAATCACCCCCTCGTCGAACTCCCTCTCCCATAATTCATGCTCCGGTTCCAGCGAGTAAGTATACCTCTGCTGTCTCATTTGCTGCCACACATGGCGATGCCTCTCGATATGTCAACAACACCTCTCCAGTCCCCTCCCTAACAGGTGTAGCACCATCGTCGCAGCATGCGCAAGCGCGACCGCCTACTGTTCCACCACAGGCTTTCACCCCTTCTGGCCAGAGAAACCTACACGATGCAAACGAGGCCAAGGCGACCCGGAAAACCGACATAGAACGCCGATGTCAGCAAATGGACCCTCCTATCGCTCCCAACGTCTTGCGCCACATGGACTCGTTCAAAGCGGCTATCCAGATTTCACAGCCAATGAACGACTATGCATGGAGTGTGCTCCAACCCCGCTTGATCGCTCAGCTCCCTGCTGCCCAACAAGCAGAAGCCGACCACGTGGCTCGGGCTGCTTCGTTTCCCACAAAAGCTGCCGACCGCCGCCACACGGACGCCAATTCCAAGGAGGCCAGGGAAGTCATGGACCGAGAGTGGGAAGAGTCGCAACGACCCATCCGCGACAGACTCGAAGCCATCGCCGACGACTTCATTAATCAGAGCTGGGACCATGGCAGCGCCGTCACTTACGACAACAGCCCAAAGTTTGCGGCCGACCTCCTTGCTCACGTGCGCCGCACATACTATGCCGAGGAACCCGAACAGGACTCTGATCATCCCGGGCAACATACGCAGCCTTCTACTGACAATATAACTACTAGGCCCAGGCTCGTCCTGGATAACATGAAATGGGTGTACGACAACAAGATCAAGCCTTTGACAGAACCATTCCGGAAGGACATCTTCCTGTGCCATGGCGGCGGATGCGAATACAACAACAAGTACTATGGTTTCGAGGGCGTCACGCAGCACTACGGAGCCAAACATACTGCTGCCTTCAGTTCAGGAAACGTGGTTGTTGCATGGAGAGAAGCCGAGTGGCCGGAGGAGACTCCCTTCCACCCAGATCCTCTCTCTGTGAAGCAACCTCAACATGGTCATCATCCCTCTTCTAGTACGAACGGGTTCGGTGGCTATTTTGGCGGATACTCACGCGCAGGGACATCAACACCTCACATGCCAACTCACCATCCACAGGCGAGCCCTGGTCCTTACAACTATGGAGGCCAGTACAATGGACCATTCGCTCCACCACAGGTTCCTTCTGGCTTCGAATACCCCCAGCCATATGCGACACCAGTGGATATGTATGCACATCAAGCAATGGGTCCTCCAGGTTATGGTGCTCATGCGGCCCAAAACCCTTACCTGACTTCTCCAGCGATGATCAACAATGCCATAGCTCCACCACCACCCAACATGCCACCACCTAGCCAAGGAATTCCTGAGATCGCTCCTAGCGGTACAGAAGATACTGGCCAGAGTACTAGCTCGTTTGACAAGCAAGTAAGTACCGTCATCGACATGACCCAAGACATCTGGAAACGCACCTCGGGGATCAAAGACATGCCGAATAGCCTCCGGATCTATGTTCTGCTGCATCGCGTCATCTCCAAGTTTCATGTAGAGTTCAATCATGAACCGAACCTGAACCACTTCATTGATGCTCTGTCTAATCATGAGATGCCAAAGGCTTTGAAGAATGCACCAGGTCTCTCATGCAAAGCTTGTCAGACGGGCGCTTCGCATAACTTGGGAGGTTCCTATTACTCCAAGTCGGAGGAAAGAACAACCTATACTGTCCTCGGCCTGTTATCGCACTTCAGGAGCCAGCATCTGCCTTTTCAGCAACCAATGCCTGGCCACGGAATGCCTATTGCCCCTCTGGACTGGAAGGAACACATGATCGAGCTTCCAAGCGAACGGTTCATTTCTGGTCTCATACACGCCCCAGGCATGGATGACGAGAAGCTGCTAATGATAGCGACCGTCTTTCCCAGCTTGTTTCCTATGCCACTGCCTAAGATCGGCGTGATTGATAGCCATGGATTAGCTTCTCCAGCCTCGTCAGGACCGAAGGATTCAGACAAAACGACTGGTGCAGCCGATGTTGCTGGTGAGGGAATAGCACGCCCCAACTCTGTTATGAAAGTAGCAGAAGCAAATTCGGCGCTACCACCTAAACCGCTGGAGGCTGGTTATGAGCCTGTTCGACCAAGCCTTGCCGGCGAATCGAATGAGGCGTCGGGCTCCATGAACAGGAAACGTTCATATCGAGAAAGCTCCCCCGCAGAGCGTAGGCAGCACCATTATGCTGAGCCGCGATACTATGTACGTGATCTACAAAACTCCGCAGAAACATTAGTGAAACTAACATCTTTGTCTGCCAGCTGCCGAGGGATCACCTTGATGACGGCTATCACCGCCCCCGGGAGTATGTGGAGTACGCCCCCAGCCCAAGGATCATCCATGCAGGTCCTACATATGAGGATTACACCGGCCGCCGAACAGCGTTCCGCGAGCAAGAGCGATTCTATGGACCACCCGAGGACGTGGTCTACGCACATCCGCGGGAAGGAAGCCACGGCAATCGGGAATACAGTGCCTATCCCCGCCAGGCTCGATACTATGAAGAAGATGATCATCGGCCCGAATACCGGTTCATGAACGAGCGTCAGTCAAGGGATGCCAGTCCACCTCAGGGGCAATCTGCAGCAGATCGGTTCCTGGCAGAGAACGAACCCCCACAACCACAGCCACAGTCCGAAGTAGACGCGGCTGCACCAACGCAGGAAAACGGGGATGGGCCTCGTTACACGCCTCCGCCTCCAGAAGCTCCTGCACCAGCAGATGCAACAGCACCTGTTCGCCCACTTGCGCCCCCACATCCTCGAGCTCCTTCCACTGTTTCCAACAACTCCCGATATGACGACTATCAACCTAACGGGTATCGGATGCCAATGTCTGGACCAAGCGGTCCGCCACGAAGGGCTGGACCTCAACGCCGAAGAGATCGGCCTAACGATAACCGGGGACCGTCTCGATATCAGCGATACATGAGTGTTGCGCGGGAAGATCCCTATGGACGTGGTTCCAGCATGAGCCGATCGCAAAGCCGGAGATATGAAGAACAAAAGCGTCGCATCGATCAACAAGAAACACCGCAGCCCAATGCTGAGCCTGACTACGAGCCTGCGTATTCTCGGGAGCACAGCCTTGATCAGTCTGTACAAGATGAAGGATTCTATCCACCTGCCCGCCGTCATCCCCGCGGGTACGTCTCTGTGCAAGACCGTCTGCATCCACATGCACACGGGTACTCACCGCCACGATATCGTTACGATGAACCACGCGGTCCACAACCAGTCTATGTTGACGAGTACGGGCATCCCATGCATGACTACGAGGTCATTCGTGTACGTGGTGACACCAGGTATCGGGCCCCGTATATGCCACATCAGCCTCACCGATATGAACATGACTCATATGGATATGTCCCAGTCCAATACGAGAGACCCGCACCACAGAGATACAATAGTCGCCCTGACGACTATATGTACTACGAAGAAAGGGAGAGACCCTTACCTAGGCGAGCGGCGCCGGAGGCAGAGAGTGATGTATACGAGCCGCCGCAACCAGAAATCAAGGTGGAGAGCGTGCCTGTGCCCATGCCGCCGGAGGCGTCTTGATTTCACATTTAGCGTGGCGTTCAATCATGTAACGAATTTCGCACCTTGTTTATACCTTTACTTTTCTACATTTGGGTTTCTCCTGGCTGGGTCATACGGACTTAATGGGTTAATCCTACCTATCACGATCAAATGGTTGGTACTATTCAGTCACAAATTCTTGTGCAATCTCTTGCCCGACT
Organism: Alternaria incomplexa; assembly: GCF_024043165.1. Taxonomy (NCBI): domain Eukaryota; kingdom Fungi; phylum Ascomycota; class Dothideomycetes; order Pleosporales; family Pleosporaceae; genus Alternaria; species Alternaria incomplexa. The sequence continues at coordinate 262,045 of NW_026249854.1, forward strand.
TTAATATGATGGTTTTACTTCTACGAGATTGTGTGCTCTGGGTGACAGTCAAGTCAATTTCATGATGCGTGACGTCGACCAGACACAGGCTCAGCTTTCGAAAAGCTGGATGACGAGCGAGTTATGGCACGTGTGCCTTCTATAGGGTATCAAAATGAGGACACGATGCAGAATGATGAACGCAGGTCTATGCGGTTGACTGAATCACTGGCTCAACCGAGGACTTTTCATCCACACCCTGAGCAGCAGCATCAATCTTGTTTTGAGCGAGGCGCTGGAATACTGTCAGTGTAGTCCCGTAGCTAGACGCATAATGACGTACCAACAGATTCCTCAAGAGCACCGCAATAGTGACTTTGCCGATGGCAGGAACGTAGATGGAGGCTTTCTCCTTGACCTCGGGCGTGAAGTTCCTCTCACTGGAAAAGTTGATGCATGCGGCTCCGTCCCTCATCAACTCGAGTGGCACCTTGTACTTGTCTCCAGGTACACCGCTGATGACTACATCGCTAAGTGGGAGGCAGTCGTTGAGGGTCCAGCCAGGCTTCTCCACTACCTCGTGTCTTCGCTTTCGTAGACCAACGCCTCGTGTGAATTCCTGCACATCGCTGATATCCACGCTGTAGACATGGGCACCGTCGTTGGCAAGTAGTGCTGCAAGCGGTCTGCCTACCACTTCGCTTCTGTTGATGACGGTAATGGTGCGTCCGTGCAGTCTGTTACCGTATGGCAGGATGGTGTTGTAGATTCTCAGGTACTCTAGGATCTTGATCACGGCCAGGGGTGTGCAAGGCAAGATGCTCTTCTTGGTGTTGGCAGGGTCAAGGAAGCGAATGTTTTGGTACATGTTGAAAATGTAACGATGCGACAGTCCTTCCACGTCCTTGTCGATGGAGACAATCTGCTGGAGATATTGGTCCTGGCGGTTACCGAAGATGGGGTAGTAGACAATGATGCCGTCCACGGCAGCGTCGTTGTTCGCTTCGATGAGGCGGTCCTCAAGGAGCTCGCGGTCGACTTCGCGCAGGTCAAATGCGAAGCCACTACAATGAGGTTAGTAGGCGGCTTTCACCCGACTTCCAGCCAAAGCCTCAGCCAAAGAAGAACTGAGTATCGACTAGTGGACGCGCTCACTTTTCAACACAAGTTTTGCCTGTCCATTCTGCGTATACCCTGGCGGCAGGATCTGCGCTGGAGAGGAAGCCAACGAGTAGCGGCTTGCGCGGAATCTTACTTAGACCATCGCGCACTTCGTCCAAAAGACCCTTGGCGATGTTGTTCGCAAGGATGACTTTGCAGTTAGGTTTATCGTCGGCCATGGCGGGGTAACTTTGCTGTTCTGGGGATGATGAGCAGCGGAATAGTCGACGATTGGAATAGTAGATCCAAGATATGAGTCGGTCCAGAGAAGACGATTTATTTCACAGCACGGGGCCACAGGGACCAGTCAAGCCTCTCCCATCGGATCAATTAATCACACTTTCCTCACTGCCGACACTTCCCATTAACTTTTTTTGCGCGACCCGCCCCACCATTCCGATACCGGCCAATCAGCAGCACCGCAACTCCGTAACGTCATTGCCGCGACTGTGCAACTTTCTGAATCGCGTGCTTCGAGGCATACGGCAACACATTGCAATATACCGCACCCGCGACGATCAATATGTCAGATGCTCAGCAGTACCTGCTGGACTTTGATAGAAACAAAAAAGAAGCCACGGCGACTGCTCAGCGGAGCGCGACGCGTATGTACGAGGTTCCGGCGGGGCATCTGGCGGGATGAGGGCTGACTGTGGACAGGACTGAAGAATGGCGAATTGAAGCTTATCAGTCTGGTCACTGACCTTGGGGAATACTTGAACAGTGAAGATGGAGCCACACGGTCGAAGAGTACGTATCGTTCTGGAATCTAGGAGGAGCTGGGCTAATTCATCGTAGCAATGTCGTACCTTGCGGAGGTACTCGCAGCCGTCCCACAGAAGGTTCTTTCCCTCCAACAACGTACGTTATCCCGCGACCGCTCAGCCCATACTACATTGTTCCCCGTACGCATCCATCGCATATCGCAGACCAAAACGATCGTTGGCACTGGGGCGGAGCATTAGCTATGGATTACATTCCCAGGGCGAGAGCATCGTGTCATGAGATAAACCGGGCTAACGGGAAGCTTAGGGAATCTGCTCTGCGACTTCACCCTTTCCCGAACCGAAGACAACGAAGGCCTCGGGTCATGCGCAAAGGCACTCCTGGCGCTGGAAGAGCTAGGGAAGTGGGACGACCAGCGGGTAGTCAGCATCGTGGAGGCACTCCTCAATAACACACATCCGCTACGGCAATACAAGCAGCAGAGCGAACGTTACCCCGTCCTGCGTCTGATCGATACGCTTATGGCAAAATACCGCGACGCCCTCCGAGCCCACCACGATGCGACACCAGACTTCTTGGGACGCTTCATATCATATTTTGACGGGGAGAAGGATCCTCGGAACTTGATGGTCGTCTTCTCGATACTCAGGGTTCCGATGACGGAGTGGAACATTGGCGGAGATGCACAGGACCTGTTTGACGCAGTCTTCAACTACTTCCCAATTACCTTCAGGCCGCCACCTGATGATCCGTATGGCATCACGGCTCAGGACCTGAAGGATCGCTTGCGAGATTGCATTTCGTCCACGGCCGACTTTGCGCCATATGCGTTCCCTGCGCTTCTGGACAAGCTCGATTCCACATCGATGAACACCAAGCGAGACGTTCTATCAACGATTACAGCCTCCGTGACTGAGTACGGACCGAGAACAGTATCTTTATACGCGGTTACGCTATGGGACGCACTGAAGTTTGAAGTCTTGAATGTACAAGAGGAAGACCTGGCGAAGGAAGCGCTTGCAGGTCTGGCAGCAATTGCACGGACACTATCGAAGGGTACCCCAGGATCACTCAATGCGTATCTCAAACCTGTTATCAAGGAGTGCAACGAACACCTCGAAGATGCGCCCACGAAGCAATCCCAAGCTTCCGCAAGGTTTCTCGAAAGCATCGCCAATGTGTCTCCCGAAGTCACTAGCCTCGTACTGGAGGGTGTGCTACCGAATCTTTTCCTACTATTCCAGACAGCTGACACCATGGCAAAGCGCCGAGGCTTACTGGAAGTTCTCGTACAGCTAGTAAAAGCCAACATCGACGTCTATGGTGACTGGAGAAAGATGGGCCCTGGTGGGGAAGAAGTCAGCAATAACGCGCTCGCTCAATTCCGAGACCAAGCGCTAGAAGTCATGTTGAACGGTCTCGAGACAGCCCCAGCCAAAGAAGTGTCATTCAGACTAGTCTGTCTTGATGGACTTATCCAGCTATCGAAAGCGCGAGGACTACTCAGCGACGACGATATCGGCAGAATCATTCAGCTTCTGCATTCCATCGTCATCCACGAGGAATCACATGGAAAGGACGAGGTTAAGGAAGCAGCCATCAACGGTATCGTTGAGATTGCCCACCAGAAGCCACAGGTCGTAGTCGAGAAAGCATTTCCGGCTTTCCTTGCGCAACTACCAGACACCGACGCGGACGGGTCGAAAAGCTACTCGACTGTTCTCGAAGCTTTCGCCAAGCTGGCCAGCGAGGAGCAGGTATTTGACACGGTCATACTGCGACTCAAGAACAAGTTCAGCGCCGCAGTCCAACAGGGTGCCTCTTCAACATACATTGTCGCGCTACTTTCCGCGATGTTGTACGCCCTCAAGAAGGGCGAGACAAAGCTGTCGCAAGGCTCAGACAGCTCTAATTACTACAAGGACATTGCGTTGCCACTCATCGAACGCGCATCGAGTTCTGATGAAACACACCCAGCGGCTTTTGACGATGAGACCACACTCGACCTTGTCGGCCGCATATGCAACTTGATCATCAGGTACCTGCCTACCGAACAGCAGAATAACGTTGCTGCGGAGCTGTACACCTTATTCCGCGGCAAGCCACAAACTGAACTTCCACCTTTTAGTCTGAACGCCAGTGTGGAAGCGAACAAGACGATGATCGTCTCTACACACCTCCTCGCTTCCCTCCGCAGGGACGCGACGCTGCCTTGCGAATTACAACTGTTGATCTCTTCCCTAGCAAACTACGCCCAGCAATCCTCATTATCCCTACCAGTCCGATCAGCATCCCTTCGGCAGATGTCTCTCATCATCAACAAGTACTATACCAGCGCTGCACTTAAGACATGCATGGACCCTCTCGTCGCGGACTTTGATCTTCTCAACCCGGAGAAGCTTGATCCGCCACGGATACGCATCATCTTCGCGTGCCTCAAGGGCATTGTATTGCGGAGCAGCCCTGCGCTGAACACATTGTATCCGACGCTCTTGTCCTTGCTATCACATCCGAAGTATGGCAGTATCGTCGCGCAAGGTTTCACAACACTTCTGCAACCCGACGACCTTCTCACCAAGGAAAACCACTGCCAGATCCTCGGTCTACATAAGCATAAGAGCTTTGCGTTACTGGTACCGAACATCACAAAATCGTTCCGAGAAGCGGATGCCCAGACGAAGCCCAATTATCTCATCGCACTGAGCGGAGCACTGAGATGGATGCCATTTGAGATAGTAGTCGAGGAAGTTGGACAGCTCGTTACCCTGCTTCTCCAATCTTTGGACCTCAAGGGCGTGGACGTTGTCAAGGAGGCTGCAATCGGCACTCTCACTTCAACTCTCACGGAGAAGCCGGAAGTGCTCGAGGAGCATGCTGGTGCACTCATCTCTCGTCTCCTGAACAACGCTACCGTTACGAAGGAAAACAAGGCTACACCACCACCGCCAGCAGTGAGGGTAGCAGCTTTGAAATGTCTGCACCTGGCTGCAGAGAAGTTCAAGGAAGAAAGAATACTAGGCTACCGGAGAGAGGTGGTTAGGAGACTTATTGCTGCTCTGGATGATGGGAAGAGAGATGTCAGAAGTGCGGCTGTGAAATGTCGGGCGAAGTGGTTACTGGCTGATGAACCGGACGATGATTAGACAGTAGACAGGGCATTATTATATCATAAAGTCTGAACATCACTCGAATCGATTTGACTTTTGAGACGCCTATGACTTGCTACAAACGTGCAGATTGGTATAGTCTCGCCCAACAGTTGAACGCCAGAGGCACCCTTAACGCCGCCCATGCAGTTACATCTCATGTCTTGATACATTTCATACTCTGGCCTTCTTGGGTGTCTTCTCCTCCTCCTCGCCTTCACTCGCCGTGTCCTCGACACCAACCTCCTCGTCATCCTCGTTCCTTCCTCGCTTGAGACCCTTCATCTTCCTCGTCTGCAGGTTGCCAAAGTCTTGCTTGCCAAGATGCACCTTGGCCACCTTGTCACCCATCATATCAGTGTCAAAGTTCTTCTTGGTGCGCGGCTCAGCGCCCTTGGGCTTCTTCAGCGCCTGCTTCATCATATCCGGGTCAGGGAACATTTCGCGGCCGAGGGTAAAGTCCATGCGCGGGCCCATCTCCTCGACTTCGATGCGCGGTAGCTTTTGGCCCGAGCGCTTGGTGCGGAGGAGGTAGAAGCGGAGTTTTATCTGCGGGTTGGGGAGCGCGTCGGTGGGTTCTTCGGCGGAGACGGAGATGAGGTATTGGAGGCCTTCGACGTCGACTTCGGTTGCGTCTTGGCCCTTGAACAGGTCGATGAACAGGCTCTTGGCTAGTGTGTATTTGGTTTGGTTGGGGTCTTCGAAGACGGTGCCGTGGAAGCTGATTAGTGGCTTGAGGCCGATGGAAGGCTTCTTGTTTTTGAATTGCTGCAGCGTCCGGAAAGTCTCTGCGTTGATGTACAGCTCCAGCATGTCCAGCATCTTGTATGAGAATGTTCTTGCCAGTGTCAAGCAGTGTGGCCGCTTCTTTGAGTGTAGCGAGAGGACGAGGAGCGAGGTGTCGTTCTTCTGGGAGAAGAACTCGAGCGAAGTTGCATCGTCGAAAGGGTGGATGTCGTTCTTCTTGGTGAAGCGCTCGATGAAGGGTCGCTTGATTGTGCAAAGGTCGGCGACGGCGAGCTTGAGGATCTGAGACGTCTTCTGGCCAGAGACGAAGAGCGTCGTCTTGGGGTTCTCGTTTTGTTGCGGCTCGCGCTTTGCCATTGCGCGCTTGGCGCGGGCATTCTTGGGTTTGCTAGAATCTCATGTTAGAGTCGCTCATACACGCAGAAGCGACAGTCGTCTTTACATACACCGTCTTCAGCATCTTGTCGTTGTTATCTAGGTTGGTTGCTGATGCCGAAATCTTGGCTAACAAAAAAGTTCCCGGGATCAACGGCGCCGGAGACACGTTTCGCCGATCTGATAACGGAGAAGCAGGCCATGGCGGGGTGATTCCGCAATTCGGCCTCTGACGTGATTTCATAGGCGCTTTGCTTCGGGCGGCAACTAAATATTAATCAGATCATACCATCATTCCAGACTTCTTACCAGCACTCTTGCCGCATACACCCCACAATCACGACGACACCACGCTTATAGATCAGCGAGCCAACTACACGTCCGCTACACTCGATCGACCGCCCCTCCCTCGACATACGATTAGCATCATGGCTACCATGCAGGAGATGCCCGATGAGTCGGCTTTCCAGTCGACCGTGTCCGCGCTTCCACCATCCACCCTCGCTATCATCTACTTCCATGCGCCATGGGCCAAGCCATGCGAGCAGATGGGCGTCATCCTGAAGACGCTGGCCAGCACATACCCCGCCGATGCGCCGATAAAGTTCCTCTCGCTCAACGCCGAAGAGCTGCCCGAGGTCTCTGAACAATACGATGTCACAGCGGTCCCATACATTGTTCTACAGAAAGACGGCAAGACCCTGGAGACAGTGTCAGGCTCAGATGCATTCAAAGTACGAGCCGCAGTCGAGAAATACGCCGGCGCGGGCAGCGGCCAATCCTCGAGTCTACCACCCGCGCAAACCGTCACACGACCACAGGAGAACGGGGATAGCACAGGCAAGAACCTCGCTGGGTACGCGCCTGGCTCCCAGGACCCCAGGACGGCACCCGACTACAGCGCGGGCGAGCACCGAGAAGGCGAACAACAGACAAACAAGGATGAACTACACAGGAGGCTAGGCGAATTGGTCAAGGCAGCGCCAGTTATGCTGTTCATGAAGGGCACACCAAGTTCGCCGCAGTGTGGCTTCAGTCGGCAGACAGTGGCGATCCTGCGTGAGAAGGGCATAAGGTACGGCTTCTTCAACATCTTGGCCGACGACGAGGTTCGCCAAGGACTGAAGGAGTTCGCCGACTGGCCAACTTTCCCACAACTGTGGGCGGATGGTGAGCTAGTAGGCGGTCTTGATATCGTAAGTCCATCATCATGAGCAACTTGGCGTGTGTACAGACGCTAACAACTTGCAGGTCAAGGAAGAGTTCGAGAATGATCCCGATTTCCTCTCCCAGCACGCCGCAGGTGCCCCCAAGACGGCAGCTTAGAGAGTTGCAATCATCTCATCTAAGTAAGGATCTGAACACGCGAACTCGACGAAACGAAGGGAATGTACATATTAGGAGCACCAGGGGAATCTGAACAGGGGATCAAACCTACGGAATACTAGGGATCTTGCAGCCAGACACGCGAAAGGCGCATCTGGGAGGCAATAATGATGATGGCAGTCACGCAAGCAGATATGCCAAGCGGGTACCAATCTCTGTGCACATCTTGATCGATGTCGTGGTTATCATCGTCGGTGCAAGTAGAGCGTTGGATTGAAAAGTGGACTGTTCGGTAGTCTTCTCGAATCTTAAACTTCTTTCATTCTGCCCACAACTCTAGACAACTCTTGGCTTGTTTGACCTTACCTTGTGTCGTTGATAGGTCCAACATAACCTTACTACTTTTATGAGTTGGGTTCTATTCTGTCCGAAAAAGCAAAACGTTGTTTCAAGACGTTTTCCAAACACTGGTAGCGCGTTTTGGCACCTCACTGCAGTCACACTCTGCTGGTCAAGTCAGATGGAGAACATTACCATTATGCCTTGGCAACGCTCATCCGAAGGATACTCTACACGAGAAAAGCGATAAGTTCGATAGGTGAGCGTAGGCACCAGAAATGTGTAATCGATGCGTTGACATGGAGCAAGATCGATCGCAAATTCTATGATGAGCGTCTAGCGCGTTGTTGTTCCGATACGGTTCCCCGCCCGTCGCTGCCCATTCCACCTCACCGCAACCTACTTTTTTCATCATAGATCATCAAGTCTTGGGGAGAAACTCTAGTCTGGACATTCACAGGCTCTGGAGAGCACTGCACACCATATGTGTCTCACCTCTAGTAGCATGACTGTATGCAGGGGCAGCGGTGGGACGTCTTCAACCACGCTTCGGACTCCGACCCCTAAGCACGGCAAGTCAGTCGCATGCCGCCAAAACTGCTTTATCTGGGTGTCAGCCTTGTTGAAGCATGACCTGCTCGCCCCCACGTTAGATTTTGATCAGTTCACGGTACTAATCTCTAACGATTACTACTTCAAGGCTCCGGCTCGGCCGATTATCGATTGATCGCGAACACGTCAAGTAAAAAAGAACAGATAACAGCGAACATGCCCTCAACATACTCACAGCCAGTTTCCAAAATACCGCCAACGAAGCCCGACACGAGGTCTCTCCCCCGAATCCTCTGTCTGCATGGCGGCGGCGTCAACGCCGCTATATTCAAAGCACAATCGCGATCTCTCATCCGCCACCTTCAACACTCCTTCCGCCTCGTATGGGCCGACGGCCCTTTTTTCTGCGATCCGCATTCAGACATCATCGGCGTCTACAGCGACTACGCGCCTTTCCGACGTTGGCTGCGATGGCTTCCCGAACACCCTGAGATCGATGCGGACACATGTATTGAAGAGATCGGATACGCGATGCGCACAGCAATGGAGGACGACGATCGGGAAGGCGGCACAGGCGAGTGGGTAGGCCTGATGGGCTTCAGTCAAGGGGCGAAGCTGTCCGCAAGCCTACTTCTCGAACAACAAGCGAGGGAAACACAGGCGCGCAAAGAAGGCACGAAGATCGCTACCGGTATCACAGGGATCTCAGGCATAAGGTGGAGGTTCGGAATACTACTGGCTGGTCGGGCGCCTCTGAGCAATCTGAACCCTGAGCTTATGAAGAGTGAGGCTCTTGTGAGTGCGGGCGACATATCGGAAGGGTTTCAATTCTGCAGAGATGTGGACGAGGAGGCTACACTGCATAAACCCACACTGCATGTCCACGGCATGGCGGATCCAGGACTATACCTTCATCGGAAACTACTACACGAATATTGTGAAGACTGTACGGTGACATTGGTGGAATGGGAAGGTGCACATAGGATACCGCTCAAGAGCATGGACGTTGATCGGGTAGTTGACGCGATATATGATATTGCTGAGATGACGGGGGTGAAGGTCTTGAGGACGGTTTGAGATGATGAGATGGCTGCTGAAATGAATGATTTTGGTGAGGATGAGTCGCGCTGCCAGCTGCGTTCCGGTTAAACAGATCTTCAAGTGATCAATTTCGTCACGTTATTCGACAAAGACTGTTAGAATTATGTGCGCGTGAGGACAACGCCCGTATTGGCTTCACGCTGTTCCATCACGAGCCGGAAATTGCCAACTGTTTGACGAAATACTCTGATACTTGCAGGTATATGGATTTTGCAATCTTCATCAATAACACTTGAGACGACGACTTCGTGCCTAGTCCGATCCCAGGCCCAGGACGAGTAGTCCTCGGTATTCCGATAGCAAAGAAGCTCGGCTGCCCTTTTGTCATTCATCCCTTGTGGCCTGGCCTTGCGTGGCGAGATCGACGCTTGGTATCCGGCAATAACCCAGACACTGAGATGACTGAAGAACGGAACCACTGTCTCGAGTCGATGAACCCAGCTCTCTGGCAGGTGATGCCCGCCTCGTTGGCAGTGTCACGTCAAAACCGCAGATCGCTACACGTTGCGCACGTGCATGCGTTGAAATTATACTGTGTGGAACTGAGCCATCGCTGGGATGGTATGCTTCTAACCAGTAATGACACCTATCCACTGCGTAACATAGTACCTGAAGTAGATCCATTTGTGCGAGGGAAAGCAGACTATATGTTGGAGAAGGCGAACAAGCAAGACTTTCTGGTAGCGTGGGACGAATACATGCGAGATTCTGGAAGGAAAAAGTACGGCGATGTAGCTAAAATGCTATATTGCTGGATGATCACAAGAGTGGTGGACGAATAACCAGAATTATGAGTCCACTACTCTTGTGATCATCCAGCAGTATAGCATTATAAGAGGAATATCAAGGAGAAGATTGATAAATTACATTAGCCATTTCACGTCGTATTCTCCTCCTGTGTTACCCTTTTCTCTTGTTCCTCGCTTTTGAGTCTCCTCTTCTCCGCCAACTCTTGTCTCCATTTCATTCCGTTCTTCATGACCCAAAAGACAACAATTAATAATACCGCCATGATCAGCGCTATGAATGTAAACGCCCACCCCGGGTTCATAGCATGACACATGGGAATAATCGCCGCGGTACCGCCAGCACTCATGAGACATCTGGCGAAGTTGACTGCCGCAGTTGCAGCTGCAGGCTTATCGCGATGCAGGTCGATAAGCAAGCCATTGGTGATGTTGAAAGCACCAGTGACACCAAAGCCCATGATGAACAGAGCGACTTCAGGACCCGCAATGTGTGTTCTGAATTTGAGAGTCCATCCAAAGATGATGAGTCCAAACATGCCAATGATGTGACACGGAATTAAGATCTGCAGGCGAACACGCTCGATGGGGAAGTTGCTGAGATCTTGTTGTTTGCCCTTGGAGATGGTCATACCAACAGCTTTGGCATAGCGGCGGAAGTTCCAGTCGACAACTCGACCCATGGTGAGCGAGGCGATAAGGGAAGCTACACCATTAGAGATGTAGCAAAGGCCGACATGCAATTCGTTGAGACCATATGCGGCATAGAATAGCTCTGGGATCGCGGAGACAGTGACCATCATGCCGGTGAAGAAGAGGCCATTATAGAGTAAAAGAATCCCAGACTCCTTCTCGGCTAAGATTCGGAACGTCGCAAGCGGGTTCGGCCAGGCGACCTTTTTCTTCTCGGGCTTAGGGGTTACCTCGTCGGGTGACAGCTTTGCAAGCTTGCGAGCTTGTATGCAACTAATGACTGAGCGGTTGACACCCTGAGGAGGGATAGAGCCATTGCCAACGACTTTCCGGCAAGTCTCAGGGAACAAGAACACGAACAACACAAGCAGCACGCCGGAGAAGATGGCAAGAAACCAGAAGATGGATCGCCAGCCCAGGTACTGCGCCAGCAGACCGCCTATCGTCGGACCGAAAGCAGGGCCCATCAATACACCGGCTTGTGCGTAACCCATGTAGGTGCCTCGCTCAGCCGACGTGGAGATATCCGCGACAACCGCCATTGTCAACGCAATAGCAGCCGTGCCACCAACGGCTTGTACCATGCGCAAGATGAGAAGGGCGATGTAGTTTGTTTGGAGTGCGAGGCCGATGTTGCCGATGCTATAGATGATGAAGCATATGATGAAGGTCAACCTTCGCCCGCTGTTGTCCGATAGAGTCCCAAGGAAAGCGGGAGCAATAGCTTGTGCGATCTATAATAGTCAGTTATGGTCAAGATCATCGACTGAGTGTACAGCGTCAGCGGTAGCTGGGTTGTGGGAGGCCTTCGGGGTAACAAAAGCGCTCCCTGTCTCGTTGAATATGAAGAAGAAATTCTTAGACATACCATGTACGTTGTAATTGAAATATTGACCTGCGTAGGTGTAATATCCAGGACGTCGGAGAGCACATTAAGCGCCGGAAGGAACATGGACGCGCCAAACGGGGATATCAGAGCTGAGATAGACACCAAGAAGATAATCCATGTCTTCATGCCTTTACTGAAGACGGAGTAGGGAGGCTCAGAGGCCTGTCGTTCCAGGTCGTCTTGCAGTCCATCTTTTTCGATATCCACCTCCTGGCTCCTTCTCTCTTTGTCACTAGCAACATCCAGGTTATCGTCGCTTGCTGTGTCTTTGGGGGTGGCCATGGCGATGCTGTTATGACTTTAGCATGAGGGGCGGTGTGAGTTCGAGTGGTATGTTAACGCTAGCAGATGCCTCAACAAGCTGCCAGTGTAGAGTGGCGTGGGAATTGTTTCGAGGTCTATGGAAGGCGAGGCTGGAAGAGTTATCGACCCAGGTCATGGGGATGTGCCCACCCTTAATTCGTCTGGTCGCCTGTCGAACATGACGCTAGCGCCGGGACGTGGAGAGCATGCCGTGCCCCGTTGAATCTCGCTCCGCAACATTCTTAATTCCAGGGTTTGGATGCGTGTGAACGAAGTGCTGTATGCACGCCGGGGAGCAGCCGGCCGATGTTGACCGACCATTGTGCAGGGTGGGAGTATCGAATGGCACCCGATGTAGACAGCTGGGGTATGAAGGCGTTGCTGCTGTATCTCTGTCCCTACGGTACGCCTCTGTGGAGCGATGACGCACTTGCAGACGCCTTGAAAGAGGCAGGTGGGTTGGTGGCCGGGTCGCATCCGGGTATAAGATATCGGAACCTCTTATCCGCGCGCCATCGGGCGTTTTAATGCCGAAGGCCATCACCCATCCGATGTTTAGCCTGCTCTAACAGGATCGACTTCGGTCGAGGTTGAGACAAGCTTTTGCAACGAGGCCCTGTGTGGTCGTGGATTACTTCATTTGATTGGTGCGTTCTGCCCTCTGAGAGGTTGCGGACGGTCCTACTCAACGCTTCAAAGCCGAAGCGGCGTACGTCACTACAACGACGCAAAGTACGCTCTTAACACTGGACAAACATCTATAACAGTATTCAGTACATACCACGTGCTCCTAATCCCGTGCTTCTTAAATCTTCCTGTTCGCTTAACGCCGATAACATGCTCTTTTTCGTAAAGTCGTGGAGGACTCGCTTGGAACCTAGCCCGATGATGGTTCCTACGTGTATATGTCGTCGTCACCGTGGAAGAATCTCAAAACTGCCTGGGCAACGAGAAGGCCATCGTGCATCCAATCTGCTCTCTCTGCGGCTTCGTTCGCATCCTTTTTACTGACACTCCCACTCTCGACCCTCATCTCTAACTGCCTCTTCACAAGAGCCTCATCAAACTCCATGTGACCTTGTGTGGTGAACAGCCTCTTGTGGATATACACGCCCTGCACACCTGTATGCTCGCTGGTACCCCAGACATGTACCTTGGTGTTCTTCGGTATCAGATCAGTCGTCTCAGTGGACGGAGGATTGACGACGTGATCGAGATGCATTTGATGAAGATGGATCTTGGACTCGGTTTCGGGCAGGTTGAAGAGGTTGCGGCCAAGTTCAGACAATTGGATGGGTTGGTGGGAAAGTTCCCATTCACCATCCTTCTGGGGTTTGACGGTTGCGCCGAGAGTCCTGCAAAGGATTTGATGTCCGAAACAAATTCCTGTGAAGCGGATATCGGGGCGATGTTGCCACACGTCTGTTATGTATTTAGCTACTGCTTTTCCCCTCAACTCAAGATTATTCTGAGACACATACCTTTGATGAACTGCATGAGCTTGAGGATCCAGGGGTCGTTACCGTGCGCGTCCCAGCAGCTACCCGTGATTAGAATAGCATGGACATCGTCGCCAATCTCCTCCAACTTTGGTATGGCGCCACCTTCCGGTTCGACCACATATTGCATGGCAGTTTCGATACCTAGACTGGGCTTGTGCGCGTCTCCGGCTTTCTTGAGAAGTTGGCCCAAAACAACCCCAAAGGATCCCGTCTCTTTTTGCGTGTCGGGATGTGTCTCATCAGTCTCAAGCACAAGCATGCGGACTTTGTCCGGATGATTGGACAGGAGTGTTCGGTTTTGTGCAATCGGTGGTACCATTTTTACTGTTGTCGTGTGGAATTGGCGTGGTGTGGAGACAAGAAAGTTGTGTGAGTTGCCAGGTCTGCAGGCCGTAGGTCTATGTACACAGGGTCCAGCTGCTCTTTTTGCGAAAAGTGACGTCTGTCGTAGAAAGTTTTGCCCAGAGGTGACGACGCGTGCAGGTTTGTACATAATCAGAGCAAGTCCGAGGAGTCAAATGCAAATACCCAGAGCCGCCGCGCCGTCCAGAGCTGTCTCATGTAGTATTCTTCGGCCTCCATCTTGGCAATGTCGTGTTTGAGGGTTCGATGACGAGTTTGCTTTGACGTCGGGTAGCGGTGGACAGAGTCTTTGGCCTAAAGTTGAAAGTTTAACGTAATAGCGAGGTCTTGGAAGCTCTGGTGGATTCCGATGTCCCGGCGAATTCGGAACATGACAGACGCTACCACGCTAGACATGCAGGTACTGAAGATTCATGTGGCTGCGTGGCTGAGCGCACTGGTTTGATTCGTCTATTTGTCTACCGACTAATTCCATGCTGTGGCTGCTGCATCTACTCCACGCCCTTTCCCTTCATCTTAAGGTCTTCGGGATCATGCGGGGCTTCGGCTTTCTTCCCTGCCGATTCCTTACCAGTCAACACTTCGGTGAATACCTTTCGCAGCGCTTCGATCGCTTCCTCGCCAATCTGGTAATGCACCACAAACCGACCACCGCGCACCCTTACGCCGTACTTCTCCGCTAGCTCGATAAAGTTGTTGATGTCAACATGATGCGCGTCCAGATCTAGCCAAACCATGTTGGTGTCTACGGGGTATTGCAGCTTGCCTCCAAGATCTGTCCAAATGCTCGCAATCTTCTTCGCGTTCTCGTGAGATTGGGTGAGCTTGCCACCGAGGAATGTCTCCTCAATGGCAACGCGCATGGGAGCCGCAACAACACCGGCTTGCCGCAAACCTCCACCAATGGACTTGCGGATCCAGCGGCTCCGCTTGATGAACTCCTTCGTACCAACGAGGATGCTACCAATCGGCGCGCCGAGGCCCTTGCTTATGCACAGGCTTATGCTATCGAACTCGGCGCAGTAGTCTTTGAGAGAACCGGCACCTGCAGCTACAGCTTCCCACAGACGCGCACCGTCCAAGTGCATTATGATGTCGTGCTCGCGCGCCCAAGCTGATATGCGCTTGACCTCGGACAGAGGCATAATCGCGCCATTGAGCGTGTTTTCGAGCGATATGAGGCGTGTAGGGCAGGCATGGACGTCATCGGAGATGACAGCGTACTTTTGGATATCTTCCAGTGTGAGGTATGTCCCGTTCTTCGCATCCAGCGGTTGCACCATGGCCTGGCTCAGTGTCGCTACACCGCCCGCCTCGTAGTTGATGATATGGCCACGTCGATCGACGATGACGGCGTGTGGAGGGGTGGTAAGGTGTGCTCGGAATGCCACCTGGTTGCCCATGGTGCCGGAGAGCACCAGGAGAGCCTCCTCCTTCCCGCTGAGATCGGCAACGAATCGCTCGAGCGACAGTGTGGTCGGGTCTTCCATGGTGACGTCGTCGAGCAGGGTGCACTCCTGGATGGCTTTCAGCATCGACATGGTCGGTGTGGTGTGCACATCGGAGCGGAAGTCAAAGGCCGCTGGGTTGTGCTCGCCGCCCCAGGCATTGCCATTGTGACTTGTGCCATTGGTTGTGCTTTTGCTGCTCTTAGCAGTGTACTGGGAGAGCTCCGACATGGCTGAGTATGGCCGTGACGAGTGCAGCTGGCGCAGGGGGTGCAGCGCGGGGTGGACGAGGGGTGCGGTGAAGGCTCGACTAGGCGCTTTCAGGGTCTTTGCTGGCTGGAGGTGAGGTCAATCGCACAGTCTGTGGACGGGACCACGTACTGCAGAGGCGAGTGAGGGGATATAAACGCGGTGGCGGCATTGCGGCGGCATGTTCAGAGGAAGGGCGCAAGGCGTGAAGCAACCGAAGGTAGCAAGCCGAAGATAGGCGAGTACGGCGGGCGAGGCTGCTGCCAGCGCGGAAACCCCACCACTCCGATTCGCCCAACCTTACCTCTACAACCATCGCAACAGGAAGGCGACTAACCCGAGTACCCCAGTAACTCCTGCATTACAAACCATTCCCGACGGAAACCACCACCGCCCAAGCAGCGGCGTCGGTGGAAGAGGGCTCGACAGTATCGATGACCTGGCGCACGCCTTGTCAGCGTATTGGGCTGGCGATGTATCTCATTGAGAGTAAACATACTTTCCTATGAACATCATGCTGCCCTGAGGGCTTCCACGTCCTCTTCCTCCCTGGAGGCAGGCGCAGGACTGAGGGACTCAGCAAGACAATCTTGCTACGAGTTGTGGAAGCAGCAGCCTTGAACAAAGGAACAACAACAACCAGACGTTCGGTATCTAGAATCCAGCCTTGAAAGTCGCAATACATCCAGCCATTTGAGTTCCTCTACTCCACTCAACACTCCCCAATCACCCATACACGATCGCTAATGCTGTATGCGGCTGAACTCTAGATTTCATCATTACATCATACGAAAGCAGTTACGACATGATCGATTTCCTGGATACTTTGAGTAGCTTTTCGTCTCTTATCAATTTCATATCCCCGGTTATTCGCAATCCTGGCCGACAATATGGAAGTCCACTTCTTCCAGCCAATCTACCACAAGCGAGTGCCTTTGGGCCGCACATAGTGCCTGAACTGCGCAGAGTGCCCACGACGCGTAACATCCTTCATATTAAGTACAGTCTGCTTGCGGACGCCATCATGCCCGCTGTAAGGTACAATCTGTGCCGACCGGGCCAGCGCGGACCTGACGTATGACACTCTGGGTTCTAGAAGCCCGCCTTGATATCCTGGGATCTCTCTACTTTTAGCTACCTGCTTCTCCAAAGTCCTTGTTGGATACGCCTCGCAAACATGTCCATACTTCTTCCTCTTTACGTGTACCCAAGTGCAGGCGCCTGGGATCCGCTATACGCCGCGTACGTAAACCGTTCTTTGCTAGAGTGTATAATACTGACCAAGAGCCAGCGCGGAAGCGCATAGAAACGTAGACTTCAATGTCATCATCAACCCCTGCTCCGGCCCTTGTATGGGGTCACTCCCCGATCAAGTGTACCTCGACGAAGTTCCCAAATTACGAGCCTACCCAAACATCCGCACATTGGGATACGTCGCGACAGACTACGCAGACAAGCCTATCGAAAGCTTATTAGCAGAAATTGACACCTACGCGCGCTGGCCCAAAGTAACGAACATAACGAAGATGCGCGTTGACGGAATCTTCTTAGACGAGACACCAAGTACTTTCGATGAAGACGCGTACGCATACTTGAAGACGGCGAACCAAGCGATCAAGAACAATACCGTATTCAACGACCGCTTTGTGGCTCACAACCCCGGTCTGATACCCACTACCATCCTCACCTCGCCCACAGTGCTCCAAGAATCCTACCTTAACCTCACCGATCTCACTGTCGTATTCGAAGAGACTTTCGATAAGTGGCTTGACAGAGACGTCATGGTTCCTTTACAGGCACACAAGATTCGCCGTTCGAAGCTGGCCGTCATATTGCATTCCTTGCCGAATCTGACAGGAGAGGTGCTAGAGTTCATGGTGCAGCAGGTTGAGAACACGGCGGATTGGATATTCTTGACCGATAGTGCGGATGACTATTATCACACCTTTAGCGCTATGTTTGGAGACCTGGTGAAGGCGGTTGATGGGAGTAGTTGAGCGGAAGAAAGGGTTCCAAGCTAAAACGATCGCTGCGTAACTTTAGAATCGCAATCATCCGTTGCTTTGGTATGGCCAGACCTCTCTCTAACGGCGCCCCGTCGGATGGTCATGAAACCTGCACCGATCGTTGAGCATGAAGTCATCCCAAACATCCTAAATCTTTTTCCCCATTGAGAATTCTTCTTCCTGTCTGTAGACACCGCGAGGGACGTGTCTTTGACGATTGTGGTTGCGGATTGCAAACATGTAACCACAGTTAGGGAAACAAAGATTCACTGTCTACTGCTAACGGAAGCGTCGTTAGAGGGTATTGCAACCACTTTGATGAACAAAAGGATCCATGGATGCGACTCCTTTGTAATAGATCCTGCGCCAAGGAACTAACCCCACTTGGGCCGAGCCACAGGGATGGACGCGCAGCGATCCATGGATGCCAAACATCGTCTTTCCCAATAAACACTGCGTACCCGGTACATAGTCGTGGGCCAACGCCTCTGTGAGAACCTATCCTCTAATCCACTCAATCTTCTCACGATCAATATGGGCGACTCAGAAGCCCTGGAGCCATACCGCCTTACGGGTCCTAAGAGAGACATATTGGACCAATGCTTCACAGACGCCCCCGCACCAAATGAGATGTTACAGACGCATCGAAAACGCCCCATGCCGTCCAAGCTGCGTGGCAAACTTGATGAGATGTTAATTCCATCACAAGAAATGAAACAAGCCACCTACCGGAGCATCAGTCGCGCGTGGGAGGAGTACGCAGCCGGCGGCGAGAACCCTAGCGCTTTCATGCGATCACCGACTGGAGCGCCTTACAAGATAGTCTCCATCGAAGGCAAGGGCCGCGGTGTCGTTGCAACCCGCGACATCAAAGCTGGCGAGATCGTTCTGCAGGAGTCACCCGTCCTGATTATGCCACATCCCGATTTCGTGCCGCTGATCTTCCTCCTCTTACCCAAGGAGGCCCTGGAAGCTATCTTGCTCTTGCATAACGCGCGACCTAACGAAATGCGATTCACGAAGGAGAGAGGAGACAACGCCCACAACCGGCTCCTAGATGCACTCATGGGTTGCGTAAACTCTAATTCATTCAAAGGTGAGGCTTCATTTGGTCCAATTGGAATGGTTCTTTTGACTGGATCCATGTTCAATCACGAGAGCAACTCAAACGTCAGGAGGCATTGGGATCAGCAGCTGGAGCAGATGGTGTTCAAGACCGTTCGAGATGTGAAGGAGGGCGAAGAGTTTACGGTCCATTACTCCGACTCTGCAGAGGATCTGAAGAAGTACGGTATCTGAAACACATAGCGGTCGTTACAACACTGAGACTGCATCTACTTACGTGGTGGTAAAAAACAATGTCGACATGTGCCATACATCACATTGTGTGTGTGTGTGTGTGTGTGTGTGTGTGTGTGTAAGAAGAGCCACTGACGAGCGTTAAGAAAGGGATTGGGGTATCTTTGATAAGTGGTATCTAGAAACTCGAAATGCTAGTGCTGCTACTCATATTTTTCGGCTTATGTGGCCCAAACTGGTCCATCTCCATTTGCACAAGTGATTGCTCATCATGATCTGCATGCCGTATTTCGAAAGTCTTGGTGTATGTGATAGCGTTTGGGTCTCGCGCGCCGTTCGAGACGGCCGATCGTCCCGGACCACTGGCTAGCGCACTGCCGCCCTTCTTCATGCCATGACTTTGGCTACCGTATGCATAGTAAGGTCGTTCGGTGGCTTTGGTTGTGCCGAGAATCTTGGGGAACAAGTGTACGAGTATGACGCGTAGCGCAGGCAGGCAGGCACAGATAATGCCGACATTGATCTCGATGTTAGACCAATTGATAACATCCGCTTGATCCCATGTTGGATTGGATGAGGCCGCGAAGTTGACGAGAGAGGAGAGACGAAGGATTGAAATGATGGTAACACTGAGGTTTGAGTCAGTAATTATCGTCTGTAGACCGTTGGAAGCAGAACTTACAATGTACCGACGCAGAACATAACAGCGACGCTAAGCTTCTTGCGCCAGGAGAGCTGCAGGTGAAACACCTCATACAAGGGCAAAGCGAGCATCCAGATGTCCAAGACAATGCTGATGATGGCATTTGTCCATGCTAACCCATTGATGTCGATACATTGGCCGGATCCTTCTCCATCCCATTTGGTCCAGTAAAAGGAGATCGGTCGACATTGGAAGATAGCCACTAACGTGAAGGCAAGACCGTTGAGGCAGTTGAAGGCAATGGTTGCCCATAGTAGTCGCCTGATGCTGGGTTTCGGAAATATTCGCAGGAAGAAGAATAAGAGCGTAAGCTTCAGAAGCGCGACCTGAATGAAATAGAGGACTTCCAGAGCGTAAAGATATCTGACGAAGTCGGTGATTTGTTGGAAGCTGACGGTCCATACATCTCGTCCTAGACCGTTTGGAACAATAGCTCTATCGATGATGACCACAGATGGAACACCAGCTATTAGTGCGGCCAAAACACTGTAGTCGTCGTAGCCGAGTTCACCGACCGAGAAAACAGCTTTGTATATGATCCTGGAGAGCGCACAAACGGCGGTGACGATCGAAAGAATCAAGTTGGATACACGAATTGAATCGCCGGAGTAACGCATCGGAGCGTGACAACTTGTTGTGGTAACGTTTTTGGTTGCTAAGAATCGCAATCAGCAACAGTAAGCATGCTGACATAGCCTGGAGCGCTCACTCAAACTCTGTCTCAGTGTGCATGACTTCATGACACATGCCTCTACCTCGCCTTGCAGTTTGGCATCTGCACATACGGAGGCCTGGTCTGTATGCTGTACTGGCGATTGAGCAACTGCAGTGGCAAGACACACTTGCTGGAAAACAGTCAATAAATGCTGGGGATATTACTCCGTTTGAACATACCGCGCATTGAGGAAGTTGCTCAATCACTGCCAGTAGAGCCGATTCCTGAGCGACTACCAGCTGTACCCATGCCAGCAATGGGAAGAGCAAATGAAGGGGCCTCATCCTTCTTCGTACTCGCACACGACCTTCGTGTACGATCGAACGGCCAGGAAGTGTGAGGCGGAATGGAAAAGACTGCGATGGACCGGTTCAGACCCTTACTATAAACTTCGTGGGAGGTCGGAGAACATCAAGAGCTGTCAAGAGTGCCAGACCCGGTCGCTTAGTCTCCGGGGCCTGTTCTATATGAGACCATAAGGGAAGGGAATAACTGCAGGTACATTTAACCATTGGGCATGGGGGACGGCAAGTGCAGATTGAGGTATACAGTGGGGCTGGACCGCCTCTAGTGCTGCTCTTCGAGGGTCATGCATCTTCCGTACCAGAGGTGTATGTCTCGCCGTAGAGATGATCCCTGGCACATGCACGGAAGGACTTGCACTAGATTCCATGATTATTGAATACAACCAATGGGTCGGCTGAAACCCAGGGCGAATGGAGGTGTTGCCCCAGACCAGGCGAAGTGGGCCCTTGCTGACGCTTCGCAGGGCAGACGCTACCGACGACGGAGGTTATACATTTCAGGAACAGTGGTTTGTCGACGCTAAGTGGACTTCGCCTAATATGCAGGTCGCTCATGAGGTCCAGGAAAGGAGACACGTCCTTCGTATGCACCCTGGCTACCAGCAACCTTATCTATCTGCCTGGTTAGCACAGAACATACGAAACTCATGTGAGAATTCTCTGATCATTGCCATTCAATTGCATACCCTGCCATACCGTGTTTGCTTCCGCGTGTGTTGAAGCCTTCGATAGCCCGGAAGGTTGACCAAAGATGGTGGTTCGTTCCGCAACGCCACAGACGAGCGATTTTGCGCACAGGTAAACAGCTTGGCGTACGTACGCCACTAACGCGTGCATGCCGTTTGCTCCACCTCGCGTCCGCTCAACCGCCGCCGAGCTTCGACCGCTACCGCTGCACTCTTCGCGGCTCAGAAAAGTCACATGGGGGCCCATTTGCTTTTCGAAGATCATGTTCACTGACTCTCACAACGTTGACGATCGACTTGTGGAGACCGATGCGGTATTCGCGATACGCGAGGCAGGAATACAGCCTTTCCATGTGTTTCACGACATTCGTCTTACTACTCATCATCAGAGCTGCATACGAACGTGCCGCTTTTGTTCACATGTCATTTGGACGCTGGTCTGAGTGTCACTGACGGGAGAGACTGCGGAGTGCAGGAACTTGACGGCCTGGAAACGGCCATTTCTTCGGCTAACGTTCCAAACCACTGTGTCGCGGCAAGGTGTGGCACGTATTCTCTAGCATACCCAAGGTCTGTACCCAGCCGTTTTGTTGAGCATCAGCAACTTCCTGGTACGGTCCCAATTTCGCCGTCTCTGAGCTAAGAAGCGAAGCACTCAATCATGTCGAGCATCCGGAAAAATCGAAATGATCTAGGAGCTATACCCCCGAAATCTTTCAGCCGCGCCCGAAGCATCATGTCTCTTGCGGTCATTGATTGGTGTGAGAAATTTTGTGCACCAGTGTTACTCAACAGCATTGCCACGGGAAAAGTTCTCGAATTTGTCGACGTTCCATGACATGGCTGCAAAACGTATCCCGGCTGATACCTCAGCCCTACAAGGTATACCTGATGCATGCTCGAAACAGACCCATGCGATTGCGTGAAACTCCGTCGCTATCGCGTCCAATGTCCCCTTTCTTCGTGAGAATCGTCACTATCCGAGTCGGTATCAGTGGGGCAATTTAGCGATGGCATGAGATTTGACTCGCAGCGTCTTCCTCGATTCAAGCAAAACATGCGTGCGCATCCCTCAGGATCACGATACTTTGCGAATGATGTGTGGCGCGCTTCAGGTTTCGCTGGTTCGTTGTCGGTCCGAAGTCGAAATCCCCAGATCAAGAGCGCGGAACCCTGCGGTTTTGCTTTTCTGTTCCAGCCATGATGGCGCAAATCTTCGGATTGCGTATACTAGACGCAAGCATCCCGACTGCACATCCAAAGGTTTCTTCACGATCCAGCGCAATGGCACCCTTACGATTGACTAACGCGTTAGCAGATGGCAACTTCCGTGCACGTGTCGTCGTCCAGTTACGCGAGGTCGACGATCTCCACGTAGCAAAGACCAGCGAAACCATCGAGTGCTGCAAATTCAGGAGAACAATCCTTACAGATCCCACCCTCTATGACACTCAGGCAACCTACTATCGAGAAGGTCATACAAGCTGAGTCCCCACTCTGCTCAGCCGCAAGTCAGCTCCAGCTGTCACTTTCGGGCCGCGCCCTCTGCAACGAGCCAACGTTTCGGTAACCAAACTTTGTATCTCCAGAGCCACGCGTGACGACATGCGGCCAAGGCAGGCATCGGCAATTGCCTTTACGCAAACATAGGTAAGTCACTCGCGTGGTCTTCGTTTACCACCCTCGGATCTACGCGGGTCGATCTCTCGGTTGCCTGTACCAAACGGTCAGTCCCCGGCATCACGCATCGGCATCTGCCAGGGGCCGACGATCACAACGTGGGCTTGACGAAAACGACCACTACTCTCGGGTGACTAGCCAAAGCCGTTTCTATATGCAAGGGCATTATCGACCACACTGCAAGGTGCTGCCATTGGTACTTCCTAATTGGGAGTCATCCAATCGATTTTTCAACCCCTTTGGTCTTGCAGACCTCATAGGCCACCCTTTTTCGAGACTCCATGTCTATATGTGACCGCGTTCAGGTATCAGAACTTCAACATTCAGCTGCCTCTACACCACATATGTACTTACTCCTACCACCGGCAAAAAGAGACTCCCTATCAACACGTGTCCAAGACGATACCAAGACTACCAACCTCTCTTCAGTAACGCTGGCCGTCTCGCTTCGACTGTGGGTTCCCACTTGTCCTAGTGGTGACTATCTTCACGTGGTTGGCGAGCAAATTCGCAAGCAGCCGTTCTTCACGATCGACAAAGCTCGAGCTTCGCCGGTAGTTTCGAGCGTATACCGAAGTCATGTGCCGAAAGCTCATACTTTTATGTGGCTGGTGCATTCCACGATGACGCAGAAACCGGCCTCCTACTTTCCTCTTTTCCTCCCATCAGAAGAGAGCATCAACATACCGATGCTGTCTTGGATTAGTATCGTCTCCCTTCCGTGTAGATGGCATACTCAGAAGGGAACGCAAGTAATCGATGACACCTGAGCCTCACGACACTTCACTACGAGCCGCATCTCCGGTCACGCATCTATCACTGCATATCCGAAAAGCTAATTTGACAAAACTGCTACGAACCGACACATGCAGGTTGCCGCTGGAGCTCTCCAGGCTGTCACATGGGATCTCCACTTTGACGCATGTGCCTCGTGGCCATATCGCAACGTGATCACGACGATCAAGCGCCTTGACTCACTTTAGTTACCTCTTCGCGTCGTGGTAGAGTTTTCAATACGAGTTTGATCCGCTACTGCACCGCATTTCAAAGTACAGCGGACCCGTTGTCGCAACATGACGTTTGGTCTTTGTCCATTCGAAATACGCATATCGATCAGTCAAATCCTGACGACTAGGCCGGCCGGTATGCTTTACCACAGTCTGATAACCAATTATGTCTCGGTCAACGCTTCCCAAAATCGTATATAAGACATCATATCGCTCGATCTTTCCGTGCAAAACCAAAATCCGGTTCTCATTACCAAAATGCGAAGTATCGTTTACATGGGCGACAATTTTCCAAAACCATTTACCGCAATGACGATGGGGCTAAGAAGGATTCAAACGTACAAGCCCGCGCCTGACTTTACGATATTCTTATCACTAGAGTCATGTTCTGTAAGAGCAAAACGCGTGCCGAAGTATGTCATGTCTCAATTCCTCCTTCTCAAAAGTCAAAAGTGATTGTTCCCATGGACATGTGCAAGACGCACCGCCGGGTCAATGAATATCGCGACCTCAGAGTATGTGTATGCCTGGCGACTCCAAAGAATATTGCCATCTTCGATGAGTAAGACTCCGCGTGTTTGGAAATATATAAAGCTGTCTTTTTCGTTTCCTACACCCGAAGTCTTCTCTCCTCACACACTCCTGAGTTCTGATTCCACCAAAAAGGGATCGCGAACGATGAATGGCTTTCGTCTCTCGGCCTCCAAAAGATCAGAACACTCCTTACATGAGGTCTCCTGCTCCTTCGCGATTTCTCGCACCAAATGAACTCATCGATCTAAACACTGCAACATTCTATGCCTTTGGAATACCAGAACGATGACCAAAACACATGCTCTACCGTGCGATGAGGGATGCTCACTATCTAGGCATGCGTTGGATGTAATCTAGAATTGTCAAAAGACGTACAGGGCCGTCTGATGTATATCTCCAGGATGAGATAAAATGACGTGAGGTGTGTGGAGCAAAGAGCACAATTGCATGAGTGGACCATGCATCATTGATTAAGAAAAGTTTAAACATATACGCTGGTTGTTCTCAATAAGGGGTGATCAAAATACATGGTTTATGGGGTGGATTAGATAACTCACCCTGTGTCTCAAGCTATACACGAAAAGAGAAACAGACGAACAATGCTGTTTCTGTCTGGAAAAGTGACCCTGTCAAAGTCATTTGAAGCTTTCCCAAGTCCGCTCTCCAACACCGGCAGCGACGGACACGAACCAACACAGCGATGATCACAAACACAAAGACATCACATGCACGCAAGATGCCCAGCTTTGATGCATAGAATATCATTGATTACGCTCAAGGCGACTCTCAAAAGGTATCATCTCCGTCATTCCCTAAAACCATACACACTCATTGCACAGCCCGCTCACCAAGAGTCTAAGTATGAACTCGAACATAACGGAAATAAAAGGGAACATGGACATAGCCTCCATGGGAGGTAAAACATGGAAGCGGAGATAAGGACTGCCTGCCTGCCTGCGAGGTAACGCCAAGGGATTATACCTCCCATCATGTCATGCTCATGTTACCTGGCCAGCCCGCTATGGATGCAAAACCCCCAAGTCTAACGCAAGGAAAACGCCGCCCAATGAAACTTTGCTGGTATGACGCAACAGATAGTAAAACAGATATGAGAACAATGGTTCAGTGGGGCTTATTCGAGTCACCGTCCGAATAAGCCGCTGCCAACGCTGATCGTGCCGAGACCACTGCGTTGTGGGAGAGGTGCTCGCGCCGCATCTGGTCGGGCTGCACCTGGTGGTCCTGGCGCGGTGTTTGGCTCTGCGTTCATGGGTCGCATGCTGCCAACCCAGCGTGGCCCAACCTGCTCGTGGGGTATCTCCATGTGCTGTGCCGCGGGACTCGACATCATCCCGTACGTTTCCCTACTGAGAACACCCATGTTGTTGCGAGGATCTGAGCCAGGTGTCTCTGCGTATGTGATGTGGTCGACCGGTGCGCGTTTCATGTGTAGGACCGGTGATTCTGCTTCGCCTAGCAGACCGTTGGCGTTGGGAGCATTCGACGACGGGGGATTGGAGTTCGCTTCGATGGTGGAGGCAGATCCGTTGGGAGCTGAGAGGTCGACCATTCGACGCTGGCCAGCTGGTGTCTGGTAGCTAGGTACGCGTGACGGCCCTGGAGGGTACCGACTCTCTTGATGTGAAGGATGTCGTGGGTTGGCCCATGGCGTGCTTTCTAAGAATTGTTCTTCTGCAGCTGCCTCGTCCGCTGTTGTCGTTCTGTTGTAGGTGCGGAACGATGGGGGCGGCACTGGAGCACGCGTTGCAATCTAACGCGCCGAATCAGCTGCTAGTTCTCTAGCAGATGCGTTCAGCCACTTACCTTCATTGCTCGAAGATCCTCGTCGATCTCGGTTGGTCGCGCAGCGCTGATATCTGGGGCGGCTGGGAACCCAACATACTTGGCGACACCTGAAAGAATTGAGACCTCGAGGTTGTATGCTGTTTGGTGTCGGATCTGGTCGGATCGTTTCTCAGGTAATCGCGCCATGTACTCAGTGTCATCGCAGCCAAGCTGACGTCGTCCGCGTTGTAGTTCGAATACCCGCTGGTTGCACTCTTCGAGAATGTCCTCGCGGATGTGACGCACAGTCTGGAAGTACTGGCTGTGCATCTGATGCCGCTCTGCTGCTGTGATTATCTCGAGGTTCTTCTGTTTGTATTCCAACAGCCTCGTCTCGTATGCGATCTTGTCGGCGCGTCGATCGTCTACGCATTTGATCATGGCAACGTACTCGGGGTGGACACAATTTGGCTGCTTGAGCATGTCGAGCTCTCGTTCGAGTTGCGCTATTTGCTCGTCGCATAGCCTGGTAACGGTTAGTAGCTGATCCTTCTGATCATGCCCTGAGTGAATTGCTTACTTCTCTCGGAAAAGCTTGAACTTCTTCTCAATCTTTGCAAGCTCATCGATCGCCTGCTTCTTCTTGGTGACCTCCTCATCGAGTACAGCGCTGTCCTCATCGTCGTGCTCGCCCTCAGCTTCAGCCTCGTGGGCTTCAGCAACTGCAAACGGCTCGGCGTAGGCATAGCTAGCGTCTTCCGTCTTCCGTTTCCCTCTTCTGCCGCCTTTTCTTGGTTTTGTGTGCTTCGCGACGGTGGCCATTTCGCTGACAGTCTGCGCGGCAATGTTGGCTTGTCGCTCCTCGAGCTCTAGCTCCTCGCGAGCCAGTGCCGACAGGTGCTCTTCGGCGTTCTCGAGCTCTTCGTCTGCGTCCATCTGCCCCTGCCTGTCTGCTGCGGCATCAGCCAGGCCATCGAGCGCCGAGCCCTTCGCGTTTACGCTTCGTTTCCGTGATGGTTCCTCTTCGCGCTCGTCCATTGGGCTTCCCTCGGCACTGCTACGCTTTCTTTTCATGCCCACGTGTTCGAGATTTGCTGCCTCTGATGCTGCGATCAGCGAAAGAGAATGCAGAGGGTTTTCAGTTGTAGGTGCTTCGCCCATGGTAACATCGTCTGTAATCGCAGATGGTGTGGGTGGGGCAGATTCGTCGTGCTCGATGGTCTTGGAGTGCGCGAGCTTGCTCGGTGTTCTTGTGTGGATGGGCTCAGAGAGTAATGACGTCTCGGTCGCTGTGCGCGCGAACTTTCGAGGCGTGTTGTCCAGTCGCTCGG
This sequence comes from Alternaria incomplexa, assembly GCF_024043165.1. Lineage (NCBI taxonomy): Eukaryota > Fungi > Ascomycota > Dothideomycetes > Pleosporales > Pleosporaceae > Alternaria > Alternaria incomplexa. Next base: position 289,741 of record NW_026249854.1, read on the forward strand.
TCTCGGCCTCTGAATCATCCTCGTCCATATCGGCTACTGCGGCTGGCCGTGGTGTTGACTCTGACTGGTCGTCCGATGCGTCTCCGAGCTCGCTCAAGCTGCTAGAGCCGTTGTCGGCAACATCATCGAAGCCATTAGGAGCTTGTTCTGCGGGCAGGGACTCGGTGAGCACTGTCGTCGGAGCTGCCATGGTGGACAGCATCGTAGCAGCGATGGCGGTGGGGTCTTGGTCAGCTGGTGTGGGTATCTGCGCTGGCGCAGAGTGGTTGAAGGAAGAGTTGGTGGAGGTGGGGTCAGGTAGTTCTGTGGTGAGGGTCGAAGTTGGACCTGGGAGGGGCTGTTAGATCTGGTGCAGGTTCGGACGGCGTGGGTACTAGACGCGGTGAGAGAGGCAGGTTCGCGACGCTGTCGTCGCCTCGGTTGTTGACGCAAAGATCGACAGTCTCTCCAGCGGCGACCCAAGGCGCAGCGCCGCCCTTTGGAAAGCCGAAAAAGCGCATCGGGGTCGGGATAGAAGAGGTGACAACGTACTGTGAGTGTGCGCGACGTCCTCGCTGGGGCCGGCAGCTGTTCTCGAGGTGCTCCGTCTGGTCTGTTCGGGCGCGCTCATAGTGCGCCCACGCCGAAGACAGCCTCACCGCGTGACCAATGTCGTAAAAATATGCCGGGGACGGTGTTGTGGGCCTTCGCGATGCGATATGGGCGTTCTTGGGGGTGGAGGATGCAGGGCCCGGCGAGCGGTCAAAAACAGAGCTGCGGGTGTGAGGGACGCGGGCGTCGAGGGAGCGTGTGGGGATGTCTCAGGCAGGAGCGACCGGGTGGCAGGTCTGCGATGTTTGTACGGAAGGGGGTGCAAACGCGGGACAGCGACGGGCATGAGTGAGTGCGTGGTGAATGCGGAGGGCAGCTCGGTCGGGATGGTGTAAACTGCGCTCTGAAGCGGGTCGACGGCCGGGAGAGGCCCTGAGGCTTGCAAATGACCGCACTGCCCTGCCCCGGGCGGTGTCGTTCTGCCGCCTGCACGCCCCAGCTGGGCCTAGCGCGCGTTCGTCGTGAAGCGTCTCCACCAAAACTTTTTGACGAGCTTGCTGTCGCCAACACCAACATCTCCATTGTCGCCATGGCCAAATCAAAGGACAAACGCTCGGCTAAGACGGACACGCCCAAGAAGAGCCACAAGTCAGACAAGCCAGACAAGTCCCTCATCAAAGTCGACAAAAAGGCGTTTGACCCGGCGCTAGCATCGCTGTTTGCTGCCAGTGTACGTTGATCGCATGTCTGTGCTAAAAAGTGATTGCTAATAATTCTCAGGCCGGACCTGTGCAAGCCCCTTCAAAGTCACGGTACCAAGCGCGCGAACAAGCGAAAGCGACCAAAGAATCCAGCGAGGATGAAGGCGATGCGAACGATGCGGAACTGAGCTCGGCATCCGAAAGCTTGCCTTCCGACGATGACGACGAAGAGGAAGAGGAAGATGAGGACATGTCGGATGCCAGCGACGACGCTGAATCTGAAGACGAGACCGCGCTAGCAAAACTGGGTGAAGCCGTACTGCACGGCGCAAAGGAAAAGCCAAAGAAGCGCAAGCGAGGCGACAAGGAAGAGATCGAGGATGCGTATATGCGCAAAGTAGCGCGCGAGGAAGAGAAGGAGGAGGAGCAAAGACAGAAGAAGCGCAAGACCGAAGAAGAGGAGGACGAGGATTCTTCAGACGAGGACGACGAGGATGAGTCTTCGGATGAGGCAGACGAGGGCAAAGAGACCAAGGACGCGGACAAGGCAGAAGACGTCACAATTCCCAAGCATGAGTCGCTCATGGAGAAGACCGACGAGAGCGCATCCGAGGTGGAGAAGGCGTCCCGCACTGTCTTCCTGAGCAACGTCTCGGTCGAGTGCATAAGCTCAAAGCCCGCAGAAAAGGCTCTCAAGAAGCACCTGGAGTCCTTTATACCTGATCTCGCCGATAACAAGCCCCCGCACAAGATCGAGTCGATACGTTTCCGGTCAACGGCTCTCGATCCTTCCCTACCCAAACGCGCTGCCTTTGCAACCAAAGACATCATAGACGCGACTACCAAGAGCACGAACGCATATGCTGTTTACACGACCAAGTTAGCCGCAAGAGAAGCTGTCAAGAAACTCAACGGCTCTATGCTGCTCAACCGCCATCTCCATGTCGATTCACTAGCCCATCCCATGAAGGTCGACCACCGCCGCTGTGTCTTCGTAGGCAACCTTCCCTTCGTAGACGAGGAGTCCCAAACACCCGTCGCAGAAGGCGAGAAGCCCAAGAAGAAGAAGGCCGCCTCTGACATCGAAGAGGGTCTCTGGGTACACTTTGGCAAATGCGGCAAAATCGAGAGCGTGCGCGTAGTCCGCGATGCCAAGACAAGAGTCGGAAAGGGTTTCGCCTACGTCCAGTTCGTGGATGAGAACGGCGTCGAAGCCGCGCTGCAACTCAACGAAAAGATGTACCCACCTATGCTCCCTCGTAAACTCCGTATTACACGTTGCAAAGCGGAGAAGAAGAACAAGGAGAAGCCGAGAGGCCCACCGCCATCCAAGGCACCCAGGCCGGGCGGCAACCCTGGTGCCGGTTACAAGCAGAAGTTGACTGAGGAGCAAAAGTCGATGCAAGGACGTGCTAGATCGATGCTGGGCAAGGTCGCCAAGGCACAAACAAAAGAGGGTTTCGTGTTTGAAGGCCACAGGGCGAGTGAGAGGCAGGGCAAGAGTGGGCTCAAGTTCAAGGGCAGCGGCGGACAAAAGAAGGGTGCCAATGGACGCAAGAGCAGAAGTGCGGGCTGGAAAAAGAACGGTGGCAAAAAATAGGCTGGCCTGCGTTGAGCATACTTTCTACTATTCATGAGGTTCAGCCTGCGAGCATCGGAGCTGTCTGGTTCAGACAGCTACCGTCGCGTTCAATCGATACATTACATGCGCACCTTTACTCCGAGCTTCCGTGCCTCCATCTAATCTGCGGATCTGATGACCAACGAAGACGCCACTTGAGAGCTTGTGAGGATACCAATATGGGTGCCACGAAGCTGGTGTGTGTGAAGATGTTAAACTAAGGGTAAGTTGGCTTGCGAAGATGCTGACATAGGGGTCGCGAAGCTTGCGCGTAAAGAAGCTCACGTCCGAACTAGTGGCTCAGCAAAAAGGTACGTGAACCTAGTCTCGCGACGGAGAAGGGTGTAGAGAAAGAAGAGAAGGACAGGTGGTCGCTTGATCTGACACGACCAGAGCGGAGCGCGAGTTGTAGAAATGCGGGCATAGCCACTTATACAACGCAAGACATATACTAACATCTACACTTACAGGCACACAACACAAACTATCCGACGAGCAGAAGCGACTCATCCCCCCATCGAGACAACCGTACTATCATACAGAAATGGGAATGGAGTCTCTAATAAGTATGAGTATCCGTTGAACATGATACTCGTTCAGTGTGATGTTCTCTTAGCTAGCTTGCCTTGCTGATACTATTTTGGATGAACATTCAAGATTTATCCAAACTCGAGTACACAAATTTCTCAAACTCGGTCAAGAGCTCGATAGCCTTCTCATCTCCGGTTGGTACAAGCTGAGAGAGATACACCCCGGCGACACCGTTGCTGAGATCGATCCACTATAGTTTGATGATGAGCCAGAGTCGACATTGACAGTTTGAAGACTTACCCAGTAGCAATTCGGGTGGCCGGACCACGTGAGTGAGTTCACTCCGCGTCGTTTCGGTACTGCAGTGAGGTTGATCAAACCTCCTATCCCAAAGCTGACAGGGACGTCGTCTGGGACAGTATTCCAGATAGCGTTACGGGACGGCAACGAGTACTCGGCTGGATCATCGAGGCCTTTGAGTGTCTCGAGCTGAGGCTGGAACATCTCCTTGACAGACTCGGGCCGGAGCAGCTCCCCTGTCAGGACACCTTGGTATATTTTGAGCAAGTCGTCCACAGTTGCGAACAGACCACCCCCTCCAAAATCTGCCTCAACCCTGTCCGGCCAGTAAGGCTGCTTCTGTTCCTGCAACCTCTCACCCACTCGCTCCCAGACTTTGGCCTTTCGAGCTCGCGTCTCTTCTCGCTGGTCGGGATGGAAAGTAGCGTCATTGGCAGACACGACGTCGAAAATATGGCGTTGCATGTACTCGCCAAGCTTCAAGGAGGTGATTCGTTCGACCAAAACTCCAGCCCAGTCAATGCCAGGCGAATACATCCATCGTTCACCGGGTTCAAACACGAGAAAGTGGTGGGGGAACTTTTCTGCCTATAGCGCTTGGTGGTAAGCTAATGGTATTGGCGAGCGGGGTGAGCTAGCTTACGACAGATGTGGGAGGGCTAGGCAGTGGCTTACCCTGAAGCTCTTCGTAGCGGGTCAGGAGCGGATCCATGAATGTATAAGCCATGCCGCTGGAGTGCGTCAACAGTTGTCTGGTCACCAAGATAATATGTTAGCAAAACGTGGTAAGCCCTTAGACATGTCAAGACTTACCGGAGGGTGATGGCCTTCGTTGCGGGCCTGAAGAGGGCTTCATTCTCTTCATTGAAACCGGTCAGAATCTTCGGATCTTTCCACTCGGGCAGCACTTTGGCGATATCGTCATTCATGGTTAGTAATCCTCTCTCGACGCATTGCATTACAGCAATCGTAGTCACCAGCTTGGTGGAAGAGGCGAGCCAATGCACACCATTGGACTCAGCGTCGTCGGATTCCTTTTCAAACGCCTTCATGTAGCGGAAAGAACCTTTTGATCACGTCTGGTCAGCAAAACAGAAACAAAACAAGAGACAGGGAAAGGTGGACTCCTAGGTACCATACCATTTTTGCTGGTGGCGCCAAGTGTAACTGGAGGGATAGGCTGCTTGTTTTCCTCAAATCGATGACGAAGAGAATTGAAGGTTTCATCGAAAGAGGCCATGGTTGGAGGACGTTCTCGTGGTAAGAAGAGGGTTTGATTTCTCTTTATCTTCATGAAAAATTGCGCAGTGCTGTCCCGTCTTATACTGTGCGTGAACTTCATTGGCTTGGCTTCTTGCGCACAGCCCTGGGCGTTGCATAAGTGGCTATTGAATTATTGTGCGGAGGTATGCTAGTAATATTGGCCCGATTACTGATCTAGAGCGGAATAAACCCACGGTCCGCGACATGGGAAGCATGAAATCCATATCAACTTCAGATACACCAGTCCTGACGGACATTGTATTGGTTCTTTGTCCTGACAGCACTAAACCGCGAAACGATCAAGCGGGGCAGAAGGATCACTTCGGTCTAATGACTCACTCCGGAGCTTCTCATGAATCGGGTCAACACACATAACGGCATGATGATTACGAACCACCTTGGCAGATCGCCACCGCTCATGTCATAGCCGACTTGATGGACAGCATGAACCTAGACCGCGGCTATCTCTTCAATGGTTTCGGGTTTGGAAGAGGTGAACTTGGACTTGTGCCTAGAGACAAACCAGGTTTCGTTCAGGGCGTAATGGTCTGATACCAGCAGAGGAGCTGCAAGAGATAGTATTGTTTAGGAATATGCTCGCTAAGTCTGGTCGTATCTTGGTCTCTACCTCCTGTTCAGCTTCCAGCCTGTATCTACTCTAGACTCATTAGGCAGCAGCTACATCGCTTGCCATCTTCAAGATAGCATCCTTTTCGCAGAACTCCACCACCCTTTTGACCTTAGATCCATCCTCATTAAAGTACAAGAACCAAGCACACTCAGAAGGGTACGTCTCTCCACTGCTCCTAACATACACGTCGGATTTAGCTGTAAAAGCGGCGCGGCGCGCCTCCGTGTCGATGATCAAATTCGACATTGTGTTATCCTTGAACAGCAATACTTTGATGTCATTCCCGAAGAAGTCCTGGAAACTGGTCGTGTCGAAGAACGAGTCTGTTGCAAGACCGAAAGCTTTGGGTACGGATGCGGGAAGTAGGTGACGTGTGCAGTCGGCTGTAACGTCGCGATTGATAATAGAAGCGTCGCTCTGAGCTCCGCCTTCTTCGAATGCAGATAAGAAGGCCCGAGCTGTTGCCTCAATTTGTTCTCTGAGGTTCGGTGTGGAAGGAGTTGAGGCCATGTTGGAGGACAATGGTAGAGTTTCGTGCGAACTGAAGATGGAGGTGAAGATAGTGGAAAGTAGTGGAGATATTGACTGCATATTGGGTTGCACTTGACGCCTACTTATGTTTCGCGCGTACCTAGGTAGCATCAACGACTGTCTACCTCAAATTCCCGAGGTCGCCAACAGTCCTTCGCGGCGGTACACGTAAGTCCATGACTTAACGCCGTCCTTTGGATGATGCTTACTTAACAAGAATAGATCATATCATCTTGAGTACTGCCTTCCAAGACCTCCGTTGAGGGTCGACATCAGAGTGCGATGACATTTTCTCCCGTTTCGGCGTAGTGCGTTTGAGCCACGGAGGATCTTCGGCCGTACCTGCAGTCTAGCTCTAGCTCCACCCGATGACATTATCACCCTCTTCAGCCTAGCTCGCAGCTTGGGGCCGAAGCATCCACACAGCCTGAATGATGCGTCTCCTTTCAAATCAGCAATTCGAAGGTACCGCACCTGTAAACTAAGCCCAGATTTCGATATGAAGCGGCGGTGTGAGCCTTCTCTCAAGCTTATCCCCGAGAAAGCATACTAAAGCGTACGGTGATTTCTAAGTCGTGCCTTTCTTGAGCGACGCTGTCTACGAATGAGACCAAGATGTCGCGTACAGAGCTTGAGTGAGTTGAGTACATAAATGATTCATTTGCCCCTCCTTCCGTCCAAACTCAGAATCCAATCCCTCAAGATCTTATCAATCCAGCTTACGCCATCTACGCAAGTCATATCCTCTACCTTTATCCCTCCCAGCATCCCGTCAACACAAGAATGCCTCATTACGATGAAGCTCATGCTAAGCCGAATGGCCCTGGCGATGCGCGCCCAACAGCCTTGCAGATCATCAAAGACGAGAACCTTGAGAACAAACTCAAAGGTGAGGTCATTGTCATCACTGGTACCTCCTCTGGCATCGGCATTGAAACCACTCGTGCCCTGGCCAGCACTGGCGCCATTCTCTTTCTCACGGCCCGAGACACGAGCAAAGCCCAATCCGCCCTTGCTGATATCCTCGAACCTTCGCGTATGCACATTATCGAGATGGACCAGGCAAACCTCTCTTCCGTACGTGCCGCCGCCGCCGCCATTCTTAGCAGGACTCCTAGAGTCCATGTACTCGTGAACAATGCCGGTATTATGGCAATTCCCGACTTTCGCCTTACGGCAGATGGCCACGAACTTCAATTCGGCACAAACCATCTGTCGCATTTTCTGTTCTACAAGCTTCTAGAGCCCGCTCTTCTCGCAGCCGCCTGCTCCAGCCGCCCATCTCGTGTCGTCAGTCTCGCTTCCTCAGCGCACAACGTCTGCGGGATCAACGACTCCAACAACTACAACTTCCAGAAAGACCATTACGACCCCAGCGTAGCGTACGCCCAGTCAAAAACTGCAAACATATACATGGCCAACGAGATTGAGCGCCGCTATGGCTCGCGCCATCTACACGCCACTAGCGTCCATCCCGGCCTCGTTCAGACGGGGCTGACGCAGCATATGCCCCCGGACGCATTCAAAGGTATGGAACATTTGTATCCCACCATGAAGAGCGTCGAACAGGGTGCTGCAACATCGGTATGGGCGGCGATCGGCGAAACATGGAAGCACAGGGGCGGCAAGTACCTCGTCGACTGCGCTGTTGCGGAGCCATACAAAGAAGGCGATGACAAGTACACTGCGCTTGGTTATGCTCCGCATGCTTACGATGTGGAGAAGGCGGAGAGGCTGTGGAACGACTCGCTCAAGCTTGTGGGATTGCCGAGTGATGAGTGAGCGTTCAGGAAGGGACAGCAGTGATAACCCAGTGTACAATTAGACACATGATACAAGTTCTATGAATACATCCATGCGCATTAGCACACCGTACTTGATGTTCTCACCCGCCATGGTTCTTATTGTGAAATCGTGATATCGAAGATTGCACTGGTAGATCATGCTCGATTCGCGTTGGGAGGCGTTCGACATATCGACTAATTTTCCATCAAAGGAAGACGCAAAGGTTCTTCTCCCCTCATCAACCTCCAGCGGTTACTAGATACAAGCAAATCGTCGCATCCCTGTACGGCCCATGACCACTTAGCCAGAAAGCCAGGGGTAGCCTCCCAACTCTTCATGTCGTGCGGCTCACCCCAAACAACGAGTCCCTTGCGACCCGCAGTAACCTCATCCTCATCACGTCCTACTACTGCGGTCGGCGGTATCGACACGACCTTAGGGTCAGAAACTCTGATAGCAAGAGGCGTACCTCGTCGCTCTTGCATTGGCGTAGCACCCATGAGCTCGCCAATGAGATCCTGCAATAGTTCCCAGGGATCGAAGAGTCCCTCATGCCTGATGAGGTTGTCGCGCACTGAAGGAAAAGGAAAGAGGTTGATCCAGAAAGAGTGCAAACGCTCTTGCTGGATGCGAGTCGGGAAGAGTGAAGGAGGTATATTGGGATTCAAGGGATAGATGTTCGTGTCGTCGATGTAAGGAAGGCTGATGGGACATGTGGTTGGGGAAGGAGGCATCTCGTATGTCCACCCTGTAAGAAGCGCGTTTAGAGTACGCTTGTTTGATACAAAGGCTCGGAAGACGTTGTATTGAACTAGGTGAAGGAGGTGATCCGTAGAGAGGGGAAAGACAATGGACGGGGGTGTTAGCGAAGTGGGAGCTTGACCCGGAGTGTATGTAGGCGGCTTCCAGAGGTCTACTGTGCGTTCAGGAATGGATATCGATGCGTTGATCGTCACATCTTTAGCAGTGGGCTCTATGGAATGGGATAGACTTTCGTCAGCTTCATCCAGGCGCCAGCGCTCAATTTGGAACGGGCGCGACGTCTGAACAGAAACTGGGTTTTGCTTTATGTTCCGCAGTCCTTCATCGAGATGAGCTCAGCTAAGGACAAGATGCTTAAGACCAAACTCACGATGTGCCCTTTGGTTCTTTCGGTTCTGAACTTTCCTGCGCTGCTTGTTGGCCTCAGCTTCAATGTTGGTGGGTTGATACTCGGCCCTGTGCGCTTCGCTTTCGGCTGGAGGAAGGGAGGTGACGAAGTGTTCCATGATTAAGCGTTAAGAACAACCCGTCTTCTGTTGATGGTCGGTTGGTGGACTCCTACACGGTTACAGCCGCGAAGTTCGCAGCTATGCCCTGTGACAGGCGTGGCGGTGCGGAGATTGATCCGCGCCGCCCCACTTCATTCGGGCAGCTTCAACCTCGAGAGAGGAGATCTGTTTAACAGCTTCCACTTTGAGCAAGACACTCTGGTGTTGAGGCGCGCCGCCAGATCATCAAGGAGGACCCCAATGTCAATACACCAAAGAAGCCACTATGGATCAAGATCACAAGGGCCGTATCCGCTGTTACGTATGTGATAGACGACAAAGGCATCGAAGAGATGGACTTCGACATGGAGCAACTATGGGAGAAACTGTTGGTCCAATGTTCACCGTGCAAACTTCTGACTCCGCGTATGCGATCTGCTCTACGTTCGTAGAAGTCTTTTGGATTAACATGTGTAGCGCATGTACAATTGGCAAACGGAGAGACTTCAGACGAAACACAACCTTGTCAAGAATTACCGACGGACCGCAGATGCATAAAGCATGATATCAGAATTGTGATAAATGGCCACATATTTGCCAGGTTAGTCACCTCGACACGGTTTGTGTGGTAATCGTCGAATATTGTGCTTTTTGTAACCCTTGTAAGATTTGGCAATCAAAGGTGCCCGTGAAACTTTGATGAGTTTATCGCACACCGGCAGCCATGGACTGCCGTGTTCAGTGGCGGTTCACGTGCAGAAGCAACTAGATTACAGGCCGGTAAGCCCCCATCTCCTGGTAACGACCATGACTGGTGTTGCCACGGTGCGGGAACGCGGGCGCAATGTCGAACGTCTGGGGGATCTGCGATGGAGCAGATGCTAATCGCACATCAACGACTGCAAGAGCCGCACTGTGTAGCAAGATTAAGATGAAACAAGTGTAGTGACGCATGCGACAGGCACTTCACCGATGTTCCCTTGCCTACTCGCATTGGTTTCATCCGGGGTGTGCTGACGATAAATGCCTGATCCGAAGGGGAACGCGAAACGGACGGCTACGGGTGTCCGGATAAGCCCATGTGGAGCAGTTGAACTAAACTCTAGCAAGAACCCAAGATTACACCACTAATTATTTCGCTATCGAGGCAAAGATTCGGTATTCATGCTGTAAAGAGTGGAATGAAGCGTGGTGCGGTAACGACGAGTTCTGCAAATGCCGACTTCCTGTAAAAGCCCTCGTGTGTTGCACACCAAGCTTGTGGTAAACGAAGGATGAACGCGTGGAGGGGATCATGCACGTCAGCGGAAGATGTAACCTGATTAGATTAACATGATGAGCAATCGAAACTGATACGCTGCGTTTTAGGGCTGGCAGATATGTAGCCGAGCTGGATCGGTACGGTTCTGGTACTTGGGATCACACCTCGCGTAAATGCGACGGCATGAGTGAGGCTTTTGATTGACTGTCGTGGAACCTGGACAAATGAAATCACATCATCGCGGTCAGAGTCCAGAACAAAAGCAACCAACAACGGCTGATACTACCCAAACTACCCCCAACCGGCAGAGGTAGGGTTGGGTGTCATTAGAGTTGACGGGTTTGCCGAAGCAGCACGAAGCAAAGATCCGGGCAAGGAGTTAGTGCCCCTTACATCCAAGTAATGGTTGCATTGTAGATGACATCCGTCTTCAGCCGCGGACGAGAGCACATGTTAGGGATGGGCCGAAGTATCAACAAAGTGGTGTGACTTGGCAGAGCGGCCGAGCCACTGTCGCGGGCCCGAGGCGTGGAGGTTAGGATGACGCAGCGATGTGCGACACAGGAGAAATCGGTGGCTGGTTTTCAGGCTTACCGGTCTTGAGACCAGGGACGATATGCGTCTCGGCTCGAAGAGCCAGGTTCCCAGTCCAGCTTGAGCATTTCCTTTGTTTTGAACAGTTTTTCCCGTGCGAAGCAGGGTCTGACGATCACAAGCTTGGACGTCGAAGTGGAGGCTGGGTCTGACTTTGGCCCACTTGCATCTGCATTCTGTTGTGCTTACGCTACAGCTGATGTGACGGCGGTGCACATATGCAGGTCTGAAGAGAAGGGAAGAAATGAGGTTTGCTCACGTGGTACTCCATGACATTGAGCTATCCAAATCATGTTGGATGGGTTCTTGAGACGGAGGCGAGACAGGAACTAGGCCAATAGACGTAGGAGGCGGCTTTTAGTCGAGCGCGTCCAGACGTTGAAGGGCTATGGAAGGTAGCTGCGCAAACGACTCCTTGTTCGATGCGGAGCGTTCTGCTGGGAATTGCTGGGAATCGCTGTGGTGGGTTCAGAAGCTAGAGCTCGTTCAGAGTTTGGCGCCTACAGCCCCGACGGATCATCCGTCTGGGGGCACTGGGCGCAATTTCGACGGGGCGCCAATCACCCGCGATATGCCAGCTTAGCTGACGCCTGCAGTTGGCTATATACCAAATTATCCGATTGTTTTTTAGATCGTGTGAATTGTGATTTGTCTGAACCAGGAAATTCGATATCGCAGCGCGTGTGAGGGGAGGAGGATAGTCCCGGGCGGCGCGGAGGCTGGAAATGCACGTGCCTTCTCCACGAGCGTCACGGGTCGGGTTAGCCTCGGGCTCTTGCATCCCAACCCCGCTCGAATGGCCTACACTCTGCCATCATTCAGTATCAACGTGAAAACTCGAGAATGAAATGGGGAGAGACAGATACGCGCACTCATCTGTGTCGTTCCGTCTGGGAAGCGGCATACCGTCTCGTCGTGACGTAGAGAGATGCCGTGTGTGGCTGCCTTAGACTCACCAGGTATTAAGCGGGTCCCTGCTCGCTTAGCGCGTTGGGCAGGCACGAATAGAAAGCGTCCTCAGCGCCTGCCCTCGTTCCTTCCTCGACGAATCATTTTTCCCTCACTAAAGTTCGCCATCTTCATCTCACTCAAGACGTGTTTGCGCGGACTGGCGCGCGGAACACCACAAGAATACACCCTAGCTTCTCCGCAGCTCCCAAGCTTGCTTTGCCTCCAAAAGGCACCGCCTGCTCTCGGCTCTCAGCAATTCGTCAGGCCGGACTCAAGACCTGTCTGCATCTCCCACCTGGGCAGCCATAGAACGGCAAGCAGATCACGGGATCCAATCTTCCTGCAAGACGCAAGCACCTGTAAGTCCACTCCGTCGCGCTATGCAACTCGTTATCACCATGTCCGACGATCAAGTCCTTTCAAGCGACGGCGCATCGATTCACTCACTCCCGTCGCCGTCGCAAGACTGTATTACCGTCCCTCGCTATGCTTCTCATTTTCCTTTTCGGCTTACAGGCATGCCGCATGCTCTGGTGCTACACATTCGCGCGCCTTGCCTCCACTTCACATGCTAGAGGCTGACGTCGCATTCAAGGCAACACAAAGCTCACCAAGCCTTTTGTATCCCGCGTTCTGTCCGCTACTTGGACCACGCCGCTGCTAAAGCTGTCATTGCGCAACGACAATATACATTTGTCCGCTCGCTGGTCGCCCTAGACTTCAAACCCGAAGAGCATTCAGACCGGCAATACGACCTTGACGCCCGCCAACTGACGAAACAAGGTAAGCGCACTAGCTCACCGCGCATGCATATGCCAGCGCATCATCCCTTCCAATCGCCCACCCCGCCAGCACAGCGTCCAATGCTCTTTTGATTTGGCTGACAATCATTGTAGGCGACTCTCATCTTCCTCTCGTGACTGGTGAATACCTGCAACGGCTCTTCCCCACTACTACGGCGCGGGCCTCTAGAGTGCAGCTTCATCCTCGACAAATCGCTCCATCATTTGTAAACGCGCACTGCCCCTCGACGTCCAATCACCACTGCTGCGCCTCAAACCTGGAAGCTAAAGCCGTGCGCTCTAGCGAATTCGCCTCAAGCACGCCTGGCCATTGACAGCGCATCAAGTATCGGCCCTGCCGCGACGTGACCGCCTGCCTGTATTACGCGCCTCAACTGCGAGCCTCTCGCTACCTCGTCTTCACGCAAATAGGCCCACAATCTACGCATTGTAGACAGCCATGACCGACTACGCACAATTCCACGGGCATGCGCCCGCGCCCAACCCGCAGCAAATGCAGTTCGGACAGCAGCAGTCGTCCCCAATCCTTCCATCAAATGGAAACTTCGCGCATAACGGCCAACCACATCCCCAGCACCACCCGCAGATGGGCTTCCCTCAGCATCAGGCCTACATGGCTGGGATGCAAAATCCATACATGCCCTCTCAACAGCAACAACACCAACAGGCTGCTGCGTTAGCTACGGCTGCTGCAGCAGGACCAGCCGGATACTACGATCAAACCGCCATCTCAGGTCAACTAGCACAAGACCCACGCGCATCTCCACGCATGTCAGTATCCCAGATGAAGGGCGATGGACGCGTCGCTCCACGATCGCCGACAAACGTTTCCAATGCGATGAACAACGCGCTCCCATCTCAAGTTCAGATGACCCCGACTCAGATGCAACAAAGGCGAATGAGCACTCAAATCAGTAGTCCTGCGATGCAGCAGCCACAGCCTGTCATGAACCATGGCGGCCCCAGACCCTCCGTCCCTCCGATGCCCCAGCAATCGCAGCACCAACAATCGCCTGAGCTTGTCGCTGGAGGTGCACAACCAGAAGAGGCGCCACTCTATGTCAACGCGAAACAATTCCATCGCATCTTGAAAAGGCGTCTCGCGCGACAGAAACTCGAGGATGCACTCAGGCTGACATCCAAGGGTCGAAAGCCATACCTACACGAGTCTAGGCACAATCACGCCATGCGCCGTCCCCGTGGTCCTGGCGGTCGCTTCTTGACCGCAGAAGAGGTGGCTGCGATGGACAACGCAGCCGGAAAGGGCGAGGGTGAAGACGGCAACAAAGAAAACGCGTCCATGCCTCCCAAGCCTGCCAGCTCTGGCCCCAAGCGCAAGGCATCATCTACACAACTCAAGGGAACACCTACCATCAAGAAGAACAAGGCAGGTGCCGTGCAGCGTCACAGCACGAGCGAAGAGGATGAAGATGAGGACGAAGACGATGGTGAGGATGAAGGCTAGGCTCTCCTCCCGGCGGGGCCTCTGCCCCCTTCCGTCGATCTGATTTCTATACCCTTTTAATTTCGACACCTGATCTTCTTGAGAGTTCCTCCAAGGAGCTCCCCTTCATTTCACGACTTACGAAGCGAGTGCTTTTGGGACACCCGGTTGGTTTATGCATTTTACCCCTGTTGTCAGATTAATGACACTTTCACACACAAATTGTCTTATCAATGGACTGGGTCGGATTCGGGTCACACATAAGGCAGGGCGGTCGGAGCATACGGCACTCACTCGGATGTTGGGAGTTCTGTTGTTACTTCCTATTTCTCGTCTGCTGAAATGTGGACTATCCTTTGTATCTTTTCATTATCTTTTTTTTCTTCTTCTTGTCTTGTCTGTTACGATCAATACCCACACTCGCTATCTAGCTTGGCGAAGATACCCAAACCACTGGCCAGGAGAGCCAGTGGCTATACTAGAAAGGGTCTTCCTTCATCGGAGAAAATCAATATCATCCCATTCCCCCAGATTGGATTTTGCGAATGCAAACTGATGTCGCATCCTTGAAGTTCAGGTTGTACGTGACAGGCCACCTCACCAATTCCATGTATGACTTTGTGGTATATCACATTGTGCGTGAAACCGACCTGTCAGGATCGAGTTGTGTTCTCGGGAGGTGTGTGATGTGTATCACAGTCGCATGGCAAAGTCCGATGTTCGCTCAGTGACTGCAGGCGTCTTCTTGTTTACGGTATTTGGACAGCATATACCGGCTTACCCAAGACTGAGGCTCTGTCTTGCTCACTAGAGCTACGCCACGAGTGGTGTCTACAATCTGTGTCGCATTCAGGAAGATGGCTAAGTCAAAGTATACATTATCTTGCAAACAACTTACTTACTGTAATATAATAGTGTGCATGCAGCAAACCTTGGAATTGCGACACAAATTCTGGCCACCCCCGATGATGCCTGCCTTTCTGTATGTCGAGTCGATCTATTCGCAACGGCAGCCTCTCGCCAGACTCGGACGGCGCTTTGACATGCCTGACGACATGTGCGACAAGTAAGTCTATGATAGCCGCATGCAGATCTCCACATCAGCGGGTTGGTCATTGCTAAGTAATTCGCTGCGGAATTGTTGTGCGGAACCGCGCCTCGGTAAGCAACGGAGCCCTGGAGATCTGCACCTGGGAAAGTGCGGAGCTTCTGCAGCCGGATATGTACACCAATCTGGATTGTGCTACGATAAGCACGTTCTGGCTCTTTCCACAGGCGACCTACATGATGAGCTTTTTGTCGCAGACTCCTGCTACCCCTCATCCCTCCCAATCGCGAGAACATGAAGAAGAGTGCATCCAGCCAACAGTCAGCGGACGAGTCCATCCAAGAATTACACGACCAACATCATGATGAGATTGACGATGGAGAAAGAGATAGGATTGAAGAAGAGTGGCGCAACAGTATTCGCCTAAAGGTCGACCTTCGACTTTGCAGCATTGCTGGTATCTTGTGCTCGCTCAATCTACTCGACAGCGGCGTCATCTCTAGCGCATCTGTCACCTCCATGCTCAGCGATCTAGAACTAAATGTCGGCAACCGATACTCTGTTTCCATATTTATCTTCACGATCGCGAGCATTGCCTTCCAGCTACCATCGACAATCGCTGTGCGCACCTTCGGACCGCGTATCTGGTTTGCCTTCATCACGTTCTGCTTCGGCATCATCACACTGTGCACAGCTTTCGTGCAGACATGGCGACAGATGATTGCACTACGCATTCTGCTTGGAATAGCTATGTCGGGAATTTATCCCGGCTTGACGTATCTCATCTCAACATGGTATACACGGAAAGAGCAACAGCTTCGCTTTGCTCTGATGCAGAGTGGCGAAGTCATTGTCTTGGCAACCGGTGGCATCGTTAATTTCGGACTCAACCAGCTTGACGGCACATATCTCAAGGGTTAGCAGTGGATGTTTATTGTAAGTGATATCCGAGTGCGAATTGGTTTGAGATAGATATTGACTTCGTACACCAATTTTTAGGTCCAGGGTAGCATTACTGCGTTCTTCGGTATTTTGACATATTGGTGGATGGTCGACTTCCCAGAGCATGCCCAAAACTCCTTCTACTTCCTCACGCCTCACGAAAGTGCGTTGGCGTCTTCTCGGATCGACAACGACAGGGGCGATGTCAAACCCGACGACTTCGCATGGTCTAAAGTCTTCGTTCACGCCAAGGATCTCAAAGTGTACGGGTTCTGCACCCTTTACTTCCTGCAAAACCTTGTCTCGACATCGCTATCCTACTTCCTACCTATCATTTTGCAAGGCGGCATGGGCTTCTCTTCGAACAAAGCGATTTTGCTGTCCGCACCACCTTACTACTACGCCGTTCTTCCCGCTATCCTGTCCTCGATCGTCGGCGACAAGTTCCAGTTGAGAGGGCCTATCATAGTCTTCAATTGCGTTACTTTGATCGTAGGTTTCTGTATGCTGGGTTTCTCGGACCAGGTCACCGTGAGATATATAGGCACCTACCTTGCTACCGGAGCGTATGTGGCGAACTGGGCGGCCATGGCGACTTACCAGGCGAACAACGTTGTCGGCCAGTGGAAGAGGGTTTTCACTGCTGCAATGGTCACAGCTTTCAACGGCGCCGGCGGTATTGCTGGAAGCTTCATTGTGAGAGCACCAGAAAGTCCAAGGTATATGACGGCCATCTGGGTCAGCATAGGAAGTCACATCTTGATCATCGGAGTGGTGGGAGTGTTTTCGGTGTTCTTCTACATGGCGAACAAGCGGCAGACTAGGGGGAAGCGTCTCCTAGAGGGAACAGAAGGTTTCCGGTTTACGTACTGAGTGAAGCGCGGAATGTGGTTGAGCTAAGGCAGACGCTAAGAAATATCTACTCTACCAATACACCGTAATGCTTGGTTCTGGTTGAGTTCATGTAGTCGTTTGAACTTGTCATGCAGGTAGTCGTCCGCCGGCATGCTTGACAAGTCGCAGGAACATGGGATGAAAGCGGGTTGACGTCGTCGGTGGGGACGACCGTATGGGACAGTTGGCTCGTGCTGAGTCCTCACTTGCATCGTCGACCCAACTCGCAGCTGCCTCACCACTTCCGCTGCTACAGCACGAGCGATCCCGCAGTCCCGGCCTACCGCCCCAAGCAACCCGTTCTATTCGAATCTCGCTGTTTTCTGCTTCTCCAGCTGCTGGCGCCGACCTGGTAGCGTCACGCAGCTTCCCCCTGTCCAGCTGGCCCCTCGACCGGGCAACAGCACCCCCGTGGCCCTCCGCCGAGCTTATGCGCATCGACGCCGGCCGTACACACCTTCAGTAATCTACTTCACCACGCTATACACGCTTTTTGAGACTGCGCCGCACGTGTAGCCGCCACAATGGTGTTCCTCGGCATATATCGCGCCATCTACGACTATGAGCCCCAGAGCGACAACGAGATCGCCCTGAACGAGGGCGACATCTTGATGGTGCTGGAGAAGTCGACCATCGACGCCTGGTGGAAAGCAAAGAAGAAGGGGCGTGATGGCGACGAGGAAGAGCCCGAGGGCTTGATTCCGAACAATTACATTGAAGAGGTATGCTGCGCCTCACCCCGATGACAGCCCAATCCGCGTCGCAAACCGTGCCCAACGCCGCACCAGGCATTGTGTGGAATGCTGCAGCATAGAGACTGATGATACGTATAGGCCGCCCCAGTCGCACAAGCCAAAGCCCTCTTCGATTACGACCGCCAGACGGACGAGGAGCTCTCATTCAAAGAGGACGCCGTCCTAGACGTTTACGATACCACCGACCCGGACTGGACACTGGTGGGAGTCGCAGACGACTATGGCTTTGCGCCCGCGAACTACATCGAGCTCACTGAAGAGGGAGCAGCAGGAGGAGCACCAGCTGCGCCATCTCCCGCGCTGCCTAGTCGCCCGCCCATGCCACCAGCGACCGACTCTTTCGATGACGATCAGCCGCCTACTCCAGACACTCCTCCACAACCGAGTCCCGCTGCGGCTCTGGCTGGCATCATACAGAAGAAGTCGCAAGAGGCAGCACCGCGATCGACTATTTCTCCTCCGCCCAACGTAAGCGCGCCTCCGCGACAGCAACGACGCGTGCAATTTACCCCGGAAGAGTCGGACGAAGAAGTGCCAGCACCCCGTCTTCCCCAGCGACCCGAGTCCGAGGTCTACTCACCGCCGCCTACCCAATACGCACACGCGCGATCCCCATCGCCCCCAGTCAGATCGCCACCGCCCCGAAGCGTCACGTTCGACCAATATGATCCTCCGAGCAGGGACGAGCAGCCCGCGACACCCATGTCGGGGTCGGGATACCATTTGTACAACATCTACGAGTACATTACACAGCCGGGCAAGAATAAGAAAATGCCAATCACCCTGGGTGTCAACATCCCGAAAGGAATGATCATGATTGCACCCGAGAAGTCGCGCGACGGACCGCAACAGGAGTGGAGCGCTGACAAGATGGAGTACTACTCGCAAGAAGGCAAACACATATTCATGGAGCTGAAGCAGCCAAGCAAGAGCGTCGACTTCCACTGTGGTGCTAAAGACACCGCATCAGAGATCATGCTCGCCCTTGGTGAGCTTGCAGGAGCGGCTAAGAGCGCAGGACTTCGCGAAGTACTCGCTGCTGGCTCCGGAAACTCCAATGTGCAGAAGAAGGGAGTTATGCTTTTTGACTTCATGGCACAGGGTGATGACGAAGTTACCGTTGGTCTCGGCGACGAGATCTTAGTCCTCGACGATTCCGCAAGTGACGAGTGGTGGAAAGTCAGGCGGCTGAAGAACGGCAAAGAGGGTGTGGTACCAGCTAATTACGTTGAGGTCACAGAAACCGTCCCCATACACGCGCCCGCAGCTGCCATCGCTCGATCGGGAACCAACGCTGGCCGATCCGTCGTCGAACAGAATAGGCGGGAGGAGGAGGAGCTTGCTCGTCAGGCTGCGAGACGGAAGAAGCCAGAAAGTGAGGCAAGGAACGATCAGGTAGGCCCTGGCCTGCACTTGCCTTCGCGTAACTCTAGTCTTATGCAAACAAACGTTGACCATCGTCGTACTTCACAGAGATCAAGCAAGCGCGAAAGCTCCGCAAAGGACTCGAGTTCAAAGTCCGGCTCCAAACCAAGTCAGTATACAGCAATTTCACTACTTGAGTTTCTTGATCTGTCTACCGAAAAGGGTTCTGCGCCGTTCGTGGGCGCTGAACATCTACCTAGTGGGACAACAGAACACGCATTGTGTGCAAGGATGCTGACCAAATTCCTTAGATTCCGCCAAGGTACGCACTTGGACCGACCGATCCGGATCGTTCAAGGTCGAGGCAGAGTTCATTCTCATCAAGGATGGCAAGATCCACCTACACAAAGTCAATGGCGTCAAGATCGCTGTACCTGTCACAAAGATGTCAGTAGAAGACCTCGAGTACGTCGAACGCGTTACAGGCGAGTCTCTAGATGACGACAAACCCCTATCGGATTTGAAGAGGAGGAGCATGCAACAGCCTCGCGGGAAGGACTCCGGTCCAACCGGTATTTCCGTCGAAAAGAAGCCAGAGTACGACTGGTTCGACTTCTTCCTCAAGTGTGGTGTCAACCCACAGATCTGCGAACGATACGCCAGGGCATTTACCAAGGACGAAATGACGGAAGAAAATATCCCAGACATCACTCCTGGGCTTCTACGTACATTGGGTCTCAAGGAAGGTGACATTCTCCGTGTGACCAAGCACTTGGACGCGCAGCTCGGAAGAGACAAGCGAAGTGTTAGCTTCGCTGAGGAAGGAGGAGAGGGAGCTTCTGGTGGACTGTTCTCAGGTCCCGGAGGTGCACTGAGAAACAACACCCGGAAGGGACGTCCTGCACCACCGGTTGAGACGAACGATGTCGTTGATCCAAAGGCGTTTGAACCGAAGTCCGATGACACCGTTAAGAAGCCCGCAGACGGGACGTCAGCAGCGACATCTGACAAGACAGCGAATGGGTTTGACGACAATGCGTGGGATGTCAAGCCATCCAAGTCAACATCTGACAAGACAGCATCTCCACCAGCAGCACAAGCTCCTGCCGCAAAACCACCCCAGTTGACTGGATCCATGAACGATTTGTCTCTTCTAGACATGCCTGCACTCAAGCCTGACGAGATCGCGCAGCCAACGCCTCCTGCTCCAGCACCTCAGCCAGCACAAGCACCTGCTCAACAGCCTCCGGCACCCGCTCAGCAACCACAACCAACAGGCGCTACTCCTACCCTTTTCGAGCAGGTTGCAGCTATCAAGGCCCTTACCCAACCTCACAACATGGCCCCACCACGCATGCGCCCACAAGCTCCCCAGCAGCAGGGTCCGGGAGGTCTCATTGCTCCACCGCCGCAGCGTTCTTCCTCTGCCCCTCAGAACCCACAACAAAGTGCTTTCGGTCCTCCACCACCCCTACAACCTCAGCTCACAGGTTACAACCCGAACCTCATGGGTCAAAACTCTGGACAGGGCCAAGGCATGCAGGGTATGCCACCAATGCAACAGCAAATGACAGGCTTCCCACAGCAAAATGGCGGTTTCGGGTTCCAGCAGAACGGCATGATGCCTCAACCCACAGGCTACAACCCCATGTCCCCACCCCAGCAGCAGCCAATGCAGACTGGCTTCGCCCAATACCAACAACAGCAGCCGACTGGCTTCCAGCAGCCCATGCAGACAGGTTTCCAGCAGCAGCAGCAGCCACACTTCACACAAGGCTTCGGGAATGGCAGCCCTTTTGCCGACCCACCGCGGGCACCTTTCCAGCCACTACAGGCTCAGCCTACGGGGTACAACTCGTTCCAACCATCGCCGCTTAACCCCCAGGCGACTGGCGTCAACCGCTTCCTGCCCCCGGCCCTTGCGCCACAGCCGACTGGCTACATGTCGAACCAAAGCCCGCCGCCTGTCCCTCCCATGCCGCCAATGCCCCAGGCGCAGCCTCTAGTGCCCCAGAAGACTGGCCCACCACCGACCATCAAGTTTGGTGTACAGCCCGCAAAGAAGCTAACACCCCAGCCGACGGGGAGGGCGAACCTTGCCAATGCCAGTAAGTGTTCGAACAAATATCTATGCAAGACCTCTCTAACCGTTAACCAGCACCCCAAAACCCGTTCGGCTTCTAATCTCGCTCGCGGTGGCTGTTTGTTCTTTCGCACCCCTTTGCTTACCTATGGGGCATCCACTTAATTACCCTGATACTGTATATGTACATAAGTTCTACCGTGTCTGTTTGTTGTTTGGCGGAGTGGGTTCGCAAGGCTCGATAGCATTCTTCATCAAGCCACATCGCATTTGCTTGTACTCAACACTCCCACTTATTTGCTTCGTTTTCCTCATTGCCAGTATTCTTCCCTCTACAAGCATCGCTTTCAATCGAGTGAACCTTTAGTCCAGATGTTTAATGTTGACGTCGTGCTATCGGTCCGGCAATTGTGTGGTCTAGACTGCGGCTGACATGCGTGGCGTGATGGCTGAGTTGCTCAGAGAGGATTGGCTGGGAGATGTACTTAGATAGTCTCGATAACACATGAACTTTTGCACGTCAACCAACATTGGAATACTTCTAACAAGGCACTGCGAACACAGACATTGCACATGTTACGTATGTAGGACGAATTACCCCTGTTCTCGAGCTGTCGTTCACCCTTGGCGCGAGGCAGATGCGAGACCAAGCCTTTGCCAAGTAAAGCTTAGCCTGACACATCAGGTGGCACGATATCCCTGCGATGCATGTGTGGCTGGCTAGCTAGCAGACCGATTCGATGTCGTATCCACGCAAAACCGCGCACGCGTCTGTGGCTCTGCTCATCGAGTGATGCCAGACCTTGCACACACCGTAAAGTACGTGGATAGACCTCGGCCAACTACATCATCATTGCAGCTTCGGACATAACTCAGCCACGCCTTGACATGCCCCGATATCGCGTTGGCACTGTCAAAAAGCATGACAAGCATCTGTGGCGATGACGAAAGCCCACAGCATGTCTCGCGCCCCCGGCTTATTTGCGCCAATAGCCCGGCGCACAGCCGGGCAGCGAATGTGGCTCATGCTAACTAGCTCAATAGACCGGCCGAGTGATGCGTTGCCCTGTCCGCGTGAGAAAGAGGGCGCGAACGAGCGCGCTGCAGATTAAAGGCGGCGCATCCCCTCCCCGGACTGTAAGAAGGGTCCACTGTATTTCCTCCAGCCGTATACTCAACCTACTCCTGACTTTACTTTGACCGTTGCGCAACGACTTTGAACGGTGACGCGGGGTTTTCACAAGCGAGAAATTAAGATTCGGACGGCTTCTCGGCGAAAGCTTGGTTTGGGGATACGAGACTCGGTTGCGCGACTGCTGCTTGCCTGATTCACCATTACCGGCTGCCTTTGTCTTACCTCCATCATCGACAAACGAACGAGCAATTTGCGAGCACGTATCGAATCAATCACGAGTGCGACTCCTGATCCGCACTTCCCATTCTTACGAACATCTCAAAGGCAGTTTTAAATCAACATGTCGAACCAAGGCTACTACCAAGGCGGGCCTCAGCCTCAGTACCCACAACAAAGGTACGCTTCCCACGACCGTCTACAAGGACTGGCGCTATCGCGCAAATTCGCGCGCACACCCAATCTCCCCTGCAATCGCAAAAGACATCTACGTAGTCGAAGAGTGAACAAGTGCTAACTCCATCACAGCTACGGTCCCCCAGGCGGCGGCTACGGCCAACCCCAACAATACGGCGCTCCACCCCCACAACAACAGATGTACTATGGCCCCCCGCAAGGACAATACCAACAGGCGCCACCACAACCAAAGCAGAAGAAGGACAGAGGATGCTTGGCGGCTTGGTAAGTGGGCGCGATATACTCGAGGGTTGAACTTTGGCTAACGGAAGACTAGCTTGGCGACACTGTGCTGTTGTTTCGTGTGCGAAGAGGGTTGCGAGTGCTGCGCTGATTGCTGCGAGTGTGCGGCGGAGTGCTGTTAGACGGATAATGGGGGGTAGCCGGATGGGCCAGACGGGGTGTTGGTCGGCACTGGTGTTGAGTTGATGGTGCGCATGGGGAATATGCGGTTGGGTTCTGATGGCATGTGCATGAGTTCTTGTCGTTTTCCTTTTGTTTTTGAGTATACCTGACCACTTTTGGTCTTTCTTATCATATTCAATATACGGCTTGTCTGTTCTGTTGAGGCAGGTCCAATTCGAGCACATCTTTTTATTTGTGATGCCAGAAGTTGTTCGCGTCCATGTCTTCCACGAAATTACTTCGCACGACGAGAGATGAGTCCAGGATTTTGTTAGGTGCATGTCCTTCGTAGTCATCGGGAGCTCCAGATCTCATCGCTGGTCGAGGTTCGGTGAATCATGTGCGACAGCGCAAGCACCTTCGTGTTGAAGATTCTAATTTCTTGTAGCCACTCCACCCTCCTCAAAGCCCTGACATCACGTTCTACCCTCTTTCTCTCCACTCGACAACCTTTCTCCCGATCTATGGCCAGAGACTTACCTCTGCGCGAAGATTTGCGCCCTCCACGAAAAACACAAGATCGGATCGTATTAGATTGGGTGAACGCCCAGATGAAACAAACGCTGGAACAAACGCTGAAGAAAAAGCTGCAACAAATGCTGATAAATGGAAGAAGATACTTACCCATTCGGTTTTCTCATTCCTTCTGACTGTAGTCGTACCTTGATGATCGTCTCGTTTGAATGGGTGTTTGACACCAGGAACCTGAGCGTGAAATGGCCAGATGAACCATGTGTCTTCCAATGTCAAACCGGTGTGGTTGATATGCAAGTTCTGCCGGACTTTGGTCGTGAAAGGTCATGTACACTAAATACAGATCTTCGTAGTCAGTGTACATCTCGTAGGCAGTTCATACAAGGACACTTACCGCAAAGTGTTGTGTATCGGCTCCTAACAAAGGCCTCGTCCCCCAACATCCCCAACAAACTCTTGAAGAGCGGCTGGCTGCATAAGAAGCCGCCACAATACACCGAACGCCCTCAATAGTGCAGGTAGACCAAAGAGTTGGCGGACCCACTGTACCAGTCGACCTCAATTCCATCACCCTCCTTCTTCTTAACCTGGTCAACGAACCTCTGCTTAGTGTCGTTGAGAGGCTCCCTGGTAGGTACTGTGTGAAACCAAGTGCTAGTAACGATACGTTGGCTCATCTCAGCCATCTTGGTGTGCAGATTTACTTTGGCAATACCCGGGAACGTCTGTCGGAGAAGTTTGCGGAAACCGTCCTTGTAAAGGCTGTAGTACCCGAATGGCATGTCCACTGAGACGATGAGACGTCTCTGGCCGAGTGGGCGGCCCAGGATCCATCGGTCGCATGTGTCCAGATTATCGAATCCGAAGTTGTTCAAGCTGTAGACCATTGCCGATGACTCAACGTACATTTGGCGGCATACTTTGGGGACCGCAAAAGTGGGTTGGACAAAGCTGGACGAAGTATTCGGGCCTTTGGTCAGAGGGTGCGTAACATGCGTGAGCCTGATATCCCATCTTCGAACGCAGGAGTAATCATGGATGTCGACTTGGTGATAGCCAACAGCGTACGCCCAGATCTTGTTGCGGATTTCTGCCGGAAGATTGAGAAGCGGAGACTGGATGGAGTTGGCTTTGGCGCTGTTGTTCGTTAGCTTTCATAAGAGGTATATTGTGGAGTCGCATCTACATCTTCATCAATTCTGAGCGAGCAGGAATCTCGGCTTTCATCAACCCGTTCATGTACCTGCGACCAGGTTGTTTGGGCTTGCGGACTGTGGGACCTTTCTTCTTGACGACCTTTGTACGCTTCGAGGAGATTGTGTGATCTTTCGGCCCCGCAGAGCGAGCGGGCAGTTCGGGTGAGCCCATACTTGAGGCTCAATATGGTCTTGTTGCGTGTGAAGAGAACGTGTGGTTGAAGGAGAGCAGACTCAAGAGAGCTCGATAACTGCAAGATCGGAGACGTCCGCATAATGGGCGATGAAATGAACGATGAAAGATGAGATGTGTGCGAAGATTGATCGAGATGAATTATCTGCTTTGAGACTGGTGAAGCCCGTATGCTGACCGATATGAAAAGTGATGGTGAGAGGAGCGAAGGGCTACCGGTACGGGTAACTAACGCTTATCTAGGAACCTCACGGCATCTCGAAGGTATCTGGCACGGTGATTGCCAGTAACACGACTACCTAATTTTACATCAGGGAATAATGCGAGTCACGCGGCGTGCATATAGTGTCGACATCCTCATCTGCGCCCTGTGAATGTAACGGACACCACGACTCTTCGCGCCAAGGTCAGTGAAAGACAGTTCATCCATCGTGCCGTGAAACTCACTGCAATAAAGTCCTTGGGTACCCAAGCGGGATGTCATGCAGGGCTTGAGATTGGAGAACCATAATTGAGCGATTGAAAAGACTTTGGTGGAGGCATCTTCAGATGTAGTCTAGCCATTTCTGTCTCAAGATGACGTCAAAGAACTTACTTTCTCTCACCTCCGCATCTGGGCAGAATCTGGCCATGTCCATTAAATACAGTAACGACAAATACGTTGTGCTATAACCACATCTCATTTGTAACCCCCTTTCGGCAGTCATCGCCGTATCCAATTCTTTCAGACCTCCTGGAGGATATTTGTCCCAGCCACACCGATATTTATGTACTCAGTAACGACAATCTTCAGGCCACTCCTCTCCCTTTGCAACAGTACTTTAGTCCTCTCCTTAAGGTCCTGCTCAATCTGGTCGGCCGACCAACCATTCATTTCGCTAGACATCCGGGCATTCCACAGGTCGACGTAAAGCACTTCAAGGTGTGGGAATAGGTCTGTATATCTGCAGGACGACTGCTCGAAATATGCACGTTCGGAAAATATTGGGGTCTTTAGCACCTTGATTTGCCGTAACTGTATGGGGAGGCGGCTTGATGTCCAGATTCTCAGGGCACTCATTGACGTGAAGGCGAAGGAGTTCAGGGCGTACGGTAACAAACAAGTCTCGTCGTACATCTGCCTGCAGACAAGCGGTAGTAACGGGTACGATCCCGCTTCTTTATCTTTTACAAGCGCCTTGTTCAGTCCCCCGTAGCAGACTTTCGATCTCAAGATGAAATCCGCAGTCAGGCTGTGAACAACACGATCGTGTATCCGCAGACATGGCTTCTGCAGGACCATGGTGAAGACCATATTCCGCAGTTCTGCCGGCAAACGAAGAAGTGGCGACGCGCTCCTGTTTCTCGCAGCACTTCTGTGAGTTAGTTTGTGTCACCGCGGGCGCATCGTTCGTAGCTCACATAGGGCAGACAGCCAATTTGCTTGTGTTGAGGAGACCATGTTCTGTGAGCCCCAGCCGTACATGGCTCTCCACTGTGTCGCCCTCTTTACAGAGGCGCATAATGGGCGGATGTGGACTCATAACGGGCGTGGTTGTGTCGGAAAACGGGGAGAGGGGTGTACCTGGGTAGAAGCTCCGCAAAGAGGCTACGCCGGACGCTGAGAGTGCTACGGGTTTAGGCGAGTAGGAAGCGACCCATAGATGTGAGTGTCAGGAAGGCACGCTAACCACACGCTAGGCCTTTACACTCTGGCGTATTTTCTCCGCTCGTATTTGGGTAGCTATTTGCAGTGAAGCCATCGTCCAATACAGTCGTGATAGCACAAGGCATTGCCAAAGTTCTGGTATTAAGAAGATCCTCCGCCTTCAGCCATTAGCGATTGCGCAAGGTACAGGTGACATATACTAATGTGCCCGATATTCCAAGGGCGTAGTCGCAGCCGAACTCGTAGGTACACAATACACCACCTAACGGTTCCCTGCTGCTGGGTCTCGTTACCCTAGGTGCTCGATGACTGCCCAGGTGCTACATCAGTGAAGCCTAAAGCACGTGCGAGGGGTTAAGTCAGCCGTTGCCCAGGTGACCCACACTGGTCCACTGCGCCTGCCTTGAGCTGAAGGCCTGCTCAAGCTTTTACTCGCTCTTTCCCACACTCACGTCAACGATACAAGTTCCCAACATCATCATGGTTCGCCGCTCTGTTCGCCTTGCGAAACCCGCAGACCAACCCCAGGTTTTCCATGATCTAGATACCGCCGCGGTCAGCGCCAAAAGCCAGAAACTCGAAGAAGCCGCGCGTGCGCGAAAGAAGCGGCGACTAGAGTATGGCGAGTCCACCTCTTCGGCGGATACCATGATCAGGGACGCTATGGCTGGGTCAGATGATCTTCGAGACGGCCACAAACCCGCCCTCTATCGGGGCAGTCAGCTCAACGCACAACTCTCGGCGGATGATCCTCGCAGTGCGATGTATGTATGCAATTCACGTAGAGCTCCTCCTTAGCTAATGAGATCGCAGCGTGGAACGTAATAGCTTGCAGTCTCCTCTGCTATCTCTCCCAGCAGAAGTCCGTTGCGTCATCTTCGAATATGCTCTTGGTCACCAACACGTACACATCCTTACTGACGACTACGACACGAACATCTCTGTGGATCTTCCCGGTCCAGCTCGTTTCGGCGTGGATCCGCCTCATAGACGCGAAGCGATATCCCAGGTACAAGCGCGGCAGTTCCACAACTGCGTCTTTCCAATTGACTGGCAGTCCTATTATCGTACAAAGCCGTACAAATCTCGTCCATATCTTGTGTCTCCTAATATGCGGCATCAGGCGCAGCAGCAGCGATTTGAACACGAACGAGTGATCACCGCGACCAACGATCGCATGGCGCTATTCCAAGCCGTCTGTCGACAAATCTATCATGAGACTCGGTTCATTCCGTACGAGATGAACGAGTTCTCCTTCCAGGACGAGATGACGATGAAAGATTGGTTCGGCAATAGAGCGGCTGCTCAAAAGCGAGTTATCAATACGGTGTGGTTTGACCAGGAATGGCAGCGCAGTTACGCACTCTTCCCCTGCGCATACCTAGGCGCCCTTATTCATATTGGAAAGATCCACGGTGTCAAGAAAGTGTACGTGTCTGTGGCGGCTGTCGAACATTTGTGGTCTACGCAAAATCGTGGAAACGGTTCGAAGGCCAGATTCGCGGAAAATGTCCGTTCCCTTTTCAGCAGACGAGACGAGCTTCAGATAGAATTTGTCAAGTAGATTAAGCTAGTGTGATATGGTCACGCGTGCTTTCACGGTACGCACCTCATCTACATGCTTGGCTCAATATGAGTGTGCATGATATTAATCTATATGCATCTCGCCTGTGCATTCTCAGTTGCCGAGAACACTGTAAAGATCTTAGTGCACATTCAAGAAACTATGCGTGACCAGATAGACTTGCTATATATATCATTCGGGTTGCTACGGTGCTTTGGGTGGGTGCTCACAGAATAACTTCTCGACTGGACAGCCTTAAATGCATCTCCTACTAGCCCTCTCCGCCCTCGCTGCGACGGCGCAAGCTCATTGCAAGTTCACCACAGTGTAGTCAGAAGTGCTGAACTGACTCTTAAAAGACCGCTTCTCCAAGCTCATCCTGAACGGCGTACCCGAATCGGCGGAATGGACTTCAATCCGACAAACGAAGAACTACCAAACCAACTCGGGTGTTACGTCCGTCACTAGTCCTGACATGCGCTGTTTCCAGAACCGTCCTGGAACGGGTACTGCCGTTGTCGCTGCTGGTGATAACCTCGGCTTCGTCGCTGAGACATCGATCACGCACTTCGGACCAGTGCAGTTCTATATGGCGAAAGTGCCAGATAGTGCGAATGTCAATACGTGGGAGCCGGCGGGTAACGTTTGGTTCAAGGCGGCGAGTATAAGCGCGGTGGGAAGTCCGTTGACGAGTGGGGAGAGCACTTGGCCTGCTTATGGTACGTCTTCATCTCCCGTCCTGGTGGCTTCCTTCCGCCTTCATTTGCTAACCCTACGGCAGGGAAGTCGCAAGTACAGTTCCAGGTCCCTAAGAACGTGCCGAGTGGAAAGTATCTTGTTCGTGTAGAATCCATCGCCCTCCACCAAGCTCAGTCAGTCGGTGGCGCGCAGATGTATCTGTCTTGTGCGCAAGTCGAGATTACCGGCGGTGGTAGTGGACAGCCTGGGCCTCTGGTTGCGTTCCCTGGAGCATACAATGCAAACGATCCTGGCCTGAGGTGGTCGTACTATCCCATCGCTACGAGCTACACTGCGCCTGGACCTGCTGTGTGGCAAGGTAACTGAGTTGCTCCGGAACTGGTGGAAACGATGGGTTGCGCCGGCGATGTCGATGCGGAAGGTGTGAGAACATATGTTGTGAGATCCTCCCTTTCAGCAAGATCTTTCCTCCATGAGTGGCATTCTGCCTGAACCTCTTCTTTTCTCGAGCCTTTTGAGTTTGTCATGCCGTACATTCTTTTCATACCAGATATCGCTCCTGTCTCCGCTTCTCTGCCTCCTCTTTCTTAGCCAGCACAAAGGCAACCTCAGACCCAATAGCAACTACAACTGTTGCTGCAATGCCAATGCCAGTTCCAATAGCCGCAAAGCCCAGAATGGTAAAACACGTGAACCCTGTGAAGATGGTGAGGTACATGACACGAAAGAAAAGTAAGAAGAGGCCGTCGGGTCTGCGCTTCATCGCGTGTGAGTGAGACGACTTTCGATGCCTCAGGGCGTTCAAGATATGATACTTCTGAGGTGCTGCTATTTTGATCGTCTCGAGGCTGGGCTTCCGTTTTGGGATACGAGGTGATGTTTGATGCTGATCTTAGCTGGGCAGCACGGCCATTGAATTGTGGGGATGCGATTCCGCGCCAACCGAGCGATTGTGCACACGAAGGGAATAGCATCGTACCACAACGACCAAGTTGTTGATAACGCCCTATGACGAGGTGAAGCGCAGTCATCGCGGGGGCGTCAAAGCCACGTGACATGGCGTTCAGCAGCTTGCAGTGGCCGCGTCAGCTTGTCGACAATTGGCCCACGAGGGCGTGTCCTCATGCCAATACTAGGCCGGATGAGCGTGCCATCCTGCTACCTATCTGTTTATAGCAGTGGCTATGCAGGCGAGGGGCCCGTTCAGGAAGAACAGACATGATGAAAAGACCCCTGAGGATTTTAGACCGGCCATGGACAGTGAGGGTACAATGCGCTGAACAGTGCGAATCGAATCGGAGATGAAGTTTCAATGCTTACGGCATGAGAATTGAGAAGCTTAGTTGCTCGCAGACAACTGCTCGTGGATGTCGGTTTGCTAGAAGACATTGCGGCGGGCACAAGCGCGTTCGCTGACGTAATCGCTCTCCGAATCCGCCAGCAACCTCACAGGTTCACAGGCTGTAGGGCGCATACACTAGAGGAGTATGTCAGATGCATGGCCATGTGTATCATACGTGTAATGGCTGGTGAAGGACACGAGGAACTTTATGACTGCAAAAACATGCCATAATTGAGCAGCCGGCACTTTCAGAGCGCGTCTCCGCACGTGTCGACGCGTTTGTCTTGGCGCGTGTTGAGCCACTCGGTCGCCACCGGTTCACTCGCACATTGCACAGCACACGAGCACCACAACCCTACTCAGCCATGCGCAACTACTTCTTCAATGTTTAGAAATCCTCGAGAAAACCGCTCTTTGCCCGAATCGTCCCGATTGACACCCTCTACCGGCCGGGCTCCATCGCCACCCCGCTCATCGTCTCGAGTGGCCGACATGGCTGCCAAAACCGCAACGAAGAAGGCTGCGCCCAAGCCGAGCACGAAAGCGCCCCCACCAAAGAAAACCAGCGTCCAGACCACTTTGACGCCAGCCGACTTTGCTAAGAAGTCGCCTGCTGGCAATGGCAAGAAGCAGAAGCCGACCGGTACTCCGAACGGCAACATCATGGCATTCTTCAAGAAAGCCGAGGAGATCAATAGCCGTATATTCCTACAAGAACGAGGGTCAAATCCAACCATAGTGCTTGACGGCGACGAGGACGACGTGGGCTGGAGCGACGAGAAGAGCAATGGCGTCATGACTACAGACAACAGTGATGAGCGGTACAACGAGAATGGGGGGAGCAACAAGAGGCGCAAAGTCAGCGAAGAGGCGGTAGCGCCTGTGCCGGCCTGTTCACCACCCCCGCCGGCTGATGTTGAGAGCAATGCTCTGGATGCATTGGCTGCCGACGTTTCTAAGCAAGCGCCCAAACTGCGGAAGAAGTCTGGACCCTTCGTGGACGACTCAGACTCCGAAGACGACGAAGTGGAAATGCCTGCTACAACTCCAGGTATGACCATACGAAGCCATAATCAGGAATCGCCAATGACTAAACCAACGGAGGACCTGTTACCCCCGGATAGTGCCGAACTCTCCAAATACCACGATACCACACCCATAAAGTCCGAGTCGACATCGCAACACGGGGGCGAAGAGTTGGAGGAATACGAGGATCTGGAAGACGACGATCTGCTCGAAGGCGAAGAATACGATGAAAGGCGATGGATGAAGGAACAACAGAAGCTCGAGATGGAAGAGGCAGGCTTTGAGGGCGACCCGGACGATTTCGACGCGCCACCTCTATTCCCTGAAGGCGATGATATCGAAGTCAAACACGAAGAGCCACGTATCAATGATATACCTTCCTGTCCGATATGCGGCAACAATCTTCCAGGCCTGTCAGAACAAGACGTATCCGTACACGTCAATGCTTGCCTAGACGGCAATCCACTCCCTTTACCTGTAGTGAAGTCTGAGGAGAGCAAGCCGACCATGACGAGTAAGGCGAAAGTTTTCAAAAAGCCGGACAGGCCAGCTAAACCCGGTCAAGCCAACCCGTTTCAGCTCGCGAAGCCCAGCGCTCAGCCAAGTTCAGCCTTTTCAAAGCTTATGGCCGGCCATGCTGAGGATGCTGCTTGGGCATCAGCTGCAGCCGAGAACAACAAGTCTCGCGGCAAGCCTGCATATCAACGCACCTGCCCGTTCTACAAGATTATGCCTGGCTTGTTCATCGCTGTTGACGCATTCCGCTATGGGGCCGTCAAAGGCCAAAACGCCTACTTCCTGAGTCATTTCCACAGCGATCACTATATCGGACTTACTTCCTCGTGGAAGCATGGACCGATATACTGTAGCAAAGTCACTGGCAACTTGGTACGACAACAGCTTCGTGTGGACCCCAAGTGGGTGGTCGATCTGGATTTTGAGAAAAAGACAGAAGTACCCGGAACGGAAGGCGTCCACGTCACAATGATCTCTGCGAATCATTGCCCTGGCAGCTCTCTGTTCTTGTTCGAAAAGGAACTCAGCAAGGGCAAGAACCCGAAGCTACAACGAGTGCTACACTGCGGAGACTTCCGTGCATGTCAAGCGCACATCGAACACCCGCTATTGCGCCCAGACGTCCTCGATGCTGTGAGTGGAAAGAATCGGCAGCAAAAGCTAGACGCTTGCTACCTTGACACCACCTACCTGAACCCCAAATACGCTTTTCCGCCTCAGAAGCAGGTCATCCAAGCTTGCGCGGACATGTGCGTAAGTCTCAGCAAAGTTCGCGCGGACGACTCCGATGGATGGGAGCAGATGAAGCGAGACCGCGCAGGCCAAGGCATGGTCAAGTTCGTTCAGAAAGACTCCAATACTGACGTTACCGGCGAGCCCAAAAGCCCTGCACGAGGCCGACTTCTGGTTGTGGTAGGCACATACAGCATCGGTAAGGAGCGCATTTGCACTGGGATTGCGAAGGCCCTGGGAAGCAAGATCTTCGCGCCTGCCAACAAACAGCGCATTTGCAAAGCGCTTGAGGACCCTGAACTGGATGCACTACTTACGACAGATCCTCGGGCAGCTCAAGTACACATGACGCCGTTGTTTGAGATCCGCGCGGAGACATTGGACGACTACCTGCGCGATTATGCCGACACTTTTACACGCGTTGTCGGCTTTAGACCCTCGGGCTGGAACTATCGTCCACCAAAGGGTCGCTTTACCGAGTCACCCCAAGTACAGACCGTCTTGCATTCCGACAATTGGAGAAGTACCTTCTCTATGAAAGAACTGACGCCGCAAGCTGGGAGTGGAAGTCGGGCAAGCTGCTTCGGTGTGCCGTACAGTGAGCATAGCAGCTTCAGAGAGCTGACTATGTTTTGCTGCGCTTTGCGCATCGACAAGATCATCCCGACAGTCAACGTGGGCAGCGCAAAGAGCAGAGAGAAGATGAAGGCCTGGTGTGACAGATGGGCGGCGGACAAGAAAAAGAACGGGCTGTTTAAACTGGGTGAGGACGGGGAGGGTTGGTCATAGTGAGATTTGATTGGCATGCGCATTGCAATAGTGGGCCCAAGTCTACGATTTGGTAGCGATTCTACCAACCTTGGCTTCATGCCAATGCCAATGATCTTTCAACATGACTCAGTCTCACTACATATTAATATTGGTTCTCTAGCATCTACTCGACACACTCATCTACGATATCCCCAAGTTCGCTTCCGCCATGTCGCCAATCATCCGCCTCCTCGTCATTTCCGATACTCACTCCACCTGGCCCTACACCCCAGACTGCCCTGCACCTCCATGCGACATCCTCATCCACTGTGGTGATCTCACTCAAGTCGGCGGCCTTCCTGCATACAGGAAGGCTATGCAAGACATTCAGACCGTCGACGCAGAGCTCAAACTCGTCATCGCCGGAAACCATGACCTCGATCTCGATGAAGAGTGGGTGCGCAAGAACGCTGAAGATCAAGAAGAGGAAGAAGATATAGAGGACAGTAGGAAATGTGTCAGTTTCATGAAGTCGCACGAGAAAGAGGGTGTATACTACCTGGAAGAAGGTAGACATGAGTTCAAGCTGAAGGATGGGAGAAGCTTCAGTGTCTGGGCGAGTCCGTATACTCCGGAGTTTAATGGGTATGCATTTGCGTACGGAAAAGACGAAGATCGATTCAGCAACATACCCGAAGATATCGATATCTTGATGACGCATGGACCGCCTTCATTCACTGACGAACTCGGCTACGGTCTCGATGTCAATGTGAAAGGAGAAAGCTGCGGATGCAAAATGCTAGGCGATTCAGTGAAGAGAGTGAAGCCAAGATTGCATTGCTTTGGGCATGTGCACGAAGGGAGAGGCGCTGTGAAGATGCAGTGGTCTGAGATGGGGAATGGGAATGAAAGAGTGAAGATGCTGCCCGATGATGGGAGAGTTCTTAGCATCAGTAAAGAACTGGAAAGGACCAGATCTGTGCTAGTGAACGCGGCGGTATGGGGTGAAACAAAAGGTTGGACTATCGACCTCGACATATAAAATTCCCATGGCTTCCACCATACCCGAACAACTCCTGCCACCGCAACCAACACGAAGATGTATCAATCAATGGCCAGTCCCTACTCAGACAGTACCAGCGCACACGAGACTCACGGACCCGCCGACCGCCTCGAGCATCTCGTACACACCCACGGAGTCGACCTTGTTCGCCACTCCCCAATCTTCAAACTCCAAAGGCGATTCGGACTTCCATACGCAGCTCTTCTTGTATGCCTTGCACTCATCGTGTCGGTCTACGTCGACGTAACATTCGGCTACGGCGTATACTCCTACGGCTTCTTGGGCAACAAAGCAGCCGATAATGTCATGGTTTTTCTGTTGATCGTGGTGGTCGCTTTTCTGTGGGTGATGGCTCGCATCTTCTGGGTAACGAACTCGGAGAGGGAAGTCTCGGGACTAAGGAGGCATTCGTATATGTTGGGTAGCCAGCATGTTGCGAGGAGAGATGAGGGCGCGGATAGAGAGGTGATTGTCGTGGAGAGGCAGAATATGGCTTGAGTTTCTCACGTGCTGTGCCAGATGCCACCTATACCCATGCTATCTTTCGAAGGCATGGATTTTCTATAAAATGGAATTGAGATCTTAATACTTTTCATTGACTAACTTCGCATGTGGATGACGGCATGGAAGCCACTTCACCATCCGCGCACCTTTCACGGAGCCACTCCGAAATACGATCAAACTTTTCAGCATCGCCAGTTTTCCATTTCCGTTCATTTATCAGTGTCTGACCGTCCTTCAGCAGATCTAAGCCAGTAGCGCTCCAGTGCATCTTTGAACGAAGGAGGGTGCAGTAGAACCCTTTTCGCAAGGTTTTCTGGAAACTCATCCAGTGACATGTTGCCTAGAAGTTTTGACTTGTAGTCCTTCCATAGAGACTCTGCCCCATAAAAGTGCTCAATCTCAAGTGTCTCCACGTTCAGATTGCGCACGGACTCCAACGCAGAGCGATATTTCTGATCTGGTGGGTTCTCGAACGATATGCACCGCGCGTGCTGCCCGTAACATTGTAGAAATGAGTGCAAATTTTTCGCATTCATTGGAGTTCTCCTCACAGTAAGTTTTTCGAGAACAGGTGTGTCAGAAGCTGAAGGAAGCGGGACGATCGACCGAGTATTGGTGAATTCTTCATAATGGCCATGATCGATAACCAACGAGCGAAGGCGCGGAAAGAGGCTTCTCGTAATTGACAGTCTGGCCTTCTCCTCATATGATGGTGTTTGGAAGAAGGGGGAGTACATGTCCTTCAGAACGAGTGTTTCGACCTTTTGACTGGCTCTCGCGAAGATGGCATAGGGGACTTTGGTGAGGAACGCGTGATGTTCATCGAGATCTACGGCCAGGGTCATCGTGCGGACTGTGATATTCGATGCTACCATGGCATGAATGAGCATCTGAAGGCCAAGATGAGCCGCATCACCAGCATCCCCCATAT
This sequence comes from Alternaria incomplexa, assembly GCF_024043165.1. Lineage (NCBI taxonomy): Eukaryota > Fungi > Ascomycota > Dothideomycetes > Pleosporales > Pleosporaceae > Alternaria > Alternaria incomplexa. The sequence goes on from NW_026249854.1 coordinate 325,656, forward strand.
CCTCTTCTTCGCGGTAGCGTGAGATCTTTGGAAACTTTCGGAACAGGTTATGATAGCGTCCGGGTTGGGTATGAGGCTCGTGGTAGAAACCGATATGGTCCATGTTGTTGAAGCAGTACAGAGCCTTGGCTAAGACCTCTTGAAGGGCCCTCGTATCGGCCTCCTGGCTGACACTCAGAGCAAAGTCACTACCCGTCATTGGGGATTCGTCGTCCCTGCACTTCCAAATACCAGGATACCAACAGCTTTCAGCCTGTTTAATCTGGGCCAGGTCCGAGGATGAGTCATGGCGTAGCCGAACCCACTCTGCCTCCTCCAATTGCGTTGGATTTTCCTCCCAATCCCAATCAAGTGGGTAATCCGCGGGCGCTTCATCGCAAGCTATGATGAGTTTTGTAACCCAAGGAGCCAGATGCTCGCACGTAGACGCAGCGGTGAGGTTGGATATACTTTGACGCGATCTCAGATCGAATATTGTTTCGCACAGGTAAGCACCGAAAGCCTTCCATGAACAATTACGGAAGCGACGGCTCGTGAGGCGGAATGCGAGTGAACACGGATGCTCCTCTTCCTGATCGCATCGATAGACAAAAGATCCCCAGAGTTCGTCTTCGGTGACTGGCGGAACAGCATGCTTCGCACCTTCCAACAGTATGCACTCCAGTAATTCGGTGGGCAGCTTCTCGATGGGCGAAGGATCTGCCAAGGGCAGAGTTGCTGGAACCATGGAGGGTATTGTGCTTGTCGTGTTGCTTGTGGGGTTTAGACGGTCGAACTTGGTTTAAAGACCAGAAGGCTAAATGTCAGGGCAGGTGAGAGAATAAGCGGGTCAACTAGGCATCTGCGCAAGGACGTGTGAACAACCCTAGAAAGGAAAGTGCACGTATACCCTGACGTCATACTCGAGACTAGGTGAGACTGTACTTCTACGTCAACTTAGAAGAAAACTGAACAGGCCTGCAGCCTACATTAACATAAAAGCCTACAAGATAGGTAACGTAGCGTTGATGTAGGCCCTAGACCTGTTCAGTTTTTTCTTGTATAAGGTGCTCTAGGGCTGTTTTTATAATTGACGAAAGATCTTGGTAGATACTTGAAGAGATTGACCACTACTCCCAGGAAAAGCCTCACCCGGTAGCACTGGTTGGAGCTGCTGTCGCATTGAGCTCTACAACCGTTACCACCGACTTCTTCTCCGTCTTTAACTTATCCTGTATAGCCTGATAGTTCCGGCTCATGGCATTCCTCGTAAACTCCTCACCAGTCACCATTGGATACTTCTTCAGTGGACCCTGAATCTTGGCGTCTTTGCACGGCTGATTGAAGAAGGCGATGCTGTAGCGCTCGCCGTAGAAGTCATCAGGCTCACATGGAGCCTTGACACGATGGAATGTCGACTTGAAGCGGTCGTCAGACCACGACATTAGGAGGTCACCGACATTGCAGACTGTGGTGCATGAGTAAATGTTTCAGGTCGACATAGCACATCAACATACCGATTGCGTTCTTGTCTGCGTCCGGCTCGACCTTGGTCCACGCATCCCCGTATCCGAACGAAGTGGATACTTCCCGCCCCGGACAGATCTCAAGACCAGACTGCCCTGCTTTCTGGAACAGCAGAGTCAAGAAGTCCCAGTCGGCGTGTGCGCCCGCTCGATGATGCACCTCCCCTGTTGGATTTGACACCTGTGGAGTCTCAAAGTAATGCAGTAATCGGCAGACAGTCTGAGACTCTGGTCGGCTGACATCGTGAGCTTTGACGAAGTAATCTTCCTCGAAGTTCAGCCCTCGCGCGAAGCACCTCATGAGCCTCTCACTAACTGCTTGTACTCTGTGCATGAACTCCAAAGCCTCTGCTCGGAATCCCGGAAGGGTCTGGTCACTCAGCCATCGACCTATCCAACGATCAGCACGGCCATACACACAAGACGAATGAAACCAGCTCACCGTTCATGCCTTCGCCAAATTGCATTTGATAAGACTCTTTGCGGTCGACTGCACCAGTGGATGGCCGGATTTGAGCATTCTTCTCCCATCCAGCGTTGTGTTGAGGGGAGAATGGCACTTGCGATTTCACGGGATCGGGCTGATTGAAGAAACGCGCTGACTGATTGAAGATGCCGTCGACAGCGTCGCGTATTATGCCGTGGTCCACGATGCAGAAGAAGCCGTGGTTCTCAGCAGCATCGACAAGTTCCTGTGTAATCACATCGATGCGCGCATCGAAGTCACGGAGGGAGATTGTCGGCACAGGGCGATCAACATATTTCGTCGGTGCCATAATGAGAGGGTTGATATTCGAGCTGATTGACTGGTGAGTTTGATATATGACCGTAGTGCTTTGAGGGCAAACTGTACCTATTCTTATGTTCGGTCATCTTTGCTTCTACGCATGTAGTGTCGCAATATGCGTTCAGGCGTGCCAAAGCCGACGCGGCCAGGGCGGCCGCTCACATCGGCCGTCATCACCAACACGTGTGTCGTGCTGCTTAGATAGGCACCCGTAGCCTGCGAGACGGTGGTCGCGGTCGAGATGATGTGGGGCCGAGGCGAGATTGTGGAAGGTTCCGCGTGGTCGGCCGCACCCTGTTCATCTTCCTTCCCCACCGCAACTGCACGCCGATAGCCAACTGATAGCCAGCGCGCCTTGCCAATTCCCGGGAACGCGATGCTGAGAGAGACGGTCTCATTGCATCGGGATGTCCTCGATCGCGACACCTAGTCCACGACCGACACGGTCAACCTTACCATGGACGACAGCAGCACCTCGAAAGGGCCGAGACCCCGTCTGACATGTACAGAGTGCTATAGAAGGAAGATCAAATGTGATAAGAGTGTGCCTTGCAGCACATGCATTCGAAGGTTAGCTCCTCCGTTTTCATGGCAGTCTAGTATCCGCGAGTCTTCGACAAAGACTGAGCCTGCGCGACTGTGGAATGCTTTTCGCTGGGAACCAGAGCTTCTTGGTACTGCGCAAGCTGCCCGAACCATCTCATGCTAAGTAAAGCAGGGGATATGCAAGCTTCTGTACGAGAGAAGACGCGGCTGTGACATCCTCAGTACCACCACCACCCGCCTACCAAGCTCAAGGTGCAGCGACAGCACCTGACGATCTAGTGCGCGCTCTACTCGACCGCGTAAGTCAGCTTGAAGCCAAGCTACAGGAACAATGTGATATGGCCTCGAGCGAAGCACCCTTGCCTCTGGAAATCTCTGATACGCCAGCGAGTCCAGTTCATAATGCAGCGACCACTTCACCTCTCAACAATAACGCGTCACAATATACGGACACTGACGATGCAGCTACCGTGTTGGAGTTTCTAGCATGGGGCCGTAAGAAAGACATTGACTACGGGACATCACCAGAGCAGAACAGCGGGCCACGGCGACTGAGTATCAGAGATGAGGATGAAGCGGTTGCATCCAGTATCCTGTATGAAACCAGCAAAGATGCACGGCTTGACGTACTTGAAGCGCTTCTTCCGAACAAGACTCATATCGTCCAGCTTGTGGAGTACCATAGTACCACCATCCTATGGTACCATGGGTCTTACTCCTCAGCAATATTCAAGGACGACCTGGATATCTTTCTTGGAGACTACGAAGGCGACGTCCGGCACCAAGGCTTGAATCTGCAATGGCTTAGTTTACTGTTCGCCATCATAACAGGCAGTATCACATGTGCGCCGCCATCTGTATATCCGTCTTGGGGTTTCTCATCAGAAGAGAGGAAGGTCTTGTCACAAAGATGGTACGAAGCGAGTGTGACGTGTCTCGAAATCGCTGGCTACATCGAGACTCATACCATCTACTCTGTTCAAGCCATTGCAACGTTGACCATTGCGGCTCATATCCTTGGCAAGTCGAACAGCCAGTCGATTCTGCTTGCCTCAGCTGGTCCTATTGCACAGAGTCTTGGGTTGCACCGACTTGGACCAGAGGGCGCAGCTGCAGCCACCTCGAAGGAGCAGCTACGCCAGCGTGAAGCCGGTCGACGAGTCTTCAATCAGCTTTGCACACAAGATTGGTTCCAGATTCCGTTCTCCGAATCATATACGCTAAACCCTCGCTTCTTTACGACTGCGAAGCCGCTGAACTGCAATGACGACGACATGATACCCTGTCCATTGAGCGTACCAACCCAAGCGAGCTACTGCAACTATCGCTATGATATCGCAGCGCTTATGCCGCAACTCCTAGATGCGATAACAGGCTGTAACACGCTTTTCACGAAGTATGAACAGGTGCTACATTACGACGAGAAGATGCGCAAGCTTGCGACTGCATGTATACCTACATTCCTATCAACGAATGCGCCGGTGGCGACCGATTGGCCTATCTATGTTGGCTGGGCTAGACGCTCGTTGGCTATATGTGCTTCACACAAGATCATCATGATACATCGGAAATTCATCGGCCTTTCCTTTACGAACTCCGCTTTTTCCTTCACGCGACGTACCTGTATTGCAGCTTCCAAGACCATATTGAAAGAAGCGCTATCGGGCAGCGATGAGCAGGGCCCGATACTATGGATCGAGCAAGCCTTCTCAGTAGCAGCGGGGATCATTCTCAGTCTCGATGCTTTTCATCGATCGGCCAGTGACAGGGAGTTCGACGAACATACCAGACTTGTTGCTGACGCAATCGGTTACTTGAGCCGATTCGAACATAGCAAGATTGCCTCGCGCGGCGTGCGGTTGCTGTCGGGACTGCAGCGCGAGCTCCAGAGTGAAAACATGAACAGCAAGAAGCGGGCACGACCTGCGGACAGTCTTGGAATCTCGTCGACATCTGGCAAGCGAGCCCGTAGATTTAATGTGGAGACCTTTATCAGCGACGTAGCCCAAGACTTGCAGGTAACAACTCCCACGTCATCATCGACCGAAGATGTTCCTATAAGCGTGGGACATACTTCATGGAACTCTTTCATGAACTTGCTACCGCCGCAAACAGGATTTGGGGGACAAAGCCTATTTGATGACTTGCTTTCATTTCAGTTTTGAAATCATATATACTTTAACGACATGTGGTTTCGCGCACCTACATCGCTCCTTTTCCGTATGTCTGCCACTGACTTCTTTGCTTTCTGTATGATCGTCTTCTCATCAATGTGCAACAACTTGCCGTCACTGACAAGCAACTGGCCATCTACAAGAACTGTATCGACATGGGAACCAGAGGAATGGATCAACACTGTGACCGGATCGATTCCACCGGAAGCCTGCTCATTTGGGTCCCAGGGCGCACAAGATACGCCTTTCGGCCCAACAACCACGATATCCGCTTTCTTCCCAACCTCCAAGCTTCCGATCTCATCTTCTAGTCCTAGCGCCCTTGCGCCGTTGATCGTCGCGAACTCCAAGACATCATACGCGCTGAGGACCCCAGCATTTTGTCTGACGCCGCCATGTAGAATGGACGCTAGATGCATCTCCCGAAACATGTCATACGTATTATTACACGGTGCGCCGTCGGTCCCCAGAGCTACGTTTACACCGCTGGCCACCATGTCTGGTATCGGTGCCACACCAGATCCAAGCTTGAGGTTACTTGTAGGGTTATGCGATACAGTACTTTTACTTTCGCGCAAGATATCGAAATCTCTAGCGGCTGGATCCGGATGTACGCAGTGGGCGAATACTGACTTCGGGCCCGTCAGCTGCGTATCTCGGCAGAATTCGAAAGGGCTGCATTGGTAATACTGTCGGTAAATGGGTAGGTCTTTAGGAGCTTCCGCGCAGTGCATAGTGAGACCGATGTCGTGTGCTCGCGCTGCTTCGCCGATCGTGGCATGGACCGCCATTGGTGAGCCTCGAGGTGTGCCCGCTGCAAACCACATGTGTAGACGGTCGTTGGAAGAGCCATGATACTTCTTGTGCGCTGATAGTGCAACTGCCACAGACATTGAGTCTACGTCCCGATCTCTGGCATCTTTCATGTTGAGATCTGAGTTCGTCTCGCCGACTTTGATCAATTTGCCCTAGTAGCTAGGTCAGCTCGTTGCATTGATCTTGCTTTGCGATACTTACCAAGCACGCACGAATGCCAGTTTCTTCTACTGCTCTGACGACGTTTTCAAGGCCGCTCCTATGCGTGAGCATAGCCTCAAGAAAACATGTCGTTCCCGTCTTCAACATCTCCGCAATCGTCAGCATTGAGGCTACATATCCATCGTCCTCGGCGTAGTTGGCCTCCAATGGCCAGATTGCATCACATAACCAGTTGTGCAACGGGAGATCTTCGGCTAGTCCACGGAGCAGTGATTGCGCAAGATGGGCGTGTGTGTTGACCAAGCCCGGTATGACGATCTTGTTCTTGCAGTCGACAATGTCAAGATTTACATACTCGTTCTGGTTGACTTGGTCGATGAGATCAGACGTCTTCCCGAGTGCTGTGATGCGGCCGCTTTCAACGAGAATTGCGCCATCGAGTATGATTTCCCGGTCCTTATTGACAGTGACAATGGTCGCATTCGTCAAGAGGCACAGCGGCGTTTGACTTGATCTTGCCATGTTCATTCGAAGTAGTGCTGATACCGCTGGCTAAGATCTACGAGGATGCTTAGGTGCGACGTTGGAGGGTTTTGTGAAAGTGTAGGTTCAAGTTTCTAGGAGATCTCATCCGTCCCTAATTTGGTCAATGAACTTGGGAATCTGGGCGAATGATTACTTCACGCGATTACTTTCAATATCCTATTTGCATAGTCGCGACTTCCCATAGGCGTGCGCTGACAGTCGCCTCCGCCGCTCTCCGCTTTCGCGCCTTCGCTAACGTGACAGGGGGCGGCCGACGCTAGCGATATCTCCCCTCTTATCTAGCTCACGTACTCTGTCACCCGTCGCATATCTCACGGCATACGCACAAGTATCATCGCAGTGTTATCAGGTACAAACAATAGCCGGATTCCGATGAGCTGGTTATCGCGGGGTTTACAGGCGCAGAAACGCCTATCGTGGGAAAGGCTCCTGCCGATCTAGAACCACGAGTCAACAATGGCTAATAGGTTGATATATGACCATGCAGCTCGATTTTGAAATGCATTTGCCGCGAGAACTCAGTCAGCATACTGGAATCCCACTGGGTTGAGTAGGAGTAATCATGGTCATCGACTCCCGGAGCGAGATGGAGCCGAAGTCCAAGTACGCTGAAGAAATGGGTCAATACTCGTCCGCCGAGAGTCAAGAGATAGGTACAGTGACCACAAAGTGGCAGGATACGCTCGCGAAGATCAAGCATGCTTTCACGACGAAAGATGGATGGATCGGCGACTACGTATGTCAATACTTAACCTACCCGACTATCTGCCATAGATAGCTGACAGCCCCAGGACTACGTCTACTTGATCACTCCCAACATCTGGCCCTTGAACAGAAAGTACAAAAACTACCAAGCGCCATTCTACGGACTCAACGACCGCGTACCTGTTCTATTGACACTACTCCTCGGCCTTCAGCATGCACTCACCATGATCGGATCCATTGTGTCACCACCACTCGCAATCGCTTCCGGGGCGTTCAAGTTCGACCCAGCTATGACGACGTACCTAGTCTCGACAGCCTTCATCACTACAGGCATTGCGACAGCCCTGCAAGTTACTCGGCTGCATATTATGAAGACGCCCTTCTTCATCGGCACAGGGCTCTTGAGCGTCGTGGGACCAACATTCGACATCCTACCCATCGTCTTCAACTACGCCGCTTTACGATATAAGTCCGGCTCTTGTCCAGTTCTTGAAGACGGTACCCAAGGGCCATGCCCTGACGCGTGGGGTGCATGCCTGGGCACTATGCTGTGCTGTGTCTGGATCCAGATAGCAATGGCTTTTGTACCGCCTAAGATGCTTAACAAGATCTTTCCCAAGCTCATCACTGGATCACTTCTGACCCTCATTGGAGTCTACCTCGTTGGTAACGGACTGCAGAACTGGGGTGGATCATCAAACTGCCACGGAGGAGACGGGTTCTACGCTCTGTGTCCGGATATCACTGCGCCACGACCGCTCGTATGGGGGCATCCGAAGCTGATCGGCTTAGGGTTCAGTGTGTTTGCTACTATCATCTTGGTCGAAGCCGTCGGTGCGCCACTCATGCGCTCAGCTTCAGTCATTATTGGTTTAGCTGTAGGATGTGCCATCTCAGGCGCAACAGGCTACTGGTCAACAGAACAGCTCAACCAAGCACCCGGTGGAACCTTTCTTTGGGTGCACACGTTCAAGCTCTCCGTTGATGGCGCGCTAGTACTACCCATGATTATCATGTTTGCTTGTCAAGCCGTGTCTTGCATTCCCGATATCTTGGCCACTGCAGAGCTATCAGGTGTTGACATCGAAGGAACAGAGTTCAACAGCAGGATCCAAGGCGGCATTTTGTGCGACGGACTCGGAAGCTTCTTCAGTGCATTGGCTACGGGCCCACCGATGGTCAGCCAGGCAGGCAACAACGGCGTTATTGTTCTCACCGGTTGTGCATCTCGCCGTGCAGGATGGGCAGCAAGTGGCTTCCTGATCCTCATGGGGGTCATTGCGAAGTTCGGTGCTGTCTTCGCTTCTATGCCGCCGTCTGTCCTCGGCGGTATGCAAGTCTTCCTTTACAGCACCATTGCTGTGGCCGGTATCCGTGTCCTCGCACTCATCCCATGGACCCGCCGTGATCGCTTCATCCTCGCAGTCTCCCTGGGCATTGGGTTCATGGATATATGTCAGCCCGACTGGTTTTCACAGGTTTTATCGTACGATGGGCCAAATGAGAATCTGGTAGGATTCGAGCAGGGCATCAACCTTGCTGTGGAGACTCCATTTGTCATTGCTGCTATTGTTGGTATATTCTTGAACGCTGTACTGCCGAAGGACAAAAGCGCGGCGCCGATGGTAGGATACGGTGATGAGCAGAAACATCCTAGGATAGGGCAACGTGAGGATTAGACATATATCACAGATATTAAGAGGCCTTTTCCTGAGTCATGGCGTGATGGTATTCTTTTTGTATTCGTCTTTATGTGATAGATCTTGTATGCATACGGCGGTGTCTCGGCACCGCTGCTGTCGCATAATGATTTTCATCGCTTATTGAAGCGAGGTCTTTCTCTGGAGACGATAACTTGCTACCTGCGGAGAGGACTTCCAGATTCCATCCAGCCACCAGCCTCGCTCTACCTTCTGCCTAACCAACCAGGCATCCAATATATGCCTTAACATCCCACTTAACACGCGACCAACATGCCACTCTATTCGGTCCTGTTCCACATGCCTCGTCGGCCTCCCGACCCCACAACCGCCCCATCACAAAGCACATCCAAGTTTCATAGTGGCCTCGCGTGGAAGTGGTATATGGTTTCGAATAGTCTTCGGCGCGCGGCAGAAATGCGGATACCAACGACGATGCGGTGTGGGTAAGGGCTTAGCCGAATCGAACATCATTTGCAAGAATGGGGGAGGTTGGTCTGTGAAGATCTTCAAGGCTAGGAATTCTCGGCTGCCCTGCCGAGTTACATCGGCGGACGGCAGGTAAATTATCGCAGCAAGGCGAAAGTGGAGATAATGAAGCGGAGAGTGGAAATGCGAGTTTTCCCTCGAAGTGGGTTTTGACCTGACATGGCCAACGATAGGAGTTTTCGAGATTACGATGGTGATTCATGGCATTGATGATGATATTTTGGAAAACGAGGCTGTGCCAAAATTATCATTACCTACCTCCACCTCGGAGTAGACCGACCGAGAAAGAATACATAGTAACAATACACGCAGTACTCGCCAAACCGGTCCTTTCCTAGTCCCCAACGACCAATTCTCCCGCTTCTTCTCCCGCTGCCCCTGCCCTCTTAGTTCTCACGACCCTGTTCCCGAACGCTGATCATCAATGCATTGCATGCGTATCAAACAACGCGCGCTCGCGCAATCGTTCAGATCGGTGAGTGACCTCGTACAATCCACTTTTTAGCATTGTAGCAAAGCATGACTCGCCAAGCAAGTTGACGAGTCGGATGCATTAGTCAGGGAGGGTAGACGTTGGAAACTTGCTTGGCCAAGACACATGGGACAGCAACTGGGTGATGGGTGGGTTCGTTCACTGGGATTGGGAACAAAACGCACTGTGGGTAAGTCGCTTGGGGGAACATTACGATGAAACCAGGGGTCAGGGGGCGGTTTGCTGGGATTCTGGTGGTCGGCGACTATTCCGCCCGGGTTAGTGTTAGTCTGCTGTCGTCGTCGTAGTGGTGGCTGATGGAAAGTGCCGTAAAGTGTGCGTGGTAGTCTTGTTTAGAGCACGCACACGCGGCAGAGAAAGTGTGACATCTGGAAAGAAGGTTTGATGTATCTGCGGTATGCAAAAGCTGCATGTTCACGTTACATATTGCCCGCCGCGTTGTGACATGATGCAGTAGCGTACGTTTTTTCCACGCTTATCCCCCTTCCTTCGCTCCCATGTCAGATCCTATTGATCTCTAGCGTCTTCTCCACAATCATGAAAAGCGTTCCATTCGAGCCAGGCTGGCAGGGCGGCTTACTGCAGGGGGCCGTGCGTTGCAAGGTTGGCTTTTTATTTTTTTCACATGCCGAAAAGTTCAGGGGACGAAGACGCTCGAGCGGTTTTTACCTCGGGATCTTTCCAGGCTGGCGGGTGGGAGGGCGTGTGCCTCGATATTGACCCTTGGAGCCGCGAAACCCGGATTGAAAAGACCGTTGGATTTATTGTCTATACTATTGACGAACCAGGTTGGAAGGGACCCTGTTGCATCTGTGTACTAAAGTTGCACGCATGGTGCGGTCCGGTTACCCAAACTGTTACGAGATCAACGTCGTCAACGTCGCATCGCATTGACTTGCTCGACGATCAGGAACAACGGCTAACTGCTTTTTACAAACGGTACGAGAAGCGGGTAGAAGGATGGAAGGTCGAGACGGACGGTAGGCCATCCCCACGTGCGACATGGCGATTGGTGCTTTTGCTAAACCGGCCCGTTTGAACGTTCTGGCTTCATCGAATTAGTAAAGCCTGGTGGCTGGGATGCTTTTTGAGTGGTGATCTCAAGAAAGATGCATATGACGCGTGTATGTTAATGTACGATCACTTTCTGTTTTGGTATAATCTAAGGTGTCGGACGGCACCGGTGGGACTGGAGCAGGGTGAATAGATTGAGTGGGGATAGTTGGCGCGCTTATGATGTAACTTCAAGATGCCAATGTTGAAACTCGAGACTGTTCTTGGAACAACTGGGCCTTCGAAGGTTTGATAGAGCGGCTGGGTACGTTGGCTTTGTTGTTGAGGTTATCATTCGTAGGCTGGGACACGAGAAGTGGGTACCGTGCTCCGTATCATCATGAATGAGGAAGGTCAATAATATGCGTTGCGATAATGAGGGTACAGTGTCTTTGTTCAGAGTATTATTACAGTGATGGTGTTTACGCTAGATAATATCGCTAGCGGCGCGTAATCGTCATTGCGGTCGTGCTTGCAGGTATCGCAAGATCAGCGTATTGTACAGGCGCGCTTGTTGCAGCGCTTTTTGGGGGACTCCCGTCTCACGGTGGTGGTACAGCTGAACTGTCTTCTCAATCGACCTTCTTTTCCAAGCGGGCGCACCTTCATCCATCAAAGAGTGATTTGGACAGCAATGTGAATGACGCCGAAGCGTGTCATGCCGTCATCTCGCCGTGACCGAGGTCAAACAATGTGATGGTCATGCGCTTGCCACTCTCCACACTTCTCCGCTCACTGTGGTTCCTGCGAAGTGCATTGCACAAGCGGTGTAATCTTGATCAGGGTTGACGTCAGGCCTCAACGCGCGCGTTTGTACATTGACTGGTCCCCCATGGAAGCGTTGTCGTCCCACCGGCGCTTGAGCCCGTCCGGTAAAGAGCTGGCAACTGCTTCCTGCCACATCGAAGGGGTAACGTATACGGGTGCAGTGTTTCCATATGTCGAGGCCGGTGGCATCTGGCCTGGGACTGCATGGACGTTGCTGGACTGGGGCGATGTGTTCGACATTTGGTAGCCTGGTTGTATAGCCTCCTGCGCTGGCCGCATATCGTAATTGGTTCCTGGAGGATGGGGTCTTAGCGGCGGAGACGCCTGAGAGGACGCGCTAGTAGGAGGGGGCGTACCAAAGGCTACATTCCATTGACTGTATTGTATTAGTTTGTTGTTTCAATGAGAACGTGATGATTGAACTTACTCAAAGATGCGTTGTGGGTTCCATTGGGCGTTCTCCGGCATTTGCATACCAGAAGGTGGCTGAGCTGCACGGTGACCAGACGCCATCATAACCAAAGACTGAGCTACGGGAGAGTCAGCCTTGGATCCGCGGTCGGATGCCGAAATTGGTGGAGTAATGGGGAGTGCATGGTAGTTGACCTGACCTGGTTGTTCCAAGGGCGAGGGATGGCTCGGGTGACGAGGTCGGTATGATCCCTGGTGACCCATAGGGCTTGTTTGTGGAGCTACTTGTGGGCTTCCGAATGGGAACGTCGGTTTCAGTTCAAAAGCTTTTGAACAATCGGCCGAGAACGCTTGGCGCAGGCTGTTGACTTGCTGTTGCATCTCAGGCATCGGAAACGAGGGAGACATGGTTTCCAGGACACGCATGTGGCGTACGAAGAAGTTCCTGGCATCATGGTTGATATCTGGGTCCGGGCATGTCACAGCAACCTACGGCTGTTAGTCAGATGCTTTACTGTACAATGAATATGACATACCAGGTGCAGCATGGTGCAGGTCAACACGGCGTAGATGTGGAAACTTATGCCTCGCATCATGCAAAGCAATCCAGGCATGCCGTAGGTTTTGAGAATCGCCTCTTGAAGTTTGCATAGATTTTTGGCGGCCGAGTAGCATGTGAGCATATGCTGCTTCCATATACCATCATATGATTCTGATACGGCATGTAGCTGCGGGCGGAAGTGCATAATGATGGCCAAGCAGTGATAGGCGTGCATATTCGCCAGCTGATGGGACGGGATCCAAGGAGCAGAGCCATCCTGGGGGTAGACAATCTGCATGTCCTCAGGAAGCTCTCGTAACCAGAGGGAAAAGTCGGTGTTGTGGCCAACAAAAGCTGGATCCAGTGCCCAGTCCGGGTTCTTCTTTCTGAGTCTTCCGTACACGAGGGCCGAGTGGTGAACGTTCTTAACAATACGGGCGTATTGTACGAATTGACGCGCAATTTGAAGCTCAGAAGGATCCTGTCCTGCGATGTGTCTGGGCATCTCCAAGTCTACGGTATCAGTGGTAACACCAAAGTCATAGCGTCCTATAGAAGTCAGCATCTCCAAGTACCTTCTTCAAAACAAACATACCTTGAGGACCGCCAATCATGACCTCGAAGACCATGCACATCTGCCACACCCTCGTTTTGGCAACACAGTCGTGTACTGTCGATCCACATGATTTGCCCATCTGATGGGTGTCGTAATGTTCGTGTAATTCGAGGTCCTTCGCCATGGCTACAAGGCTGACAGTCGCCATCCAAGAACGCCAGAAGTATCCTCGCTTTGGTGAAGCTTCACGAGCTTTCAGCAATAGAATCATTGCCTGCATCGTACTCAGGCGGGACACGTCTTTGAAGCTCTCCTCGTGCTCTGTAACTTGTCAGTAATCGTTTTTCCGTCAATACAGGGCGCTACTGACTTGTGGCAAGGGCCAGCCATTTGTTGCCCTCCTCTGAGTCACCCAGCATCAACGAAGAACAAGCAAAGATGGACTCTAGCATGAGTGGAGAGATGGAGTCCGGAGCGCTGTGCCATTGCTGGTAGAAGTAGGCCTTGTTGATGACGGGGCAATATGGGTGAACGTTGGCGAAAAAGTAGTCAAAGTAATGCATTGCCCGATCATCATCAGGCATCATCTCCGGTGGTATGCGGACCGTATGATCGAGGCTTACAGAAGCTGGCAGTACGACCTCGTACTCCTCTTGTGCGGGTGTTTCGGCCAGTGCCTTCTTCATGTTAGTGATGTATGGGGCTAGACTGGTTAGCTTGATGTTTTTGCAGCAAGATGCCATGAAGCTCACCAATGGCTGTATGATCGATCTTGAGTTCACCCAGTGCCTCGGATAGACTAGATACAGAGTCACTTCGCCAGTGGGGTTCCGATTCCGGTGGAGTCAGGATCGCAGGCGGGCCAGCAGATTGTTGTGAGTAGCCATGCTGAGGCGCGTAGCTCATGGTTTGCTGGATGACCTGGGGCTGAGACATGGGTTGATAATGACACGACTCCTGGGACTGTTGATCCACGTAGGGCGAAGGTTGGTACATGCCTTGGGTGGTCGGCATGGAAGGCGGCATTTGGTGAGACATGGCCTGCGACATGGATGGATGGCGCTGATAGTCATGTTGAGGAGATGGGTCCGGGGCATACTCGAGCGGTTTGGGCTCCAGGTCAAAGGTTTGCGAACCGTTGTAGTCCTTGTCATAGCTGACTGTAGGCGGCACACAGTTAAGCTTCAGACGAATGCAAGCAGCACAGGGCCATGCATTCGTTGTTGCCGCGTCGCACTTGATTTTGCGTCTACGACATCCTTCGCATGCTCTCATTACTGCTGTGCATTAGCATCTGCATGTCAAGACAAAATGTGCCTTCATACCTTTCAGTCGTTTGTGTCTATTGTGTTCGTCTACGAATACATAATCTGGAGATGTTGTCAGCTGTCTTGTCCCCAAGACGCTGAGCGGCGTGTGGACTCACTGCGCTGGTTTTCGCGCGGTGCCAGCGTGGGCGGCGCAAAGGTGAAGCTCTGCATTTGCGCCGTTTGTGGCAGCAGTGGCCGTCCAGTGGTCTCCGGGGGCATAACGTTAATAGCTACCACGAGCCGGTCCGGAGTGACAGCGCAAGGCCTTGCGCAATGGTTGCAAGCAGCGGGGTTGTCGGCTATCCACTAAGTCGATGAGGTTGTGTGCGGTGGTTGGTGTGCAGCCAATGGTAGCGGCGCGCGATGACGGTCCAGAATGTCCTGAGGGTCGGCGGACGGAAGAAATCGCGGAATGGCCAAAACTATACACAAAGAAAGCGAAATCGAGAATAGATGCACTGTAGAATGCTATAGCGCAAGGGAAATCTCCGCGACGCCGCGGCGTCGTTAGGTTATACGGCAGATCAGGGCAGAAGGCGCATAGGGATGGTAGGTGGAGACGATGTCTGGCATACCGGGGTTTCGAAGACGCACTGGCAGCGGGCTCGCAGCGTGGCTCACGCGCACAATAGTGGCGTCGCAGTGTATGGATCTCCTGAAAGGCGAGAGTATTGTGGTCCTAGGCGGTTGGCCGTGTATGAAGGGGTCGATAGGCGGGCGAGGGGTAGACGATATGCGACTTAAGCGTGCAGGATCCAGGAGCCGCACTGCTGCACAAGTAGCGCCTTTGGTATGGGCGCCCAAGCTGCACGCGCGTGAGCGCAAGCGTCCGCTACCAAGATGCTGCGGGCACAGGGAACTGCCGTGCTGTGGGGGTGTGAGGCAATGGGCAGCAGGGATTGTCGTGCCCGTTGGAGACGGCCTGAATCGTAACACGTAGAACGACGGGTAGTGTGGACCTCCTCGAAGCACTGCCATGGGCCGGGAACGATTGCTATAAAATCAGCGGGGGCAAAGTCTGACAGCTGAGAAGACGGTGGTACATGGCGGCATTCTCACTCAGCAGACTTCAAGGCAAAGTAAAAAACTTCAGCGGACCGAGTACGCAAGCTGTTGCGAGGCTCTGGTGGCGGCTGCATTTGCTGGATTGCCCAGAAAAAGAAGATCAGACGTGACCAGTAGACTGCAGCAGCCCGGACCTGGCCGTGATAGGGCTGGACAATGTCGAAAACCTTGCGCATGCATTTAGTCGGTTCATAGTCGTACCTAGTTTCTCATCTCGCACAGCCTTAGGTGCCTGAATGTTTGAGACATGGTCTGGCAGTGTCACCGCAATGACAGGTGGGCCTTCTAGAAAGTGATCTCCGGCTGCTAGCCTCGATGACGAATATTATGCTTTAGCCGACATATAATACAGCAGGTGTACGACTATAGCTGGCTAGATAGGGGTACACAAATGGCTTTGGTAGGACGCTGCACAACCTGCCAGGAGCTAAAGCGAAACAAGTCTTGTCCACATAGTCGCGGAAGAGACTTGGCTGGAGGCAGCATGAGGATAGGCGTCCACTACTCGACGCCGCGCTTTGGCCTCGTTGATGTGCCGCTCTGATCGGTTGCATCTCCATGGCCGCAGACTCGACGTTCACTCGAGACTTTGCATGGGTTGGGCAGACGGGATCCCGTCGCATGCCGCAAAGGCTACGGCAGAACCGGTGTGTGTCGTTGAGCACGACACATCGGCGAATTGATTCGTGCGGAAGCTTGGTAGGGCCATGTGCAGGCAAGGTTCTAACGGCAGACGCATCACCATCAGCGTAGCCCGCATGAAACAATATTACTCCAGATGCTACCCTCAGTTGGGCTAACAAGATTCTCGAATATGTAGGTAGCATGCACAGACAGACGGCATAGCATTTGCATGAGCCGAATACGAGATATTGCGGCCGCGAAGCGAAACGTAGCTGAGGAGACTTGTCGAAGGCTTCGATCCGGCGCATGGATCGTATTTTCGTCCGCCACTGGCGATTGCATGACATGGAGAACGACCGAAGATTGCATGGAGAGCTAAAGTTAGGGTCGAAAATCCCTTTCTTTAAGGACTGTTGTAATCTGTCAACCATGTTGCCGGGTCGCGTTCTCTCTCGCGCGGCAGGCGACAAGGCAGCTGAAAGATTAGTTCCCCACCACGCAGGTGGTATGATGGTGATGGCGATGGCAGTCAAGGCGCAGTCAGGTTACGAGTGCTAGCTTCGATCACGCAGAGACACGACGGGCGTTGCCAAGGGTTGCTTTGTATGGAGCAAGACGGGATGGTGCCATGACTGACAGGTGCTGGCGCCAGGCTACCGTCGACCTTTGGAAGGTCGATAGAAGCAGTGGTTTCCGTGGCGCGTGGTAAGATAACACGATACTGACCTCATCAGTCATGCTGCGCTGATCACTGCCGTTGATCTCCCTGCAGCTCAGGAACACGGCAAGCAAAGCAGGGACAATCCAGCAGCGCGGTCAGTCGTACGCCGGATGAGGCAGCACTTCCGTTATGAAGGCACAAGTGCGGGAGGAGCCGACACAGGTCGTTGGGACGAGACTGCCATTGGGAGCGATTAGTGAGAAACATGTCGTCAACACGATCACCATGGGCGCGCGAGCTTGGGAGGTGAGCAGGTGGTGGATCAGCCGGAAGCGTCGGCTGCCGATGGGGTTGAAGCCCAAGGGCAGTCGCCAGCCGCGCTGTTTCTCACCTTCTGGATGCGCACTGGGGATTTGCCGAGGCTGGCCGAGCAGAACGGCAGCAGGCAGTAGGCCACGAACTGTATACCCCGGCGGCGTGATGGAATGACACGAAGCTGCAGACACTAGTCAAACACACGGGTGCCCTGGTGCTGTGGTGTGAACGGTGCACCCCACACAAGTGTCCCCTGTATGTCGCGGATAATCTGCGGGAAATTGAGGGCTTACAGAGCAATTGCTAAGGCGGCGGGCATGGCCGGGGGCAGCGGCGGTGGTGGAGGTGGTGGTGAGGGTGAAGGTGCAGGCGGGTGACATGTTCCGAGTGTCTGGCTGGCTAGCACATGCTAGATGACGAACACCGAGGAGGGGCTGCTGGTGGCCCGGGCGCGCCTTCCTCGCAGATTTGCTGGAGAGGCAGGAGCCCACGACGGCTCCTTCCCTCCGCCACCATCACACCACGACGCCGCGACCCCTGCCAACCGCCGCCATGGAGCTCGACAAGGACAACGCCAACCCGACCATCCTGAATCCCTCGGATCTGCCCTCCCGCCGCAGCGACGCAACGGCAAAGAGGCGCGATGACGGCGGGACCGGCCTGTTCGACAACCTGATACCGCGCTACAACTACCTCAGCGACCCCTTCGACGACAGCGTCTCAGCCGGCGATTCAGACAGCGACGACGCACGTGAGGCCATTGACGAGCAGGAAATCTACGGTAGGCGCGCCCGCGGGCCCTCGATGGCGTTAACGTTTGGCTCACCCCGCGCATGACAGACCTCATTTCCACCATCTGTGACCCTGAACACCCGCTGTCCCTCGGCTCGCTGAGCGTCGTCAACCTGCCAGACATCCACATTCTGCCCCCCTCCTCACCGCTCTCGAGCATCAGCACCGTCGTCGTCGAGATCACGCCGACCATCACCCACTGCTCGCTGGCCACCGTCATCGGCCTGGGCGTGCGCGTCCGTCTCGAACAGGCACTACCTCCGCGCTTCCGCGTCGATGTCCGCATCAAGAAGGGCACCCACAGCACCGACGAGCAGGTCAACAAGCAGCTCGGCGATAAGGAGCGCGTCGCTGCTGCCCTCGAGAACGGCACCCTGATGGGCGTGCTGAAGAAGATGCTCTCTACATGCGAGTAAAATCTCCGCCATAGCTTATCACGATATCGCCTCCTAGTACATCGGCGTCACCAAGACATCATCTCCGCCACACCCGCACACCGTACACCGTATTCCTACGAACATGGCATCATCCCTCCGACGGACACCGGGATGAGTAGTCGCCCAAGGAGGAAAGCCTCGGCTGTTCACAATATTGATGTTGTCCGGCAATATGCAAACCGCACATGCATGCGGCGCGTACCCCATCCCTGCGTCGATCATTAGCGTCGTGTTGGATATAGCATGTTCCTGCAGGCTAATGTCGTACACAAAGTCAATTCCGACCTCACCACAGGTGCATCGCTGGTGGAGGGTGTGATTTCACTGTCCGTCCAGGCGAAAACAAGTTTCGATGGCCAAGATGCCCGAATGGGTACGCAGGATGATGTGCCTTCACAGTAACATCCCGGTGATTTAGCCGCGAGCACACTCTGCAGTCTTGGAGGTTATGAGGCGAGTAGGATTATGAGCAGACACGGATGTGTAGAAGTCTTATGAACAGTCTGAGATTGCATGTGCAATTCTTGAGATGACGTGGCTCATGGTACCACATTTGTCTCTGGTCCTCAAGTGCTACATTCAGGCGCAGATAGCAATCGATGCAGTATACGCAAAGCGTCTACAGATTTGAACTGGCATTATAGAAATCTGCTCCATAGATAATATGATGTCTCTGCGCCCTTTCCCAACTGCCCGCCCTCCTTCCTAGTCCTCCAATATTCCAGTCCTATCTGCAAATTCCTGCAGCATCTTAATCGTCTCTTCGATCACCAAAATCTTCGCCTCGTTATCCAGGTCGTCAAATCCGTCGCATAATTCCTCGATTGCGATTTCCAAGGCGATCTTCTGCGCTTTGTAACGTCTGGTCTTCGCCCTCAGCTCCTCTGTTTGTCTTTGCAACTCCCGGATTTGTGCGTATTCGCAGAGTAAATGAAGCAGTAGTATCGCTGGACTCGCGAGAAGAGTGACGATGCGTGGAACTTTCATGAGGCCGCTGTAATTGAGGGCCGAAATGGCCATGGAGGCCACGAGAGTAAGGGTGTATTTCGAGACAGTGATTGGCATGTGAAGTTCCATGATGACAGCTAGTGAGCAGCTGGCAAGAATCTTTGAATATAGACGTGATGGTGTGAGTCTTGTCTTGATCTAGGTACGAAGAAGTAAACGACGACCCTGTTAGCGCGCCGGAGCAGTGTGTATGCACTTGCCGCTGCACTCACTTCAGCTCAGCAAAACATGATCTACAGGCAACCGCTGTATGTTCCATAGTACCGCGTTGGTGTAATCACAACCGATAATTTCACAGTGTAGTCTCCCTATACAACCACCCTGAAAAACAGCTTTCTTACACGCGACTCCTTGCAAACCCAAAAGACTCAACATGCTCGTACCAGCTTTAAGTGAGATCCTCTACTGGTTCATCCATGCTATAATATCGGTGAACTTCTGGTTCATCGTATGGCAGATGCACCAGGGTCACAAGCGTCTCCACCCCCTCTTTGGCGGCAGCCCTGAAGGCCTTGAGGCAAACGGTAACCGCGCGTCTACTCCATCCAGCGACGTCATAATTCACGTATGGCGACTAGCAGAAAGCTGGAAGGCTTGGAAAAGAATGGGTGCGAACTAGTAGGTGGAACAGATGCAACGAGTGCGAATAGACAGTTTGAAAAGTACCTAGGTAGCCTGCCTAATTGCAAATGTTTGAAGCGAACTGTGAGACAATATAGCAACGTGTGAAAAGTAGATGAGTGATTTTCATTCCATAGATACCAAAGTAGTCGATACTAAGAAGTGAATGAACCAGAAGCCAAACACTCCCGCCGTTAGCTCCGCCCAATCCGATTTCTACCAAACCGCAAGACTAACGCAGTGACCTTGGAGTTTATGAGCCTTCTCACAAGCCAATTCTCGACTACGGTGCCTTGTTGCTGCGCACCAACACATCACTGCTCTCTCCACCATGTCGCAACCCCAGCCATCCGCATGGCTCGTACTCCCATGCATGCTCCTCTCCCTCCTCATCACCCGCTTCCTCACCGCACTCTTCACATCACACAACGAGCGCGGCCTGAGCATAGTCGCCAAAGCAGCGCTCATCTTCGTCGCGACACTCGTTCTCACCACAACAGCAGCGACCTCACTGTTCCAGTCTCTAGAGACCACGCAACCGCATACCAGGAACGTTCTGCAAAAGAGACGCAACGTCTCGCCCTTGCTCGAAGAGCGCATTCAGGCGTGGCGCGTCAACACTGCGCCGACTCTCCACTGGAGCTCTTCCTCGTCTGATGAGGATGTGGAGGCAGTGAAGCAGAAGCTTGTTAGAGAGAAGAAGGAGAGACGGGATGAGAAGTCGTTGAGGAAGCGGTTGATGTCGAAATTCAACCCGAGGCGAAGTGAAATGCTTGGGGGTAGGAAAGAGACTATTGAGGTTGTTGTGCGGGAAGATCCTTGGGCCTAGATAGCGAGGGATGGAAAAGGCACGATTGATCTTCTGAATGTGTACAAGAAGGCAGGCATGTAGACGAAATTTGGGTGTGACAACTATTACTGACTACTTGCCCCGTCTGCTTCTTCCCATCTCATCGTAGTTCCCATTTGGTACCTAGGTAGACACCGGAAGCACAAAAAGTAGCGAGCAGAAAATATTGAACACTCGAGCAACGTATATCCAAGCACAACTTCAACACCCGTCGCTCAAATCCAAACGCATGACACAACCAGCTCAACACTCACATCTTCACGCTCGTGCCCATCGTCTCTAAAACTACCCAATACCCTCCCATCACCATCACTCCCCTGTTCACCCCTTCAATACCTCACCACAACCCTCGACATAGCCCTAACCTCCGCCTCCGCCTCCAGAATCTCCAATATCTCCCTCTCCAGCCCAGCATTCACCGCAGTCCCCTCAGAAGGATACGCATCTCCAAACGCCGAATTGGCCGTCGTCGTAACACCACTTCGATCATATAGTGGTACGCCTAGCTCCCAGATGGATATGGCTGCCTTCCTGCCGTCCGTGTTGCTCTCTTCGTCGGTGTGCGCGCCCTTGCGGAACAGCCGGGGCAGGCTGATTGATTTGGTGCGGAAATAGATGATGGCGCTGATGATGTAGATGGTGATGCCAATGGTGCCGACTACGCATATGAGGCCGATGGCTGTTGGGGTGAGGGTTTCGGAGGACAGGGATTCGAGTGCGGAGCGAGTAAGCAGAGAAGGCGCTGGGGTGGCTGAGGCAGTGGGAGATGGGTAGGAGATGGGCGCCATGATTGTTGAGGGCGTCCGTCGCTTTTGCGAGTATGTTCGTTGCGTGGGGTGTTGTTTAGAAGGGACTGATTTGGAGACTTTTGAAAGTGTGTGCGTGGACGTCAACCGGCGGAAGAGCTGTTGGGGTGTTGTCGTTGTTTAGGGGTAGACGGAGTCATATAGATGCGCAATTTGCCAGTGGAGAGGACTGTGGGTGAGCGTAATTTCTACGCGACATGTTTCGTTTGCTACGAAAAAAGGTGAAAGGGAAGGGGGACACGAGCGGCCTCGTCTCTTGGGGTCGGATAATTGCGATCTCTCTCATTTGAGGAAAACCTTTGTGTATGGGATGGTGATGTATTGCGGGAGTCGTGGGTGGCTCGTCGTTGCCCTGCCTTATCGCAGTACCAGTGGATGGAGTGGATGACAACCAAAATATCGAATCGCACACACAACAGTGATTCGTCTCTTGGAGATAGAGACTGTACGAGAGATAATGCACAGAGAAAGCGACACGGACGACAAAAGAGAAGGCCCATTCGTGATGTCGAAAGTTTGATGCCATAGTTGTGGGTAGGCAAAGAGAAGGAGGAACGCACATATGTGGAAGAGCAAGTTGACTTGGATGACCATGTGAGATATGGGCTTGAATGGGCAATGTTCATGTCGCGTGAGCTGGGAAAGAGTCGAAGCAGGGCGTGTAGAACCATCGAGCAGAAAGAGGAGATGTGTAGCGAGAACAAAGATGGGCGAGGACATCACCTCGTACTCATCAAAGGGTATATTCACATCACCAGCTCTGCAAGCGCTCTTCGTGCTTGCGCAACCTCTGCGCTTACTCCCGGTCCAGAATTCCAGCTCTTGCGCCTGGCCACGCTCTTATATACCGTGGGTTGTCATATCACATTGCGTCTGCCCACGCGCGTCTTGCCCTCCTCATGTTGCCGCTCGAACGGTCGCATCATCACGCGTTATCCTAGCACCTGGTATCCTTCCTTTCTCATTTCGCCTTGTTCTTCGCCGCCTCAGCCTCTCTCCTTGTCGCGTCCTCGAGTAGTGCGGTGTCGACAGCGCCGGAAGGAAGGTGTACGTATCGGACGACGGAACCGCGGATGAACATGTCTTTTGTCGAGCACTATTGTGAAGTTAGCTTCAACGTCTTCCCATAGTCTACTTCGCCATCTCTCTGGCACATTGTCTGGTCCGTACGCAGAAGAGAGTCGCGATGCCCGAACGTACCAAATGCGGCCACCTCAACTCATCCACCGCCTCTGCATTGTCCAGCTTGATGTTCAGGTACTGGTCCACGCTCTTGAGTGTTCCGCGGATCTGGACTTCGTTCTTGAGTTCGACGGTGATTTCGTGCTCGACGAGCGTTTTGAAGAAGCTATTGCGCTGTCAGTCGCTGTTGCGTCATTGTCGACGTGGACCGGGGACTCACCTGAAGAAGAGCATTGTGTATATGTGAGAAAAAGGATTGGGGTAGAGACGTCGGGATACAGCTAAGCGCAAGTTGGGTGAAGTGGTCGCGACTTGCGGTGCACATGGCACAGTGACGAGGTTATGCGCTGCGCATGGGCCGCGTGGGGTTCGCGCCGCTGCGAGCGAGGCTGATCTGCCGCCTCGCCATGTCTCTCACTCCAGCATCACCATCACATTGATAGGCAGACACTCAGACAACCAAATGTGACGAATGTGATAGAAACTGTCTTCAATTCATCTACAAAAGAAATTCGCTATTGTGGTATCAACCTAGTCCAGTCCAGTCCAGCCTATCCGTCTACCCAAAACCATCGTAACTGTATCACATCATGTTCAATCCCGTTGCCATTACTTCCTCGCCCAGCCGGACAAAGTCCTCCATCCAGCGTGGCCTTGTGCACCCTCCTCTAGCACATTGACAACTCCCTCCAATAGCTTCTCCTCATCCTTGCCCATCTCCATTTGCAACCTGAGCAGCCACCTCTCCCATGCCCAGCTTCCAACTACGCCTGTCAACATCGCCGCATCCATGGTGGTACCAAAGACTGGCGCGTCCTCGAGCTCGATCTCGCCGTCTTCTGTGATGCGACGCTCTTGGTGCTTTGGCTCGGCGCCAACGGCAAGTGTGTCCTTCCAGTTCGCTGCCGTCTTTCCCATGGGAAGAAGCATCCACGCCCTTTGAACGTCCTTGAAGCCCGCCTTGGAGACGCGCGGGAGGAATGTCTTGGTAGGCTGCGCATCGTAGCCGCGGGTCTTCAGGTTGAAGCCGAACTCGACACCCATGGCCTGAGCGTTGCGGCCAGCATGGACAACATCGGCATCCATGACGCTGAAGTCAAGAATACCACCGGGCTTGAGGCAGCGGTAGCACTCCTTCAAGCACAGGTCGTACTCGTCTGATGACTTGCCGACAGGCTTGCTTGTCTTGAGGAGCTCGTAAAGTGTGCGTGCCGAAACGACGTCAAAGTGGCCAGATGGGAAGGGAAGAGTCCACAGGTTGGGAACGGTAAGGTGCTTGTGGTTGTCGGGGCCCTTGACGTTGGATGACATGTTGTTACCCGCAGTGTAGACAGTAGTCACTGTAGCGTATGGGTAGTCGTAGGCAACATCCCACGCCCAATCGTTGGTAGCGACACCACCAACGTCGAGGATGCGTGGAGCAGTAGCGCGTGTGATGCATCGCACGGCAGGTTTGCTGAGAAGCTTGCCACCGTTGAGTTGCTTCTGAGCTTGCAAGACCCAGTGGACGGGCAGCATCTGGTCGAGCGCTTGACGCTCCGTCTGTGCGCGCGCAATTCTCTCCTTTAGTACAGTTGGGTCATTGACGAAGAACTCAGACACAGGTCGCGGTGGCGCTGGGCGCTCTGGCTGGCAAAGCTCGAACTTTCCCAGGAGCTGATCGCGATGCGCGAGAGGATTGCAGCGTCGCTGTACGTGCAAAGCCTCAGCGCGAGTCTGGCGGTGGATGAACGTATCCTTCTTTTGGCACCGAGAGTGAAGGTACTCAAGGCCTTGGACGTAGGTGGTGATGGGCTCATCCGCCGACTCCTTGACTGGAGACTTGGCCGGCTCATCCGCGAACTTGACCGACTTCTTGACCACAGTCTTCTCGATCGAGTTGCCGCGGCTGTGGGTTCCGCTGGAGAGGCTGGGAGAGGTAATGTCGCTCATGTCACGAAGAGCGGCCTGTAGCTCATCTTGTTCCTCCAACCATCGGCCGGTCATCTCGAGGTTAGCAGTAGACACCTTTTGAAGTCCGGCGTTGTAGTTCTCGTCATACTGAAAAATGGTCTTGCTAGGGTTGATCTCCTTGATCTCCACGTTCTCATCGGTTGGGCTGCTAAGCAGGACTGGGCGCGATGTCGCCAGAGGCTCATCGTGTCCATCGAGAGTGGACCCGGCAAGAGTCGAGTTTCGTACCGGGAGAACTGGCACAGCTGGTA
Source organism: Alternaria incomplexa (assembly GCF_024043165.1). Classification (NCBI taxonomy): domain Eukaryota; kingdom Fungi; phylum Ascomycota; class Dothideomycetes; order Pleosporales; family Pleosporaceae; genus Alternaria; species Alternaria incomplexa. The sequence goes on from NW_026249854.1 coordinate 350,783, forward strand.
CAGCTGGCACGGGGTGTGGGGAAGTGTTCCTTCGGTTCTCCTTCTGCCATGGAAGGTTGTAAAACCTTTCAGCAGTTGAAGTGTTTGGGATTGACTCATCGCGCTTGGGGATACTCCAGGTGTGACGAGCAGTCGATTGAAGCGATGAGAAGAAACCACCGGGAGAAGGGACAGAGAGCGCGGAAATTGGTGTGCTACCAGAGGAACCGTTTCCGAACACTGTTGAAGGGATGCTTAAGCCGAGACTTGGTCGGGAGACTTCTTGCATCTCGCCTCTAGCCTCAACCACTTGAAACTCCTGTTGCTCTGGTTCCTCGTACTGCTCAGCAGATGGCGAGTTTCCGAGATGCTGAAGAGTCTCCATAGCTTGTAGGTCCAATTGCACAGGTCCCCACGAGTCAACACTGGACATGGATCCGCGTCTACGTTGCGAGACTGGGGTGGCAGGGCAACTGAGTTTGTCCATCTCTTCTGATGTGAGGCTGCCGTCCAGGGACGGGGCTGCTGAGTGCTCGGGCACATGCAGGTTGTGAGAGTCGATCATCTCAAGGAAGCGACGCGATGGGGTCAGTAGCAACGATGGAGTAACGGGCATCGCCGAGTTTGCACTCTTCAACTTCTCAATGGTTGGCCATGCGGAAGGCGAAGGGATGACGATGGATGGGTAGCGTCTCTGTCTAGGCTGGGTCGCAAGCTTCTTGACTGATGCGGATGCATGGAGAGGCACCTCAGTCTCATCGTCGGTGATGTCGTAGAGGGAATCGAAGTCGCTGTCAGCACGACTCGCCCGGTCTACTGGGGGATAGGTAGCCGAGTGAACAGGAAAGCGCGGCGACGGCTGCGGGGTCATATCGAATAAGCGTGCCTTGGGGGTAGGGAAGTCGTCGTCAATGCTGGCTGGTGACGCGGGACTGGGTAGGTATATCGACGAGGTCGAATATCTTGCGCCGAAGTAGTAGGTGGGAATTGAGGACTCGTCGTCGGTGGCATTAAGTGCCTGTCTCTGATCCAGCGGAGACATGGCTTGATGAGAGTTGGCCATGGGGCCGAAGGTCGCAGGATGGTATACTGCAGGCTCCAGCATCTCAGGCATGTTGTATATTGCGGTGACGTGAGCACCGCCTTGTGCTAATATTACTAAAGATACCTATGAAAATCCGAGTAGGCGGGAGTGCGGCGAGGGTGGTAGGGGTCCAAATACAGAAGTACAGGGGACCAAATAGAGGCGATATTAAGATGAGCTATAGCCCAAAACTGCGCTGGTCAACAGCTTACTGGTAAAAATGGAATTGCTTCGATCAACGAAGACTTGACGGAAGAAGGGGCTCGGAAGAGGACTAGAAGTGAATGGCAAAAGAGAGTAGATGCGGCGCGGGCGCGATGGTCAGAGGATATATCGCGCGTAGACGCCTACTCGTCGAGTGACTGTGGGCTAGTGTTACTGTGGCATTCGTCCGAGCTACACTGCCAGTTGGCCGTCCACTCGCATAGAGGGCCGAGTCTGGGTGGAGAGGCAGTAGCGGCTCAAGGTCGGCCACGACATGGTAAAGAGGGTGAAGGCGGCATGATTGGCCAGAGTAAGTTTATGGAGAGCAAGGTCAATACCATGCGCTAGAAACTTTGGGCTAGAGGAGCGTTGCGCTGCACGGCGTGGTTGGGTGTTTGGTTGTAAGCGCCGGGCTGTGCTATTTGCAGCGCTCGCGTTCTGCACGCTTGTCCAATGACGAGACGCAGCGGCGTTGGACAGCATACTCGCCCAATAGTGCCTCGTCGAAATCGATTCTTGCTGCGGGGCTGGATATTGTCTCACGGCCTCGAGTTGGACGCGAGGCGGTGGTTGTGGCTGTCCTCAAGGCTGTCATGTAGCCATCCCGTGCCATGTGAGAGGGAAAGACCAGGTGCCGAGACCCGTCGCAGCCATCTCGGCAGTACAAACACGCGACCAGCCACGCGGTTGCCGATCACCAAGATATAACAATAGAAAAGGTTTCAGTCGATTTAGAGCATTGACGGCCCCGTTCAGCAAACATAGTTGATTCGAAACGTGAGGTGGTGAGCTGCGCGGTCTGCATGGTCTGCATGAACAAGAACAGAGGTGAGGCGTGCCAAGGCGTGCAGCGGGGCATGGATGGAGGGGCAGGCGTGACGCTGATGCCGTCAACACCAAAAAGCTATCGTGAGCTCCGTCACACTAGCAATTTCCACAATCTCCCCATACCTCCCATTGGCGCTTCTCTAGATCACCTATACACACCGAAACCGCACTAGAACCGCCCGCCATGTCACCGCCTGCCATCATCGCGCCGTCGATTCTGTCGGCAGACTTCGGAGCGCTGGGCAAGGCCTGTTCAGACACAATCTCCCAGGGCGCCGACTGGCTCCATGTACGCGATGCTGAGTTTCGGGCTGGAGGGCACGCGACTGACACGTGCAGGTCGACATCATGGACGGCCACTTCGTGCCCAACATGACCTTTGGCGCGCCCGTTGTCACCAAGATCCGCTCACACGTCGACCGACCGACCACCGCACACGGCAAGGGAACATTCGACTGTCACATGATGATCGCCGAGCCCAAGCGATGGGTGCGCGACTTCAAGAAGGCTGGCTGCGACCTGTACTGCTTCCACTACGAAGCCGCCGTCTCGTCAACCGCGGCAGACTCACCTAGTGGGAAGTCGGACCAGAAGACATCTCCAAAAGAGCTGGTCAAGTTCATACATGGCGAGGGTATGCAGGCTGGTATCGCAATCAAGCCGAGCACACCAGTCGATGTGCTGTGGGAGATACTGGAGAACCCAAATAAGGACGAGGTTCCGGATGTGAGTTCATCACCCCTGCACCGCCATGCTTTCCATCATCACAATCGATATCACGAAAGGGCCGCACGCGCTATATGGTGGTTAGAGAGGCCTCAGAAGTGGTCGGTCAAAGCGAGGCTGGGTAGGGCTGACCCTGTTGGGGCGTGGGCGGCACGCGCTGGCGCTTAGGCTTACCAGCCTGCGTAAGCCCACTGTCAATCAGTCTTGACCTGTGCGTTCTTTCGAGAAGCCCGCCGCATGCTGCCCAACCGACTGTCCATCCATTGGCCACCTGTCAATTCAGTTATCCCCAAAGTTGACATCGGTACCTACCCGCCCACGCCGCTGGCTGCTCCCGCAGGATCAATAACCTCAACCCAAGGCCCGTGTTAGGCCACGTCACGTTCGGTAGAGATTTCATGCTAACATCCACAGATGATATTGATCATGACTGTAGAGCCCGGCTTCGGTGGCCAGTCATTCATGGCGTCCGAGCTTCCCAAAGTCACCGCGCTTCGACAAAAGTACCCAGAGCTACAGATCGAGGTCGACGGAGGTCTAAGCGAGAAGACCATTGACCAAGCTGCTGATGCTGGCGCTAATGTCATCGTTGCTGGCAGTGCTGTTTTCGGCGCTTCGGACCCTGGAGACGTTATCAAGAAGCTCAGGGAAGCGGTCGATAGCAGGAGAGGAAAACTATAGAAAGGATAACGATACAGACCGACGAATTATGACAATGACTGTAGATGAGCGTATGTACAAATAGAAATGCGAAGAAGCTTACCATGTAGGTGCTGACCTGCGTCGATGCAATGTTACACAACCTGCCGGCTAAATTCTACGCCCATGTCCACCTGTTGGTCTTCATATCCACAAAGATAGCAGATTCGGCAGATGTTATCAACAGGGCTGGTGATCGTTCTGCATGATATCACAAAGGGGGCCGTGGAGGCTACATCATTTTCGGAACCTAGCTTAACACTTGCAATAGGAGAGTGTGGAGGCTACATTTCTCTTGGAACCCAGCAACTGCCTCGCAAAAGGTTATCTTGGCTACTACATGTCCTCTGGCTCAAGTCGAGTGCCATACAAAACTGTACCGTGGTATCTACATCGACGTCAAATTACTCCTCACGTTCATCAGCTGGGTCGTTGTCCCCCTCTGGCTCATACTCAGACCCGGACCAGTCTGCATCCGTTTCTACATCAGACGCTTCAATCTGATTGTACGTGCGGGTGCATCCGGGTAGCTTCGGCACGGTTGCCCTGCCCCCATCTCGCCTCCGCGCGGCATGCTCTCTGATATCCCGCTGGCGATTGAGGCGCTCCCTCATTGTCGTGGCGATGGTCTCAGCGTGGAGTGCACTGGGCGCTAGATCATGTGTTCGTCCTTCTGAGTCCGTAAGCATGTTGAGCTCTGAGTAGGCGAAGTGTGCCATACCTGGCTCACTGTCATGAAGAAGCCCAGCAAGGGTCTCCTGATACCTCTCTTCATCAAACTCCCATTCTTCCTCCTCGTTTTCGTCATCGGCATCGCCCCATTCCGAGTCGTCGCTGATGTATGCATGTGTATCTTCCTGGTGGAAAAGCTCTTGGCGGCATAGTGGACATCGATTGTTGTTGGGCATTTCAGCCTCGACTTGCTTGACGATGCAGTGGTCTCCGAAGATGTGACCACACGGAAGTTGTACAGGGACGTGCCTGACAGAGGGTATCCAAGTCAGTGTGTTGTGATAACAAGGGTCATCCAACGTTACTTACTCGGTACTGTAGTCGTCCAGACAGATACCACATCTGAGTGGCTCTAGACCCTGAACGAACTGGTCTTTGGTCAGCATTCTTGCTGTAGGATCGCGCTGAAATAGATGCAGATGTAGACAGAGGTTCGACGGTGAGGTAGAGTCTAAGGAAGAGGTCTTGTGCAGTTGAAAGAAGGAGTATCATAGTATGCGCGGAGCCGGCATGAGATCGCATCACTTTCATCACTCGGATATCCACTCTTGGATTCACTTCACCGTTCACCCTCTCCGTGATTCGTATATTGCTCAAGAAATTCGACATATACTCCACTGCTGAGTTTCCGGTTTCAGTCTAGCTGTATTTCCAGGACTGACCATCTCTTGCTTCTTGCGATGTTCCCTCCATGATAGACTCTTAAGTAGCCTCACATTGTAGAATGGCTCTGAATGCTTCTCCTCGTGATGCTTTCACTTGGTTCATGTATGAGCGCAGCTGTGACGATATGACGTCGGCGGGTATGTATATAGTGAACTGTGCAGCGAAGACCACAAAGACGACGAAGACCAGGAAGACTTGGCTCTTCGAGGTTGCAACGCGGTTCTCATTGTAGTATAACGAATTTATTGCGCGTTGTGAAGTGACGTGAATACAGACTTATGACAAGAGTAGTGGATTCCTGTGGGCCATCGCTAGCGCGTACCCATGCGCCGGAACCCCGAACATTTTCTTGAGCTTCTCCACAACAACACCTCGCGCCCATCAAATCGACTCACGCGGGTCGCATGAGCTCTGATATGGCGAAACGAAAGCGCGGCGCTCGCGACGAGCCACCTCCTGCCGATATGGGACTCGGTGCGACACTGGCGCACATGCGCGGCGAAGCGCAATCCGACAATGCGGCAACCACCACGACTAACGGAGACGAAGAGGGCTGGACAGTAGTCAGCGGCTCCAAAAGAAGACGGAAGGAACGCGGATCGCACTCTGAGCACAACGGGCGCCGCGCCTCAAACTCGCCTTCGCCAGCTCGCAATCCTGGCCATTCGCGCGACACAGATGGGCAGGGCAAGCGCAAGGCACGATCGCCACCGCCGCAGCAAGATGCAACTCCCGACAACCCATTCGCGGGCAAGGACGCCCAACTAGGAAATCGCCTTTCCTCCACCGACAACCCATTCGTCACATACAAAGCTGGCTCTGAGCAGTCAAGCGAGAACATGACCAGAGAGGAGCGCAGGAAAGAGCGCAAGCTGCAGAGGAGCTACCCAGCCATTGAGCATTCACATCATGCCCGTCTGAACTCGCACGTGAAGATCACAGACCTTCAGTCACTGGTGCTGTACTTGCTTGCTGACGGTAATGCGCCGCAGTGGGTTTCTGTACGCAGTCGTGCCAATATCCAACAGGTCGTCATGCTTATGGTTCCGGGATTGGACCTGGGCATGTTCAACGGCGATGTTGCTCTAGACGCCGCGCCTCAGTCGAACCCTTCTGTTGGAGCAGAGACAACAGACGCGCAGACTGATGCTGCCCTCACGGCTGCAAAGGCTGTAAAGGATGCACAGGCAGCAAAGCCCAAGCGGTTAAACATTTCGCGTGATGACTTTTATCCGGCTAGTCTCAAGGCCGAAAAACTGCCTGTATCGCTGAAACCTCTCGCTGATATCTTTGAGCATGTCTGGCCCATCAAGGCTATAGGCGAACATCGCAACAACCAATACATGAGGGTGCATTCGCCCATCCATACCATGCTAACTTCACAAATACCCAAAACGCAAGAAGAGAAGCAGATGAAGAAGACAGGGAACCACAAAGGCCCCTTGCCACAGAATTCAAAGAATTGGGAAAACAAGCGCACACGCATTACCGAATACATTGCCAGTCTAATGGAACAGCAAGAGAACGAATACGTGCTACATCCAGCAATGTTCACCACATCGGAATCCAAGGAGGCCAATAACGAGAGAAGGAAGCTAGCTCATCAGACTGCTGATGATGGATGGGTCGACACCAATGTCGCTGCCTTGGAAGATGCAGAAGTACCCGAGATGGAGATTGAACAAGGCAGTCTGACTGCTGGAAGACACATTATATCCGTCGACTGTGAGATGTGCAAAGCTGAGAATGACCAGCTTGTACTCACTCGCATCAGTCTATTGAACTGGGACGGCACTACGGCCCTCGACAAGCTTGTCAAGCCAGATGTCGCCATTAAGGATTACCTGACCCAGTGGTCTGGTATTACAGCGGCCATGCTCCAGGATGTCACGACCACTCTAGCGGACATACAGAAGGAGCTATTGGAACTCATCACACCGCGTACAATACTTGTGGGACACTCGCTAAACTCTGATCTCAACGCACTCAAGCTGACCCACCCCTTCATCATCGACACTGGTATCCTCTACCCGCACCCCCGTGGGCCGCCATACAAGCAGTCGTTGAAGTGGCTTGCGCAGAAATACCTCAAGCGCGAAGTGCAAAAGGGCTCAGCAGGTCACGACAGTGTGGAAGATGCTCGGACATGTCTCGATCTGGTCAAACAAAAGTGTGAAAAGGGCCCGCGCTGGGGATCGGGCGACACAAACGCGGAGTCTATTTTCAAGAGAATGGATCGTTCTGTACGACCAAAATCAAACGACGTGCATCGTGCCGGAGCTGTCATCGACTGGGGCGACCCGAACAGAGGTCATGGTGGCCAAGCTCGAGTTTCCATAGGCTGCAAGACCGATGAGGAAGTAGTAGAAGCTATTGAGCGTACAGTCAAGGGCCAAGCCGAAGGCAAGGGTGGCACTACTGACAAGATCGACTTTGTCTGGGGACGTTTGCGCGAGTTGGAGCTTGCAAGAGGCTGGTGGGACGACGCCAAGACGGCCGACGTCGAGCTCATTCGACAGAATGCCTTGCAACGACTGGGTCTTCTGAAGGATGGCGAGGACACAGATGTTGAGGTTCACGGTCCTGAGCTCGGCGATGCCGTCTCCAAGACCATTGAACGTATCGGGCAGATATACGACGCTTTGCCACGCTGCACGGCCTTCATTGTGTACAGTGGGACAGGCGACCCTCGAGAAATCCGTCGCTTGCAAGCAATGCAACAGCAGTATCGCCGTGAATACGCTACCAAGAATTGGGACAACCTCAGTGTCAAATGGACGGATACGGAGGTGCAGGCTCTTTCGAAAGCCTGTCAAGAGGCTCGCAACGGCGTTGGCTTTATTGTTGTCAAGTAAAGTACGAGTATTCGTACCTCGCGCGTACTACGTGCAACGCAACGTGTCGTAGTACGAGGTGTCCAAGCGCATATCGCTTGACAGACAGTCTCGGCCGTGGCGTATGAACGGATAATCGGGATGCATAGGCTGAGAGGCTGAATGCTTTCTAGAACATGCGTTGTGTTTTGCAATTATCGGTAGAAAGGATTAAACGCGAATAACTATCGTGCCAAGGGCACAAGTACTGCATGACATCAATCAACATCCCTGTCCACTTTCCCCTTACTTGGAGTTAAATTAGCGCAAAGCTTTTCGCCGCCTCACAGTGGGCGAAGATTGCGCAAATTCAACTCTGTAAAACCATAATCCCATCTTTGCCTGTGTGAGATCGCTGCCACGGTACAGCAGTGCCCTCAGCGGCGATCATTCCGTCATGATGGGAGGCGGGTACCAGTTGGGACAATGCTGCTGACGACGACATGGAAAATGGCATGGATAAAAGCCAGAAACGAGTAGTCTGGCCCAGATATAGCTGCAAATGTAAATTCGGACATATAGCTATCATCCTGCATCGACATGTTATGCTAATTGGCCCATGTCGCGGATCAAACTTGGCAACCTGTAATCGTCGCAATTTGATGGTAATAAAGATAGCCGGCGCTTGGTCCCGGGATGAGTAAACTGCCCCATAACGATAGTGACTACCGATCAGGTGTTGGGATGCTGTGACACGAGTTCATACCTGTGCACGTCGACACATGCGTACATCGGACGGTAGGGAACTGCTCGCATTCGATAGACGGACGAAATTACAGCTGAAGAGATCTGGCTGTTGCGCGAGATGGAACAGCTAGCGTGTTGCGCTTGCGACACGAGACGGCTTCAGGGCTTTTTCGCAATAGAGCGCATCTAAATTGATAGCGAGGCGCGCTAACCCCACTCGGACTCATGCATGGCTAATCATGGAATAACTCCTGCTAATTATTTCACTTGCCCTTTCCCTCCTCTGAATTAGCTCTCGTCTTTCAGGGTTCCTTCCAGTCTCCGCCGCAACCGCCTATTCTTGTTGGGGCCTACCATTTTTTCCTCTTCGCTTCCAATCTCACTGCGCTTGCTGAAACGCTATCCTGGACTGAGACGCGTCGTCGCGTACCCGAGACCGGTAGTTCAGCTTGCTTAGGCCCACCCTCTTTCATCCAACTTTGATTTGTTGCTATCTAGCACTTTTCGTGCAGCCTCTCCGCTCACTTGCAGCTATCGCCTAGGCACTGTTGTGTCAATGGGCTGCATCAATGGCGGGCTCCAGGCGATCCGGAATTGGCGAGGTGAAGTCAGACATGAATACACATGAACTTCAGCCATCACCACCAGAGGTTGTGGAGAGTGCTGATGAGGCCTCTCCACCTTCCCCGCCCACCAACCGTGCAACTAAAGCATACTGCAAGAATTGTCAGAAGTGCATTGGAGATTTCTACAACTCCTGGTACAAGGTCACCGGCAGCTACTTCGTTCCCGCCATGCTCGGCTCTTACAGTTCTACCTTACAGCCCATGGGCAAACTAAAAGCGGCGTCAAAAGGCACCGAATTAGCAGGATGGTAAGCTGAACCCAGACATGGCATTGGTTCCTTCTCCCTTTACAATTGTTTGTCGCACCTTTCCCTCTTGTAGCCTTGGCTGGCTATCAACAAACCCCAACACACGAGTTGGCGTATCCCGGCTGCCGATGGTTACATGGTATTTTAAGTTTCTTCCTCTAGACGCACCGACGCTAGCCTGCACGAAATCTTTCCACATTATAGATTAACATCTATTAGACGTGTACGCCCGCATTTTACGTCCCGCATTCCTTATTGCTATCATTTTGTTCGCACAGCGATCTTGGGACTAACTCAACACCAGTACCATTCAGCCTTTATCGTGCCCAGATCCGGCTTGCGTAAAGACAGCTATCGGATTCACTGTTGTCACCGCACCTGCAGGAAAGGGATCCTTTCGGTAAGTAACTTCTCCAATGGCCCTTCAAGTCCTTGCATGATGGTTGACCTGTGACAGTGGTCGAGATTTCTTCAAGCTGGGTCGCATAGAACTGCAATGCGAGACAGCACCAAACCATACCATTGTAGTCGAACCTGAAGTGGATGCCTCACAAGACCTGCTAGCGAACGAAGACACCCCAAGTCCTCCCTCGTCGAGAGCAACACCAAAAGCGTCCTCGGCTGAAGCTATGGAGATTGACTCACGTGCGCCATCTGTAGATCACCCAGATCACACTCGCGGGCGGTACGAGCCATCCCAAGACCGTAATTTACAACCGCAGCAGCAGTCGTTGCATCCTGTCGGAAACAACATACCGTCGTTACCAGCACCGTCATCGAAGCAGTCTTCGATACGGAACTCCCCACACGCTTTTGCTCAAGACGCGCTGAGCACTGCACCGCAGTCAAATTCTTCCTACCGTCAAGAACCTCCTCAGTCTCACCAAGGGCCTGGCATTGAGTCAATGAGCGGTCCACCTGAAGTGCCAACAATGGTCCCTCAGACCAATGGCCATCACTATCCTCGTTCGCCAGAAGACGTTAGCATAGACGCTATGGCGCGTATACAGACGCAAATGTCCCACAACAGTGGCGCCTTAGCTGCGCACACCCGCGACATTAGGCTTCAACAGGAGAAGATGGACCAGACAGAAGAGGCACTGCGTCTACAATACCATGCCAAGTTTCTTCAGCAAAACGAGCATATCAAAAAGGTGGAGGCGCTGGCCGAAAGATTACAAAGTGAGATGCAAGGCATGCACCTTGCCATGCAAAACATCAATCGTGAGTTATATACGATGAGGATGGAGAGGCAATCAGGAGTTTCGGCTACGCCCCATGCCGCTCCATCTTTCGCGGCTCAGAATGCAGCATTAGAGCAAATGGCGCAGCAGATGAATGTTTTGTCGCACAAGGCGAGCGATGTAGATCTTCTCAGTACTACTATCGAGATCATGAAGGGTAAAATTTATCGACTCGAAGAGCGCGCCGGACCTGAGCCCTCGCAAGCACCGCCATATACGTATCAGGCACCGCAAGCATCGATGGCACGCCCACCTCACTCGCATCAGAGTACACCAACGATGACGCCGAGCACCAGAGCACCCCAACCAGTAACCAATGGCCAGCCACAACAATTGTCGTTCGTCGCTCCCTCCACTACGGCGACACCTATGAGCGCGCCGAATCCCACAAGCGCCGGTCCCACTGGAAGTCAGGCTGGCGGATGGGCTACCATCAACGCGGGAGTGAAACGAACACATCAGAACGGCGTTGAGAATCCACAGGAGGCCAACACTCAAGCACCCGGTTCGCCCAAGAGGCAGAGGCTTGTTGATGCTGGTCCTTCAGGTTACACGGCTTCGCAACAAACTCCCATGACAGACCATCGCTTTCAGACGCCTACGATACCGTCCCAACAAACTGTACCTGAATCTGTTCTCGGGTCGCAATCGCAACAGTCTTCCTACGCCCCTTACGCCACACAAGATGGCCCTTCAGACGCCAGCTGGCAACCCGAGTCGCAGCGTATGATTGAGCATCGACCGCGTGGGCGTCGTGGCGGAGGTCCCGGAAGTCGGGGTGGCAGAGTCAGGAAGAGTATGCCAGCCCACGGTACACTCGGAACCCCTGATTGGGAAAGGCCTGATTGGCAAGGTGTTCCCGATTCTCAGATCAGTCCGTCCGGATACTACCAACACGTTCCGCAACCAGGACGAGGGGGTATTGCGCGGCGAGGCAGTGGCGGTGGGGGTGGTCGTGGCGGTTACCCTACCAGCGACCGTGCTAGCAGTCTAGGTCTACAAGGTGTGACAGCTGCTATGAGCTTCGGATCGCCGGGTGACATGTTTGGATCGGCAAAAAAGACGCGCACCAAGCCCATTAGGAATGCAGATGGAGTCTTGATTCGCAAAGACGGCCGTCCAGACATGCGCTCACAATCCTCAGCGGCTAACCTCCGCAAGGTGCATTCACGCAACGAAGGCGAAGCAAGCCACTCACCCACTGGCTTCACACCCACCAACCATCAATATGCGGCCTCAGCCAATGCACCGGACACGCCGAGTCCAAGCGGCTACGCAGCGGACCCAAGCGCCAGCGATAAGCACAATGCGATAATGGGCAAGATGTTTCCCGCTGGTGTCGACGCAGCACGGAAACAACAAGACTACACTCGTCAAGTCTTTGAAGAAAACACCGATCATACCGTCCACCCACGGTCGCAGAACCACGCCCCCGCAACAAAGGCGGCAGTCCAGATCAAGAGAGAGCAGGTTGAGCGGAACCGAATCTCCGAGACACAAAGTCCACGGGTGCAGGAAACAGACGTCGACATGGATACAGGGGAAGATCACGCAGACGACGAGCGTCAGACGCCTGAGGAAGGTGGTGTAGATCCCGAGGACCAGACTCAGGATATGAACATGCAGGAAGAGCGCGGCACCAGAGCTGCCTCACACACCAGTCCGGAAGATGAGGCAGCTGGAAAACCGCGTAAATTCAACTAGGAGAGCAGATTCGATCCGAAGACAGGGGTGCATCGTTATGTGAGGGTAAAGAATAAGTAAAGCCTTTGTTTTGTATTAGTACTTGGTAGACTATCAATAGTGTTAGTTGATATGAAGGGATTTCATATTTCTGTATTGATTCACTTGAATGTCCGTGACCCTGCATGAATGTTTCAACTCAAAGTAAGACTTTGAAGAGGTATGCGTCTAGGCGTAACGTGCTGCAAGGGCGGCACTCGAAGCAAAACGGCGGATGCATCTCATTCACGGAACAAAACAAGACACTCTATAGCCTACGTTAGCGTTAGGTCACATACTTTGCATCTTTTTTATGTTAATATAGGCTCTAAGTTAACGTTAGGCTACACACTTTGCATCTTGCTATGTTAATGTAGGCTCTACATTAATGTTGGGTTACACACTCCATATCTTGATATATTAATGTAGGCTCTAGGGTGTTTAGTTTTCTCCTTGAATAAGGTGGGTGTCAAGAGTGACTTCGCCTACGTTCACGAAGTGATTGATTTTGATCATTACAATACATTCCAAAACCGACTATGTCTTCCTAAAACGGGACAGTGGGAGCCTTCTCCGACCCATTGGTCCTCTCCGGGTAGTGAATTGCGCCCTCGGAAGTAGCGCAATTGGTGAGGTAGGTAGCAGAAGCATTGACGGGGATGGCATTGCCTTCCTGAGGGCGACCGTAGACCTAGTAACATGTTAGCATTCATCGAATCATCATGTGCACACTCAATGGATGCTTACGTGTTCGTAGTACCAAACCTCGCTCAAGATAGTGTAGCCTCTGTCCGTCGTGTTCTTGCCAGCATCAGTAGCATTGTACCTGGGTCCCGAGCAACCCAAGAAAGGAATACCGCCGTGCTGCTCGTACAGAACATCCACGAGATCGGAGTACGAGTACGTGGTTGAGTTGGAAGGCGTGATGCCCTCAGCGGCCAGCCAATCGAAGGTAGGGAACCTCTTGTAGTACTTGACAGCCGTCTCGAAGAAGTCGACAACATCTTCGTGCTCGCGGTACTGCGGGCCGTAGCAAGGGACGTTGAAGGTAGAGAAGCAGGTGGCGTGCTTGGAGAACTCGTGGCCCCAGAAGCCGGGGTTGTCTTGTTGCCACGCGATCCAGTAGGTGTTCATGTACTCCAAGAGGTCGTAGCGGCCAAAGGGCTCGAGGAAGGTGCCGATGTTGGACCCATTGTAGGGTGGGACAAATGTGCCGTTTGGTAGGCCGTTTGTAGTATTCGGTCCCGGGATGGGGTCGTATTGGCGGCTCAGATCACAGTACTGTGTGTAGCTACCGTTACAGAAGTCGGGCCAGAGGCCGTGGAGAGTCCATGTGTCGGTGGGGAGAAGCTGGCCTTCAGACTCGCGGCCGGTGTATGTGTTCCAGAATTGAGTGCTCAGAACGAGTCCACCGAATGTCTCGACGCAGCAGGAGTCGACCTTGGAGGGATCTTGCGATGGGCACGACAGAAGTGGTTCTTGTAGCTGGCAGGTGTGGTTTAACGGGCTCTGGTCGGGATAGAGTTGTGCATTTGCCGTTGTGGCCAGTAGAGCCGCAGTGCCGGCTTTGGAAAAGGTACCCTTCATCTTGCCTTGACTGTAAAGATCGAAGTTTGATTGATGTAAAGGGATACTACGAGTTCAACAACGCTGGGAACCAGACATCTATAAAGCTCACAAAATTTTGGCCACGGCGTACCCAGGCCGCTGCGGCCCCAGTCGGTGCTTACCACATGTAGAAGGTACATCTTCCAGACTCCTGGTTAGAGCTCCGGCGGCGGCGATGAGCGAAAGACGAACAGTACCTGCATGTAAGCTAGACGGGCTCACGTGTCGGTCCTATTGGATGATAAGAGAACAAGGCTACGCAAGCCACGCCTTGGTGCTTGTACCCACTTGAGCTGTCTCCGAGGCCATGATGCTGGAGATGCGCGTTAGGATGTAAGATTGGTGGGTAGGGCCAGCCACAATTGCGGCTTTTGTTCGCTGTGCAAAAAGAGTTGGGGATTACGTCTTGAAGGATGGCTGGGGCAGAACGTGGGTTGCGCGATAGGTGACAGGGTTAGGCTGGGTCAGACCTGCTCGATGACGCTCCACGACCAGACGCACAAACTCAACAGCTGCATCGACATTGCTCCAAGGGCAGTGAAGTCATCGATAGACGTCTCGAAGGTTTCATAGCCCTAGACGACCCTCGAATCCCAAACGCGCCTCCAACGGTGAACCGGACGAACGTGGCCTCCGACGAGCGCTGCCTATCGCCGCCTCCACACCCGCCATTCGTCGTCATAGTCTCATCTACACGACAACCAGCCATGCGCGCCCACATCAAGCCCTTTGCATCCTCGCGCTGTTTTTTAGGCACTACCAAACATCGAGAATGCCTCCTTCATCCTCCATAACGCCGCTACCCCCACACAAGCCAGACACATACACGACGGCCCATCACATCGGCAAGCCACCTACAAGCTTCAAGAACCCATGGCCCTCCTATAAGAACGACGGCATAATCGCCGCCGTCCGAACGCGGTTCAGCACACCCAAGAACTTCGTCCCCATTCCCGCCGATCGATTAGGCCTGGTCGACGTGCGCAAGCCCGATTTCAGCAATGCGCAGAACGGGTTAAAGGCAACATGGATAGGACACGCGAGTTTCTTGATCGAAACAACAGCTTCAGAGGGAAACGAACGCGGAATGCGCATCCTCCTCGATCCCGTATGGAGTGAGCGCGTAGGACCCTACGGCATGGTCGGTCCTGTGCGGTTCACACCTCCACCATGCACCATCGACGAGCTCCCTGAAATCGACGCTGTGTGCATCAGCCACGACCACTACGACCACCTCGACTCGGACACGCTGAAGAAGCTGAATGCGAAACAAGGCGGCGACTTGCGCTTCTTCTGCGGATTAGGCGTCAAGTCTGTCCTGACGGGGTTAGGCGCAGGCATCAAGGCTGATCAAGTCGAAGAGATGGACTGGTGGGGTGGCATAACTGTGTTCAAAAAGGGTGCTGGAGGCGTAGAGTTGATATGCACGCCTGCGCAACATCGATCTGGACGCACGCCTTGGAACTTCGACGGTACACTATGGTGTAGTTGGATCGTCAAGGAACCGTCTTCATCTGGCAAGAAACTCTTCTTCGCGGGAGACACAGGGTACTGCCACGTTCTTTCCGACGATCAATTTTCACACCACGACGCGCCGCACCCGCCTTGTCCGGCCTTTAAAGAGATTGGCGAGCTGTACGGACCTTTTGATCTGGCGCTTGTGCCTGTGGGTTGCTTTAAGCCGAGATCTGTCTTGTCTGGTCAGCATTCTAGTCCTGAGGATTCTTTGGCTATACATAGGGATGTGAGGAGTAAGAAGAGTATAGGTATGCATTTTGGTACCTTCCGTGGTGCCTACTCGGCTAGCTATGAACCGGTTACTGAGCCGCCTGAAAGATGGCGGAAGGGTGCTGAGGCAGCTGGGTTGAAGTGGGGTGTTGATGTTGATTTGTGCGATATTGGCGGCACAGTCGTAGTTTAATGGCATATTTACCTCATACAAGAAAAGAAACGAACAGGTCTGCAGGATACATCAAGGTGAAAACATGCAAAGTAGGCGAGATAACGTCATTGTAGGCTCTGGAGCGTTTTAATACACACCTATGTTGACGTGTATTCAAGGAGTCGTTTAATCAAATACACGAGTAATGTGAGACGTACAATACTTGTGTTCATCGCAAATCATGTCGACTGAGTTACGCTTCATCAGGACTTCACTGTAGAGAACAGAATGATTCGAAAAATGCATTATGTCTTTGTCCATCTAAGTGGAAGAAAAGCACCATCGTGAGTACTCATACAAAACCAGTGCTGCCTTCTAATGTAAACACATAAGCTACTTTCAGCGCTGCAAGTGGCGCCGTCTAGTTGTACTGCATGTAGGTAGCGGTCGAGTTGAACTTGAGGTTGCCCTTGATGACCTTGTCCACGGCAGCCAGGAAGTCCTTCTCGGTCGCAACCTTCCTTCTCGCACGTATGGCAAACATGCCTGAAGGTATGAAGTTAGTATATTTCTCAAATTCAATTCGTACAGCCAGAACTTACCTGCTTCGGTAGCCACACTCCTCAATTCGGCACCTGTGCTGTTGGGGCAGAGACGAGAGATGAGCTCCCAACGGATGTCGCGCTCTACACTCATGCTCTTGGCGTGGATACGGAGAATGTTAGCACGGCCTTCCATGTCGGGTAGCGAGAACTCGATCTTTCGGTCGATACGGCCGGGACGCATGAGGGCTGGGTCGAGAGTCGAAGGTCTGTTGGTCGCGAACATTACCTTGATGTTACCGCGAGCATCAAAACCGTCCAGTTGTGTAATCAGCTCCAACATGGTACGCTGTACTTCGTTGTCGCCTCCAGCACCGTCATCGAAACGAGCACCACCGACAGCATCGATTTCGTCGAAGAAGATAATACACGCCTTCTTTGTTCGTGCCATCTCAAACAGCTCGCGCACCATCCTGGCTCCCTCTCCTACGTATTTCTGGACAAGCTCTGAACCGATAACTCGGATGAAGGTGGCGTCGGTTCGGTTGGCAACAGCTCGGGCGCAAAGGGTCTTTCCGGTTCCTGGAGGGCCGTAGAGAAGAGCACCCTTCGGGGGGTCGATACCCAGGTTGACGAAGCGCTCTGGTGATAGCAGGGGCATCTCGACGACCTCTCGTAGCTTCTCAATCTGCTCTTTGCAACCTCCAACATCTCCGTATGTGACATCGGGCTTGTCCTCAACCGTCATCATGGTAACCGAGGGGTCGATCTTCGGCGGCAGGGGAAGCAGGATCTGGTACTTGTTGCGGTCGACACCCACCCGCATTCCCTCCTCGATGTCGGTAGGTGAGACGCGCTCTCCCAGGTTGACGACGAACTTGGCGATTTGCTTGACGTTGATGACATATTTGCTCTTCTCTGAGTCCTTCTCGTCTTGTATTATCTTGGTGCATCGTGCGACCTGAAGGGGTTGCTCTTCTTGCATTCGTTGGCGATCGGCGGCGATATCCCAGAGATGTGGAGGTGCGAGACCGGTATCTGATTCCTGGGGACGTTAGTCGAGCCTGGAGGGAGGTGAAGGAGTCTGTACTTTGACGCCAATCTTCTCGTTTATCGTCTGCTGCTTGTCCTTGATCTCCTTCTCGAGCTTCTTGAGTTCCGCGCCATAGGGTGCTGCGCCGTATGTCTTCAACACCTGGATGTCCCTGTAATGCCATTAGCCCATGCCTGCTTTGCTTATGGCTTATCGCCTCTTACTCATCGGTCAGAGGTGTGATCTTCTTCTCCTCAACCTCGTCGTCGGCGAAGTTCTTCTGGTACTTCTCCCAGGACTGGCCTGTGGCTGAAGGCATGCTTGCGGAGTGGGCGGCGACTGTCGTGTGGCTGAGATAGGGTTCGGGCTATGCGTGCAGTCGAGTTGTGGATGAATCCGGGTAGGAGCGACAGTGGGAGCAGATGCGGCGGCGCGGGCGAGTGTATGGGGTTGGTTGTTGTGTTCTGGGTGAAGGTGTAGCTGTGATGCGGCAATGGCCCGGCGAGTCGGAGCTTGGGGATTGGCCGTGCGCTACGTCTATCGCGTTCTCGAAATATTGTCAGTTCGCGTCCAGGCACCACAACTTCCCCGCCAAACTCCCACGATACCCCTCTTTTAGCTTTGTTCCTCCTGTATACTGAAAGATGGCTGCTCAAGTTGCAAATGGCGGTACCGGCGGCGGTAACACTGCCTTCAAGGTGCGCTTCGTCACTAAGCTCTGAAAACATTGACTGACATGGGCACAGGACAAGGAGAAGCCCAGAGCTGTTCGCAGCGCCAACATCATTGCCGCAAGAGGTACAGAACCTACTCCTTCTCTTTTAGGAGCATCTCGCTAACTCAAATTGTGCAGCTGTGGCAGATGCGATCCGAACTGTATGTCCCACCACGAGGTGCGGGGAAGAGACGAATACTAACTTTTTGGCAGTCTTTGGGACCAAAGGGCATGGACAAGATGGTACGACACAGGCGCAAATCGCTAGCCATCACAACTGACTTGTTCAGATCCAAACCAGCAAAGGCCAGACCATCATCACAAACGACGGAGCCACCATGCTGAACCAGATGAGCGTTATGCATCCCTCCGCGAAGATGCTCGTCGACCTCGCACACGCCCAAGATATCGAAGCCGGAGATGGTACAACATCGGTCGTAGTCATTGCTGGAAGTCTGCTGGGCGCTGCTGAGAGGTTATTGGGCAAGGGCATCCACCCCACAGTCATATCAGAGGCTTTCCAACGGGCAGCGCAGGAGGCGATATCGATATTGACCGAGATGGCCATCCCTATCTCGCTCACCGATAGGCAAACGCTCCTCAAGACCGCTACGACCGCACTCTCTTCCAAGATCGTCGCCCAGGAGCCCAAGCTACCCATCATGGCTGTGGATTCAGTCCTCAAGGTCATCGACCCCAAGACCGCCGACAACGTGGACTTGAAGAACATCCGGATGATCAAGAAGTCAGGCGGTACCATCGAAGACAGCGAGATGATCGACGGACTGGTTCTCAACCAGCCTGTAGTCAAGAGCGCTGGTGGTCCCACATTGAAGGAGAAGGCACGGATAGGTCTCATTCAGTTCCAGTTGAGCCCACCGAAACCGGACATGGAGAACCAGATTGTCGTCAACGACTACAGGCAAATGGACAAGATCCTCAAGGAGGAGCGAACATATCTGCTGAACATGGTTAAGAAGATCCAGAAAGCCAAGTGCAACGTTCTCTTCATCCAAAAGTCTATCCTCCGAGATGCAGTCAACGACCTCAGTCTTCACTTCTTGTCTAAGCTGAAGATCCTTGTCATCAAGGACATTGAGCGTGACGAGATTGAGTTCATTTGCAAGGTGCGTAAGAGAAGTGATTCACATGTAACAAAGCTAATGCACAGTAGAGCACTGGCTGCAAGCCCATTGCCGATATCGATTCATTCACAGAAGACAAGCTCGGTTCGGCAGACCTTGTCGAGGAGGTACAGGCATCGGGCGCACGATACGTCAAGGTTTCGGGTGTCAAGTCAGCAGCCAACACTGTCTCCATCGTCTGCCGAGGTGCTAACAACCTCATTCTGGATGAGACCGAGCGATCTCTACACGACGCTCACTGCGCCATCCGCTCGTTGGTGAAGAAGAAGGCGCTACTTGCTGGTGGCGGTGCCCCGGAGATTGAGATTGCGCATCAGCTGTCACTCAAGGCTCGTGAGCTCTCTGGCACTGAGTCTATTTGCTGGAAAGCTTTCGCCGATGCCATGGAGGTCATTCCGACAACACTGGCGGAAAACGCCGGTTTGAACAGCATCAAGGTCGTCACAGAGCTAAGGCATAGGCACGCGCAGGAGCAGAAGAATGCTGGTATCAGCATCAAGAGCGGGGGTGTCAAGAACGACATCAGTGAGGAGAACGTACTGCAGCCACTGCTGGTCAGCACCAGCGCTATCGAGCTTGCAGCCGAGACCGTCAAGATGATTCTGCGAATCGACGACATCGCCTTGTCGAGGTAAAGAACTGCAAATGGATTGACTTGGCAGCAAAAGACGCAGGATACCACGAGTAATGAAAAATTCGAACAACTGTTGATGCCAAATAAGTGTTTGGAATGTCATGACATTGCATGTGAAGGTTACGCGTATATTGCGTTCAATGCTTGAACGGTGCAATTAAAACCTGCACGTGGGGGAGCATGGGACTGCAGTAGCGGGACACGTCGTTCTCTGCAGACTGTCCAGATAGGATAAGCCGTGGATCACTTTTCTTCTTCCAGATGCCGAATTCGGACCACTTTGATCCTGGGGTATGCACCTGAAATGAGCAATGTTTTCAACTTGACTCGTTTGGAAAATGGAGAAATGCGAATGCGACTATCCGCGCGCGTGACGAAGCAATTGCTTTTCGGGCTGATCTTTCGCCTGCATAGGTTATCCGGCCGTCAGCATGTAGACGCAGTGTTTCCGTGCCGTGTTCATGAGTAGTGTATGTGTGTGATGCCTCACCACGATAACGCGAGCTCCCTGGCCTAACGACTTTGTCGTGCACCTAACATTGCAGAATATCACAACATGAAAAACCGTTTCAATGCAAGCAGACGATCGGTTTTGTAATCTTGCTGTAGCCGCTTATCACCTGGCCAAGACGTGAATCCTGACCTCGGGAACGCCGACGGACAGCGTGTCTGCAGCAACATCACTTTTTAGCTGCGGCCACGGAACTCATACACAGGTATGCTGACTAGCAAGACATTCATCATCAGCACCTTCAATAAATCTTAAATACGACTCCGGCTACACTACGCGCGTGTAATAAACAAAGGCGCGAAAAAAGTAAAGAACCCCGGAAAACACCACCTCCAGCCGCCGTATGCAATCTAACGGCATTCCTCTCACTTTCGCATCACAGGATAATGACATGCATATGCCGTACCTTTTTCCCTAACTTTCTTTTCCCGTCGATCAGCCAACGCCACAACAACGACCTGCAGTGCCACACGAGCAAAACCCAGCGTACAATGTAAACAACATCGTCACCTCACCCAAACGCGTCACCGTCCCAAGAAAACCACTCAATCGATCCAGACCCCCGCCACACACATGACCCGATTGACTGTACGCGCGCGCTATCCGCTGCGAACGCAAGATCGAGCCTTGTGGGAGTGAAGAAAAATCTAGCGCAAGCTGAAACGTAGCGTACCGTGAAGATTGGAGCAGTTCGGTTCGGCATCTAGTGGGTTAGTGTACCAGGAACCGCGTATAGGTAAGTCAGACTTGTTCGGCAAGGGAACCCATTAGGAATCTAGAGCTGGGTGGGCAGGTGGAGCTTCACCGGAATGTGGTGGTGGAGTTGGGGGAGCTGGTGGAGGATAAGAGTGAGTGGGTGTTTCATGTTCCAGTGGCTGATGGGATGTTCGCTGTATTTTTGCGGAAAGTGTAGTGGGCACGTCATTGTTGACTGCAAGTGGAGGGTTGGGGGAGTAAAGAGGGAAGATGGAGATGATGGTTGGTGGAATATGTTGTGTGATGTGTTGATGCGTTGGATCGACCAATGCTTTCACATATACTCAACCTCAACCTAGCTGCCCAATAACCCTCCTTCTCATGCATCTTACCTCGCCACCGAAACACATCCTCCCAGCACCACGAAACGCATACAACGCCTAGTATCAACTACTGCATGCAAACTGTACGAGTACTGTAATGTTGATCTTTGCCTAGCCACTGGATGAAAACGGCAACGTCATACAACCATCCCTGCCCTTAACATCTATGCGATATAGATCTCTCCGCTGCGGATAATATGGTTAGTGTGGTTCTTTGGCGAAACATGTGGAGAGATAAGACGGGTAGTGTGAACGGGTAGGTAAAGCTCCGGAAGAGAGTACGAGGACCTAGTCATGATCGCTGGGGGCGATCACTCCTTCGGCAAAAGTCAGGTGCTGCGAGTTGAGACGCTGGACTGTATCGGCAATTGCGATGAGTAACCGTTGTTGCCTGATGTAATAGGAAATACGCGGAAACAATGCTATCGACAAGGATGAGGCGAAGTGGTGGTATCAAAGCGACAGACCAGTTTTGGTTGCTGCCGACTGGGTATCATTCTCGATGAAATTCTTGGCTAGCTAAGTATGAAGAAATACCAACAGGGTAGCTGGACATGGGAGATGAAAGGAAAACGCCTCATTCATGCATCTGAATCGTTCGGTTCGTGCATCGTGATAATCGTACAGTCTGATGAGCTTTCGTAAACCCCCGTAAATGTCTAGAAAATGGCTGGACAAGGAAATAAAAGTCGCTCGCTGAAACGCAGCAGACCTGTTGTTGGTCTTTATTAGGAAAGACAGGCAAAAAGTACAATGTGAGAAGTGAATTAATAGATGCAGGCTGAAATGGGGATCAGCGACTGGTGGCCTTGAGGCTGGCACGCTTCAGTAGGCGGCTCACGAGGTTTCCGCGCGGTTTAGGCTTAACGTAGAAGGCGCCCTTGGTACCGGTCATGTCGTCGGTGAAGACAAGGTCTTCCAGTGCCAGAGGATCGTCTTTCGAGGTTTTGGGACTTGAGCTCGAGCCTGAGCCTTGCCAGCCATACAGTTGATCTTCGTCAGCTCGTAAATCGGGCCGGGTCAAGGTCATACGGAGCGTCATCTCGCGATTAAAATGCCCATTGGCGGAGTGGACAGGCGACGGAGCCGGCGAATCGACCGAGAACTTGCGGTGCGAGATTTGTCGGGAGTGCATGCGGAAAGACAGGCCGGTGCTAGAGGGCGTGGCAGGTGAGTCCATGTCGGCTACAGAGCCGGCATCAGATTCCAGTCCCTGGTTCTCCTTTGGATGGTCTTCGAAGAACGACAGCTGTCCATCCCTAAGGAAGGTGTGCATGTCTCGGCTGAACTTGCGAGCATGATTGTCGATCTGTGGCAGCTGGAAGTGGGGTGTAGCGGCGTCGCTTCCAGCGGACGATGGGAAGCCGAATTCAATCGCTTCGTCGAACTTTTGAGGAGATGCAAGATACATGCGCAGCTTTTTCCTCGCCTCGGGATCCTGGTAGTGTGTCGCTTCGGGGTCGATCATGAGAGTTGGCGGCGTAGACGGCGATATGTGGCCTGTAAGAGAAGAAGAGTGGGCACGCTGGTGGAGTCGATTCGGCCTGGCATTGAAGAGTGGAGGATCCGCCATGTATGAAGATCCAAGGCGGACAGGGTGCGATGTGAGAGACATGGTTCGTCTCATGTCTGCCGTTGAGGTTTCCCTCCGATGGAAGATGGGCGTGGCCATTGTGTCGAGATATAGTAAATGGGTGTTTCGGTCCTTGTCCGTGTTTGATGTACAAGAAGGCCCGAAAGTAGGGCGGGAAGGGCTGACGGTTGAAGAGGCCGAAGATGAACGACGTCGTGAACGGCAGCGTTCCGGAAGGTCGAGCGTGGAGTGGGAGAAGTCGAAGTGAAAATCGTTGAAGCGTTGTTGTGCCCACTCGGGATCCTGGTCGTCGGGAAGGAACGCCTGTTCGTGCCTGCCTTGGAGGAGGGCCTGCTCTTCGCGGGAAAAATGCTGCTTGCGTACCTTTTCAGGCAAGGAGAGAAAGAAGTCAAGGTCAATGTGGGAGATGTCGTGAGCGTGCACAGCCTTTTCGTATTTGCGTCTGCGTCGTCCGGTGCCGAGAGATAGCGAGGGCCGGTGGGATTTGGAAGCGGTGCTGGCCTGGGACGAGCGGCCTGATGTAGTAGGCTCGTCGGAGGCGTGCTGGGCGATCTGCAAACGCTCCAGGGATGAAAAGTACTTTCTCCTGTAGCGGGACGAATTAGCATTGGCATCATGGCATAATTGACAGGCCCTTCATCTACTGCAAGGTACACAAAAAGTCATGGTGGGGGATTCGGTATATGCACGCGCATAACGCGCCCTTATCACACGTCCCGACCACTCAGGAGCGCGGAATATTACTTACTGGACTGAATACGGCAGGGCGTCGAATTCGGCCTGCCGCAGAGGCAGAATAGTCCCTTTGGCTTTGCTCTTCATGGCTTCGGCTCGGATCTCGACGTCGGCGATGGCGCAACGTTTGGCTTCAGGCACATGGGGGCGTGGTTTGCGCGGACGACGCTGCGAATGGCGGCCCTGACGCCGTGGCCGGGCGGTGCGGCGGGCACTTGGTCGTGAACGTTTGGTTGAGCAATGCTGCTGTACTTTGTTCTCGAGGATCGACCGGAGGGCTATCCGAACAGCAGCAAGCGAAAGTCCGAAGAAGAAGGAATTATATGAGGTCCAACAGGACGGCCGCTGGGGGATAGAAACAATCTGTGGGCTCAGCAGCGTACGACTGTCGCTCGCACTTGGGGCGGCTGCATATTCGTGTCGCGGGATGCTGCAGCTGCAGGCTAACGCGCCGCCAGCGACGCACTCTCTGCTCTCCACCTCACACCTGGGCCCTAGTAGAACCGTGGCTGATGTATCCGAGAGCACGCCAGGCCCGCGTGCGGTCGTTGGTTGAGTCAGTTAGTGCAGACAGGCCTCCTCCCCGCTTCTCTCCACCTTGCCGTCCGCTGTTTCAGGCCCGTGGCCGCCAGGAACACACCGTCAGCGGAGCCACGATGCTTAGCGTGCGACACACCGCTGGCAAACGTGCCCGGCTCGCGGAGTCGACAGATGGTCTCCATCATATTTGCCTGATTGAGCCTCCGCATCAAATATACTTGCTTCTGGAACATGCGTTATGGCTACTACCAGGCCGCCCGACTGGCCGGCTCAATGGCTGCGCCAGCGTGTCACGGGTTAATATCGCACAGATCACCGTCGATTACCAGACGCCTTGTACAACGTCGAGCATGCGCTGCGTAACGACGACAGGCTGACAACACGCACGCACGCTCCAAACAATCTGTCTAATTGCAGCGTATTGCACAGGTACAAGCAAGGGTATCTCAAGAGAAGCGCATCCAGCTCCCGCGCCAACACAAATGTTACCGCCCCCTGCACAGTTCCTAATATGGTTCCCAGAGAGCGGTACCTGGTTCCCAATTTGAACGTCGACAGACGTCTATTCACAAGACGGCGAACGTCTTCCACCCCGCCGTTGCCTAGTTCCGCATCGAGAAAGATTAGGCTTTCGGAAGCGTAGGCTTAGGCTTCCCAACATCATGCAGCTTGGACGTTGGCGGCCCCATTAATTTCACTATTACCTGCACAAGATCGATGTTTGTTGTCCAGGACTCCTGTCCGTGAACAAGCATTTTCTAGATCTTCAGGCACCAGCAATGTCATCTGCATTAAGGTATCAAGTCAGTATTGAGCCCGTGCCACGGTGTAAAGGAGAAGCACGTACAGTAGTATTCGTCATCCAGTCCTTCACGACTGGGGAGCACTGGTTCCTCCAGCCCGACATCTTCGTAGCGAACGTTGAGCAGACGGATCTTGAGCCCGTAACCGCCGATGAAGGTTACCAACTTATTGGTGTCGGCGGTAATTGGCTGTTGGTTCAGTAGCATCAGCAGTCCATCAAGCCACTCGGAAGCAAGGGTATGGCTCTGGGGATGCAGATGCAGTAGGACGGATTCTTTTCGCCCTGCACCTGAGCCGCTGGACGCCTGCCGCGCGTGATTGGACGGGGGCAGGTAACCGTGGATCGTGATCTTGGTCGACGTCGAAGCCCGCTCGTGGCCTGGCAGGGTTGTGACCGTACTGTCTGACGATGCGGTCGATGGCGCCGAAGCCGAGACATTGCTCACCACCGAAGAGACAATGGATAGATCGACTGTACATGCGGGTCAGCCACTGCGGTAACGCAAACCATAAACGACGCGTGTACGCGTTACACTTACTCTTCTCCTGCAGCGTGTCTAGCCTCGGCTCAGTCGCCGTCTTCTCGTCAAAGTCAGCGTAATGCAAATATCGCCGGTTGTGCGACAATCGGACAAAACGCCATGATGAGGGCACAGAACGATTCAGGGTCTTGCTGGTTACCGGACCCGCACTCGTGCCGTAGTCGATACCCATTGGAAACCACGCGCCTTGTAGCAGGCATCTTATACGCTGCTCCTTTACAAACTGCAGAGCCTCGTGGTTGAGCTCGTCACGGACCTGACTGTAGAGAGTTAGCTGAGCACAGACTACATCAACACAAACTGCATACCGGAGATGATGGCCCCATGCATCCTCGTAGGTCAGCTCCAGTACTTCCATTTGGAGTTCTCTCAGGCGTTTCAGCTCGAATTCAGCCAGATCTTCCTCGACGTCCTTGACATCCCTCATGCGTGGCGCCTGGCCCACGACCTGCTCGATCAAGATGCGGACAAGCTCTTCGATCTTCTCAAAGTCCTCGGTTTGTGCGCCGGCTACCTTCCATAGTCGGATGAAGGCACTCAGACCACTCGTATGTAACCTGGACCAGTGGAGCAGGAGAGGCTTGAATGAGCGGTCGAAGTTGGCCCGCGAGTCGGTAGGCCGGTGGGAGTCCACATCGTCGAGCTTATCTATTTCAAAATGTTCGTATAGGGTCTGTGTGACCGACAGACTTGCGCGAGCGATTGGGCATCGCTGCTCGAGCGGCTCTGCCGACTGCTCCAGCAAAAGTTTCTGAAACCCGTCTTCGTTCTTGTAGACAAAGTCTGTAATGTCCATGAGGCCTAGGAAGCCAGTCGCATCGAACTCCCACGCGGGTGATTCCGTCTCGAAGCCCAGACGCTTCCATTTATCCGGGTTGTGCTTCTTGCTTCCTTTGGGGTCTGATGCTGACTTTTCTGGATTACTCGCCGTGTGTAGACCCCGGATCGCCCTCCTGTGATCAGGGTTCTCCAAGTCAACCTTCTCTTCCCTCCAGTTCCTGAGCAGTATCTTGGTCAAGGATTGGAAGTCGAGTAGTGGATGTGCCAGATCCTGTATCGCAGAGCTCTGCATAAGCCCGTACACGCTCTTAATCACGCCCAGCTCCTGCAGCTGCTTGATAAACTTGGGCCATTCAAAGGCCGCGTCATTTGCGATGGCGTCTCGCATGAGCGCGTTGATGAGCTGTAGGGAGTTTGCGCATAGCGCGTGGTCGGCCGAGGTGATCTTTTCGACGAGGGAGGGTAGGAAGTCGGGCTGAGAGTCGACGGCGGGCTTCAAGCGCTGGAAGCCCGTGGTCCCGTCCTGTGAGTTACGGTGTGAGGGGTGGCCGACAATGGCAGCGAGGACCGACATGGCACCGCGGTTGACGTTGACGAGAGGTTGCGCGACAACGAGGTCGACGATCTGGAGTATAGTTGTTAGACCTCTTCAGGCAATCCCTCGTTCCAAGGTCGTCGTCGACTTACCCTCGCGACCAGATCGTCCGTGACATGGTCCCATCCCTTGTCCAACTCCAGCAGGCGTGCGAGAGAGGTCAGACAGTAGGCCAGGGTGTTGCCGGTCGAGTGCAGGGCCAGGAAGCGCAGCTTGGGCAGGCCGCCTTCGTATATGAAGACGTCGGCGAAGGAGGGGTCGCCAATGGCATTCTGCAGCTTGAAGACCGCCATCTTCCGCACCGACTCCTCCTCCGCGCCGAGGCGCGCAACCAGTTCCGACACATTGACGCTATCCATGGCTCAAGCTTCTTCGCAGGGTGGGAGGATGTGGGGTAGGTGAGAATAATGTGGAGATGGTTCGTTCGCCCCAAGTCACGCAGGAAGGGCAGACATGGCACACGCGCCAGAGACCGAGGCGGCGGAGTTGGCGGGCGGGATGCTCGTCGCTGCTGTCGACGATGTTTCACCCTGTCCTGCGCCGTCGCGCGTTAGCTGAGTCGCGCGACCCTTTGCTTGGCGACACGCTTCACGTGCGCCGGCCCACATGCTGTTGGCTGCCTGGGCCGGCTAGTCAGGTACGTCGCCGAGCATCGCGCGGCCGCCTTCCAAGGGCCGACATCATCCAAAGCGCCGTCCGGTCCGTCCTGAGCACCATCGCGACTAAACATCAGCGCTCCTTTCGGCCCATTCGCGTCCCCTGCTCTAGCGCGCCGTCCTCGATACCCTTTGTCCTGTTTTGCAAGCCGCTTTCTGTTCTGTGTTGACGCCGCCGCTGCACGTTCCAGCTCCTTCCGCCTTTGAGGCCGACAACAGCTTCTCCGCTTCACCCTCACCATCACCGCGAAGTCGCCGCCACTATGGTCTACATCACCTCTGACTTGTTCGGTCCCAATACACCGCACGAGCGCCAATACGACACCACCACCAGCTACTGGCACACCATGGCCCACGATCAACACGCCGCCGGCCTGGGCAAGAGAAAGAGAATGGCTGGCGACGACGGACCGCAACCGTATGCACCAATACTCCACCCAAAATAGAGCTCCAATTCTAACAACTCTGCAGCGTATCACGTCAACACCGCTCATCACCCAGTCGCGACTCCAACCGCCTCCATCTCCACAATACCCCGCCTTTCGAGAGCAACAACAACAACCTGCCATACGCCCTCTTCCCCTCAAAGCCACACGAATACACATCAGAACGTCGGCCGGTGAAGCAACTCAAACGCCTCAGTCCGAAAGCGTCTCTCGTCAAGTCAACATCACACCTAATGGAC
This sequence comes from Alternaria incomplexa, assembly GCF_024043165.1. NCBI lineage: Eukaryota > Fungi > Ascomycota > Dothideomycetes > Pleosporales > Pleosporaceae > Alternaria > Alternaria incomplexa. The sequence continues at coordinate 379,181 of NW_026249854.1, forward strand.
GTCGACTTGGACGCCCCATCACCCTGCCAATCCCAATCACACGCCGTTTCCGACCTGCGATCCTGTCACGCCTGCAACAAAGCGCCCAAGCGACGGAAAGATCTGGAAAATTACCTCGATTGCACGAGATGCGAAGGCCGGACCTGTTTCATCTGTGCGAGGCAATGTGTAGGCTGCAGCAAGGCGACATGTAAGAAGTGCATAGTAGAAGTCGGGGAAGAGGGGGACGCATGGTGTCTCGACTGCTATTCGCGGAACCTCAACTCGTGAGCACTAGAAGAGAAGGCAGTTTAGTTGTTTTGGTTCATTCTAGCAAAGCGGGCGTCCTTGTGTTACTAGCAGCTGCATCGAGCGAGACTCTATCGAGCATCATAATGAAGAGAAGATTCCATCATAAACCAGACCATGTGTCATTCGTGATTCTAGTCCCATTGTTAAACATACAAAGTATCCAATAACCAGTGACGTGTTCTAATCCTCATCGTCTGTATCCCGTTCCTCCACAACACTCTCCTGGTCACCCGTACGGAACCTCAAACGCGAACTTGTCATATCACCATCCTCGGCCTGACTAGTCCTAGTGCTCCGTCTCCTGCTCCTGCTGCTGACAATACCGGGGAACAGTCTAGGCTCCCCATCCAATGTAATAGTGCTTGTTGAGCGCGTCAGTCCCTGATCCGGCTCTTCAGGCTCTGTCGGCTGAGCGACAGAAATCGTGCTAGGGTTGACAGTCATGCTAGAGCTGGCACCGTCCTTCGTACCTGAAGGTGAAGCTGGTTGGCCTTGCATACTACCCATGTCGGTCGTCGAGGCAGATGGCTTGAGCCGAGCGACTTGGGCTGGAGGTAGCTTGGAGAACACTTGGTTTCCACCCGCGGATGCATGGGTAGGAGAAGTGGGATGCGTTCCTTGGAGTGACTTTGGCGTCTGTGGCACTTCCGACTGCAAGTTAGAGCTGGTGAGATCATGACTACCAGCTTGCGCAGCGCGCGTGTAGCGGTCGATCCTATACGGTGTTAGTACTGCCATACGAAGATGTGGATGTCTGTTCGAAACCTACATAGCTAATTCGCCCATGAGCGTCTCGTGGCGGAACGCCTCACGAATACTGGGCACGTTGGATCTCGCCATGTCGTTGCCTGCAACGCCAGGGAGATGGTAGTTGCTACCCAACCACTTCTGCTTGACGACATGCTCAAAACCGCTCTGCTCGACAGAATGTTTGGCCAGCTCACACATATCCACAGCACTCAGTTTGTAGATCTGCGCTGCGACTGAGTATTCCTCGATAAGGGGCTCCTTTGTGAAGGCAAATTGTAGAGGGTCGTCTGTCGATAGCGAGACGTTGAGACCACGTCTAAAGTAGCTCAGGAAAGGGTTGCGTTCGTACGCCAGGAATAGTGCATTGTTGCTGAGAGGCGACATAGCGACACCAATTTGTTCAAGGTAGAAGATGTACTGCAGAAGAGGTACCTTACGGAGCAAAAGACCGTGACTGATGCTGTGACAGCACAGTACTGCGGCAGCCAAATGATCGGTGTCACCAGCCTCTCCGCAGTGAGGACGTAGGAGGAAAGTGTTGAAGCCGCGCTGCTTTCTCCATACGTTGAGTGATGAGATGTTGGCAAAAAGGTAGTACATCCAGTAGCTGTACGGCGGATTCTGCTTCGTAGCCCATTCATTCGGGAATGGGAACTTCCTGTACACGCGTCGCTCAACTTTACTCTCATCGTCGACACTATCGAATCCAATGACCCTCTGCAGGAAAACGTGAAGCTTAGGATGGCTGGACGGATCTTTGGTGACCTCGAACAATGGTTGAAAAACGTTTACGATGACTTGCTGGAAGTTGTCCATGAGTCCGGTTGCCTTATAGACGTCGAACAGACGAGGTACTTGGATCAACCAGCGGACATTGGGCGAGAACAGCTTGTTGTCAATGACCCAAGCTGCCAGCTTATCCCACTCTTCAATGTCTCTACCATAGATGGAGATGCGCCATTCAACGAACTGGTACTTGCTCGCTTCAAGGTCAGAGATGACTTCCTTGGTAATTTCTGCTAGGTATCGGCCCTTGACAAAGTTGTCTGTCTTCAGAAAGATAGTTCGTAGGCGTGATTCACCGATCGGGTTATATTTCAAGTTGAACTTGTCGAATCGGTGGAACGAATCCGTGTGAGCCTAAAATATTAGCGTAGTATGGTAGTGCCATATGTCTGTACTCACATGCATATCTAAGGTATCAATACTTAGATCGTACGCTGTCAAATTAATCGACTCGAAGACCTCCCTTAGCGTGAGGTGTTTGCCATCACGGAACAGGACCACTTCATCTGGAGACTTCTTCATCTTGGACTTGATGAAGCGCAGCAAATGCTTCTGGTTCATACATGCTGAGTGATGAACGTGGGTGTCGACCTTTCGGACGTTGTAGAAATCTCTGTGCGGCACTTTCTTGGTATCGGCCGTCTCTTGGTATTCATTCAACAAGTAGTAAAGATTGAATTTGCCTTCAAGATATTGAAGCCGACGGAAAGCAAAGCTCTTGCTCGGTCCGTCGGAGGATATATCAAGGATGGAATCGAGATCGATGTAGAATTCGCGTAATGTAGGGATTGATACGATGGGCGTGTCCAGCTCAGCGGACTTGGCGGTCTCGTACACTTGGTAGACACCGCTGCTGTCCAGGCGGAACGACATCTCTCCGGGACCCGGTACGGGAAGACAGTCCTCCAGATGGAAGTCCTCGCCAATGTTTGTTCCCATCTTGCGAGGTGGCTTGGCCGGTTCATTCGGCTCAAGGATGCCGCTGTTCTGCAAGCTGCTGCCGCCTGCGTTGCGACGCTGTTTGGAAGAGTCGTTCCATACTGGTTCAGGAGGGGTGGGGTAGATGCGCCAAGCTGGATCATCTTTTGGATTATCGAAGTTGCGCTGCAAAGACAAGCGGATGTACTTGTGACGTAAATCTAGCACTTTCTGGATATTCGTATAGATGGAGCTAAGCTCAGTGGTGATACTGGACTCGTTCATTGCGAAGCCTCCTGCTCCTGTGCCAACACCAATGCCTGCGCCCGCACCGTGGATGCCTTCTTCAGCCAGAAGCGGTTTTTCTTCGTGAGGGAGACCAGGGTGTTGCGCGTGAGATCGGGCTTGTTGATCGGCTTGGAGAAAGGCGTCGCCTTCGTTGCCGGTACCTGCAGTGTTGGCTCCGTGTTGAGTCATGTGTCGGCGCGGATCCTGTGACTGCTCTGTGTGTGACAACCCGATGGGCAGGTTGGACCGATGCCCTTGATTCGCGAGCGTGACATTGCTCTTCCTAGAGCGAATGCTTTCTGCCTTGCCATGGAGGTCTACACCGTCTGTGCCGCCAAAGTTGACGGGGAATGTCTTTGCGCGCATGGCAGGGCTGTATGTCTCTCCCGCCTGTGAGCCTCCATACTGTGTCTCTAGCTGATGACGCTGGTAGAACTGTTTGGCTTCTGTGTGGCTCATCTGCTTCTCCGCAGTATAATCGTAGAAGGCGGTCCGTCGCTGCTTGTCGCGGGGCAGCATGCCATTGTCGTCCTCTTCCTCGTCGCTGGTACCAGCATTCTCCTGTGCGGTTGCAGTCGCACCGTTGTCTAGTCGTGTGCGCCCGCTACCGCCAGCTTCAGTTTCGGAGAAGTCATGGCTCAGCTCTTCCTCTTCCGACGAGGGTATCTGGTCGTCGTGGGCAGGACCAAAGTCGGGCGACGCGTCCGCATCAGCAGAAAAGGCTCCTATTCCTCAGATCAGTCTCCGCTTGTATTTGTATAGAGGAATGGATTGCGCTACCTTTCAGCATGGTGCTATGGAGAGATGGTAGTTGTGGTTGCTAGAGCGAACACAAACTTTAAGACGAGTCTCACCAGGAACGCGCCTCGGAGGCGGCCGGCCTGTCGCCTGACCCCGTGCCATTTTGTGAATTATGGATTCGATGACTCTATGGCATACTTATCCTGGATACCCTTCCAGCAGGAGTACGTAACCATAGCGAGCAAGATTTCGAGGCTACAAGCAATCATGTTTCATTCGGGCAAGTTACCAGGCTAGCCCCTCCATCCTCGGCTTGTGATGTTATCGGCAGGGTCAAGGGACCTTTTCCGAGAGTCATTCGGACCACCAAAGACATTCACTTGCATGTGAGGCGCGCTGTATGCACTCTGATGTTCCAATCCGTTTGTCAAAATATTCTCATGAACTGAAGTGGGCGAATAGTCGAAATCATTCCCTCACAGGGCACAGGATTGCCCCTCATGAATACCCCACAAAGTCACCAATCAACCTGGCCTAGGATTGATATCTTGGCGAAGGATGTCCGACGTTGAATGCAACGACCTGTACTATGCGGGAGAGGAATCGGCAAATAGTTACATTCTTACTGTCCAGAATGTGCAATACGTCACCAAGAAGTGCAATACATGTCGAGAGCGTCCAGGGCTTGAGAACGCCGCTCACGTGCTAGGAGCTTAGCGCGGATCAATGATCCATGCCCAAAAATTTACGGTATTCCGACTTTTAGCAACGCATCCACATTTGCCAACTTCACCCATACCGCCACAATGTAAGAATCGCCTCGTCTGCAATTGGAATCGTGATACTGATATGCCAATGCAGGTTTCTCCTCCGCCGCACTGCCGTTCGCGCCATCACCGCGTCGCCTTCCAAGGCGTTCCTTGCGAAGCCGCGATCCATCAACACCATAACCCCCTCGGCTTTCCGTCTGAGGCAACAGCAATGGTCAATCTCGTCCTTCCAGCGACGATTCGCTAGCGACGATGCCACCAAGGGGGACGAGAACTTTGCGCAGACAGCGGCTGAGGCACCTGTCGAAGAGAACCTGACGCCGGCGCAGCAGGAGGTGCAGGCCGAGCCTACCGACGCCTCTGCTACTGTTGGCGTGGATGCATTGGAGGCTGCCGCTGAGACCGCAGACAATGCTCAGAGGTCATCAAAGCCCAGGACCCCAAGGAACACCACGCCGAACAACATGCTGTACATTGGCAACCTGTACTACGAGGTTTCCGCAGAGCAGCTGAAGCGTGTCTTCTCCAAGTTCGGTGAGCTTGAGAGCACCAAGATTGTCTACGACAACCGGGGTTTGAGCAGAGGGTATGTTAGATGGCCCAGTCTCGGAAAACAAACACTAACCTTCGTGCAGTTTCGGATACGTCGAATTCAAGAATGTCGCAGACGCCCAAGCTGCCATTGACAACCTCGACATGCAGGTCTTCGAAGGCCGCAACCTCGTTGTCCAATTCCACGCGCCTAAGCCCAACTCCAGGACCCGCAGCGGCACCTCTGGCAACTTTGAGCAAAACCCTCCCTCCAAGACCCTCTTCATCGGCAACATGTCGTTCGAGATGTCTGACAAGGACCTCAACGACCTCTTCCGTGACATTCGCAACGTCATGGATGTCCGTGTCGCCATTGACAGGAGGACTGGTCAGCCCAGAGGCTTTGCTCACGCAGACTTCATCGATGTCGCTAGCGCCACCAAGGCCAGGGAAGTCCTGAAGGAGAAGACCATCTACGGCAGGCAACTCCGCGTCGACTTCAGCAAGTCTGGCACACAAAACCAGCGCGACAACAAGCGCTCGGATTCTACCCAGGAGGATTAAGCGATGATGATGAAAGGAGGCCAGGGACTGTGATTACATGCAACGGGACGGCCGCCCCACGCTTCTACAACGAATGATGTATGGAGGAAATGGTCGACGTATCTGTACGACTGCATGACTGGGACGTGTGTCCAGTTGGCTGCATGCTGTGTTGATAGATGGGTCTTGTGTATCATAGTGGAAGAGCGTCCGGCGTTGTTATATTCCCCTCTTCTTTTGTTCAAGGTATTGGGTCTAGGTCTAGAATAGCAAATCGATCTAATGGAACTCTTGCAATGTACAAAACTCATCAGTATCGTAGTGCGTGCTGTACGTCAAAGTTTAGTGATGTGCTGCCGCCGAGCTCTACTGAACAAGCTCGGATTCACTCGCTCTGTGTGGCGGTTATTTGCGACCTCGGCCGCCCCGCGTAGCTTCTCCACATGCTGATCAATTAGACCGGCCGACGCGCATCTGGCACCCGCTCGCCGCCCGACCTGTACATACACCTCCTCCTCGCTGTCAACCGCGTCATACTCGCTGCTTCACCCTTACTTAATCTTTTACCTTTCGTCATGTCTTTTCTTGGCGGCGCAGAATGCTCGACGGGCGCAAACCCGCTCAGCCAGTTCACCAAACATGTGCAGGATGACAAGTCGCTACAGAGAGACCGCCTGGTCGGGCGGGGGCCCGGAGGAATGCAGGAGGGCATGCGAAGCCAGCAGATGGGCGGCCCTTCAGATGGCGTAAGTCGGGAACAGGAGTACGAGGGCGAACAAATAGGAATCATGGCTAACTGTGCGATTCATAGATGATGAACGAGTTCATGAACCAGAATGTACAACTCCCACAAGGGCCCGGTCCCGCGTCTCCATTCGCCATGGAGCAAATGCGACGCGAGTTGGAACGGACACAGCACAGCGGATCACCAGCGTGGGCAGCAGAGTTCGATCCAGGCATGCAGGCGCCACAGATGGGAGGGCCAGCCATGCAAGAAAGACCAGCCGGATTCAACCCTGCCGAATTCGCAAAGTTCCAGCAGATGAACCCGAACGCGCGGACAGCGAGCCCGACTACCGCTTCTCAGCCTTCGATGACGGGATACCAGCGGCCCATGTACGGAATGGGCATGGGCATGGGCGGCATGGGAATGGGAATGGGCGGTATGGGCATGCAGCAGCCATACGCACCACAAAACTTCCAGCAGCCCATGCAGAACTCTGGCAAAGGCAAGGAGCGCATGGTAGAACTCGACGATCAGGATTGGGAGGCCCAGTTCGCACAACTCGAACAGACAGACCAGCAGGACCTGAGCGCTCTTGACGCCGAGGCAAACAAGGCCATGGAGGCAGAGCTGAACGAAATGGACAGGTCAGTAGAGAAAGATGCCGTTGATTTCGACGATTTCGAGTCCATTTGGAAGGGTATCCAAGCTGAGACTGAATACGCTAGGCAACTTGCCAACGAGGAGAACTTCGTCGAAGGACACATGGGCGACATGGATCAATGGGAAGGCTTCGATGGGCTCAACACACACTCGGTCCGCGATCCAGCCATGGGCGACTACCTATTCGAACAAGAGAATCTCTTCAAGAACGTCACGAATCCGTTTGAAGAAGGTGTCAAGATAATGGAAGATGGTGGAAACCTCTCACTGGCGGCCCTAGCATTTGAGGCAGCTGTTCAGAAAGACCCGAATCACATTGCAGCTTGGGTAAGGTTGGGAGAGTCGCAAGCGCAGAACGAGAAGGAAACACCAGCTATAAGAGCGTTGGAACATGCCCTGAAGCAGGACCCGTCGAATCTGGAGGCGCTCATGGGTCTGGCTGTATCATACACCAACGAAGGCTATGAGAGCACCGCATACCGGACACTGGAACGCTGGCTGGCCACCAAATACCCATCACTGATCAAAGAGCCACTCTCTTCAGACGCCGAGATGGGCTTCACAGACCGCCACGTACTCCACGAGAAAGTCACCAACCTCTTCATCCAAGCAGCACAACTCTCACCAACGGGCGAGCAAATGGATCCCGACGTACAAGTAGGCCTAGGTGTACTCTTCTACGGCGTAGAAGAATACGACAAAGCCGTCGACTGTTTCGGCGCCGCCCTCGCATCGACCGAATCCGGCGTCTCAAACTCCTCATCACAAGTCCACCTCCTCTGGAACCGTCTCGGCGCCACCCTCGCAAACTCCGGCCGCAGCGAAGAAGCCATCGACGCTTACTCGCGCGCCCTCGCTCTCCGTCCAAACTTTGTCCGCGCACGCTACAACCTCGGCGTGTCGTGTATCAACATCGGCTGCTACACAGAAGCCGCACAGCACTTGCTCGGTGCGCTAGCCATGCACAAGGTCGTCGAGCGCGAAGGCAAGGAGAAGGCTAGAGAAGTCGTTGGCGAGGGTGTTTCGGACAGCCAACTAGACAACATGATCCACCAGAACCAAAGCACAAACTTGTACGATACCTTACGGAGAGTGTTTGGCCAGATGGGCCGTAGGGATCTCTCCGATATCGTGGGTCCCAGTATGGATGTTGAGCGTTTTCGAGGCGAGTTTGAGTTTTGAGCAACGGGAGGATAGTGGAGTTGGTATCACGGAGAAAGTGGAAGTTGAACGTCATGATGATGAGAGTTACGATGATTGGCTTTTGCAGCGGAAAGTCAAGACGCCGCGCAAAGATGAATGGGACGAAGGTGAATTGGGCGATAGCTGTTGCTTTGGCACACGCACCGTGGAGATGGGCATGGATTGCGTCTGGAAACTGCATGGAGGCATTTAGATCATGGGGAATGCATAGCCAATCGCTACGATGTAGATATCATGTTGTCTTCCACTAGCTCGCATGAGCACAACGATATATCCCTAGTTGCATGCTATCATCTTTTGCCTACGCTCTTAAAGAGTACGAGTGATGCACAGCAAAGGTGATGTCATGGATCTGTGAACTCATAAATTGATGGTCGAACCATGAACTGTTCACCACCGTATTTATATCTATTACATAGGAAATATTTGCGTGCTCAAAGGCGTGACCTCTACTCGGCCTCGTCAAAAGAGAACACACTAAAATATATAGAAGACCCTAATCCACACAATCAGCACTCCGCGCTGTGCATTTTACCCTAGTTAATCCAATAGAAGACACCCCAACCCCAATTCGAAGCGAATCCTTCACTCATGCTCCATCTATTTGGCAAAGTGAAGGTCGTATCCGAGCCACTTCCTCGACTGAACTTGGGGAACAGTAAGGCCAGGGCTACCATACGTGAGCGGTGCGAAGAAGAGGAAGCACCAGAAGGCAGCGGCGAGGATGACACCCATAGCGATCCAGCTGCCCATCAGGCTAGAAGAGGCAACACGCTCGCGAACAGGCTTCGAGTGAGTGCGGCGGTGGCCCTTGACGGCGGCGGGCGTTTCAGGATCCTGAGGTTCAATGCAGAACACGAATTCCACCAGAGCACCAGTGACTAGACAAGACGCAAGATGCGCGGGAAGGTAGTGATGCAAGAAGAGCTGACGACCCATGATGTAGAAGGGGATGTAATGGGCAGCCCAGGTGAGGAAGAAGAATCCAGTGGAGTTGTAAAGACGGGAGCGAGTGCCTGCAGACATGAATGTTAGAACCTCCCCTTCAAATACAAATGCCAATACAGAAGCGAATAACCTGGGTTTTGTGTACGAGAGAGGTAACTTACGCTCATCGAGGGCATCCATGCCACGGCGGAGAGCCAGCTGGTCGGCACCAATGATACCGGCAAACACAGCAAGAAGCGAGGAAGCAAGCCACCATCCAATGGGGTTACCCAGGAAGTAGATCTGCTGGCGAGTGTCGTTGTGAGTCCAGAAAGACACACCGCGAAGGAGGAAAGGCCAGGAGATGGGCTGGGATGCATAAGGATGCGAGCTGGTCAAGGCATTGTTGTGGTAGAACATGGCGCGCTGCAGCTCAACCCACTTCCTGAGGAAGCCCAAGTGCTTGACCTGTTTCGGTTCCTTCTTGTTGCGCTCATCTTCAACAGGAAGCGAAGGAATGTCATCGACATACCAGACATTGCTGGACTGCTGGACTGCCTTGTTACCGTTGATTTCAGCCTGCTTGTAGGCCCAATCTGGCAGAGGCTTGGTGTGGGTCCACATGGCGACCTTGGTTGGCACGTGAACAAGCTTGAAGTGAGTAGACATGGTCTTGAAATCGCCCTTGCCCTTGTCGACCTTGAGCTCAAAGAGAGTGTCGTTGTAGCGTGCACCGGTTGCTTCGTCCTTGCTCACAGTGGTGAACTCCTGGTTGGTGGGATAGTAAGGAGAAGCAACATCGTGTGTGAGAAGAACGGTGTCCGTGATCAAATGGCGAAGACGAATGACATCGCCGACCTTAACGCGTTGACCGATCTCACTGTCTAGGGGTTTTGAAGGAAGGACCTGCCAGTGGTTGTTGGTGTCGTTGTGGGGGTATCCAGTAACCTGCTGTCCCTGGGAAGAAACACGTCCATCATCGTAACGCAGAGGGTAGCGGTCAGGGTGGCTGTGAAGGTAGACTTTGGTCTCCTTGTGACGGATGGTGATGGAATCATAGTAGTTAATACCGACGGATTGAAGGCTCATGACATTGTCGCTCAGAGTCTCCTGGAACTCTGGGGTCATGAAGTCGTCACCAGGGCCGGACCGTGTGAGGATGGAGAAGTGGACCTGGAACCAGAAAAGGTAGAGAAAGAATGGAACGATGACCAAGCCGACAGCGCGAGCAGCAAAGTGCTTGCCAAATTCGGCCAAAGTCAAGGCACCCTGTCGTCGGTTGACGTCCATCAAGTCCCAGAGGTCAATCATGACCGGTACACCAATGGAGAAGAAGGTGAAGACACCGACGTACTTGATGGAGATAACGCAGCTCAGACTGATACCAGTCAGAAGGAGCCACTTCCACCATTTCCGCCCGAAAGCATTGTGACGCTCCTTGTAGAAGCGGATGTAGGATAGCACGGAGAGCGCCATGAAGAAGATAAGCGAAGCATCGAGAAGGATCAGGCGCGTCTGGCCAATGTGGGCGTTGTCAAAGAGCATAAGACCGGCTGCCGTGATGCAGGCGGGTAGCGAGTAGCCAGACTCCCACATGATCATGAAAACGATGGGAACGGTAAGAGCACCGAGCGAGGCGGGCATGGCGCGGTATGCGACATACGGGACCTTGTTCGTAATGTAGGAATCGCCGATGTTCTCGAACAGGAAGTCGCCCTTGTATCCGACGAGCCAGCCAGCGAAGGCAAAGAGGAGCTTTCCGAGGGGAGGATGGACATCGAAGAAGTAGGTTCGTTGCAGGTAGTAGGAAGCGAACTATGTGCGATTAGCGATCTGGACGTGCATCGTGTCTCTTTCTGTCTTCCATGATATACACACCTTTCCAAAGTGCACCTCATCGAAAACAACCTGATCAGGATGTCTGATGCCCCAGAACCGCGTAACGAATGCCAGAACGGTCATTACAGCGATAGCGAGCTTGTAGTCCCATTCTCCGCCCTGCTGGACCGGCTTGTATGGCTTGGCCTTCTCGACGACATTGGCGACTTTCTCCTGGACTTTCTCGGCGAGGGCTTCCGGGTTCGGTGAGGTTCCTCGCTTCTTGTCCTTGCCTGCGCGCTGGCGGACGCTACCAGCTGGTGAAGACATGGTGGGCTATAGCTCGATGAAGCTACCTGTAGACTCTGATGTTAGCTTCCAATGCCGCGACGCGTTGAGGGCTGCGAGAATGCGCCTACCTCCCATAAACAAAGAAACGAATTTGATGGAATTGGAAAGAGAGTTGGAGTTCCGCTCTGAGAACACGACACCTAATCGCGAGTTCAGGGTCCGGAGGAGCCAATCCCTAATGGGCTCTCTCGCTTGCACTTGGCCCCTGCATTAGCGGTCATTGGTCCACCATCATCGCAGCCCCCCAGCGAGGGGTAACAGAAGTCTGGTCAAGTATATTCGTCTATGTGCTCTTGGCATTGGCATCTCCATGATCTTCGCATGCTCTACATGTTCCCGAGATACCACCGGAGCCTATCTCCTTGCAACCTTGCAACCCTGCCAGCAAGCAGTACAAAGTCATATGCGCACCTCTGACAAGGAAGAAACTGAGCGGGTCTAAAGACTACATTACGATCATCGAGGCGAATTAGGAGATCTAGCGTTTATGTAGGCTCTAGGGTGTTCAGTTCGCCCCCTCATTGAGGTGTTCGCCTCGAGGCGTCCTAGAAAGCGGATCGAGTGGTAACACTCTGGAATCATTGGCCCTTCTTTCCCTTTTCGGCTTCCAACTTCTTCTGCTGCGGGATGCGATATGATGTTTCCCACCCATACAGAGCGCCCGCACCAAACACCATGGCAGCGCCGACTTTCATCAATCCAGTCATCTGGTTTCCGAATATCCAGATACTGAGCAAGAAGCTTACCAGCTTTCTGATGTTCAGCACGATCGTAACAGTAACGGCGGAAGTGTTGGCGCTGAGCATATTGACGCCGGTGATGCAGAGTAGTTGTGTAAGGGCATTGGCAGTAAGATAGATAACATGCTGTGATGTCGAGGCCAAGATACTGTTGACGATTGGCGGGAGATTTTCTGCGATTTTCGGTGGGACCTCGAATGATTGCGAGGCCTGCAGGCGCTTGAATTGTTGCGTCAAGACCGGTGCAAATCCTGCAAAGAACGGGATAGACAGCAAGTGGGAGTAAAAGAGGTTGGCCTGCCAGTCCTTGCCATGTTCACTATAGACGTCCTCGACATAGGCGCCCATCCATGCGGAGAGTAGTTGTGCGATGAGCAGGATAAGAAGACCAGCTTGTAGAGAGGAATTCGACTCATCGGAGCTCGAAGCATCCATGTTCTTGCCCTAGTTCCGTGGTCAGCGTCTATAGATAAGTCGTTGATCGCTCTACTGTACCTTTGACTGTGCATCTGCCCATGCTGACACCATGACACCTAGCGTCAGGATCGCAACGGAGAAGACCTGGAGAGGTGTGTATCTCTTGCCACGGAACCAGCCAGCCGCCATAGTAGTCACACTACCAAAGCTTCTGAGGATGATGTGAACAGGGACTGAGATGTTGAATGCGAAAGCCCAGTTGTTCAGCATGTTGACCGTGAAGAACAACGCAGCGCTGACACACCATTTGCGAAATGGCACGGGCGAACTCCGCATGAAGTAACGACCGTTTGGATCGAACTGGTAGTGCAATGTCGAGAGACATGTAAACACGAATTGGAAGAGCGTAATGAGTAGGCCACTGTCAGGCTCTTGCCTGGGCTGTGTCAGATCTCGTGCTGTTACTAGGGACTACACGTTGTTTACTTTACTATTGCTTCCAGACAATACACCTTTCAGACTTTAGTAATGGCATCATAACAGTTGTGGATTTCTTACATTTGCGCAACACCCTCCGAAGATGAGCGAAAAGCTGCTGATAACGGGCGCAAGAGCGGCCATGATAGCAGTCGCGTGGCGTGAGGAGTGGCACAGATTACCTAGGCAATTGTTCGGGAATTCGGCCGTGTACACTTTTCGAAGCGAAAGTTGGTGGAGCTGTTGCTTGTCAGAAAGGTGACGTAGGTGAGCGTTAGATGACAGTAAGTTGGCAAGTGCAGAATCGCATAGCGCATTCCGCGAAAACCATCTTCCATCGCACAGGTAACATACAGAAAACGCTCAAGTGAGTACGATTGTACATAAACCTTTATGTATTAATCATGGCTTGTAGTATGGTGAACGTTGAGAGAAATCTAGAGAAATGAAACGCAACGTGGAAGTCTGGGATGTCATGAGCCTCACGGCGGGCGCTAACGGGATCAACCTAGGTACTGCCGAATCAAGCAAACTTCTAGAACAGAGCCTCGTTAGGTATCTTTGCGTACAATTTACGAAAGATGTTAACAATTTTGAGCATATGGGTGCTTCACGTCCATCACGACAATGCAAAGCACATACAAAGTTGTCATGTGCTTGTCGCAGTCTTTTAGCATCTGCGATATGTCCTGCGCTGTTTCACGCAGAGGTGGGACCAAGACTTGTTGATGAGAGTTTCTTTTGTTCTTTCTCTGCACCACTCAGAGTCATTATAGTGGTGTTGCAATCTACACTGCTCTGCGGCTACCCGATCGTTAAACCACATTGCGTCGTTCCTCATCTGCATTCCCACGCCGATTCGCCAAGAATGCTCCTGTTCTATCATCCTAGCGCCGCCTGGCAGGCTGCTGCCAACATTGAAAGGAAGATGGAAGAGTAAAGATGACCAGAAACCCAACAAGCTGATGCTCCTGTTTACATGTATCCTGTGGCGATGTTCGCGAACCAAGACTACCCCTACAATGCGGAGAAGACGAAAAGCTGTAGGATGTTAGATTTTGGTCATGTGAAGAGAACAAGCCTGCTTACGTTGTTTGTTGCTGCTATAGCGATGCTGTCTTCGAATGGATGCCAGCTCATGTGTAGGATCTTCTTGTTGAAGTCGATCTGATCTGCGTCCGTCTCCTTCCTCATGCGTTGGCCCTGTCCAACTGCACCAGCAGCAGGGCTGCCGGCCCTCGAGCCACCTTTCTTACTTGTGTTGCTGCCTGTCGGGCTTGTCGACGAGTTCATGGGTGTTGGGATTCCAACCTTCTTCGCCTTGAATGCAGACTTGTCGGCCTGCAAAACTACCTCGGTGTCTTTGTCGTTATCGGATGGGTATATCATGAAGTTGTTGTTGTAGCTACCAGTCATGACATTCTTCGCATCCCCAGAGAAAACAACCTCGAACTTGTCGAAAATGCTGTCGTTTTCGTAGGTGTCGCAGAGCCTCGGTCGGAGATGTTCATGGATTGGGATGGTCTTGACCGGAGTCTTTTCCATGTTTACGTCCCAGATCTTGACAGTCAGGTAGTCGCGTGACAGAATGTATCTTCCGTCGTGTGAAAACCGGACGTCGGAGATGGATGAGATGATCTCAGAGAAGAACGATCGCGAAGATGGATCTTCTTCTTGCTCAAATTCTGTAGAGCGAGGTTAGTATTAGCTGAGGCGGAAAGACGGACGGCTTACGCTTTGCATGCTGGTCGCATAGAGCACTCTCGCGCATGTCGGCCAGCTTGATGGTGCCCTTAGAGCTTGCGTACATGAACCAGTTGCAGCTGATAGGGTGGAACTCGGCAGCGGTGATGACCTCCGTCAGCTCCTCCATGTTGGCGGGCTTGATGTCGACGATGTTGAAGCTCTGGTCCTGGATGTTCAGGTTCCAGAGGTTGATTCGCAGATCATCGCTACTAATGAACGTCTCGCCATCGCTGTTGACTGATATGCTGTTGATGTGGTAGGCGTGTGCGTTGGCATACGTCTTTCGCGGTACTGCGGCGACAACTGTGTCGTGATGTGTGAGCCGTGGGAGCTTCAGATCGGTGGCGCTGCGGAACTGTGCATTCGGGTTCCTGACGGGACCACCTCCACCAGCAACCCCACCTCCAGGTGTCAACTCGTGTGACAGGTTGTTCTCCGCCACCACTTTCAGCGACTTTTCAAATACCTTCCATAGCTTGATTGTCTTGTCGTTTGTGGAAAGCAGATAGTGTGAAGCGTTTTGCCGGCGGCACCACTTGATCTTGTTGATCTTCTCTTCGATCTCGAGAGATTTCAGGTAATCGAATTCAGGCTCGTGCGATTGGAACTCGGTGTGGAACTTGTATTCGCAGGTTTTTTTCTGCATCTTGTCAGTCTTGAACCAGCGCGAGGTCATAGTAGAGAAGGGCATACCGTCTCGTTCCTCTCGAACAAAACCACACGACCGCCCTTGTCACCGGTTGCAAGGTAGTTGCCCGTCTGGTCGAACTCGACGGTTGAGATGATGTCGGCTGCGCTCGCTGTCAGCAATTGCATGCAGGTATTAATGAATGTACAGAGAGCGCAACGGTAAGAAACGGTACGTACCTTCGGTTATGTCTTCAACATCGCCTTTGTCGCCGAAGCACCTGCTCCAGTCAGTGGCGTTTCCAGTGCGATTTGAGCTAGTGGCGAGCACAGCAGCAACCGAGCTGAGCTGAGGGGCCTAAAGGAGATGTGTAGCATGCGGTACGTACTGGGTGAATTTCCACGTCGTGGGATTGCCTTCGGCTTCTACCATGATTCTGGACAAGGATTGCGGGACACCAGCGGCGTGCGGTCAAGGGTAGCGAGTGCTCTGTCGTGTTCGTACGCAATGTACTATGGGTGTTCAGTGTGCGAGCTGTTGAGCTTGTCGTGGGGCCCGGGTGAGGTAGCGCCGCCAAGGTCGAGGGTGGTGGGTGAGTGAGTGCTGGGAATGATGTAGTGGGAGCGGTGTCTGCTGGCCGTGGCCGATGGCGGGGTTGGCGGTTGGGCGGGCTGATCGTTGAAGCTCCGGCGGAATCGAGTCGGCGGCGGAATGACGAGGGCGGGCGACGACGTAGGGGGCAACAGCGCACGTTACAGAGATCAAGTGTGTTGTTGCTACCTTCACTGCCTCTAACGTGGGGCAACTGCGATCCGTGGACGTGTCTTGGCAAGCAAGGTCGGAAGGCGCGCTAACTTGTACTAGCGCCGTCCGCTCGCACTTTCCTCCGTCAACCTCAATATTCAAGAGGACTTTTCCTTGACGACTCCTCCAACTCCTCCAACTAACCACAGGAATCGAACCATGTCACACAGGAAGTTCGAAGCCCCCCGCCACGGGTCTCTGGCATTCTTGCCACGAAAGCGCGCCGCCCGTCACCGGGGTAAGGTGAAGAGGTAAATTCCCATGTCACCACCGCCCACTGTCGGACAGCCTGCTCACTGCAATTGCCAGCTTCCCTAAGGATGACCCCAAGAAGCCCGTCCACCTGACGGCCGCCATGGGCTACAAGGCCGGTATGACCACAATCGTCCGCGATCTCGACCGACCAGGTGCCAAGCTGCACAAGAAGGAGATTGTCGAGGCCTGCACCGTCATCGAGACTCCTCCCGTACGCACAGCCAATTCCGAGCAATTTTGGCGCACTACTAACACGGCCGCAGATGATCGCTGTCGGTCTTGTCGGCTACATCGAGACTCCCCGTGGTCTCCGCTCGCTCACCACCGTCTGGGCTGAGCACTTGAGCGACGAGGTCAAGCGCCGCTTCTACCGCAACTGGTACAAGAGCAAGAAGAAGGCCTTCACCAAGTACGCCAAGAAGCACTCCGAGGAGAACGGCCAGTCTATCACCAAGGAGCTCGAGCGCATGAAGAAGTACTGCACCGTCATCCGCGTTCTCGCCCACACCCAGATCCACAAGACCCCGCTCAAGCAGAAGAAGGCCCATCTCATGGAGATCCAGGTCAACGGTGGCAGCATCGCCGACAAGGTCTCGTACGCCCACGGTCTGTTCGAGAAGCCCATCGAGATCGGCTCCATCTTCGAGGACAACGAGATGATCGACGTTATCGCCGTCACCAAGGGTCACGGATACAACGGTGTCACCTCCCGATGGGGCACCAAGAAGCTCCCGCGTAAGACACACAAGGGTCTCCGTAAGGTCGCCTGTATCGGTGCCTGGCACCCGGCCCACGTCCAATGGACTGTTGCCCGTGCTGGTCAGATGGGTTACCACCACCGTACCTCTGTCAACCACAAGATCTACCGTCTCGGCAAGGGCGAGGATGAGGGTAACGCCTCCACCGAGTTCGACGTCTCCAAGAAGCGCATCACACCGTAAGTCATATGTCACACTGGCCGGTAATCACTACTAACACAAATCAGAATGGGTGGCTTCGTCCGCTACGGTGAGGTTAAGAACGACTTCCTCCTCCTCAAGGGTAACTGCCCTGGTGTCAAGAAGCGCGTCATGACCCTGCGCAAGTCCATGTTCACCCACACCAGCAGGAGGGCGCTGGAGAAGGTCGAGCTCAAGTGGATCGACACCTCTTCCAAGTTCGGTCACGGTGCTTACCAGACACCGGCGGAGAAGAGGCAATATGAGGGTGTCCTCAAGAAGGACCTCCAGACTTCGTCCTAGAAGTCTCGAGATGGTGCTACGGAGTGCATGCTTTCTTCTCACGGGCTTGGGCGCAGAGGATAGGTTTACTATATGGATGCCAGTCATGAGCGATTGAACAAAAATTCAACGATTCCCCAATTCAAATATGTGTTATCAATGTGTGATGCGTGAAAACCGTCTCTCCCAGTGGCGCTCGCTGGTCAACCTAGGAAAAACCTAAACAGGTCCGCAGTCTACATCAACATGAAAACTTGCAAAGTGGGAGATCTAACGCTGATGTAGGCTCCAGACCTGCTCAGCATTTCACCTGTATAAGGTGGGAATTTGACCATGGTGTGTGTCCGTGCGCGACTTGCGTGAGAGAACCGAGAATGCAGAAAAGACAGCGTGGGATGTCACCCGTGCAAACAGACATTGGTGTAATAGTTGAAGTTTAGATATTCTCCACGGCAATGTAGGCTTTTAAGAGGTAAATGTTTAATGTTTTTCCTTTGTACGAGTTGATTTAATAAAGCTAACATAATGTCGATTTGCAAGCGTCATCCCATGTACTTGTAACGAGGATTTGAGAAGGTTGTATGAACATGCGCAATTCAGACGTTGATGCGGCTGACAAAAAGGGTCTTGGAGTAAATAAGAATGGTGTACTAACGGTAGTAGCGACACCTATATTAGCAACGTAACGTGCGGAGAAAATTCCCTGGTACAACGACTGGGGAACAACGTTGTGATCGTGTGAGAAGGTCTATGACGACGACGAATGAGGCTCGACATCTTGAGCGCCAGCGGCAACAACTGTCGGCCCAGACAAGGTGCATGAGTCAGCCGAAGTGACAGCAGTTGCCATGTGCTTCGCAGGTACCATCATTGTCCCGAATGTCCAAAGCCGAAAGTTGGCTGTCAAGCGTGTAATAATTTAATGTGGGATGAGTTTGTTGATGGGATCATGTCTATAATCGCCAAGGGCCTTGCTGTGCAAAGTACACCCGAACCCATAGCCTCTGTGTTGATAGCCTATATGGACTGCGTGACCCTGCAATAGAGGCAAAGATGCATCACGTTCATCAAGAAGAAAAGCCGGAATGAAGGGCAGGTACTTGGGAGGCAATGCAGCCGAGGCCTACCGACCCAATTAGCGCGCTCCGATTTTAGTTGGTAAGTAACGCCGTAGGTCGCAACTGCCATCATTGACCTCCAACTTCAAATCCACCAGGACCTTTCGCACTCCCGTTGTATACTCTCCGCTCTTCGGCTACCGCCAAAATGAGTTGTCTCAGGATGCGTCGTACGCAGCTTGCAAGCCAGGTGAGTTTTGACAGCCCTCCCACCCACGCAGTCGCAGTCGACGGTCGACAAGCCCGGCATCCGCCGCACCGAGGCGTGTGCCACATCCCACATGGCGTTGGCAGAATGTCGCATGTCGACACGACACTTTCGCAGTGCTGGAAAATGCCCTTGGATATTCCACGTCTTCTTCCGAGTGTTTATTGTTCAATGGCTAATGCTCGCCTCATAGCTCGCGAGGAGCTTCCGCCCAACTACACGAGCCTTCTCTTCCACCCGGCCAGCGCAGCGCATATTCGCTACCGAGAACCTGAGGGCGAAGGAAGCGTCAGGCTTCATCTCGAGCAAATACCCCGTCATCGACCACGAATACGATGCCATTGTTGTTGGCGCTGGAGGAGCTGGTCTCCGCGCGGCATTCGGTCTCGCTGAAGCTGGTTTCAACACAGCCTGTATATCCAAGCTTTTCCCCACTCGATCGCACACAGTCGCAGCACAGGGTGGTATCAACGCCGCGCTCGGAAAGTAGGTGGACTGGACAAACATGCGATGGGTATAACAGCAGCTGACGGATATGTGTAGCATGCACGAGGATGACTGGCGGTGGCATATGTACGACACTGTCAAGGGATCAGATTGGCTTGGAGACCAGGACGCCATTCATTACATGACAAGAGAGGCGCCTCAATCCGTCATCGAACTTGAGAACTACGGCTGCCCCTTCTCGCGAACTGACGATGGCAAGATGTAGGGTCAAACCAGCTCTAGTTTGTGCAGAGTACTAACATCATCCAGCTACCAGCGTGCTTTCGGTGGACAGTCCCAGAAGTACGGCAAGGGTGGCCAAGCATACCGATGCTGTGCTGCTGCCGACCGTACTGGTCACGCTCTCCTCCACACTCTGTACGGACAATCGCTACGACACAACACCAAGTACTTCATCGAGTTCTTCGCCACTGATCTGATCATGGAGGACGGCGTCTGCAAGGGTGTTGTCGCATACAACCAGGAAGACGGAACCATCCACCG
This sequence comes from Alternaria incomplexa, assembly GCF_024043165.1. Lineage (NCBI taxonomy): Eukaryota > Fungi > Ascomycota > Dothideomycetes > Pleosporales > Pleosporaceae > Alternaria > Alternaria incomplexa. Next base: position 399,088 of record NW_026249854.1, read on the forward strand.
ATTCATCGCAAAGAACACCGTCTTGGCCACTGGTGGTTACGGACGTGCCTACTTCAGCTGCACATCCGCCCACACCTGCACTGGTGACGGTATGGCTATGGTTGCTCGCGCAGGTCTTCCCAATCAGGATCTAGAATTCGTCCAGTTCCACCCCACTGGTATCTACGGCGCTGGCTGCTTGATCACTGAAGGATCCCGTGGAGAGGGTGGTTACCTTCTCAACTCCGAGGGTGAACGGTTCATGGAGCGTTACGCACCCACTGCCAAGGATCTTGCCTCCCGCGATGTCGTATCCCGATCTATGACCCTGGAAATCCGTGAGGGCCGTGGTGTCGGACCGGAGAAGGACCACATCTACCTTCAGCTCAGCCATCTGCCCGCCGAGGTCCTTCACGAGCGTCTACCTGGTATCTCTGAGACTGCCGCCATTTTTGCTGGTGTCGATGTCACCAAGCAGCCCATCCCTGTTCTTCCTACCGTGCACTACAACATGGGTGGTATCCCCACCAAGTACACTGGTGAGGTCATCACCCAAGACGCTCAGGGTAACGACCAGGTCGTCCCAGGTCTGTTCGCTTGCGGAGAGGCTGCCTCTGTCTCTGTCCACGGAGCCAACCGTCTCGGTGCCAACTCCCTACTCGACCTTATCGTTTTCGGTCGTGCTGTTTCTCACACCATCCGCGACAACTTCAGCCCCGGCCAGAAGGCTGACCCCGTCTCCGCCGATGCCGGTGCCGATTCCATCTCCGTCCTCGACCAGATCCGCACATCTGACGGCGCCAAGTCGACTGCCGAGGTCCGTCTCCAGATGCAGAAGGTCATGCAGACCGATGTCGCCGTCTTCCGAACCCAAGAGTCGCTCGACGAGGGTGTCAAGAAGATCCACGACGTCGACGCCGACTTCGCCAACGTTGGTATCAAGGACCGCAGCATGATTTGGAACTCCGACCTTGTCGAGACCCTTGAGCTACGCAACCTCCTCACCTGCGCCGTACAGACTGCCGAATCCGCCGCCAACCGTAAAGAGTCACGAGGTGCTCACGCCCGTGAGGACTTCCCCGACCGTGACGATGACCAGTGGATGAAGCACACATTGTCGTGGCAGAAGAAGCCACACGGCGAGACTCAATTAGGTTACAGGAAGGTTGTTGGTACCACTTTGGACGAGGCTGAGTGCAAGGCTGTACCACCATTCAAGCGTACATACTAGAGGATTGGTAATTTGGAAAGGAAATGAGGGATGTATTTTGTATTCTATGTACATCGGATGATGGATTGCATGTTTTAGCATGTTTAAGAGCGAAAGCCGTTTAGGATTGAGAATCGAATCATTCAAGTTCATATTGGTCTATTTTGTCCATTGTATCAACAAGTGTAAGCGCTCGCTGGTGTTGTGCTCCGAAACACAGCTGTCGGTGGATGATGTGTCTGTCCTGGTGTATGGAGGACTCCTTCCCTGCCTGACTGTATTGTTTGGTGGGGGCTGTCGTTCTCGGCAAGTGCGATACTCACCCGCACAGCACAACATCAGCTTTTCGACCACAACACGAGCATCGGCACCTTCAAGGCCGGGCAATGAATACGGTCTCAACCAAACAGGGAACAGGGATTTCGCTTCGACGTTCGTGCACCCACACTCATCGCGAACTGAACATGGCTCCTGCCGTGTATAGGCAAGGCTGGCTTCTAGCCTGGTCTATCGTTACCCGAGGGCTGAAGTGGCTGAAGTGGCTGTCACCACGCCAGATGGGGATCCGCTCATGGCAATAACAAGACTTTCAGACTTTCTCGCTCTCTGGCACATCACCATGGTGGAGCCTGTGTCAGAAACCGTGTTTTTACACGTTGTGATATCCAAGGCGGAATGCGCGAAGAATGCTTGCACATAGGCACACCTATTTTGGTCACGCATTGTCCAGGGAGGCCGCAGCTAGGCCCTCAGCTCTCTGCAAGAACCCATTTCACGCACGTTCATCAGCCCCCATCTGCGCCGGAGGTCTATCGCAGCCGCCACCAAGCCGAGTTCAGGCGGCACAATGGCTCTAAGTCTGCCATGCTTCAGCCTTCTCGATAAGAAATTTATGGGGGGCTTGAACTTATTAGAGGCTACTTCCCAGCCTTCTCCGATGAAATTGTTACTCGAGTTCCATGTCAAAAGGCGAACACTGTTTCTCTCTCCCATTTTATTCTCCTCGCTGAATGCGGCACCGTTATTATAATATCAATACTTTGACCTCGTGGAATCTGGCATACACTTCTAGGCAAGGAATCGAAGGCTTTTGAGCTATTATGGATCCATTCCAAGACCACCACATAGCCTCTGTTACTTCTGGGTCAGCAGGGCGCCGATTATCGTTGTCCCAGACATCTCGCTCTTGGTCAACTTCATCATCGACAGGATCGTATCTGCCAGATGATGATCAAGACTTTGAATCCGAAAGATCGCCCTGTTCTTTCGGTGCAGAGGCGTTCGATGGAGGAACTGAACTGACGTACTATCCGTAAGTGCTATGTTCATACCATCATCATCTTCCGGTGGAGCTTACAGGCAGACAGATTATACCGAACAGGCAATCCAGACACTCAGACCTTGCTCAAAATCCAGAATGCCAGGTCTTCATTTTCGTCAGTCACGTCTTCATCCTCTTCAGAAGCGGACGATGATCGGCCCACCCAAAGAATGCACCAGATCAACGTGGTCGTCAAAGCTTTCTGGAAACTACCAGTCATTCGTGACATAACCTGGCCGTTTCAGTGGCTCAGCCGCCGATTCAAAGACGTCTCTTCGAACAGCCGGTTTCACGGTTGGCGTATGGGTGTTCTATTAGGCTCCTTTGCTTCGTCGCTTGTTCTTTGCTGCAACATAGGCATCCTGGTGTTCGGCTCACTACGGCACGGCTCTGCGGACAACTTTACCGTGCTGTCAACTGGAAAGGCCAAAGACATGTCTTGGTGGTCTAGCGCTATCCACATCGTGATCAATGCGCTCAGTACAGTTCTTCTAGCTGCTTCTAACTATACCATGCAGGTACTGAGCTCGCCAACAAGAAGCGATATTGATCGAGCTCACTCTGCACGCCATTGGCTTGATATCGGGATTCTTAGCGTTCATAACTTCAGTTATATCCCAACCCGACGGAAGCTTCTGTGCATCATCATGGTAATGTCCTCTATACCTATACACTTATTGTAGGTTTATATCAACTTTTCATCGGATCAGTTTGATGGCTTACCAGTCTCAGCTACAACTCTGCAGTCTTTTACATCGGAGCAGACAATAAGTACAACATCTCCCTGCTACCAACAGACTCTATTGAGTACGAGAGTCTATCACTTCAGGCTGATACAGCCACCAACGACGATCGCAATGTAACACTCGACAATAGCAGAATAGACAGTGCATACCATGTGGACACCAGTTTCCATGAATACGGAGACTTGTACCTTGCGATCGACGGCTACTTTCATGGAAATAAGTCGGAGCTTCCAGAACTGGGTGAGAATGGCTGGCCGTTTAGCGGTCCAGAAGTACTTTGGAATCCAAACGCATCCTGGCCCTTTGAAATAGAACACGATTTATACCTCAACCGAAGTATCATCAATGGCACTTGGACGTATGTCAGGATTAATTCGACAATCACCGCCTCTACGGAAGACGGCAACCAGATTTGGGCTCGTTACACTCACGGATTTGCAGAGTATCACGTCAAAACATCCAGTCGCATCGAGCTAAGTCTCACCTTCATGGCGATTGTGATCGTCTGTAACGTCGTGAAGCTGTTTACGATGTTGTGGGTGGTATTCATGGAAAACCTGGACTATATTGTTACTGTCGGAGATGGAGCAGCCTCATTTCTGGCGTACCCCGACTTAACGACCAGGGGCATGTGTGTATCAACCAGACACGAAGTCATCGCCAAAGTTGGGGCTGTCACAGACATTTCAAAAGAGGATCAAGATCTACTTGGGATTATAATTCGTAAATGTGGCAATCTTTGGACCAAACGACGCAGTCAATACTCCACTGCCCTCGACAGAGACCGAGTATATACCTCGTATGCCATGTAAGTTCACCTGGAACTGTTAACTAAAAAAGCGCGAGGTTAACGTCTTACTAGCTATGCAATTGGCTGTGCACTCTTCTACGGTCTAGTGATACTACTCTCGACTCTAGGACTCACAAGTCCAAGATGGGGATCCGCAAGCCTTACCGCGTTCCGCCAAACTGAAACGTCCGCCCAGGCCACACTTTTGAACGCGTGGCTTGCCAATATCGCCCAATTGGTGCTGTCCTACTTTTATCTCGCAATTAATAGCGAATGTACTGCTATGGCTGGAGCTGCGGAGTGGAATAACTTGGCAGTCTCGCGCAAAGGCCTACGTGTAACTCGTCCTGTCGGGGACCAACGCGAAAAGTACATCCTCCAGCTACCATATCGCTGGTCCCTCCCTCTAGCTGCAGTGAGTGGTGGTCTACATTGGCTATTATCCCAGAGCATCTTTATCGTGCGTATCGACGCTTATGACCGAGAGGGAAAGATCATGCAGGCTAATTCTCAGTCTGCAATCGGGTTCTCGGCAATAAGCTTTATAACTTTGATTCTCTGCTTTTACGTCCTTGTAGGATCCGTAGCATGGATAGGGCGAAGACAGATGAGGGTTCGAATACCCTTTGCGGCATCCTGTAGTCTAGTCATGAGTGCGGCATGTCATCCACCACCAGACGACGTCGATCCTCACTTGCGACCTGTTCAGTGGGGCGTCACGGAGGGTAACATGTTTGAAGGGGGAAATCATTGTTCGCTTTCATCGAAACCTGTAACGAAACCGAAGGTTGGAGAGAAATATCTTTGAGTAATTAGCTATAAAAAGTTCAATTTGATCATGAAGTCATGATGAACTTCGGGCGCTTGCAACCAAATTACAAGACTTAACGTCGCGCGAAGCTAAACCAGCCCCTCTGCGGCCCAGTGACAACCGGCGCGGTCTCCACATCCTCCGCCGCTAACTCGCTCACCGACTGCTGCTCCGATACCATCGAGTTCGTAGAAGCGAACGAAGACGTCTGCACCATCATCGGACTCTTGCCAGGCCGCCACATGATCGGTAGATCCTTGAGCTTATGACCCTTCTCCATGAGCGGAATTTCGCTTTCCAGATCAGTCCAATTGCGGTGGCCTTCCCCCTCATAGGCCCGGCGCTGAAGCTGCCATACTCCATCTTGTGTCCAGCGTGCGATGCGAGGACCGAGTGCGCGGCGGAAGCGAGTGAGGTAGACGAGGAATTTGAGGAGTGTGATGTCGATGATTGCGACGAGAACGGAGAAGGCTATGATGAACGAGAGACCGAAGACGTTGATGTTACTGGTATGAGTTAGTAAATGTTGTCAAACGCTTTGCAGTGGAGCAAGGATACTCACACAAATCCACCAGTCTTCTTCATCTTCTGCGCCCCACAAAGCGTCCACTCGCCCTCAGTCTTCGGCTCTATGCGGTATCCATCTGCCGAAGGATCGCCTTCTTCGGGCCCTATAGCATGACGCGATACCATGACTTGCAAAGCGCCCCAAGTCTCTTGTTCCCAGCCAAGTACTTCCTGTGTCCAGAAGTCGTCCGGTATGTCTTTAACTGTGAATTCGTTCAAAGATATCATTGTGTTGACCTTGCAAGATAAAACGTCCGAGGTTGGGTGCAACCACGTTGACCTGATCAACAGCTCTAATATCGCCCGCTGCACCTCGTTTGCTTCCGAAAAATCCTGCTCGATATGGAGGGGATGGGGTACACCTTCCATTGGTGTACACCAATCGTCTTTGCCATCCCTTGCATGGCAGTATTGCAACTGTGGGCTGTTAGTGGATGTTGCTGTGTGAAAATAAGCTCTTGACTCACGTTCTGGGTACATGCAACCGCCTTGCTAGGATGATCAGCCTGATAGCGTATAGATGTCTCGCCAGTAGAGAAGTCAACCTTTTCGTATTCTTTATGTGAAGAATAGAGCGGGTCGTTGATCGGCTTTTCGAAAGAGAGGGAACCACCAAAGAACTGCTTCAAGATGATATCGCTTTCCGCTTCTTCGGGGTTGACAGGTTCAATTCCCCTCCTGGGAATCCAACTTGATAGGGCAATGGTTTCCTTCTTTCTAAACCACTGCAGGCCGCTTTTTGCTTAAATCAGCTGAACCCTTAACAGAACCCATCATCATATTGACTTACCGAGGCACCCATGGGTTCCCACTAGAATTCGACGCAATAAGGTGTACTATGTAGCTCTCTCCAGTCTCGAGGGGTGTCCTTGGCCCGTAGAAAAAGACGGCAACCTGTTCTCCTGGCAGGATCTCTCGATAATCGGGTTTCCACATAGGCCTCTCTTCCAGATCAACGACATCGTAGTATCCTTCTACCGGTAGAACAGTACACTCAGTCTTCTTGCGAAAGGATACACGATCTTTAGCAGCGAGATTCAGTCCGAAAGTTTTGCTGACATCAATGAGGCCGGAGTCGATACGAACGGCGTCCTTGGTATCGCACATGGTGTCATTGAAGGGACAAGGAACGTTTTCAACGTTCAACGGTATGTTGGGTTGCGTGAATACATTGCAGGCTGGAGGTAGTGGGCCATCACGGTAGCATTCCCGAGTGTATGCAGAAGCAGCTCTGTCAATCAGCTGTCCGTAAGGCCGCCATACTGTTCCAGTGACGTTGACTTGTCCGCAACTCGGAGAATCTACCATGACTGTAACCGTTCCAGTGTCGACAATGAGAGAGGAGAATATGGAGGCGGTAATCGTTATCGCTGCGAAAAGCATGGCGATGAGTACCAACAATATTGACCGTAGGAAGGGTCGATCGGCCTTTTTCCTCCAAGCCCAATATAGCTTTAGTGCCTCAGCAATGACTGAGCTTGGAGTCGGAAGCGTACGGAGCAGCGCTTGTTGTTGCCGGAACAAAGCATCTGTTGGATGGCCATTGGCTCGAATTTGATGGATCGCAAATGCAATCAGATGCCAAAGATGTGCCGTACCTGATCTTATTAGGGATACGTCGAATCATACCCTAGTTGGTCATACCAAGGGTTGATAATATAGCTAGTAGCGCAACGACAAGATTGCCAGTTTGCGTGTCAGTCGTTATCGTTCTTCCGAGGATGGGCCCATCATCCTGGTTAGTCCTAGATGCGAACTTGTCAGTAAAGGTTTCCGAGCTATGATACGGAACTTCAACGAGTTGAACTTACCATGCGCCAGTTCTCACAAATTTCGCATCTAGCTCAAGAGACGTCCCGTATCCAAAAAGATCCATGATCAAAATGAAAAGTGAAGCGAACCGCTGTGTTGAAGGAGGCTACTGCGATACATTGCATCTACTAAATACCGTGCCATTCTGCTACGAAAAGCATCGGATCTACTGCAATGTACAATCTGAAGGAGGCACAGTTGCTCGACGATGCTTGGCAAAGCGATGCGGCGAATAACGAATACCGAGGAAACGACGACCATCGTTCCTGGCGCCTCGAGACAAGCACTCGCGATCTTCATACCGTAAAGAGTATCTCTTGAGCCGTTTTTAGTGCGCAGGACGTGCTCGGCGTCAATAACGTGGCAATGTGGGTATGGTCAGCGCGTAGGCGACCGCAAGCGCGATGCCGGCGCGTACGTACAGATAGAACAGGTCCGACATCCCGAGGATGCTGGAGCAACTGTCGTCTCTTGAGCTTATAGCACCGATGAAGATGTGCTGATGCAGAGGATCTGGTTGCGACCGCGCCACGTAGAACGGCACCCGGATCTACCTGGGTAAGGTGTGAAGCGCCATCACGAAGTCCACCAAAGGGATCGTGGCAGCGACGTCGCGTGGCCACTTGGAAGGCGGAAGCGTCCATCACCAAAAGAAGCGACAGCTGTGACGCAGTGCTCAGCTCTGCGGTGTTGCTGAAGACGTCGGAAGATGTTAGGTTGTAGATGAGTCCAAGCAGCCGCCTGTGCATGAACCCTTCGGGGTCAGAAATGTCCCGCGCTCGGCCGTTCTACATGGGCCGGTAACACACATTGAACTCCAAAGTATAGCCCTTGGCTACTCTTCTTCTTTTGAGAAATTCTTCGCTGTCTTCTAGAACGTGGTATTCTTAGCACAGTGCATTGCGCATGGGAGTTTAGTTGTCGCACATGGACCAACACGTGACCAGTTTGATCTGCGAAAAAGTGAAGCATGGGTTGACCGGCTTCGCTTGCATTTGCCGCACTGACTTGGCCAAGACACTACCAAAATCTGCCGTGTGATCAACGTCCAGCATCGGGGATGTCAGGCAGGCGGCCTGGTAGGCGAGTATTCTACGTGCAACCTGCAACGCTTTTCGCCAGCTTGGCAGAGTGGCGGTGCATAAATGCTTCGAATGGCTGTGGGGCCATTGTCTACAGGCGCCGACATGTGCTCGCCGTGTAACGCTGAAGTGAATTCGTCGCTGGCAGCGCAGCAAGTGTGAAATGCTGTGCGTTGGATCATGGCAGCCATAGCCGCACGTGCTATTCTTCACAGATATCGAATGCAAACATGGATAAGATGCAAAAGTTGGTATGTACAATGACTAGATTCGTCTATGTAATACACAGGCTTAGAAGCCCACCGGTGTGGCTGCGCATGGGATCTTTCATAGCAGGATCACTTCGTACACATCCATTACCCAATGTCCTTCTTCACCCCAGCCGGTCAATGCGATGAATAAAAGTATTGACAGCGAAATTAAGATCCGACACACACTCCCCACTTGATGACAAAAAAAGAGACCAGTCCGTGCTGAAGCAGGTACATTGGATTATTATGGGGCAGCTTGAAGAGCCCAAAGATGAGACAGAAATGCCGCGGTAACTTTTCGAAGAGGTACCAACAATGAGGGGTATCATGCAATCGCTATGCTCTCATGTAATGCGCTCTTGCTTGCTCTAGAAGCGAAGCTTGGCTTCCCGGGAGTGAAGCTGGAAGCGCTTGTCGAGGGTGATGTCCTTAGCGATGACAGCAGCGGCGGCGCGGGCAGCTGGGCTACCGTTCAGACCGCTGTGGTCTGGCACGACGTAGTTCTTGGTAAGACGCTTGGCAACGTTGCCATCAACACCGTTGCTGAGGAGGAGGTTTGCGCTTCCGGCAGTGTTACCCTTGACATCACCCTGGCGGGCAGTCTGGAGGAGCTTGGCCTTGAGGGCAGCGGGGTTCTGACCAAGTCCGGCGACATCCTGGGTCATGAGGGTGGCCATGACACCAGTGACGTGAGGGCAAGCCATGGAAGTACCAGAGAGGAAGTTGATGACAGCGTCGCCAGTGGCCCAGGAGCTGAGAATCTGCTCACCGGGAGCGTAGATGTCTACGCATTGACCGATGTTGGAGAAGGTAGAGATCTCGTTGTCGATGTTGACGGAGCCGACAGTGACGACGTTGGAGTTCTTGCCACCAAGGTGAGCGGGGGTGCTACCGCAAGCGTCGATACCGTCATTACCAGCGGCAACCGAAACGTGAATACCAGCAGCTGAAGCACCTTGAATAATCTCATCGACTGAACCAGCGGTACCCTGAAGACCCCAAGACATGCTCATGATAGAACCGACGAAGCCTGGCTGTGCACTGCGCTTCTTGTGGTTGGTGATGACCCAATCCATACCCTTGATGGTGTCGGAAGATGCACCAGAGCCATCGTCTCCAAGGACCTTGACTTCGATGATGTTGGCGCCTTGAGCAACACCGAACTTAGCGCCACCGGCGGTACCGGCAACGTGAGTGCCGTGACCATCACCGTCAACGAAAGAACCAGTGGCGGTGAAACCTTCAGAAGCGCGTCCAGTAAACACAGCGTGGGAAGTGCGTACGCCAGTGTCGATAACGTAGATGTCGACTCCGGCACCGAGGGCTGAATCATCGAAAGAGTAGACAAAGTCCTGGTCTTGAGGGGATCCCTTAGCGCCGGCCGCGCTCGAGACTCGCTGCAGACCCCAGGGAGCGCCTTGCTGCTCTGCGAAAGACTTGACTTCGGCCTTCTCTTCTACAATGTTCACCTCAGTCATGCCCTGGAAAATCTTGGCGTGCTCGTCGCACATCTTCACGATGAAGATCTTAGGGTCCTCGCATTCGGATTCGTATACTAGTGATTCGTTCCTGTTGAGAGATAGGGCATCCAGGTATTCATCGACGGGCCTAGGGATAGTCTCATTACGCCAGAAGGTAATGATGTACTCCTTGACATCCCCGGAATGGTTCGCCGGTAGAGAGTATTTGCTGATGTAGCCGGGGTTGCTGGGTCCAGGAGCTGCAAAGACAGAAGCGCTGGCGGCCAGAAGACCGGCGGCGATAGCGAAGAAAGACTTCATGTTGATTACGGTAAGGATCCGGTCCGGTAAAAAGTTGTTGGAGGAGTAGAAACGAAGGTGGGGCGAGCCTGGTAGTCACTGGCAATGAATGTGGAAGGAACGCTACGAGGTGCAAGTCAGTGACAGGCCTGCTGTGAACAAACGACTAGTGAAGCGGTGGACCAGCGACCGTCTTTGTCGGTTTATAACCGTGAACATAAGCGGTGTTGGCTGCGCCTTTTGAGACAAGCATACAAAAGGGCTATAATAGCGCTGTGTGGGGTCGAGGTATACGGCAGATTGGGGTAGGGCAGGCACACAATGTGCGGCAGCCTTGGGTTGGCAAAAGCTAGGATACTCACATCAACGTGCAGGTGCGACGGAGTCGTGTATCAGGCAGGACGTGTCTGAGGAGGAAGGCGTATCGGCCAAGACGTGCCAGCACGCGAAAAGAAGAAAGGGAGGGTGGTGAAGGGAAGCAAAGTGAGTGAGGGACGAAAAAAATGAGTGTTGAAGAGAGAGACAGAGCACTCCTAATGAATGGAAAGTGAATGTGGGGTTGTAGGAGCAAAGAAGGACCAAGACCGTTGGGAAGGAGTGATGGGAACCTGCCCAGGCGGACGAGACGGCCTCATGTACTCGCTCCGCAAGTGTCCAGGCCATAATCACCAAGCTCATCGTTGGAGCCTCCGCATGTGAAACGGCTTGGCTGTGGGCTTGTTCCCGCGAGCTACCAGGCCCAATTCACTACTGCGCGCCGGTAGCCAAGCCGCGACGGTCTGCATCAGATCGCTAACCAGGGGTAGAGCGGGCCCTAGGGACCCTCGACGCACCATTGGGGCGCCTCGGGAGATTGTTCGTGGTAGAGCGACGACTGGCCAATAGCCAACATTGTATTGCACGGCCAACATTCATTTATTTGGGCGCACCAATCCGTTGTTGGTCGCACAATACCGTTCCCGGGCTTTCGAGTTGCTGAAATGGGCGATGCGGAAATTGAATGCAAACACTCGCCCCTGCCGCGTTGGTAGTTTGACTGACACAGAGGGAAGGAGCAGCCTTAGCCGTCTCGAGCTTGATTGGCTGTCCGCTTCTGAAACAGCGTGGGCCTGCGTCACAACCCAAACCAGGCAAGCGCCCAGGGCCAATCCCCACATGATGCATGAACCTGCACTCAACGCAAGAAAATCCAGACAACAGTCCGCACGGCCAAGGGGCCCGTCTGCGCGTCCAAAGATCATGCACGACCGCCAGCAGAGCCGTGGCGTCCTATGAACGCGTCAATGCCTGAGCCACTCGGCACCGCAACGGCTTTTCCTCTCTCTGCATCCAGTCGCCACCGTCGAGAGTGCATAGTTTGACGCGACACAATGGTCTCTCTCCGCAATGTGTCAAGCCGTCCACCATCCGGAAACTAAACACCCAGAGCCACATATCCGAATGGGGCGTTTCAATGTTTATTAAGGGGACTCGTACGAACTGATGGCGTTACACACCCGGTGACTGGGAACAGACGACTCTTCACACTGCACATTGTACCGCGTCTGTGTGCATAACTAATTCCCGTGCAGTAGCCACACACCCCGAGTACTGGCAGAAGCGTCTTCACGACGTGCGCCCTTGCCGTAGTGCCTTGAACACAGCGTCCAGTTCCCCAACGTTTCGTCCTCGACTCGTACCACCCGAGGGTCTGTTTCGAGATGTCAGATATAGCACGCATAAGAAACACCACCCACGCACCACCAATTACAAGACCACTTCAGCCTGAACAACAAGAACTGCGGCATAAACAACCATGACCTGTAGAGAGCAGTCTCACCTGTCAAAGAAAGAGGCATAAAGCTGTCAGAAACAAACAAGATGACAATGTTTGATCCGCGGCCTACTTTTGGCCCATCGACCACAATCGCGCCTCACGTCCAGCAAGGCCCAGCAGATTGGTTTGGATGCCCTGGTCGCAGGACGACGACCACTGAGACCCTCAATCTATGTGCGCCGCATCGTGGCTTGGTCTTCGAATCATGGCCACACAAGTCGGGATTAGGCGCGGCGCTTGAAACCACACTACCAATCCCTCGCTTGGAGATGGATGGGGAAGTTTCCATCGCGCCACTAGATGGAGATCTACAGGATCCAATCTACCTCAGCCAACGATGCAGAAACTATGTGGGTTATGGCGAACACTGGTAGGGAATGTCAAATTTTCCGATCTTTACTGTGGAGCAGCATGGTCGTGGTTGGGGTCGCTCTATGTCGGACTTTAGATTGTCGATGCACCACGGAAGACCGCACCGTTACTCTATCTGCCCAACGGCTGGGGTAGAGAATTCTACGCGATGCACACTAAACTCTCTTCATGACGCACAGCATCTTGACAGACGCGAAAGCGATAAGCTTTAGCCACCCGTGAACCCGCCAAAGCAAGGTATGCAGCTCTGCCTGTGCAGGAGGTTATGCGCAGTGTTCAACATGACTGTGGTGTACTTTGGTTGTTGAGTTAAAAAATTCCTGAGTTCCGATGGTTGAGAAACACTGAAGCCCAAGGCTTGCATTGGACACGTGATATGCGCAGTCTTCAGTCGGCACTGCAACATGCGTAGTTCATTCAGAAAGAGAATATCGCGTTACATTTACATAGCCATCAAACAGCTCGATTGATACAAAGAATGTACAAACTCGATCCTATCGTACCCTGCACCTCCCCAAACCCATCGTTTCAACCGACCTAGCATAACCATGACCATGACCAATACCAAGTCTCCCATGTCCATCTTTAATCATCTAATAACAGGACCTCTATACTTCCTCGTCACTCTCATCGCCCAGCAGCTCTCCTTCGTCGGGATCGACAACCGCGTAGTCACCCCTGCCACGCGCAAAACTGCTTCTAGAAGTATACGTCCGGCCGTATCCCCCGTAGCCACCTCCGCCACCCATTCTGCCAGCCGCCCATCGCCACACACTTCCCACGAGTAGGGGTAGCGCACTGACGACAGCTACAAGGCCTGATACCGCGACGATGGGATACTTGACCCATGGTTGGTCCGAGTCGAACGCTCCACCTCCATTGCCATCGCCGAGGCGAATGCGACCAAACTTGCCGTCCCAGTGCTTCCACACATAGTATCCGATACCACCTGCGGCAGCAAAAGGAAGGATGATAGCCAAGAAGAGCGAGAAGCCGCCGATGCCGTGCTTCTTCTGGAAGTCCTCTTCGAAGCCAGGGCAAGGCTGCACGTCACCCGTCTTGTCGAGCTCTCGGCCGCCTTCGCAGGTAGAGAGGGGGATCTTGCGGAATCGGACGTCCGTGTAGTACTCTTTCACATTCTTGTCTTTGCATACGGCTGAGGCTTCAGGGAGTTCGAGACCGGCAACGGGCTTGCAATCGCCGCTTGCATCGCGTTCGTAGTTGTATGCACTGTTGAATGTTAACTTATGTCGCCTGTCAAAAGTGGGAAGTGGGTGTTACCATTCAAAGTCCCGTCTGGTGCAGGAGCAGTTTCGGGCAATCTTGTGCATCTTGTCGATACGCTGGCCGTTCTTGCATTTGGCGTCTCTCTTTTTGCGGTGGTATTGCGCTACGTGGCCGAAAAGACATTGTGGCTCCTCTTGCTGTAGAGGATGTTGTGGGGTCCAGAGGTCATAATCACCGCTTGTGGGATGCTCTTCGTCGAGCTCGCAAGGCTTGCTGAACTCTGGTAGACCGGAGAAGTCAAGGTTGACAGCAACAAGTTCCTTGCTATCCTTGCCCCAAAGGAGGAAGTTTAGAGAGGTGTCGCTGGGCACAGTGGTAATGGCTTCGACGCGCATTTTGTGATCGGAGAATTGGTATAGGTTCCACTTCGCACCGCTGTCAAGCGAGTAGTAGACGTGATCGGTGTCTTCTCCACGGCGGACAATGACGATGACGGAACCTTGGTCGCCAAACTCCCAGGCGTAGGTGCCCTTCTTGATTTCTGTCCAGGTAATGCCTGCGTCGGTCGTCATGAACGTATTAGCTTCGCCAAAGGTGGTCAGCTCTGAGCCCACGTTACCGACAGCAAGCATCAATCCAACTGCTGTCGGGGAAGAGTACATCTCCCGAGCATCGGCGCGTTCGGTGTATCCATGGATGTGTAGACCGCACTTGTTCTTATCCGAAACGTCACAGTCATATGCCTTGCCTTCCGAGTCCTTCTCGGGTGCTTGCAGAGCTTCCCAGTCCGCGCCATCGTTGTGTGTGATACGACTTTGCTTCTTCTTCTTGGATCCCTTGTTGACCTCATCGACGTTGACAATGACGTTGGCGACAGCAACTCCCTCGAGACCTTGCATCTTCTCAAAGTCGACATAGCCTTCTGTGTTCCGGTTGACGGCGCTCAGGCTCATCACGTAAGACGTGCCGTTGCTGTTACTCTTGATGATAGAGCCATACTCCTGGTCCTGTGCTGGGTTGACTGTCACGTGGAGGAAGACTGCATGAGTGGAGCTATCGAGAACTGTGTAGGCAGTCTGGTGGACGTCGAAGAACTTGGGAGGGAACTTGGCATCGGCGAAGGTGTTGGCGTCGAGACTGGCATCCAGGTGGAGGGTGCCATCATCGGCTTTTGTTGCGACAACGATGAACTCGGACATGGTCGCGAATTCTACAACAGACTTGAACTTGACATCCTTCTTCTTGAACCAGTCTTCGCTGGAAATGAGTTCAAGTGGAGCGCTCATCTCCTCGTTTGTGTGTTGCTCGCAGAATACCTGCTCCTCCTTGACACTTCGACCGGCCTCGCGCCATACGAAGGCGCACTTCTTGACATAAGGTACAAGCGGGTCCCAGCTTTCCTCTTCACCATTCTTCTGTGAGACGTAGGCTACAGTATGACAGTCTTTGTCACCGAGCTTGTCGCAGTTCTTTCCGCCCATCCAGATGACCCAATCCTGCTGTTTGGGATGGAACTGCATGATCTGCAGCCTTTCCTTATTGGGCATGACGGGTGCCTCGTGAGAGCGGATACTGTCATGACGTCCACGATCTGTAGAGTAGTAAAACTTCTTGCCGGCGGTTAGGAAGTAGACCCTGTTGTTGTCGTACTGATGAGGATAGATCCGAACGACCTCATCATCGACAGCCTTCTTCCACTTCTTTCCATGGTCGTGAGTGATGTAAGCCGTTCGCTCGTCGGTCAACATAACGACTGTTTCATCCTTGTCCCGGTCATTACCCTCAGGGTCACTCTGGGTGTTACCCTCGAGGTAGTATTGCTCCAAGAATTCGCCTCCCTTGAACCTTGTGATCTCGCTGGTAATCTTATCACTCTTTGGTGGTGGCTTCTCTGCGTCGTCGCATTCGCGCTCAACTTCCTTGTCTCTGTCCGTTTCGCCCTTGCATTGGTCGCCGGGTATCTTCCTCCATCCCGACTTACCCTTGTATGTCTTCGCGTCACCCTCACAAGCGCCGCTCGGGAGGCGGAATGTGTTGTCAGGCTCGCACTTTTTGTCCTTGCCTTCTCCAGTGGGCGTGAAACCGAAATCGCATTCGTAGTCCCTGTACATGTCACAATCACATGGCTTGAAGCTTGGTGTAGGGTCTTTGAAGACCTCTCCAACGAAGCACTCGGCGTCCCATTTGCGCCTGCGGAATAACTGCTTGTGGCCCATGACACAGCTCGGGTCACCGTCCGCATCTTTGCGCACAGACCATTCGTCATCAAAGTCACTGTCGCCGCACTTCTTCATCATATCGGTAAAGTCGAGGTGTATAATGACATGTTCTCGGCCGCCACCTTCCTTCTTCTTCTTGGATGCGTACAGCATGAACTTCAAGCTCGTCGAGTCAGGTAGGGTCGTGAGTTCGCGTGCGCGGATCTTGTAGTCGAGCTTGATCTTCTGCCAGGTATCCTTTCGTCCGTGCTTGAATGAGTACCTGATCTCATCGGTGTCGCCTTCGTCAAATACGGCTACTAGAACGGAGCCCTGGTCGCCGAACTCGTACTTGTGAGCCTCCTCCAGAGCCAACTCCCAAGTGAGACCCGCATCGTCGGAGACGTAAAGATCGCCGTCGGTGTACTTGCCCAGGTACTCTCCAGTATTTCCAACGCCCATTACGATACCGGGTGCTGGGCTCGAAAAGACCCTCCCGCTGTTGTGCAGGTTGGTTACAGAGTGTAGGTGCAACTCCGTGTCCTTGCCCTTGACTGTGAGCTTCTCGAACGACCTGCCGTCATCGAAACTGATGCGCGACTTGAGCTTCTTGCCCCGGCCTGACCTTTCCACCTCCTTCCAGTTATCCACAGTATTGACCAGAACGACACCCTGTATGTTGGCGATCTTCTCGAAATCGACGTAGCCACCCTCGTTGCGGTTCGTGTGTTCGACGTTTTTGGTGAAGTGGGTTCCGTTTGAGTTACTTGTGTAGAGGTTGCCCATGTCGACGAACTTGGAAGTCGTGACATCCACCTGTATGCTGTAGTTGGTCGATTCGAGTATAGTGTATGCGTTTTCCTCAATCTTGTGGTCGCCAAACTGGGCATGGTGCCATGTCTCGGTGTCCTGGGTTACGTAGAGGGCGAGCTCGCTCGAGTGCTCGGCTTTGGCGGCGGCGACGATGTAGCCCTTGACAGCAGCCATGTTGGCCATGCCCTGGACGGTCCGGCCGGAGGACATGACGGGCTCCTCCTCGTTCTTGAAGTAACTGCGCCTGTTAGCTGTTGCCTGCGGTTCTAGCCCGTCGCCACTCACTCGTCGGATATCAGGAGCCTGAAGTCCTTTGACCTATCCGAGTATTTGCCTCTTGTAATGCACAGTATCCGGTCGTCGTGCTTGTCCTTGCCTTCGAGGAAGCGCTCGGCGCCCTTGGCCCACTGGCACATGCGGCGGTCGTCAACGAGGACCTTGGGCTCTGACTTGAAGCCGTCGGTTGTGTAGTATGTCTGGTTGGGGTCAGTCGCTGAATTGCTACAAAGGGCATAGAACACATACTCGCCCAAGACATGGCGCAGTGAAGCAGTTCTCAATCTCGTGGATCATGATCTTCTTGTTGTCCTGCGCATGCCAGTTGACGGGTACTTGCGGCGACGGCGGAAGCTCCGTCTCAAAGCTGTCCCAGTTGTCACCCCGGTCGTACGTGATCCAATGCTTCTTCTCGCCGAGGACCAGCGCGACCTTGTTGTCATACGGACTCTTGATTATGCCCAGTCCGCGCAACTCGTCGATCTTGCCCCAGCCCTTGCCGGCATCTTGCGACCGCCAGATGCTACCCGTCTCGAGTTCCTGGAGTAAGGCGACGCCGGAATCGTCAAAGTACATGAGGTTGACGAGATCATTCTTGAATGGCGTCACCGCAACGAGCGGGTCCTCTTTCTTCGCGGCGGCGGTGGATGCTAGTGCCAGCAGGGCGGGCAGCAGGAGGCCCTTGTTGTATTTCATGGTTGCATAGAGGCGAGCGTAAACGTGTGTGATGGGGTCTGGTGAAAGCGCAAAGCGAAAGAACAGCTGGCTGCGGGAACAATCACAGCCTCAGAGCTATGCAATGGCAGCCCCGATGACGCTTGGCAGTCTGAAACAGTCGATGCGCCGTGGTGGCGTAGGCGTAACCGGCGCGCAAACGTTGCAGCGAAAGCGTAGAAATGGCTGGGAAACAATGCAGGAGAATGCAACAGATTCGAGGTTGCGAGGCGCAGTTGCGCGATGATGGGCTGCCAACTGGACAGATACGTACACAAGCAGCCCTCCCGCGCGTCGTGACGGCTTCCGCGGCTTCTCGCCGCACCCACCATCCCTGTCACTGTTATTGCCGGAAACAGCACGCGACTGGCGCCTTCACCCACGTCTCAGTCGTGGAACACTTCACTACCACAAACTTCATCATTAATCGTCTTCGAAACGGAAACTACGCTTCGGTGACTACGACTACGACTACGACTACATGAGCCTGATCCTCCGCGCGCTCACTCGCCGTGGATCTACGAGCCCCACCTGATTGATCAACTCCGCCGCTCAACACGCCCAGAAGCAGTCTGCTTGACGATTCTATAGCTTAGTTAGTACACTTCCAGATTCAACTCATGCACGAGATCTCGTTGATGAACTTACGGGCGCTTTGAGACTAAAAAGACTGCGATCCCACCCTCCAACATTGCAGTGTGGGTACTTCGATGCATCCTGATCTCGGAAAGACACGGTCGCGACATCGCCAAAAGTGATGACAATGTTAAGAGAGTCATACACATCCTCAAACCATTCCGGTTCGCCCAAGTGGACCTCAATTGGATAGCCTAATATCGTTTTACTGTCTTCGATCACAGCAATATCACCGAAACGCATAGCATCGTGATGACTGTAAGAAAGTGGAGCATGGCCGCTGTTGTCGAACACAGCCAGAGTCAACTCAGCAGGCCCACGCCTTCTAGTTGACTCCTTTATATGCAGCCTGCAGATACCCTGTTCATAAAGTGGACTGGGCGTTGGAGACGGTGTGGTAAGCGATGCAGACGTAGACTTTGGCGACGCTGTTGGGTCGCCTGGACAGCGGTTCCAGCTTGGTTGGGTTGAGTATTCGCAGTTGAGTTCCAGGGTACTGCCTACGGTCATGGTCAACAAGGGTGCCACGGTACCTCCGCAGTTGCAATAGTCCTCGACACAGCGTTGTCCGTTCTGTGCAATCACGTAGGCGCACCCTGGGATCCCACTGATACCGGGTCTCGGTACACCTGAAGCTAGTGGAGTCGCGATCGTTGTGAAAGAAGACGAGTCTGTTGTATAAACGTTGCTCGTTGTAGTTGTCGGTGGGCTTGTAGTTGTGATGCTCACAGTCTGTGAGAATGACCATTGAGTAGAGAAAACGGGTTGCGAACTCTGTTCGGCCCATAACTCCAATGCAGCCCTGTCTGTCTCATGCTGTGGATCGAATTGTAGCATGAATTTGCCATCCAGCCACGAATACTTTTCTGGATCGCCTCCTTCATGGGGTGGGTTCGCGTTTGGATCCTCACCCATTCCGCGATCATAAGCCACAACTACCACATGGTTATCATCATATTCACTAACGTCTTTGAAAACGTTGTCTCTCAGGACGCTTCGGATGGCGTTGATATGATTCGGGTACGCTAGCTCGAACCGTACGAAGACCTAGGGGTGATGACGATGACTCGTGGCTCTTCGCCTTCCACGAAGGCTTTGTCGACGTGGCATGCCAGACTCAAAAAGCTCTTGGGCTCCTCGTCCATAGAGCAGCTCTTCGTTGACTCCAAAACGTCGAGCACGTAGGTTCGAAAGATACTCGGGTTGCCTTCTTCCTCGTCCTCTAATGGTTCATACCAGGTGTTGTACCATCCATCGCTCGGGGATTCCTCATCATACAAGGCTAGAAAGCCAGGAAGCTCCCAAAAATGGGACCACCATATTGCAGATTTTGATACGACCAACACAGACGTGCATCCGTACAGATTTACCAAGCCCAGTACCATTTTTGCGTGGTCGTATGTGCGAAATAGCGCAGACGGAACGCCTTTCCCAATCTCCGTGCCCATGTGGCCATGGGGAACGAAGACCCGCTCTTCGTTATTTGTTTCCAATGCATGCTTTGCATCAGCAAATCTGGAACGCATAAAAGCGCTGATGCCTTCTTCCGTGGTACTCTCCGGACGATCGAGCTGTGCCAAAATCGCTGAGTCGAGGGTATCCGACCTGTTGTATGCGACATCGGCCATACCTCCGCCAGATCCTTCCATACTGTCCACATAGATATCCTGGAGGCATGTCTTACAGGAAATACCGCATGGCTGGAATCGAGGACAGAAGGGCTTCTTAGCATATGATTCCCCTGGAAAAGCGCCGATAACTGAAGTTGGCACAGCACAAGCCATGGAGCTGGAGACACTAGATGATACCGAAGTGCTGGAACGGGAAGTATCAGTCGATATTTCGGAGTTCGATAGCGGCATTGAGATGGATGCGTGTGCAGACTCAGTAGCATGTGGCGCATTGCTTGTAGAAGGAAGCGAAAGTGGTGGTGTGACTGGTGGTGTGTTCAAGGATGGATTCGCCATAAACCTGATCACATCAACAATAGCCGCCATCTGGACAGCGGATGTTGAAATTGCTGTATGAACATCCATTGCCCCCTTGATCAACATACCAAACGTATGACTAATGTCTGACGCCATGCCAACAACGCACGAAATCGTTTTGAAGATACCCCCAATGAACGGAAGCCCACTGCTAGACCGTATGCATGAGCCATCTTTCTTGTCATGATTGTCGTGGTCATCCTCCTCGTCTGGGGATGTTCGACCCATGAGCGAGCCCATCTCTTCCATGAACATGCTAACACCCTCTGCAACCACGGTTTGCTTTGCTGGATTCATACTACTCTGGCTCCAGTCTTGCACAGCTAGCGCCACACCCATCCATCGCAGTGACGCTATCGTCAATGCAGAAGATATCTCGAAAACAGCGGGGTTCAATGTCGGCATAGTAGGTGGATTCGAAATGTGTATCGGGATAGGTGTGACTATTGCACCCCCGGAGAGAAACTGCAGAACTGCAGTCTGCCCCAGGGTCACAGTCGTAATGATCACGAGCGTTGGAGCTGCGAATGGAGCTGTGATGATCATAGTGAAGACCTGACCACTGATATTGTATGAGACGATAGGTGCGATTGGAGTTTGCACCGATGTCATGGTAATTCGTGGCTGGGCAGGTGTCGTGGATATCGTGGACTCGCCAGCATGCGACGTCCACGAAGCCGAAGAGGAGTGCTCATCAAGTGTAGTAGGGTTCGAACTCTTCGAGAGCACCACTGATTCGGTAGATGATGAACCTGATGCTTCTTGTTGTGTGGTTCTAGTCGTCAAGAGCGTTTCCAAGCTGGGCGTGTTGGACAAATTGGGATTCAACGTGCTGGTAGCTGTAATAGCCGGTGGCGAAGATACCAGGCTTAGTGTTTCATTCCCGGAATATACTGAAGAGATAGAGCTCCTGCTTGCATGTCCAATGATGGTGCTAGTGTTGACATATCCAGATGCAGTAGCATTTGTCCATTGTGGCGACCCTGATAGAGTAGTCGAGGTGGCCTGTTCCAAGGGCAACGTCTCGGTGATTGTTTTCTGGCTCTTTATTGAAGTCAGGGTTGTGTTAGCGATGGAGTGATTCTCCGTCGCGTGTGTAGGGTCCGTGAACGAGCTCGCGGTAGAGGCATTTGACCAGGATATAGAGTTAGACACTGTAGTGGTCTCGGAAAGAGTAGACGTGACAGCAATTGGAGATACGAAGACCGAAATGGCGGAGGGCGACATCGCCAAGATCAGCAATCCTGCTATGATCTTTAAAGAAGACATTAGCAGTACTGTCGCAAAGTGCTCGAAGAGGTGAGAAGCCTGGATAACGCGTCTTTATCCTGTGCAGTCAACGGTTCTTACCGCAATACCAGGAAGCTTTTATAGCTCAAGGAGGTCCCTATTGCTGCTCACCGGAACAGTTGACGAAGACGGTAAAATTGACCAGGCCCGCCACGTAGTCACACTGCTGCTCTCCAGCAAGGGCTGTGCCTGACAATAAAGTGACAGTGATACCTTTTCTTGGCCATCGCAAGTCCCTCCGAGTGCGATGTTCCCATCGCTGATAATTGTCAACCTGGCGATGTTACTACGCATGCATTGGCCTCTTCTTCCTGTGATAGATTTGCGTTCATTTGTTGACTATTCGATCTTCCTTGCGACTATACGATGGTGTTCAGAAACATCTGTGATATCAGCCGAGAAGGTCGCGATGGTATTACAACAACTGTGACCGGATGTAGTCACCCGTACGTGTACTCGGAGTTGCCGGTCACTCCATCCCCCTTCGTAAGAGGAAAAGGTGAGCCGAATCGAACGACCTTAATGAGCCGTTACGCAATGTATGTGCTAAGTCGGTAAGTTTCCCATTTTGTCGCGAGATTGTGCTGTGGATGGTCTCCACTGATCTGAGGACAGCTTCCGTGGCACGACATGCGGGATCGAAAGCGTTGGCTCTGGGTAGTTCCTCGCATGGCGCACTGAGCTGTTGGAGCGGTCACGTGAATGTAATACTCATGCATGTTAGATGCAGGCATGCCTCGTAAATGAAGGAAGTTGACTTGTCGCGACGCGTGCCAACATTGAAGTTGGCTTGTTACTGCCCAGGTGGGGAAGCAGCGCGTCGGCGTCAGCGCTACCTAACTTGAGTGGCTTTAGCGTGCCAAGAAAGCCTTCCGGGGCCCGGGGGTGTCTCCACTGCTGCTTCCGCATCCCAACTCTTCTCAGTCACGGCGGCCTTGCGCCTGGCCCAGGTGTGCAGCAAGCTCTGAGAAACAGGTCGATCGCGGCGCCTGAATTTCCCACTGCGAGGATGCATTAATGCGTCTATCTTCCAACGACACGTAGACCACGCTTCCTCGGAAAGGCCTTGCAGCTGCCCAGGTGCATGGCCGTACATCTCGCAGGCGCCACCGATGACTAAAAGCTCCCCCCTTGTGCTGGATGTCCTATGAGCGTCGTCTACAGCTACTCCATACTCGACTGCGGCTGTTCCGGCGGCTTTCTTGTGCACTCAACCAGCAATATTGATGAAGCCGGTAAGACGTCTGCTGCATACTGTGCGTCGGGTCATACTTAAGGCCTACTTTGAGCCTTCCTTAAGTCTACTACCTATCACCTCATCCTCGTCATGACTCGATTGATCAATATCTTGGCGCGCTCTCTGTATTCGTGCGTCACATTGGCCACTGCCGAGGGCAAAATTACCCCAAATCATATCGAGCTGATCAGAGATGTTGCAATAATCGGCGGAGGGGCATCGGGGACGTACGCCGCCGTTCGACTTCGCGAAGACCTAAACACGAGCATAGTGCTCATCGAGCCCAGACCAATTCTGGGTGGTCACACTAGCACCTACCACATTCCCGAAACAAACATTTCGATTGATTACGGAGTCCAAAGCTACATACCTTACGGACCGGCTACCGATTTCTTTACACGCTTTGGGATTGATACGGTGATCCCCACTAATCAGAGGTTGACGGCACTCAATATCGATGTCGAGACGGGTGAGGAACTGGAGGACTACAGCGCCCCGAGTGCAAATGCAACCAACGAAGCATTGCAGCGATGGCTTGCGATCACGTCGAAATACAGAGATATATTGGAGCCCGGCCTCTGGCAATTTCCATCTCCAGCAGATATCCCTGAAGATCTTCTTACGCCATTCGGTGATTTTGCTAAGCTCCATCAGTTGGAAGCCGCCGTTCCACGGATAGTGGTGATATCTGGTGTGGGCTATGGAGGTATTCGCAATCTTTTGACGCTCACCGTCTTACAGGCTTTTGGGGCCTCACTTACGAAAGGTCAGTCGGTGTTGCAGGCTTGTTCATAAATTGAGACTCTCTCTCGCTGAGGGTATTAGCTTACTGCTTATAGATCTATTGAGCGGCGCACTTTTCAAACCTGTTGGCAATAACGGTGTTCTCTACGAACGCGCGCTCGAGCTCCTTAAGCCAGACGTACTGTTATCGAGCACCGTTTCCGACATGAAGCGAACCAGGGACGGGATGAGGCTATCAATCAAACAGGGCGACACCAGCTACACCATCAAGGCACGCCGCATTCTGTATACCGCAGGCCCAAGCCTGGAGAATCTGGCTCCTTTCCATCTCGACAACAAGGAAACGGCTGCCTTTTCAAACTGGCTCACAGAGTCCAACTACGTAGGAATCCTGAAGGCGCCTTGCTTACCCGAAAACTATTCCATCACATACTTGCCTTCAGTAGCGCTGCCGGCTGACCAGCTGGCAATCAAAGACTGGCCACACAGCCTGCGTCTAGACTCGACAGGGCCTGCAGCCCAAGGCCTCTTCCGAGTCGTCTTCGGCGCCAACTACACGGTATCTCCGGACGCCTTCACAAGCATAGTCTTGGAAAGCGTCAAACAGATGCAGGACGTCGGAACTGTCGCCGCGGATTGCGAAGCGGAACTTAAAGCGCTTTCGGATCATAGCCGCCCTTGGTGGCCGCGATCAGCTGAGCGGTTTCGAGCAGGTTTTGTTCAAAATTTATACGCCCTGCAGGGATATAAAAATATGTGGTATACTGGATACGCTTGGGGAGCGCAATACAGCTCAACCGTTTGGGCATTTACCGACACAGTCCTCGAGAGACTCATAAAGGATATGAAGAGCGGGACCTGATCCATTGCTTCGGTGCGTATGCAATTGGTAAGGATGGAATATCTCTGCTGCGGCTGGTCGTCTCGGTGAAGGTTGAGAAATCTCGTGGTTTTGAATGCTGAGCGCGCTAGAAATTTACACAAGCCTCGTAGATACAACGAGACCATTATTGTCATAGCACACATGGTTTACTTTCTGCTAGAGCGTTTATCAGAGCACTTTGGGTTTGGGAAAAGGTTAATCAATGCCAACGCGCTATCCTAATGCCACTATATATAATAAATGACCACGATGCGAACATTTATATGTCTAGTGCTAGAGCTCTGCGTGTACCCGCGATCGATGTGGCGTCCCAGCGACGATCGGCGCGTGTAGTCGCGGAAGCAAGCGGACACAGCGCCCTGCCAGCAAAAGAGCCAAACCCCAATTCCTTCCATCCTTAGACTTCAGCCGTGTCCGCGGTATCTAAAAGAGCGTACGCTAATAAGCACGACGAACACATAATGTGTGCTGAACCGTCACGTTGAAGATGGGGACGGAACACGATTACTGCCGCCGCCAAATCGGCGTCGTCATTATATACCCAACCAAAGTACGCCTCAAAATCATTGCTACCGGATTATTACGAGACGAGTTCGAATGGAACAGCGCTACAACTCAAATGCGCAGACCTTGGAGAAACAGGGAAAGTGATGACGCTGGGGTCGGTCACCACCGGCAATTCGATGCGTGATTGGATAGACCCGCCGGGTTCCTGCAGCAGTCCCCGCCGGCTTCGGGCTGGCCCACCTTGCTCTTTGTGCTCTCCTGTTTGCATCAACACCAACGTGTTATCACCACTGACCTCAATTCCACTGGAAATACATCGTCCCTATATCGTTTGCACCGAACTCGTGCACATCGCCATTCACCCCACCCTGCCTGCTAACGCAAGTCACATGCGAGATGGTCAGCCCCCGGAATCGCCGGATTGTTCGTGAGGAGTCCGAGAGCGAGAAGGAGAGTGTTGGAGCTCCTCAAATATCTCCTCACAAACGACCACTAGTTGTGGACGACTCCGATTCGGGATCTGACGATGTTTCGCCCACAACAACACACAAAAGAGTGCGTCGTGTAGTCCTGGACGACGACGATGAAGAAGACAACGAGAGCGATCCGTCCAATCTCCCAGCTACATCTCAACCACCAGAGAAGGGCAGAGACCACGAGTTGCTTTTGAGCAGCCTTGCAGCAAGCCAGAAAGCATCCCCATCTCAGCTACCGACTCTACCTGCCGAAGTCCTTTTGACCGTCCTTGACAACGCCGACCCAGCGGACATCTTGGACCACCGGCTCGTATGCAAAGCCTTCAAAGAAGTGATTGATACGTCTGTGCTTTATTATCACATCCAGCGTGTGGAGTTGATCGGCTATCTCGGACCGAAAGAAGGTCAACTCATGGAGCAACTCAATGCGCAAGAATTACTGGGACTTGGCATTTGTCCATGCGACTTTCGAACGTCTAGACGAGCGTGTGGGCAACCAAGCCGTATGGGATCCACAAAATGCGTACTTTCGCATCAAGGAGTCCTGGTATGACACGTTTGTCCGCAGTGTCGGCGAGATTGAACCCGACAATCCGTGGTGGCACCATACCGTACAATGTCTTGATTTACGAAAGCCATCTTCAGTGCACGGGCAGCTACGTTGGTGTGTCAAAGTAGGCCCAACGGTTGTGGATTTTGGCATGGCAGACGGGCAAGACGTGGACATTGAACTGGTGGAGCGCGAAGACGAAGACACCATCATTGTCCGGGTTACGAATTGGAAGCGTATGCTGAAGAATGTTTTTCGAGAAGAACGAGCTCTGAACCTGTTACTCAAAGACACCGAAGAAGACGAATTTACATACAGCCATCTAGAGGACGGCCTTCGAGACATGCGACGTAAGCGCTATCGTTCGAAGTTGAATCCACGTAACAATAAGCACGGTAGAGACATTTGGAAGATGGACAACATGACCCCATTATGGGGCAAATACCCTTCGATGACCGTTATCCGGGACTACGAAGATGTGGAACTTGCCGAGCGCAATGCCGCTCAAACCCTCATGCTCTTGCGAAGAGAAGCTTCAATGTCATCTCGGGAACGAGATGCATTGTACACAATGAAAGAGGAAAGAGCTATAATGCACAGGGAAGTGGCGGAGGTCGACGAGCAATTCAAGAAATGGCAGGAGAGCTTGCTCGGGTTACCAAATCTAAGCCTAGGTCGTATGGAAATCGATCATGACGTTGATCCCAATCCGATGACTTGGTCCAAGGAAGTCGTGGATCGCGAGAGCCAGAACCTCATAAGGTGGAAGGCTCAGAAGCAAACCATCGCGCATATCAAAGCCTACCTGGATGCTACGAACGCCGCAGCTACCTTAGCCGAGGACGACTTCGATGACGAAGACGAAGACTTCTGAGCATTTGCCATGCTGTGACACAGCAACCATACCTCTGTCCACGGCCATGCCGCCCTCGCTCTGCGTCCACACCTCATACTGGAACCCGTGCAGCTAAGCCTATTCTGTCTAGTCGCATGCATCAACAACAGTGCAGAATAGGTTGTCTGTTGGTGCTGATTGTGCGTTTGCGCCAAGCCGGCTCAAGTGTCCAGGACTCCAGGTGGTGTTCGGCCCCACCTCGACAGCCACCAGGGAGGCCCTTTCCACCACGATGTGCACGGCAATCCTTCCTAGACATTGCGCGAGCCCCGCGCGATAAGACCTGTTCGCATATCATGTACCATCAAATGGTTCTCTAGCGCATTTCTGCAGGCATATCTTGCCAAGATCGCAAACGCCGGATGAAGCTATGTCGACCGAGGATGGGGCGGAAAGTGCGGGCATCGCAGTAGCTTCTCTATATATAGTGAGGATGCTTGCTAATGATGCGAATCAGGCTCGGAGTATGGATACCGAGAGGTGAATGCAATCTAGAGCTTCTGCATGGTCTTGCCGATCATATACTACGCTTGCTCCACGAGGCACTCTTGGCCGATCTGCCATGAACATACTGCGCCGCCACCTTGCTTATCGCCAACATCCTCCATTGTTTCCAAGACAATCAGTGCCTAATACAAGGGCCTCGCATGTGACAGGTAATCTTTGCAGCGTGACTGGCGAATAAGAACCAGTACGCCTGCACCACAAAGCTGCATCGATGTGGCACTCTGTGAGCTGAACCCCAAATGTGGGCATGGCGGCATAAGCTTACCATTTCTTGAGAGCGGGTTGTCTGTGCTTATCACGCTTGGAAGGAGCGGCACTATACAGCGGCTGACCAAAGTGGGAATCCCTTATATGTTCATAGATATCTAGGTTACTCAGACCTGAGCATTTCGCCGCATTGTGAAACACTGCAATTCGGGCTCATCTTCGGGTACTACCTGCTTCAGCCTCAGCCTCAGCCTCGCGATGGCGTACCAGCAACTACCCAAATTACAGCACAATGTGGAAGTGACGCCGGTCAACGAGGACTACACTCCGCCTTCGTCCACCCTGCAAAACTATGAAGAGATACGAGACTTCGATTTCAGCCCCACGAGTCCACGTTCGACTGTTAAATCACCTTCTATCAAGAAGCATGTAACGCATTGGAGCTCGTCTACCAACAGCACGGCTGTGACGTCGTCGGAGGTATGTAGCACAAAGTCTGACAGCAAGGCTGGCGCGTCCCGTGCACGGTCTTGGGCTTTCGAGATCATGGCTGTCGCAATCGGGCTGGGTGCTGTCGCCGCCATTGTCGGCGTGGTAGCCAAATACAATGGACACGCATTGCCAGACTGGCCTTACAGCATAACTTTGAACGCTCTCATTGCCCTCTTGGCTACTTTTGCAAACGCTGCAATGTCGGTTTGCCTATCGAGTGGACTATCGCAGGCGAAATGGATCCGTTTCAAGCAGACATCGGCTCCATTGTCTGACATGGAGGCCTTCGATGACGCTAGTCGTGGTTCGTGGGGCTCTATCAAACTGCTGGCGACTGCCAGAGGAGGGTACGTTTCTCAGCTCAAGACATGGTTGACAGATGACTGACGAATGCTTGATCAGATTTCTCGGGTCTTTCGGCGCTATCGTCGCTGTTATAGGTCTCGCTCTTGGACCTTTCGCGCAGCAGATCGCAACTTACAAAATCCGTAACGTGGAAAGTGACTTTGGCGCCATCATGCCTAGAGCCCTCAACTTCACCCCTGCGTTACCGGGTAACACCAGCACGAGTAAGTAGCATCAAGCGCATTTCGATATCATTCGTTGACGTAGGTTTCTAGCGGGTTTCGTGCCAATTCTCCCACTTAAAGCCGCAGTCTACAACGGCTTGTTTGCGGAGAACAATAGACCTGCTGCGTCACTACCATTCAAGTGCCAGAGTGGTACTTGCACCTGGGAGCCCTTCGAGACGCTGGCTATTTGCCATGAGTGCACAGACATCACTCCGCTCATGACGCGCTACTGTCCACCTGAATTGGGTGCATCGCCAAACATGTCCTCATGCGGATGGCAAGTACCACAAGGAGCTCATCGTAAGTTTCGCATGTGCAAATTGTAAATTGGCGGGTACTTATTGCTTACACTGTTTTTTTCAGTCAACACGAGCTCCGATGTATTCAGTATGACATCCTTCATCCCGTCGGCGTATGGCGACATGCCCCACTCCACGATAATCCGACTCATCTTCATGGGTACAGAGCGTCAAGATACACCCAACGCTCTGAACCCTTGGGCATCACAATGCAGCTTGCAAGCATGTGCAAATACGCTGTCCGCATCGGTCACAAACGGTACGCACCAAGAAAATGTCACGCACTCTGTTCTCAACCATACTGTCATCGATATGAGCTCCCCCGACCCCGCCGCCGACTATGGTGTTTACATCACTGGCAAGTCCGATGACACTGCATACTTGCTCGGCATGGAAGCGCTTTTGAGCATACGCGGATGGTTCAGTGCAATCTTTACCAACGGCTCCGCTACCCGTACAACTAGCGATTTCACCCGAAGTGTCACGGACCCAGACCGTGCCGTAGTTGTCAATCTCACAGTCGGTATCTCATCAGGCGAGACTTTCTTCGACACGGATATTGTCACAGCGTTCTACTGGAACTACTACGAGTACGCCGATGGACTCAATATGCTGATGAGCGACTTGGCCGTTTCGATGACAACCGCTTTTCGCGGCTTCAATGGCGCTGTTGATACGAACGGCAAGTCGATAACGGTAGAGTCCTATGTCCACATCCGGTGGGGTTTTGCTGTCTTACCCATCGCGGCTGTCGTGGCCACTCTGATCTTCTTGCTCGCGACGATGACGATGACGCATACGTCTGGTACGCAAGTGTGGAAAAGCAGTGCGCTTGTGCCGTTGTTACACGGCTTGGATCATCATACTAAGGAGAGGTTCGGTACTAAAGACAGTTTGCCAGCTCAGAAGAGACAGGCAAGAGCGGTAAAGGTCAAATTGTTTACTGATCATCGGGATAGCACAATGCTCGGAGCAGAGAAGGCTGCATGCTAGTTTGAAAGGCGATGTTGATCATGCTTCGATAGGCAAAACAACACCTCACTCAATACAATCTTTGGGTTATACCCTACTTTCGCGATCAAGATCCTTGCTCTTTCCCCCCTCGCTACTGATATCACTTTCTGTGTCGCTGAGCAATCCATTCCAAGCATCATCATCGACGCTATCCCTATCGTCTTCTCTTCCAACGTCCTTCTCTACCTTGACGTTTACGAACAACATCCATAATCCAATATCGTAGGTGATCCTACAAATACTCGTAGCCACGAAGGCCACCCAGAAGTTATCGCTACCGGAGAGGAAGCCTGTGATTGATGGCCCGACGCTCATGGCTAACGTGCGCAGCATACTAGTGATGCCCATGACACCCGTACGCTCTTCAGGCTTCACGACTGCCGCGATGAAAGCCGTACGCGGTGCTTGATCCATGCTATTGAGAGAAGCTCGGAATAGCAGCAGGCCCACTGTCCAACCGACCTTTGAAGGTAATGGGATGAAGCCGCTGGCGATCGATGACGGGAGGTGGGTGAAGACCATGGTGTTGATGAGACCTATGCGTTTGGCCAATGGCCCGGCGAAGATAGCTCCAACTGCGCAGAGAAACTGCGAAGCCGAGGTAATATCCCCAAGCGTAGACTTTGAGACGTGGAACTTTTGGTCGACGTAGTAGTTCATCAAGGAGTAAGGTGTCATGCCGTCTGCTAGACTGTCAACAGCTAAGAGGATCCAGAGCTTGTACATGACGGATCGTGTACTCTGCGAGATCTGACTAAAGTAGCTTGCTTTCTTTTGCGATGGCGGATTCCTGACACCCGCTGGTCTTCCTACGTGCTCGCGGTCTTGGTCGAAACCGTCCGTGGTGCTGGGTGTCATCGCCTCCAGTAGCACTTCTTCCTCTTCGCCCTGGCCCCCACCACGTCCTCGCTCTTGCATCTCCGCCCGCTTCTCACCTGCAACCTCGCATCTGCTACTCAAACCCAGACAAAGGATGCTCCCAAGCACTCCGAAGGCTGCATAGCCCCAGAACAGGGCATGGTATGCCTTGGTCACATTACCGCTGCTCTTCTCGAGAGCATTTACCGTTCTCCCTGCGACTTCTGCGCCAATGGCCCCTGCCAATGTTGTCGCTGTGACATACCACGAGAGGACATCGCTTCTTGTTGTCTCGTCTGTTAGGCCACTCAACATGCTCTCCTCGACAGCCCTAAAAGGACCACAGTCAGCACCGGTGACAGAAATGATGCCGAACACCGCCGCAACCAAAAGAATGAAGAAGTTTTCTGACAGCGCAAATGCGACGCCTGAACAAGCCATCATCACACTACCCATGAACAGAATCCTTCTCCTGCCTATTTTGTCCGCCACGAGAGTAAGCAGCAATGACAGTAGGACATCTCCGAGCAATGTCAATGTCATGAAGACCCCGATCCTCGAATCCGGAAATTTGAGCGAGGAGAAGAAGAGGGCGAGAATCAGCGACGGAATGCCGGCCGTGAACATTCTCAACGATCGCAGTGTGATGATGATGTATGCATCCCGTCCAGTCGCGTTGAGTGATGTGATGCCGAGAAATCCAGCGATCCGCGATATCGCCGTGGGAGCCATGGTGGCAATGTTGGACTGTGCCGCGTGTTGGATCAGAGAACGCAAGTTGACCTTCCGTAAGAGTGCAAACTCAACGTCGACTGCTTCTAGATGTCGAGAAGAAAAGATGAAGAGAAACGGAAAAGCACGGAAAAGATCTCATCCTACAAAAGACTGGTGACCACCCGCGTTGCTAGTGTGGGCGTTAAACCCGAGACGGGTTTAAGCTGGGAGGTTGCATCTTGCCTGACTCACCTGTGGCGCTGCCTGCATACGCGCGACGCCATCAAAGCGCGTTCTAGATCATGTTTAAACGACCTTCACGGCGTTACTACCGACATTTGCTGTGCTGGTTTGGAGATGTTGCGCGGCCGAGTCTGCCCCGCGGTAAAAGTGGGGCCGGATTTTGTCATCGCCAGGCTCCTGCGCGTTCGAGAGCGCGTCGCGTGCCTACAACAACAGTGTTACCCGCCCGATACGTTAAGTGACCGAGTCTCAAACAAACGGCATATCGCCAATGACAGATCTTACGAGTCTTCGTGGGCTTGTGTCATGGTACACGCAGTTGAGGAATCGCTCTATTGCAAGGTCACGTCTCCTTATCGTCGCCGTGGACAGTTGTTCCTTACGCGATTAGATGCTCACCTACGTCCAGTGAGATGACACGGTGAAGGTGACTAGTGAAGGTGAGAATGCGTGGTGACTGGCGAAGGTGAGAGTACAGGTTGGTACAACAATACCTAGATAGGAAATCTGCTAGTACACCGAGGCTTAGCAATCCAACTATTTGAGACACACTCAGACACTCCAGGGCTCTTTATCCTTTCCCTATCCCACCGAGCCTATGGCTACTGCACGATCAGAAAAATTGTCCACCTGAATTCCGGTATCCAACAACAGTACGCTCAGTCGGCTCACCACAAGCACAACTCAATCACCGACATGTCTCCCAAGGATATGTCATTCGCAAAGGCATTTGACGAGCTCTTACCACTCGAGATCAAGCAGATGATCTTCAAATGGGCAGCGAGCGACAACAGCAGCGAGATCCAGATCAGGCTTTTGCACGACAACGAAGGCCAGCTTCATGCACCAGCTATCGACCTCCTCACGAAATTGAAGGACCAGTACTCATCCAAGGCGTATTATCAGGCCGTGGAGTATCTTACAGGATCAACATTTCGGTGGACCTTCAGCAGCGATACACAGCCAGATCGATACCTTCTCCGTGCTTTCCGAAATTCGGTCCCCATGGAAGTTCGACAGCGAATCAAGCATGCCTACCTGCCTCGGGTCACCGTGTATGGTCTCATCAATCCGGCGACTCGGTCCACAAGCTTCGAGCATCTGCAAACGGTGAACCCGTCTATACTGATGCCCTATCCTGATTACTTCACACGACTGGGTGCGAAAGCAGCCTCGGATTACAGTTCGATCGTCATGAAGATCAAGCGGGACATCGCAGGAGGGATATCATTGCTACCCCACATACTACCTTCGCTCGAGAAACTGGATTTGGGTCTCGATATCATTGACTGCTGCCAAACCAATCCGAAGGATCTCGCGCAGTATTGTCCTCAGGATGAGATCTTGGGCTTGCTTGGCTTTGGACCACTTAGAGGTGGATTAGAAGCACTTGCGAACCTCAAAGATATCACCAGCCTTGATGTCCGCGTTTACTGGGGTGACTTCCTGCATAAAGAACAGTTGTCTGGATGCGATTTCATTACAGACAATGAAACGCAATACCGCGACCATATCATCAAGGCCTTGTGCCTAAGTCTTCCTGCTGCGAAGAGCATCGTCGGTCACCCGGAGGATCCGCCCGTCTGATTGGTAGCCCTGTCTTTACTCGCGCCATTCATTAGCATGATGGAATGCTGCAGAGATCGATAATGTGCTTGAAGGCATTGAAGGGCTTTCTTTCTTCACATGTCACATGGAAAAACGCGGAATGGAACGTTTAGATGGCCGTCCCGACTTCACGGACTGCAGGGCGAGATGCGAATGCTTTACTAGCTTGACGGCCGAGCGAGGCGGTATGTTCCCCAAATTTGGGGCCAGCATCCAGTGCCATGTAGAGCACAGTGGCTACATCCCCGACGGTTTGCAGTTCCGTCTCACGTTCTTGTCACCGGGGGTTCGAGTTGTTTGAACTTGTGCCAGCAACGAAGGGGCGATGTGGTTCATGTTCATGTACAGAGAAGATTGGTAGAGCGGGTATATAGTTGAGTTTCGAACATTTGTACCTATCGAATCGCGACATGCTCCGTGATATGCCAAACTGTCCCAGTATATACCTGCCAACGTTCGGTCTGTGACTTCCTTTCGAATTCAGCCACCTCATCTAGTATCCATACAAGTTGACACGCTCATTCGACGACGCCTTGAGCCTCTGGTTCTCCTTGATGAGCATCACGCGAATCGCCCAGGCACAAGCGATCGACAGTAGCGCGAATCCAGCAGATGCACCGAATCCAATTCCGTATCGAGGCTTGTCAGTGTCTGGCCAGAGGTAAGCGCCGTAGATGTATCCGATCTGGCCTCCGACGTTCGTCATCGCTAACACGACAGCTTTCTTCTCTTTCGTCTGACTGAGGGTCGAAGATGCCCAACCGATGATGACGGAGTTGACGGAATAGGCGCCCATAGGGAAAATGAAGCAGGCAACGTATCGACCCGCTGTGTTCATCGTGCTGGCAGCGATGACGAATCCGACAATGGCGACTAGTAGTCCACCAGTGATGTGCCAGGTGCGTTCATGCATACGGCCTGAACTCCAGCCTGTAGCGATACCTGCGGCGCCGGCAAGCAGGAAGGGAGGGCAGGTCAGTAGGAGAGTAATCGTTGTATTGAAACCGAGGGTCTTGATGACACTACCATCATTGTCAGCGAATTTTCCCGTGAGTATTCGAATGTACTTACGTTGGGAAGAAAGAGTTGAACGAGCAAGCACTGAGATGGAAGTTCTGCATGAGACAGAACAGCCACGTCCTCTTGTCGCGGCACGCCTGCCTCAGTCCCTCCATCATGCTGACAGGCTCGGTGGAATCGCCGACTCGGTCACGCTCCATACGTGCATGAGCGAGTTCACGCTCGCGTGGGTTGAGCCAGCTCGTGGTGAGTGGGGTGTTGGGAAGCATGAAGAAACCCCAGATGGCGACCAATGCGGTCACGGCTCCTTCGCTGTCGATGGTTTAGCGCGATGTATGTTCAGGCAAGAGAAGGTGGACTTACATGATAAATAGCCAGCGCCAGCCTGAGATGCCTCGGGCGCCATCCAGCTGGAACACACCGGCCGCGATCAATCCACTGAAGCCTGTAGCCAGAATCTGCGCACAGTACAGCAACGCGATACGTGTCGCCACTTCCTTCCTGGTGTAGAAGATTGAGAGCATGTACGTCGCTCCGGGGTAGAAGGGTGCTTCAGTAATACCCAAGAAGAATCGACATGCGACCAGTCCGCCGAAGTTCTGAACCAGCGCTGTGCAAGCTGATACGATGGCCCAGATGAACATCCAGCTGCTCATGTAGATACCGGGACGTATCCTCGTTATAAGCATGTTACTCGGAATTTGCATAAGTACGTATCCCACAAAGAGACTGCAAGAAGGTTAGCCCGTCCGTCACTATCGCTCCTCGAGTAGGAGCGAGTTTCCGTGTAGTACTAACATGCTAACACAGGTGTTGAACTGGACCCCAGACATTCCTAAATCCTCTTCGAGATTGTTCAGCCGCGCTTGAGCGATGGCATTACGGTCAACATAGTTAAGGAAGTACATGACGCATAGTGTTGGCTACGATCACATTAGCAGCCTTTCTACATCTGTATCCGCAATACGTACCATCAGTCTCCAATCAATCTTCCTTACGAGCGCAATCTCTTCTGGGTCTGTCTTCGCCTCTGCACCGGTGTAGTCCACAACACCAGCATGCTTATCTGGACCAAGCTCACTCTTGTCTTCCAAGTGCGCCACGATCGTGGGTTTCTCGTCTGTCGGCTCGACTACGGGTTGGCGTTTTGTATCCATTTTGGCTGGAACTTTCGAGCGTCTCTCTCGAAGAGGTCAACAGGTAGAACGTACCGGCATGCAGAGGGCATGCACACTGCTTTTGAATGCATGATGGGTGGCATGGTATGTTCACACGCATGTTCCAATCAACTGCTTGGCGTGGTATTGGCACAGGATCTCACCAAGACTTTTCCCCGCACCGTGCTACAATATAGCAAACATGCGCGCTCCGCTTGTTCAGCCACTAAGCTTGGCCTGCAGATCTTATCGTAATATACTGTCAGAATGAACACTATCCAAGACTTCTCGGTTGCATTTTTGACGCCGATCAGCAGATTGTGTGTGGGATTCCTGGTTCTAGGTTCGCAAGCGGCGCCCTTTGGCTGGGAACCTGGGGAAGAACTGGAGCCGACAACGTGCTTTTTGTGGAGAAATAGCGAACTATTGGCGGCGTCGTTGTGCGCTGTCGCATAATGTGTTCCGCTGGCGGCTGGCGGTAAGTTCTCCAGCTGGAAGGTCATACCGGTCGGAAGCGGTGCAACGGTTGGCGAACATCACGCGATCGCATGTCCCCGTGGTTCGCGCGACTTGCTTTTCTCACGTTGCAGGATACCTGAGCTCCAAATGCGCGCAAATCTAGTATTCTGGTATATAGCCCACCAACCAACAGGACGATGTGCGTTACCTTACTCGTGTATATAGCCCCGTCTATCCAGGACTCTAGGTGTCAGCCCAATTACCCGGAGGTTGATAAGTCACCGTCCCATTCCGCTCCTAACACATACGGGCGAACTTATACTCCACCTGCCCGTTCCTAATTGCCGGAAAGACGCCAGCGTCGATAAGTCGGAATGCGTCCCATTCAGCCGCACCCTCCGTCTTGAAGTTCCACCAGAACCAACCCTGAGTCTTGCTCTCAAAAGCGGCGATCTGGGCTTCAATGTAACGTCGGCTGTCGTCCTTGTAGGAGGCTGACCACCGTGATAGGTCGTTTTGCCAATCGCAAGATCCAATCCTGGAGCTGCCTGGGAGCGTTCCATCGTAGCGAGCGCCACGGTCGAAGCCGTTGAGGTACTTTGCGCAATCCCTAGTACACGTTAGTAGACGTCTCATAAACTGTAAGAATGCGGACTGCTCACGTCATAGCCGATGTCCACTCGCCAACAAACGTCCATTTGTCCGCACCGCCGATAGTCTGAGAGTTGCTGCAAGCGTAGCGTGCGTGGTCCATAGGTGACATGCGGAGGAGATTGCTGTCAAACACTTGATATTCGTGGTGGTCAACCGCGACGTTCACCGCGTTCGCATCCGAAGGAGTGAGGAAGGCGTTCCACGTGTTCGGAGGCTTGAACCCGTCGTGAATGATGACTGGGGTGTCGGAAACCTCACGAACCTGACCGTAACCATCGCGATAGAACTGCCTGGTCACGTCTTCGCTGATGCCAGTGTACAACGCGGGCTCGTTGAGCAGTTGGATACCGACAACGACGTCCTGGTACTCTGTCCGAGCATACTTTTGCGAGATTGTCCGTAGAACTTGGACAGTCTGCTTTACGGTGTCGCCGCGTTGCCATCCAGGGTAGTCCATTCGTTGGCCGGAGTTGTCGAATCCGTTTTGAGAGCCTGGTGCACCATGGAGGTCGATGATGATCTTCAGCCCTAGACTTCGAGACCAGTCGATGGCAGCGTCGATGTAGACACTCGCACCGCTGACGTAAGGTGTACCAAAAGTGTCGTATGCCCAGAACCCGATGGGGATACGAACGACATTGAAGCCAGACTGCTTGATCTTGTTGAAGTCGTGCCATGATACGAACGAGTCCCAGTGCTTGCGTAGGATACTTCCCGCCGCATCTCTGCCAAGCTTCTCGCCCAATGTGTATTCGTCAACGATGTCCCTCTGCGGACGGCCTTGGTTCGCTCCATCAAAGATAGAAGGCGTAATCCAACTGCGTAGAGATAGTTAGCAACACAACTGGGTGGCGATTGGTGACGAAGACTCTCGGGAATACGTACGGTTCCAAGACCAGCCATCCACCAATGTTAACACCACGAATCTTGTCAGACCCCCACTTGAAGTCAACACCGCGCTTCTCTCTTTAGATGGGTTAGCGGTTGCGTCATATGTGCGTTGGGACGAAAGGAGTGTCGAATGCGGAAGTGACTACTCTATCACCGGAAAAGGAAAGACGTTCTCTTCCGCATCGTGCGCGTGACTTACGTTGGAGCTGCAATCGCGGCGGCGCATAGCGATAATGCAGTAAGTGCACGACTGATAATCATGTTGTCGGGTAGTATTGTTGGAAATCAAGGGTAGCAGTACGGGCTCTGAAGATGCGGTGGCGCTCAATCCAAATAAGATGTGATGGTATGTCTGTAGATGGGACCAAGTGAGTGCATTTAACAAGTTGCCGAGCGAACACTGTGGATGCGGCCAAGGTGGAGTTTGCGCGCTTTCCTTGGAGGCAGCGAACTCGATGGAGTCGCGACTGCTGTGTTATGGCCATGTGACGGATATCCTCTAGTCCGAACTGGGCATCTAAGTTGGTAAGCCCACGGGTCTCCTGGGTTGTGATTGGTGTTGGACCCTCCGATCTAACTAGAAACGTAATCTGGGGGATTGTAGTGAACGTCTTCCCCCGGAGACGCGGATCGGGACAGAAAGCTACATGGATGACGACGCGGTCAGGAGGCGGGTTTGCTCAGCACGCCGAGGCGCATGTGACGCGTTCACACGAATGAACGACCTACATCGTACTCAGATTCTGGTAGCGATGAGCACTCTAAACTAGACATCTTGTAGTGCATACTCGCACATGAAATGTGACTGCCGTGGAGAAGCCTGAAGTAGAAAAATTTGCCGTGGAGTGATCATCAGCCATGGTGAAATTTGTAGCGGTGTAGGTAGTTGCTTGCATCTGAAACACCTGATCAACTTGGACCCCTTCTAACGCACCAAGCGGCCTGTGGGATGCGAGCCTAAAGCGTTCGGAGTAAAGTTAGCACTGTGTGTTAGTACTCAGAGAGGCTGTTCCTGACGATCTTGGAACCTAAGATGCGTGGCATGGACCATCTGACCCCAGATCTGCAGACTAATCTTTTGGCAACCTATTACATCGTCGAAGAGAGATCGCAACACGCTCGCCTATCTCCATGCGTTGTTCCAGGCCGTCAGAGGGAACCTGTTGTCAAGCGGGGTTGCGGCGTTTGCTCCGCGCCTCCTATGTTAACTTCTCGGTGCATGACGTAGTGATGGCATTGTATAAGGCTCTAATTAGTGTTCTGATGCCAATGAACTCTGTTGCTGCAACTGCACTGGCGGTGCAAATCTTGGAAAAAGAGTTGTAAAAGGGGTTTGATTGCACGCAGCATGCATCTCACGGGTGAAGTCGCGATTGGACCTGGACGTGCAGTGATTGATTGAGGTGAGCGCCGGAGATGATGCAGGAGCGAATGCCGTCGCCACATAGGGATGAGATGGAACCCTGTTTCGAAGACCCAATGAGGCGCTTGACAGTGAGGTGCCGATGTAGCGATGCAGGCGGTGGCGAGCGGAGATGGACGTGTGGTGGAAGACAGGAGGGAGAGTGCGATCAAGGTGTGGCGTGGCGCCTCCCGGCCAGTTGCAGGGTCCAGGCGTCGGGCAACAACGGCAGTGGGGACGAAGCCGAGGCAATGACGCCATGTATCACGACTCACAGCACGCAGAGTGCAACCGACTAAATGTCTGTGTATGCGGCCGATGTTCGGAGAGACTATCCTATCGACCGTGCCTAGTTCTTTGCTAGCACCCATCCACCTAGCCAGAGAAAACCCGGGACGGCAGTGACAGCAGACAGCGCGCCCAAGACGGCCGCCATAGTCCCCCAGCCGCTGTCCTCCGCAAGAAACCCGGCCAACAGAGGTCCCGCCATGCAGCCGGCAGCGAACGCGGAGTTGTATAGTGCGTAAGCCTGCGCAAATGCACCGCCTTTGCCGAATCCTGGGCGTCCATCTGCGATCATCTTTCTTTCCTTGGCCTCAGCGACAGCCGATACCTCTGCCATGACCGGCGCGAACGTCATGCCCACAAAGAGCCCCGTGACCGCCAGTAACGCGCATAGCAGCACCTTGTCCTTCGTCGTGTTCTCATCGACAAACCGGAGGCAGACGAGGGGAGGGCAACCCCCAAGAAAGCCCACGACAACCACATAGCGCCCTCCATATGTGTCACTCAACCAGCCCCACAACGGCGAGAGGAAACTCGGTATGACGATCGGAAGGAAAAGAAGCGCAGCGCCTGTCGAGGACCAGTTGAATGTGTTGGCGGCGTGGATGGCGAGGACAGAGTCGAAGGCCGTCAACAATATTGCTTGAATGAGCGCACAGAACAGCGAGGCAAGCAGGCGTCGGGAATACAGGAGTGAAAGCACGGGAGGAAGGCGATCGCGCACACGTTGCCGAGGCGGACTTTCTTGTTGCGCTTCAGCAGACTCCGCGTCTTGCTGAGTTGTTGTCCTGGTAAGACCTAAGCTGTCGCTTCGACTTGCGATGGCGATGGAGCCTAACTCTTTGTCCTCTGAGGATGCGTCTCCCTCGCCAGATGAGCGTCCCATTACCGTTGCGTCCCATTTCGCAGCCACCTTCTTCTCCACGAGCAACAGTCTGAGAATCACATCCAAGCCGACTAATGCATAGCACATGCTGAAGACGGCATTATAGCCAGCCTTGTCGTAGACTATGCCACCGAGTAGAGGCGATATGAGCATTCCGATCGACATGCCTATGGTCAGCCACCCAGCAGCAGTTGCGAGCCGTTCCTGGGGCACCGTATCAGCCAACAAGGCCAGGCCAACGACCCATACCACAGCTGCCGAAGCCCCCTGAAGGAGCCTTCCGACAATCAAAGCCCCAGTCGAGTTGCCAAGGTTCAGCAGGATTGTAGCTCCTAGGAGAACGAACAAGCCCATCAGAAGCGGAAAGCGACGCGTCGACCCGCGGTCAGCAAGCCATCCGCATATGGGCGAGAATGCAAGAAGAGCGGCGCCATATACAGCAACCAGTACCGAGACCCAGTATTGAACTTGGTCCTCCTCAATGTGACTACGCGAACGTATTGCGAATGGGATGACGGGTACAATGACGCCGTACAGAAACATGTCCTTCTTGAATCAGCTCTTGTTCTGAACCTAGCTACACCCGCATTGAGGACTTACTGTAAATACGGCCAAAGACACAGTCCCGATGATGAACGCATCCGAGCTTCTAGCTTTGAGCATAAACGGTGGCTTGGATCCATGCTGCGTCAATGACGACAGCCATGAGGAAGTCGACATGCTGTTCTGTACTGCTATTGCTCGAGGCGCCGCGGAATCTATTTGTACAACAGTTCCCCTATGAGGACCCGGAGCAGTACCACGGTTCTCATGCGGCCCCTCATCTAAACGATCGTCCATGGATGCGAAGATTGCGGTACGACGATCACGTCCACACAATGCGTATCTATCCTCTCTGCTCTATCACTGACTATCAGCAAGGCATATTGCTGCAATTCAAAAGACTGCAGGTCGATGATGGACGATGCGATGTGATGCAGTATTCGTGGCGCGTGTGTTGGTGCTCATGCAACGGCTCTCTTCGTGGCGTGATCCCAGCCTCGTTTTTGCCGCGGCCTTGACTAGCGTATTGCCTGCATGGGACCCACCTCGAGACCTCTTCTCTACAAGCAGGACTC
Source organism: Alternaria incomplexa (assembly GCF_024043165.1). NCBI lineage: Eukaryota > Fungi > Ascomycota > Dothideomycetes > Pleosporales > Pleosporaceae > Alternaria > Alternaria incomplexa. Next base: position 440,425 of record NW_026249854.1, read on the forward strand.
CAACTGTCTCGTCGCCCATATGGTGTCATTCAATTGCACTACCGACTGGCCTTTACTTTTCCATGAGCGAGTAATGTCCGGCCATGTGTGGAATATCGTGGCAGCCACGGGAGAGCCATATCGCGCCACGTGCCTCAGCTGTGCGGAAGATAGATCATGCCGATGGAGAACGGACTGCATGGTCATTTGCTCCGGACCAATCTACGACTGATTGCGATGCTTTTGCTGGTAGAGTGCCGACTCGTCTTGGAGCGCGTGTGAGCAGCCACGATGAACTGACCACACTAGTCAGCGATGCAAGCGCATGTTCATCGTATTGCCAGCTGGCACGTAGCGTATCTGTTGCGATGTGCGATACAAAACCTGCGTCTTTTGTCTTCATACTGGAAGATATGTGCTGGAAGAGCTTGAACCCCGTTAGAATGCTGGGGTGGACGTACCGCGACATTTCGGCCTCAGCCTCGCCAAGTGGGCATCTCTTGCCATTATATATCGATTTCCCGCACTCGGCTCTGTCGGCAGACTAATACTTACGATTTAATCCATGACATCACCGTTAGTCTGTTTCTTTGCTTCTTTCTGATCTCCTATCTGTATTGCCATCACAAGTCGCCGAACCTTTCCACCAACAGTCTTGCTTATTCCGTCGGCACTTCTTGGAAGCATGTACTTTGGCCTTGTCTTTGTGAATGTGTACCTATTTTCTAGATGGACAGTTTGTGAACTTCAAGTAGGCGGTGTAACTAGACAGGATGCCGTTACGGTGACTAAAAGGATGCATTGCTCCAAAAGCTGGTCACCTCTCGGGATGGATGGTCAAGCACTCCTATTCTTTCCTTAGCTGTCTCATACATATCGGACGTTTCCAGAAAGAAATATGGAAAGCGGCGCTCTGAAGTCGGGCGGTTTCATGTGGTAACTACCGACTTCACTTTCTACCGGTTCCATCTGTACCTGGCATTACCACCCGATCTCATGTACGCTCGAGGATCAAATGCCCATCCCCGTCAACGAAGTACGAAAACGAATGACTGGTAAGACTACATTGTCGGAAGAACTTGCAGACTTGCGTTTTGATAATAACGTCGACTTCAGCGCGTATGTTCAGTTTACGCTTATATGAGGTGCGTCTCCGTGAAGGCCGGCCGAATTTGGTTACCATGCTGATGGACCCAGCTTCTATCCATCTTAACAAGCCATACGATAGCTCTGCTACTCTACTTCACACCTCTTTCTTTGGGGCCCCTCGTGGAAAGGGGGCTTATCACCGTTATCTCATTGGCATTATGGGGGTTGTGCGTGACTCGTCGTTTACAGGTCATCGCAGTACCGTGGTTATTCACGTGAAACTCCACTATTACGTCATGTTGTGGCAGCCTGGACCTCAACTCGCTTCTCCTATCTGAGACAAGAAGGACATTAACGCACAGACACAGGTGACCCTTGCTCACGCAGAGCCGCAGCAAACTGTCGCATGCAGCAACTCGTCCACTAAACCCCGACGCTCAACACCCACGGCTCCTCCAAGATGGTACGATTCAACCCTGCCACGCCTGTTCTAAGCACATGCGCACACCCCGTACCGACCACTCTTGCTTCCAGGCTCCCCTCGCCGCAGCTCTGTCCATCATGCATGATAATTTCACAAGCCCGAGACATCGAGGCTGTACAGGAACAGTTTGAATTGCGCGGTGGTCTTTTCCAGTCCAAAGAAGGCGGGAAAGGCGACCATGCGAGCCCTGGCCACAAGGCCGTCAGAAGGAACTGGCGCAGGGCAAAAATTGCACTGACCAATACTGTGGAACTGTTCGAAGACTTACTCAACGACACAAGTGTGCCAGTCCAGGATCTGACCAAGCTGAGAGAAGCGCTCAATATTTGGAACTACAAGAAGGTATTGCTGGGTAGAGTGCCGGGTCTAAGATACGTTGACGGTGCAGAAGAGGGAGAGCCGACCAAGTTGGAGAAGGAGGGTGCGCGTTTATTGATGGTATGGTTGAGGAAGGTGATCGAGAAAGAGATGGATGAAGAGTGGAGAGACGAGGTAACATCATCTATGTCCGCAACAGGATTGAACGAACCGCAGGAGGTGCTCACGATGCCGGAGTCGACTCGACTGGATCCGTTAGTGGAAGCTTTGCGCAGTCAGCCACCGGAGTCTCGGTGGATTTCAGTACCAGAACCAGAACTAGGAGAGAAGTTAGACGCACATCCCGTAGCTACAGCAATAACTGCGACCCCGCTGGCATCCGAGCATAACTCCGCGGTCCCGAAATCGATCCTCAAGCGCCTACGCACTCGCACCATTCCAGGCAGCCAATCCGCCTCACCATCGCCTAAACGGGCCCGCACAACAGATTCGGTGACTATATCACCCGAGCATCATTACGTCGTCAATCCCTCGCCCTTCCAGCCGCTCTCTCGCACTGCAGTTGTGCTGCCCCACGCCGAACATACACTTGCCGAAAACCATCGCCCGCGACCTAAGTTCCATCGTACAACTTCGGCTTACACACCCGGCGCATGGGCATCCGATGCTTTCAGTGAAAAGGTGAATACTAGCTTCCTGGGCATGTCGCGCGAGGATATGGAGAAGCACTATGATGATGAGTCAGCAGAACAAGAGCAGGAGCAGATGTTGGCGGATAAACTGAAGGAGACGAGCAGAGGCTGGGTGGCGCTTTGGTGGGCGAACAAGGTTGCTCCGCACTTGGATCTGGAGAAGCTGAAGATGGAAATGCTAGCACGAAGTGGGGAGACGGAAGTGAGGTAGACCACCGCACTTGGTGTGCGAGAGTGTGCGAAGCTCTAGGCCGTGATTGCCGCTACGAAATCAAGGATTCGACTTTAACAATAACACTAGGGTGTCAGACTACTTGGATCGGGGTGAAAATTCTGGGAACTGTTTGAGACGCTTGTATACCCCTAGACATGATGAGTACGGGCGCGCGGTATTGACCGGTTTCTGGAGATCCGGTGCGCCTTCCAAGGTCTGCTTTCTTTTCGTTTAGATGACCTGGGGAGCGAAGCCGCCTAGCATTCGTTTCACATGCGAAAGCTCATAAAGCTGCCAGAGGATTGCTTGTAATAGAAGCGACATTGGATTCCAAGCACGAGGGAGCGGCATAGCGCCATGTTGGACGCAAAGCTGGGGCGAGGTGATGGGGGAACGAGTCGCGTCAGGCGTTCCTGCCGTAGCGCGAACACCCCAGTCGGGAAGATCTCCGCGGCTACGTCACAATGGCCTTTCTAGAAACCTTAAATATAAACACTCCCTCTCCATAGCACATGCATCTCTATTGTAGCGGAGGCCACGACACGAATCAATATCAATATGCCTACTACACAACCCAGCGCGAATACAGGTGAGTTCGTGGACGCCTCCAGCTAGCTTATTGTGACGCTCTAACCGATCCCACTAGCGCAGGAACGGAGCTGAGAGGAGAACAGCGAAGTGGAACTGGGAACAGAATCGGAAGCTGAGAGCTCAGGCGCAGGGGACACCGACGAAGAAGACCCCGAAGCGCTGCTCGAAGAAGTGAAAGCAGATCAAGCTAAAGAAGAAGAAAAGGTCAAGGCCGCCGCCGAAAAGCTTGGGGACACAGAGCGCAGAGTGGGTGACATACGCGGAAAGTGGCATCTCTACTCCGCGCAATGGGTGGAAGAATATGCAAGCAAGGAGGGCCAAGACCTCGAAGATACCGACTGGACCGACGGTGTCGGAAGTATCGAGTTTGGAAAGCACCTCATCGTCGAAGATCTCGGTCCCTATGCTGGCGATATGGGCATGCAACTCGAGATCTTCGGTGGGCCTGTAGACGCCCAGGCGACCAGTTTCGACAAAACCAAAATATACATCCACGTGTCCCGAAAGCGTCCAGCTCTTCGATGACGGTGAAGAAGAACCGATCTCCGTCGAACTCAACTTTCTCGGCGATGGCTACTTGGAGTTGCGCATGGACGGTATCTACTTTGCTGGGATTATGGTCCAAGACCGGAAAGCTGTGAAGCGCGCAGCCGAGGAATTTCATGACGAGTGGCGGAATTGCAAGTATACCAGGCATACACACCCGTCGAATATGCTGGCGGCGTTTGGAATGCCCGTTGACTTGGAAGACTCTGATTCTGGGAGCTTTGACGAGAGCGACGATGAGGACGATGACGAAGATGGACAATGAGAAAGCACGCGATCTCCGAATTTGTATATACTTCGACCTTGCCATCTACGACTTTGTAATATATCCTTTTGGTTTTGCAGTGCGAGGATCTCTGATCGTGAATTCGACGTGTGATGACGATGTGGCGTTGGGCCGGACCCAATGCACTACTCTTGGTGGACCAAAGACAATGCAACGTGCGCCCTGGTCACATGATACCCACGTTCTGCTCTGCACACGTGCACGCCCAGGGTTCAGCTGCTACATACCTAGGTAGCCCTCACACACCCTTTTCGGACAATGCAACGCGTCTCAGCGCGACACTCAACCTGATCATAAGCACCACAGCGTCTCTTTCTCTGTCAACGAATCTACGTCTTCCATCTGCGCATAGACCTACATTATCAAAGAATCGAACCGTAATCCGCTCCCTGGAGTGTTCAAACCAGAAGAGCTTTCTATCTCGGTATGGCGACGCAACATAACCACGACGGTCCGAGAGGGTTTGGCCTGCATAGTGGTATGACGCCACGACTCTTATTGAGATGAAAGCTTACATACTCTCAAAGAGACACCGGTTGTAAACAACGAAGAAGAGTACGAAGACCAAGAAACAGAAATGTACGACAAAGAGGATTACGTCGGCTTAGGAGAACCTGAAGACGTATATCATCAAAAAGCTATTGCCGAACACAAGACCAAAGCAACCCGTTTCGAAAATCAAGCGCAAGCTCTCAAGGAAAGAATACGAAGTGGCGAGAAAATATTTCTGGGAGACATCAGCGGCAACTATACGCTTTTCTCGTCTCAACATTTGGACTTCTACGCTCAGAATCCAGAGCGGTGGTGGGAAAATGGAGATAACATCGATGACTGGGAAGCCGGAACCCTCAAAATTGGCAGGCAACACTTGGAGCCAATGTTACCTAAAGGTGATACAGAGACTGGAGTCAGGCTCAATCTCATGGACGAACCGGAGGACAGGTTTTGGATGAACATCAACAGCCCTCCGCAGTTCGCATCACAAGACCCTGTTGAAATGACAGCATATGGCACTGTGGCACTGGATCCCTTTGATTGTAAAGTCACGTTCTTGGGTGAGGGTGTTTTGGAGCTCTGCTTTCCAGGCAACAAATTGAGGTGCAAGGGATTGCCTGACTCTGTGCGTTACGTTGGTGTCTGGGGTGCGATGGACGACTCGGATGACGATTTTGATTATGATTCGGAACCTTTTGGATACTGAGCAAGAATGATGATAAGCCGGGGACTTGTTGCTGTGCTATTGGTAACTGCAAGAGCGAATAAGACCTTGCCGAAACGTATGGTTATCAGCATAGCGAAGTCGCGAATAGAATAACTCAACGATGAGCCTTCAATGGCGTAGATTCATTAGCAACAAAGATCTTGTCATCGCGACGTATCCAAATCATTATACCGCTCCCATTCTCAACGGCATCCCAGCGCCTATCTCAGCGGCCGTCCGTCTGTGACCTCTCCGTACGTCGGATCGTCGTACTCTCCAAAGCAAGCGAAATCGTAATCCGCAAGCTCAATCTGTTTTTGCTGGACCTTCAGGAATGTTTCCATCTCGCACCACCCGTCGTCTCTATCACCACATTCCTTGTGACTACGACCCAGTGGAACAGTCCTCTGGTTGAGAATGAAATGAACGTAGCTCGTTGGCGGCCCGTCAAGATATATCTCCTCGTCCGTCCGGTTAGGGTTGACGGGCGCAGGTGCTTTGATGACTTCGATGTCGAGACGACCAGCGAACGGCTGGAGATGCGAGAGGATGAATTCGCGCGGCGTCTTGATGTGGGTCGTGGGAAGTACCTCGCTGAACTGCGTGATGCCGAATGCGACGAGAATACTGATGATGCCGGCGTCGTGGCTAAAGTCCAGGTTCAGGTTCTGATCGATGGGAAAGGTGACCGTGTTATTGTCAAGGGTTACGTTGATTTGGGCAGAAGGGGAGGTGATAACGTGGTGCTGCATGCGGGCGAGGACTTCCTCCACGTAGCCTGTACAGTATCAGTATATTGAGGTAGAAGAGGCATCGTCAATCCTTACCAATTCCAATAGCACGACCGACTGAAGAGCCAAAACCTGTGCCTGCCTGGAATGAAAGATCCAGGGCGTACTCGTAGCCTTCCCACTCCTCGTAGGTAAACAGGCCGCACCAGTGAGAGAAGCCAAGCGAAATTGTCTCATACGAACACAAAGCTTGAGCGTTGTACGTATCGGTGATTGTCCAGTCAAGGTCACCGGTGATGTTGCTTCTGAACCTCTGATGAGCATCATGAAGGTACACGCCGATCCATTCCATGAGCCCTTGTCGCGCCGTCGGCCAACTCGAATGGTTGCACTGCTTGTAGCCAGCAAGCGTATTGTTGAAGCCAGGCGCCTCAATTGCCAGCTCAAGCGTTGCATTTTGTGCCCAGCCTAGACCGAAAAAGCCGGCAAGGAAGTACTCCGCCGACTCGGTCATGCGTCGTTGGGTCGTACTCCGGACGATAACCTTGCTTCCATTGTTGGGATATAAGTGGCCATACTGGTAGTAGTGCAGTGTACCAGAGGTGAATAGCTCCTGCTTGCCATTGGGGACGAGGATCTCAGCACCCAGTAGAAATTGCCAATCGTTGAGGAACGAAAGGGGTCCGTGACCAGTGAACTTGCCAGCCGCGTCCGTGAGCTTCTTCCCTAAAGTCCGCTCTGCAGCTTCACCACTGACTTCGGGGTACCGACTTCCATGGCGATGGACCATGTTGAGCCATGTTACGTTGGTGCCAGGCGGTATCGAGTACTCGTTTACTCCGAAGCCTCGGGGATTAGGAAAGTAAGGGCTGATGTTTGCCATACTTTGGAATATGTTCTTGTTTTCCGCATTGCCAGCAATGGGGATTTGTGTTTCCAGAGGCGTATTTGGAATGTATGACACGCCGGCAAAAGGTGCTAGGTTTGTCTGCGCCATGAACGGTGCAGCGCCCGTCTTGGTAGGGCCTTGGAAGTGTCCATCGTCCGTGACAAAGTAGTCTGGAACAGATGACTTTGTTGGTATTGCTGTGCGATTGTTAGTTGCTGCTTCAATCTGCTGGCCTGACCAGTAAGATTAGGGAGTACCGACACTTCACATCCTGTTCGCCTTGAAGAGGTACTTGAGCCCCAGATCGACCTGTTCATAATTAGTGACTGTTAATTTAAGCCACAGCAACAGTAGGTGGCTAGTGGATGAGGCGTACGCACCGAGATTGGCCGGGCTAAACGAGTTGAGGAGCTGCAGCGACAGCTCGAGGATGCCGTGCATGGTGGGGTAGCTGCGAGCTCTTACTCAGCAACGTGCAAAGTCCAGGTCTAATGAGGTAGGTGCGATGGACGTTCTGCAAACAAATCACCGCTTCACTACACGTCGCTGTCGCTACACTGGAGTTTTCGCGTCCAGATTGTTAAGAGACAGCTTGAGCTTGGGCCAGGCGTTGGAGTTGGCAGTGACGCAATGCCGAGGGCTGTCCAACACGGTATCCTGGACCATATCGCCCACATGGGCGTTTCGCATTCCGCTCACGCTCGAGAGTTGGGAAATGTGTACTGCGGACGAACTGTTCTTCGTGCACCATGGTCATGTCTTGACTTATCACGCATAGGATACAAAAAGATGAATGCATGCGCCGTCGTGTACAACAGCATAGCTGCGAACAGCTGGGACGCATGGCAACTGATTTTTCCTGACTTTAAATCGCATTTACATGATTGATGTACCTTCAGGGCTTGATATGAGGCGGGAAGGCTAGATGAGGGTGAGGCTAAATGCCTCGACACCGGATTGTCTCCACGAACCCTTATCTGGAGATTGCGGTCAACTACATTCACGCAACCTGCAACTGCAGATCGATCGCCGATTTCTCAGACCAATGTTCTCCGAAGATCGTTGATGAATGGCGATCAATAAGAGAATCTAAAGAGTTTGTCGGGACCTCGCGTCCGCGCTTTAGTTGCCTCATTAAGTTCCCATATGGTCTTGACTCCTCGGCCACGGAGATGGGCAACGATGATCTTCAGAAAACTATGTTTGTGGCCGCAGGGGATCCGGGGAATCCCCAGCTGTCTGGTCTGGAAGTGCCATATCCGAATCAAGTGGGGAAAGACTGCTAATCAATATGGCAGCGCTTCATACATATCTCTGGTGTCGGTGTGTTCAATGATCTACCTACACCGTGTCTGATGACTGTCTCTTCGAATGACGGTCACCTCTTATATCCAGTGAAGGGAAATTGGCGTTTCCAAAGTAGATATATATAGACCTCGCACACCGGAGTTGAAGGCAGTTTTCGTCCAGTGCACAGAGGCATCTGGATAGTGTTTCTTCCAGAGGCCAGGTCTACTGTAATAGGTATATATCGCATGTTATAGGGACGCGTGGTTGTCGGAATCCACCACCGGCGAATTTGTCGGTGCCTCGCGTCCAGCTCTTCATGCCCCGTGATGCATACCAGGCGTCCTTTGCGAGTTACATCACCACATCCCAGCGGCGTCACTCTGCAACACAAATCGCCGCACTGTCTCCGAATGCAGCCCTACCGGACATGTAAACCGCAGCTCCACAATTGCTCGCGCGCCGGCGCAACAGCGGCATGTTGTGACTTGGTTCGGCAGCGATTGATTACTGGGTTCGGCAGCCTTCCATGATCGAAGTGTCGTGATTGATGTCGCCTTGTTCTGAAATATCAAGTGAGGTGTCGGACCGATACAAGTGTATTGGTTGCGTGTACCAGGTGGACCCTGGATAGCAGGAGCATGACTCAGGCACCATCTGCTGGAGAACCACCGAAGAACGAAAAGTGGACACCCTACAGCGAATTGCCGGACCAGCGATGATGCAGAGACAACGGGAAGAGTGCTAGCAGCATGCAAACCGATTGATTGAGTGAAATAAGCGAGCTGTGGTGACCGTTTTGTTGAGTTGGAGATGTCGGAGATGTTGGAGACGTTGGAGTAGAAAGTTTTGCAGAAGGAAGTCAAAGCAAAGCAAAGCAAACGGTATCCCAGTGGAAGGACAGTGTGATGCAGTCACACTCCCATACGAGTCGCGCAGAAATGTTAATTGTCATGATGTCTTGCAGGCGCGTCGGCCTGTCGCTCTCACGTTACAGAGCATGTGTGTCGCCTTGAAACCCCGTGCGGATCGTCGCCGACTGAAAACAGCAGTGGCACGCTGGCAAGGTATGTAGACGCGTGGTGAAGCATGCTGCGCAAGGCCGGACCGAATAAAGCAAAGATAGTAGTTGCAAGGCCGGCATCAGCCGGTCCTACTCGAATACCCGCGGGAAAATGACACTCGTTCCTCAGTCTTGCCCCAAGCAGCCGTGTTCCCGAAGGATCGTCGCGAGGCAGAACAGCGGTGACCTTTGGATGCTTCAGAAAGCTCATCCAGCGCAAGTCGCAACCTAGCGAGATGCGGATCGTACCGGCGAGGTGGAGCTATGCGCGCTGAAACAACTTATTGATAATGGGGAAGCGGCAGGCCACTCAGACGAGTATGTTTTCTCACGTTGGAACGTTCAACGTCATGATCCTGGAGATCGCCGTTGTCCAATGCAGGAGAAGTACGGATTGGACAAAGTGCGACAGAGTCGCGGCGGAGGCGGGAAATGTTCCATGCACTTATGACAGAATCACGGCTGTCATATTGCACGAAAAGAAGCTCTTGGCCCGGCGCGCAAAGGTCGAATAGAAGCACCGTGAGCGGTTGCTCAGCGGCCAGGGTGACGTGCTGATCAAACGAGAATTTCGTCATTGGTCATGGCATAGTGCGGAGTCAACGCACACGAGATCTAAGGGTCTCTGGCGCTCGCGAGGGAGTGTGAGGGGCTGGAGACGAGGCTCGAAAAGGGCTTTTGTGTGTGCCGGGCGCTGGCTGTGTGCGTGCTGGTGGTGCCAACGGGCGAGGATTGGTGGCAACGGCAATCTACAAAATACCATGCAAGCCAAAATGGCAGGCCAACGCCGCCGCCGCAGGGTCCCCTTAGCTGATCTTATATATTTCTGGTGCGCAAGCTCGACGAAACGGATGGCTCACAAAGAGGGATCAGCAACCACGCCCAACACGAGCGGCTGGTGATGTGCGCATGGACAGCATGACCCGCAGTCAGTCGGTCTGTAACGCGTCGCTGTGCGCTGTGGGTACAATACCTAGGTAGTTTGGGCGGAGACAGCGTGGTGGTGATGCACTGCTGTCTGGGTGCACGCAGCGATGAGGCTGCCCGCCCGCATCGTGACTTTCAACGTTGGACGCAGGCACCGTCGTCGCCGCCCCCAGCACAGGCGCAGAGACGTCAGCGACGACGCCATTGGCGGTTGACGGAACCCACGGCAGTGTTCAGTGATGTCAGCCGCCCGCAACGCGCAGCCGTGCTCAGTGTGCGGTGGGACGTGGCGGAATGGGGCAAGTGATCAGCTCTCCCATGTCTCACAGCGGCCGGCGACGTCATGCACCGCTTTCGGCCTTCATCATGACCTCTGCAGTCGCAGCGCCGCAGCAACGTCTTCAACCCCCTCGCCCGCGCGCACGCCCTGAATCACGCCGACGACACGGTCCACGCTGCGCTCATCCACTGCCCGCACCACATTCGCCAACACGCCCCAGTTGCCCTCTCGCAGGCCTGGCAATAGCTGTTCGGCCATCGCAGCGCTAATTGACCGCTTCTAATCATCCGCGCCTCTGGTGGGTGCTTTTGCCCTTGCCGATCAGCAACGCAAACCTTGCCTGCGTGTCGACAACAAAACACAGTCACAGTCATCTCGTGAGTAGACGCCGCTGGTAGCCATACGAGAGCGCTATTGCCTGCTGCCGCCGCCGCCACCCCGAGCTGTCTGCTAGGAGCGCTCGCTGCGTGCACATTCGACGCCCGCGCGCAGGGATCCTCGTCTCGGGAGACCCTGAAGCATTATCTGGCTTAGCGCGGACAGGGGCCCACCCACTCTAACATCCTTCCACATCAACCGTGTGGCTTTATCTTGGCCTGAATCCACCCACGGCATACTCTTGCCGACGCTCGCCCACCTGGCTCCATCCCTAACCTACACTCTGAGAGCCGCACTATACTGTCTCGTGCCATGAACCCGCACATTTCCATCACCTCCTACCCGTCTACTTCAACGCAAGACGACCGCCGCCCCTCCTACCCCGACGACATGTCGACTTCCTCCTCCAACTCTTCCATCAGCGACCAGGAGATGAAGAACGACCCCACACTACAGGCCCGGCCCCGGCTAGGGAGCAGAAAGTCGAGCGGCACCATCATAATACCCCGCGACAGTCCCAACGTCGAGATGAAGGAGGAAGAGGAGGAGTACGACGACGGCGATGCGCGCACCATGAGCCCTCGCCGGAGTAGCGAAGAGATTGAGAAGATGGGCCAGGATGCTCGCCAAGCTCTGATAGAGTAAGTAACTCAACCCTGCATCTCCACGTACGTGGCATGCAACGCTGCGACCCCCCTCGGTGTCGCTGTCGCCCACTGTGCTACCTCTCTCGTTTGTGTGCGCGTTTTTGACTTTCGTCCCAGCCCTTACCAGACTAACCGTTTCGCTAGACAAGCAAAAGCCCTCCAAGCCAGCCTCATGCAGATTGTCGACCGCGTCGAGGTTGTCAAGAACGAACACGAGAAGCTCGAGGGCGGCAACAAGTTTCTCCAATCGTATGTACTCTCCGCATCTCCATTGTGACGACTGGCTAACGGCTCGCAGATATATTGGCGAGCTGATGCAGACCAGCAAGCTCACCTCGACGGGCGCTGGCAAAGCGTCCAAGGTCAAGGGCAAGGGCAGGGTTATCAAATAACAATCAGTCCTCGTACTCCTACCCACAGGCGCTGTGAGCCTCCACTACGTCGGCATTCCTCCCAGGCCCCGACTCATCATGGACGCCACTCGGCTCTCGAACCCCTACTACCACGCAATCATGATGGTCTACTGTCTCACATACTGATCATCACCACCTCCTTCCAATACACGAAACACGCACGTTGATACCGCGTTTATGAGCATCTGCATAGCGGCACAGGATTGGGGAACCGGCGTTCGTCATTACACTTCGATTCAGCATACAGCTTCTGTCTTACCACCCTTCCGACAACCATTTGAACTCGGCACCGCTGGCTCAGTGTTGTCGCACTCGATTTTGCGATTATACCACGGCACATTGCGCCCTTGACCATTGGGTTTTACATTACAATAACTTTACACTTTCACCCGACCACTTTACGGGGCCATGGCGACTACGGTGTTATAGGAGTTCCTGTTTGTTTTCATTCTATACCATGGCAGGATTCTGTACGGTACCCAAGCCCAGCCCCCTTTGTTTTTGCTACCAATGGAAGAGTTGAATCAACCTCTTCCAGCCTATAGCTGAAGTATCGGTGCTTTGTCTGATACTCGGCGCTATGTAAGGCTTCATCTTATTTGAGAGAAAATTAGAAGTAACATGGTTTGCACGAGCGAATAAGCACAATGGTTATTCATGCACAGAACCGTCGCACAACCGTTTTGTTCCTGCCGCCCAACATTGCCATCATCATCTTCCAATGTAGATGACAACTCCATGACTGCATGTGTGCCAGTGCATGTATGCCCAATCTAGCATCGAAACAGGCAGGACCCTGCATGCCCATGCCAGATACGGTGAGCTGCGTAGCAGATGACCCGTCCAAGGCTCCACGAAGGAACATGACAAGGCTGCCGCAACGCAAGAAAAACTGTTCGAGCAGACCCGCACCGCTGCCCCTCTCTTTGTCGGACCATGCTCCAACCCAAAGCACGCAAGACAAGGAAAACTGACAGCCGCCACACTAAGCTTGACTGAACTAAGAAAACCACGCAGACAACACCCACCTCCCTGGTAACGCACGCCCGTCTCCGCTCTCCGTTGTTCCTACTTTGACGCTTTCTTGTTTCTCTCCGCTTGCATCCAAGCGAAAGCGATCGGAATGCCCACGATGAACTAAAGCACCAAAGAACTCTATTCCATCACGCGCAAATCTAACGACTCATGCTGTTTTTTTCTTCTCTTGCGCCGCCCGCTTGCTTGCCTACGTTCCGCTTTAGCGCGTGGGCGCCCACGCGATGCAATCATCAATCATACACAAGCCTTTAGTGTGCGATTCGCCGTTGCAACGTCGTGTCACAGATCTCATGTGTCTGACTTGTGCGCTAAGCCCACGCTGCGGTAATGCAGGTGCACTCCACTCTGCTCTGCCGTGGGAAGGCTCACATGTGCAGGAGGTCATCGCACTTGCCGAGTTGTTACCGGAAGGAAGGAAGCAAAGCAAGCGCAAGGTGGAGGAAGGTTATGGGAATAAATCTTGAAACTCTCTACCTTGCTCGACTCGGGTGTTGGTCCGTAACTTCTTGCATGCCGTGATTGGTGCGGAACCCGTCGAGGGAAATGGGAGATTAAGGTGCGGATGTTATGATTCGTGGGGGCGAAATTGGCCGCCCTGCGCTTGGGGAGGGGGTTCCGCGACATCAACTTAGCAAGCGAGATGGGTGGGAGTGCTAGTTGCTATCGATAATATTGGGATTGACAAGCTCATGAGCTCAAGCCAAAGGCAGGCCATCGCGCTCGGTGGGCACGTTGTATTGTTGTTGTTGTTCATCTTCGGTATCGGTGCGGTGAGGGGAACACGCCGACGATCTTTATCAGCCTTGCATCACGACTTCCCCATCTTGCCCTGGTACTCCGACGACACGCAAATACCACGATAACAACCGCTCACATGCGCCGGCATTCATGTCAATCTCGGTACTGTGCTTGCGGAGCTGAACACGTATGCTTCCATGGAGCTCTCGAAACTTTCCACTTTGGTCTCGTCGACTTCCTCTTCTGTAGATCTGAGGAAGGCGCTACTGACCCGCAGTTGACACGGTCTTCTGCAGTCGCCAACGGGTTGTTGCAGATGAAGTGTGGTGACTAGGTGTACGTGTCCGCACATGAGCTTGTCTGGTCATCGTCTGATCCACGATGCTGTATATGCATGGAGCGAGTCATTTCCCTCCGATCCGGGCATTGGAGACTTGTACCTACGTTTGACTGATGTAAAAAGTGGTAATGGAGTATGCCACATCGTCGATGCCTTGGATGCTACACCCGCACCGAAGCCGGAATCTTCACACAGAGGCTGCGGCAAGATATCGTTTGACCATATCGCCAACTTGAAGATCTTCTTGACCCTTGCGTCCACTGGAGACTTCTTGACAGCTAAATATCAAGGTAGCATGGATTCATACCTATGTCCCAGTATATCAAGCATCCACACCGGCTACTGGAACCAGAGGTGTTGGATAGTCATATCCATTCCCTGGATCAATCAGATAGAGTACCGTCAGAACAGGAGGAGGTAAGAGAACGGATTTGGTATGTTAATGGAGAACGAATCCCAAACACACCTTGACAAGGCAGCCAAGCGGTGTTTATTCATGCCCTAAAGTTGATTCGCTCTCCTAAGCTTTCATGACATCCACCCATCCTTCTGGCATGACCTTCCCACCCTTATATCCATCAAGCAGCCACTGCTCTCCATCAAACCCAAACTCAATCAGCGCATCTTCACTTCCCCACTCTCCGTTCCCACTCAGCCCGATCGGGACCTTGCCAGTGCCCTTTACGCCATCCACATATGCAATAGGGAATTGTATGCAGGGGATTCCTGTGAAGTTCGCTAACCACACATACTCCATGTTCCTGATTTGCATGTTGCCGTTCGTCACCCCATGTGAAAGTTCAGCTTCATCAATAGGCCAGCCCGCGTTTGGCGTCGTGGGCGTGACGATGATGAGGCCAGGATGTTTGCGGAAAAGGTCGGCAAGATGTTCCATGAGAACGTTGCGCAGACGCTGGGCAAGCAGAAAGTCAGTTGCTGGGGTCTGTTTCGCCACACTCATGAGAATCCTGTTGGCGGGCGTGAGGTCGTAGATGGACGTCCTGTGTCCTGCTGCGCCTTCGGCCATAATAGTCATTGCGTGAGCAAGTTGACCCTCTGTTAGCAGCGGGATGCTGATATCGACAATTTGGTATCCCTGTTCTGACTCGAAGTACCGCAAGGCTGATTGACAGGCCTCCTGTACTGGAGGGTCTGCGCGGTCGATCCAGGCTTTGTATACACCCAGTACTTTGTTTCGAGACCCAGTGTGCTTCTTGGGTGGGTTGAATAGCGATGAGGGGTATGTTGATGGGTCGGGCTGAGCGAGCACGCGGTATGCGATCTCGAGATCTGACATGTTGCTTGCGAGGGGCCCGCGAACGGTGACGGATTTCCCGGCGTCTGGCATGGGCGCGACGGAGACACGGGAGTGCGATGGCTTCAGACCATATAGACCACAGTAGTTGCTGGGAATTCGGACTGAGCCACCTCCATCTGATCCAATAGCAAAGGGTATAAGGCCATGTCCTACTGCAGACGCAGCGCCTCCCGATGAGCCTCCGGGATAGTATGAACAGTTGTATGGGTTCCGCGGTGTGCCCCAGTTAGGGTTGTTGTTTGTGGTATCTAGATCAGTCAGTATCTTCCATGAAACCACAGAACCGACGCTTCCACTCACCCATTCCCATCTCATGCATAGTCAGCGTCCCGACCAAGACCGCGCCTTCCTTCTCAAGCATCTTCGCACACCAGCTCGTTTCCTTGTTTCCCCCGTGGCTGTAGTCATAAGTGGTGCCGACATAATGCTTATATCCCGTGACCTTAAGATCGTCTTTGACTCCGAACGGCACGCCATCTAGTATACCCAATGGCTGCCCCTGCTTGTACCGTTGCGTGGAGGCTTCGGCAGCTTGTCTGACCATGTCTACTTTGCTGTCCATGAAGGCCGTCGAATAGGGCGAGCGCTGCGCAACATCTCTGCGTATGAGGGGCAGGATGTGTTCTACTACGTCGGTCGGTGTAAGTGTGCCGCTCGAGTAGGCATCGTGGAAGTCTTTGATCGAGTGGAATCGGTTGGAGGACGCGTGCGAGGACGGTGCGCGAAAGTTGGATTTGTCTGTGTAGTTGAGGGGAGCATCGTCGGATTCAGGCAGCGGGATTACGGTGGGATCATAGCGCGGGTCAATGCCGTCGAGTTGCCTGCATTCTCGCAAGGAGCTGAAGCCGGCATTGCTCCACAGGATGCCAGGGACTAGCGGTACAGTCGCGACTCTGGAGCTGTTAGCTTGGTGACAAAAGAATGGTGGATTGACTAACAGGTTGGAAAGATAGTGCAGCAAGGCGCCCTTGACTACGGGGTTCTTTCCGGGCGGCGGGGCCTTGTATGGCGCGTCGTGAGGTTTGGGGCGCGGATAGTTGAAGAAGCGCGGGGATGTCTGGCTGCTTCCCGACATCTTGGCTGTGGCTGCACGGAACCAATGGCAAGTGAAGCTGAAGCGATATGCAATTGGGCCTTAGGTAACACTGGTAAACGCTTGTATGCTCCTCCACTGCCTTTATGTGGAATCTTGATAAGCCTCAAGTGCTCGGGATACCTGAAGCACTGCGCTAGCTTTCACATGCTACTAGTTGGGGTGTTTTGTCATCGCGCAAGCTCCCGAGGTCCAAGACGTCCGAAGGTCCCAACGTAAGCAACAACAGAAGAAGCTTTCCGAACAAGGTCCGATACTGATCAAAGAGCATATGAATTCAATCGTGTTTACTGTCTATTGCTGCTGAGCCATATGCGAAAGTTACGTCAGCACTGTAGCTCTCCTTCCCCCTCAAAACTAGTTACCACACCGCAACACCCAGAGGACAAAGATAAAATAGTCGTATGCGTGGCATCCACCAGCATAGAGCCCTTGAAACTTCAACTTTGAAAGTACAATTGTAGTGACGACCTCTCCCGGGCGTGCGCCTGCCGTCCTACAGGATAGCCGTAGCCTGCATTCCGTGTCCGTTCGAAGCCATTCGTACGCGTCTACTGCTTGCCAGAGACCTGGTCGCCCATGCGGTTGTACTCCTTCTGCATGTTCTCAACCTGCTTCTTCAGGTTCGCCATGTCGCGGTCCTTGGCAGCAAGCTCCTCCTTGAGAGCTCCAACCTCGCCAGCACCACCAACGTTCTTCAGCGAAGAGCCCTTCTTGGTGCTGGGGTCGCCCTTGAGGGTCTTGACCTCCTCCTCGAGACGGAGAACATCGAGGATCATGACGTAGGTACGGTTGAGGATGAGCGACAGGAAGAGGGTGAAACCGCAAAGGTACATGTTGCGCTGCGAGTAGAACTTGCGGGCCTGGACCTCCATGCGCTCGATGCCTCCAGCAGCAACGCTTCTTGTGTCGTTAGTACAGCACTTTGTAGGTAGGGTACTCTGACTTACGATCCGCGGCCCTGGTCGTCTGAGCCAGAGAGCTCAATCTGCACGCGGTATACGCGGTTGACACTGTCAATGAACAGGATCAGGATGAAGATGAACGTAATCTACGCATGTCAGACGGGTCCTCCACTTGAATACAGTGACTCCCATACCTTCATGCCATATTGCAGCTTTGCTATTATAGGGCTCTCCGATATGAAGGTGAAGAGCTTGCGGCGCCATGTGAAGGGCAGAGGGACGATGAGGGCGCAGAAGATGAGCATCTCCGTCACCAGGAGGAGGAAGACCTAGAAGATGGAGGGTTAGCACAAAGGCCACATACGCGGTTGTCAGGTAAGGCGCGTAGGCGAGCACGCGAGCAGTGACGAGACGACACCATTGGCATCTCTCTCGATCGCTGCTTTCCTGCAAGGAGAGGGGCTGCTTACCAGACTGTAGTAGAGCGTCATGATGGCTACGTGGTATTATTGTCTGGTGTGTGTGTGTTTGTGTGGGAGCGGGGTTGAGCTGAATCAACAATGGATCTGGGAGGAGCTGGCTTGCGTGTGCGTGCAAAGGACCAGCAGGAAGATAAGAATCGTGCGGAGGGCCGGAAAGGATTGCAGGAGGGTTGATGTGAAAGTGGGAACGGGAAACGCGATGTGATGTAGGGGAGCCGCAAGTGCCTGGCTGTGACGTATGATCGCAGCTTTCCCAACTTGCTCACTAGCGCATGGGCCGCCGGTCTAGCCTCTTCTAGCCGCATTCGCCCTCACAATTTGAGCGAGTGCTTTTCTCTTTTGAGCAGCAACGCCAACCACGCACGCCTATTCTCAGCCTGGCCACCTTTCTTGCATAAGATGACGACAGGTGAAGGAACCAAGCTCGAGCCCGACCATTCGGCCCCAGACGGTGCTGTCTCCAATGGCATCAATGGCGGCAATGGTACAGTCGATGTGCAGTCCGAACCACCTGCGAGCCCCAAGAAGAGGAACAGGACTAGCAGTCAAGACATTGAGGATGCGGATACTTCTGTGAAGCGAGTCAAGGGTGTCGCACCCATCAAGGCAGAGTACATGCGCCACCCGCTTGAAGTAATTCGCATGCTAAGAACATCAGATTCCTGATACGACTGGATAACAACAAGGCCGCCACCAAGGACAGAGTCATTGACGACGATGCAGCTGAGGGCGCCGATGCTGAGCACAAATCTGAAGGCCTACCAAAGACTGATGCTCGCGATGGCCCCAGAAAGGGCAAGAACAACAAGAAAGACAAAAAGCAAAAGGGCCAAAACACCAGCCGCACTTTCGGCAGCTCGCGCGACAAGATACCGCTCTGTGGTACTCGCGCAGCCTACAATGAATTCTCACCCAAGGAGTGTCCGTTTGGCGAGAAGTGCAAGTTCGAACACGATATCCGCAAGTACCTCAAGGACGGTCGACGAGAAGATCTTACTACCTTCGATGGTCAATGTCCAGTCTATGCCGTCAAGGGATTCTGTCACTTTGGCTGGAAGTGTCGATTCGTCGGTAGCCATTCCGAAGAGCGCACCCTAGAAGACGGCCGGAAAGAATTAGTCCTGAAAGAAGATGCTGACCGGAAATCCGAGTTCTCCAGCTTCGACGAAGAAGCAGAGGCTGAAGTGGTCAACATCGTGCCAAAGGATATCAAGATTGGTTTATCGAGACGGAAGATTGGGACCCCGCGCTCTGACCAGTACCTGCAATGGATCGAGACCAATGCTCGCAACGAAAGAGAAATGTTCGATGCAGCTCAGATGGACATGGACGTTCTCAAGGAGGAGAAGGAGGCGCGCAGAGCGGAGTTTGTGGAGGCGCCCTTCAGGCCATCAGAGAAGCGTAGGCTCTACTACGGACCCGAGACACCAATGCTCGCACCCCTCACCACTCAAGGCAACATGCCGTACCGCCGGCTCTGCGTGGATTTTGGCTGCCAAGTGACTTGGAGTGAGATGGCCATGGGTATGCCATTGATCCAAGGTGACAAGGGCGAATGGCCACTTCTCAAAGCCCACGAATCTGAGGTAACCCCTCCAAAGTTCTTGGGCAAGAACACTGTTGTCCAGGGCTACGACAACTCGACTGATCTCAAGTTCGGCGCACAAATCGCGGCGAACAAGCCATGGCTGGCCACCAAGACGGTTGAAGTACTGACTGAATACTGCCCGAAGCTGCGCGCTATCGATCTCAACTGCGGATGCCCCATCAACCTCGTCTGTGAGAAGGGAAGTGGTTCCGCACTACTCGATAGCGAGGCAAAACTGGAGAGTATCCTCCGTGGAATGACCTATGTATCCAAGGAGGTCCCCATCACCGTCAAGATCCGCATGGGTACCAAGGACAACCACCCGACCGCGCAAAAGCTCATCAAGCGACTCGTACTTGGCGGCCACGAAGCCGTAGAGTCTGGAAAGGGTCTCTCGGGTATCGCAGCCGTTACCCTCCACGGCAGGAGTAAGCAGCAGCGATACTCTCGAAGCGCAGACTGGTCCTACATCGCCGAATGCTCTGCCCTCATCAACCGACTCCGTAAAGAACAGGCGGCCAAAACGGACACCGCCGCCGAAGCTGATCCCCGTGACCTCGCAAACGGCGGCCATGTCTACTTTGTCGGCAACGGCGACTGCTACTCGCACGAGGACTACTACAACCATCTGGAAAACGCCAAGGTTGACACCGTCATGGTCGGTCGTGGCGCACTCATCAAGCCCTGGCTCTTCGAAGAGATTGAAAAGGGCCAGTACCTTGACAAGTCTGCATCGGAGCGCCTTTCCTATATCGAGAAGTTTACCAAGTACGGTCTGCAGACTTGGGGTTCTGATGAGATGGGCATTGGCACGACTCGTCGTTTCCTCCTTGAATGGCTAAGCTTTGCGCATCGCTATGTGCCGGTTGGTCTATTGGAACACTTGCCCCCGAACATCCAGGATCGTCCCCCGAGGTTCAAGGGTAGGAATGACCTGGAGACGTTGATGGCTAGCGAGCACTACACGGACTGGATCAAGCTCAGGTATGTTCTTCTTGTGATGTAGGAAGGGGTCTTAGCTAACGTATTTGCAGTGAGATGTTCTTGGGTCCTGCTCACCCTAATTTCAAGTTTGAGCCTAAACATAAGTCCAACGCTTATGAGATCGAGGCGGAGGGTTAGAGCTTGGGTGAAATGAAGGATACATATTGTTATGGGGAGCTGCTGCGTACATGCATTGGTTGAGGAGCAGAATAGCGTGGCGACTTCGATGCATTTGCATAGATATCTTTCAAGTCTTCAGGTCTCGGTAGATGCCTCTATAGGGCTTCGCATGGAAAAGTCATATTTGAATACCAGAAACATTCATCCCGTGCGTTTGCTTCCGTAATATATCTACACCAAAAATCCCACAAGCGTCTCCAACATTTCCCTCTCCGCTGGCTCAACTGCCATCACGCCATCGAGCTGCGCTTGCAACGTCCTCTTGACGTCTCCAAGTCCTTCGTCCCTCTCCGCCAGTGCCTTCTCAATAGCCACCTTGGCACCCCCGTCCTCAGCAACCAACCAGGCCAATACAGCATCGATCCTCTCCAGACAATACAGCCCCTCACTCAACCGGTCTGGAATATTCTCCAGCTCAAAAGCCTCTAGCTCATCTTTCCCGCTTATCCGCAACGCCTTCTTCTTCTCTGCTAACTTGCTATCGAAAGCAGATAACCGGGTAACGTAGCCTCTGCGCAATTCAACCAGTTTGTGTATCTTGTCGTAGTCCTTCTCGAGGAACTTGGCTAGGAGGCGGAAACGGGTATCGGAGTTGCCCGGTAAGGAGCGGAGGAGTGAGGCGAAGATGCCGAGTATATGTTCGGTTTGCTGGGGGTCGTGTGACTTTTTCGTTTTGGAAAAGGTGCTAAAGAGAGGTTTTAGGCCGCGGCTGTCGACGAGTTTGGTGCAGACGGCTGTGGCGCTGTTTGTGGCTTCGGGGACTTCTGCTGCGGCTTCTTTGCCTTTTGCGCTTGTATTGCCGTTGGTTTGTGGTGGTGTTGTTTCTTCTGCGTAGCCGCAGGCGTGGTCTAGTACTTTCAGGGCGCGGCTCTTGCTGGTCTTGCCGTCGCGGACGAAGAGGAGACAGAGCTCTACACCTTCTGCTTCTAGGAACTTGGCTTTTCCAAGAGGCTCTTCTGTTACTGACGAGAGGCAGTTGAACAGGTTCTCCATGTATTCCTCCTCGTTGCTGTCCTTTTCTGGGTCGTCTCTTCGGTACGGCGCGAGGTTTGTGAGGAAGATTTCGACACCGTTTGCGTCGGCTACGTGGTTTCGGTTCGGTCGCGAAGATTGTGTGAGGATGGAGAGGATCTCGGAGGCATATTGTTTGTTCTGTGTTGTGGGTTTCTCGGGCTTCTGTATCCTGTCCAGTAGCCACTTTAGCAGAGCTGTCTCCCTGCCTATTATGTCTGTGTATGTGGGTTGTGATAGGAGGTTCTCGATGACGCTGAGGGAGTTGTAGACGCCCGATGCGTCGGCTTCGTCGGTCTCGTCGAAGCGGGAGAAGTTGGATACGAGCAGGCTGAGCAGGTCGGCCTCCATGAAGGCGGTGACGAGCGCATCCCATTGTTCTTGCTCCCCTCCAACGTCTTCGTCTGTGAGCTCCGAGACCATCTCGATCGCTGCGATTGCGATGTCTGTGTTCTCATGCGCCAGTAGTTCCACCAACTTGGACGCCGCTGTGCTTTTCGCAAACTCTTCGTATAGCTCCGGGTGCTCCGACAGTATGCTGAGCGCCTTGATGCCTTCGTCCAGATCGCCTTCCGACTCCATGAATTTGGTGGGGTCGTCCTCGTACTTTGCGCGCAGCGATGCGTTCTTGTTGACCTTCTTCTCAAAGTTGAGCGCCAGCTTGCGCACCCACGGCACGTCGTATTTCTCTTCGCCTATAGCTCCATCGCCGTCTTGCGCATCGATGTACTCCATGGCGTCCCGCGCATTCTCGTCCAGGCCATCGCCAAAGAAGCGTCCTTCGTCGTCGTCGCCGGGCCCGTCCTCGAAGTCGGGCGGTAACGAGGGGCCAGCCTCGTCGTCGTCATCTTCGTCAGCTACCGAGGCTTGCGCTGGGGCTTTGACATCGCCATCTGCATCCAGCTTTGCAGATTTGTAGGATTGGGTCGGGTCGGCTTCGTTTGGGTTCTCGAACTTGCGCTTTGCCGAACCGTTTGCGCTTTTAAAGAGGTCGTCGATGCTCGTCATTATGCGCGATGCGACGCAAGCAGAAGCAGAAGAAAGGCGAGTACAGCGAAGCGGAATTGGTCGACTTGTCGCGTCTTTACGAGTCGCTGAACATTGGGAATCTAGCTGGTCCCAGCTCGGCACTAGCGCGTTTTCTCCGCCGCAACGCTCACCTGTGTCGGATCCACTTCTCATCCGCACCCTCTCCATCCGCAGTACATCATCTGCACAGATGGGTTTCCTCTGCTCACCCGGAAAGTCTGGTAGACACCCACGAACCATTTTCACTTCTTGTATCTGACCAAACATATCTTTCCTTTCACACGGTCTCCTGCTTTACTCCAGCGTTGCTATGGCACGTCATGAAAGTGTCACTGATGAGATGAAGTGGAATGCTGCTTCCTCCTCCCCGGCACCGACATCTGGACTGCTAGATACTCTTGAAAGTTATAACGCATGTACTGTTGCAGGGTGCAAAGCTCATTTGCACACATCATCATCTGCATTCCAGTTCCCGTCCATAAGGAGGCCCGTTCACTCTATATGAGGATAGCATAGTTCAAGCGCATAATCAAACGGTTCACTGTAGAAGCTACTGTATAACTAAGCGTATTGGTGATGTCAGCCACGATGATGTTCATATTGGCGAGTCTATCGGCTGAGTTGGGCGGTTCATGCAGGTACTACAGCATAGTCATCATGGTGCTCCGGACACGGCCCAGCAACCCCAAGCCACGTTAAGACCCCGCGGAAAAGACGTCATGTCTAGTAACGCCTTCCATACCCCTCCTCACCATAACCACCGGAGCCATACTCCTGCCTTCGCTGGCCATATTCGTCTTCATCGTCACGGCGGCGGCCATAACCTTGAGTCTCTTCACCGAAACCACCGGGGACGCCAGAGGCGCCGTAAGATTGATCAGGACGCTCACCACCGTATTCGAGGCCCTCCGAACGACCGTATCCGCTGGATCTGTAAGGGTCAGTACCGTAGCCCCGGTGAGAAGATTCGCCAACGTACTCTTGACGACCGTAGCTCGACTCTTCCTGGCGACGGCCATATCCAGACTCCTCTTGACGACCGTATCCGCCAGTGCTATAAGAGTCAGCACCATACTGCGGTTGCTGACGGCCGTAGCCTCCAGCATCTCCGCCGTACTCCTGACGTCCGTACCTGGATGGCTCTTCACGACCGTAGCCTGACTGCTCGCCGTAGCGCTGCTCTTGGCCGTAGCCTTGCGAGTATCCTCCAGACTGGCGCTGGGGCGAGCGGCTGCCGCTCTTCTTGCGACGGTGTTCATGCTCACGGGAGCGAGAGCGATGCCTATGTTCACCAGATCCTGATCGACGCTTGTCAGCATCATCCGAATCGTCATCGCCACTGCCGTGTTTCTTGTGCTTATGGCGCTTCTTCTCCTCCTTCTCACGCTTCTTGCGCTCCTTCTTCATCCGCTTCTCGTATGAATCTTCGCCGCCCGAATCGTTCGAATCGTCGTCATCGGAGTGTTTCTTGGACTTACCACGTCGTCTGCACATCTGTTAGCCTGGGATCGGTACAACTCGTAAAACACATTTACTCTTTCTCCTCGGAGTAGTATTCTCCAGACCGATCGATCCCTTCGCGTGTTTCTTCGGAGCGCCATTGATCGCCGTGCTGGACGCGACGCTCCTCGCGACGCTCATATCCACCGGTGTTGCTGTAGCTCGAAGTCTCGACACGCTGTTCGTAGCTGTAGGATCCGCCACGGTCGTCCCGTTCCTGACGAGAGTACTCCTCGCGACGCCCACCACTCGGGTATTGTGTCTGCTCGTACTCGGCGCGGCCATAGCGATCGTTGTCGCCATACGAAGATGCCTGGTGATGACCAGTCTCTGAGTAGGACTGAGTGTAAGAGCCGTCTTGACCGTAGCTCTCCTCCTTGTGGCTCTTCTTTTCCTTTCCACCAAAAGCGTCACCAAGCAGAGAGCCGCCGATGCCGCCAACAAGACCACCGACAAGGCCGCCTAGGGCGCCACCACCAACGGCTTCGCCTGCGAGCTTGCCAACATGGTCAGAGGCCTGCTGGATCTGTGGGTTGACACCACCTTGTCCGCCGGAAGAGCCGAAGTTGTTGGCCATACCCAGAGGTTTGCCACAACCATGGCCCTTGTCGTGCACGTTCTCCTTGTGGTTGCGGAGGTTCTGTACGCCGTCCCGACTGAGCTGATCACGGAACTCCTCTTGTGCGCGCCTGTCCTTGGAGCTCCACCACTTTCCAACCGTGTCAAACATGATTTGGTGGCATTCCTGGACCCCGCGATCACCCCGTCCTCCATGATTTCTCTCTGCCGCAGCAACCGCAGGGTGGTGGAACACGCCCTTGATGATGCGGTCAATGGTTTCCTCAGGGTCGGCCTCACCGTCCCAGCACTGGACGACTTGCGGAACAGCCCAGCTCAGCACGGCAGATGCTACGCGACCAGCAGGCTCGTTGAGCACGTTGGAGAAATGATCCTTGGAAAGCATGCTGTGGGTCGGGTCGGTACAGTCATCGTCATTGAAGACGATGTGTTGCTTCTCACGAGAGCTTGCAATGACTTCGCTGGATCCCGTCTCAAGCTCAGACTTGACTTGGCTAAGAATGGGCAGAACGTAGGGAGCAAGAAGACTGAAGACGAAGATAGTGACCTGGCTCTGGACCTCCTCGATCAGATCTGGCAGAATTGGGATCTTCTCAATGAATTCGGTGATGGACTGCATGATTTCATCGTGGAACTCCATGATGGGGTAGATCTGCTTGACTAGCTCTCCAATCTGCTCAGTAAATGCCTCAGGCTCCTTAGGGGTGATCTGGATGTTGCCCATCGCAGCAGCGTTGGAGTTGTCGGCAAGCTCCTCGGCCTTACCAGCTTCGTCTTTGCCACCAAAGATGCCGTCTGGGAGCTTAGCAAGGAGCTCTTGGATCTTGCTCTTGTTCTCATTCCTGTCGGCATTGGCAATTGCGCCTTCAAGTTCCTGCAGCTCGGACTGTGTAGCCTTGTCGGTAATCTCACCGCAGACCGAGTGCAAAAAGTCGACGCCACCGAATGTGCCTGTGATGATGGGGTATACCTGCTTTCCAGCGGCGCGGACATCGAACAGGGCGTTCCTTCCGACGTGGGGGAAAATGCCCCGGTTGTCTTCGTCGAGTTCAATCAAGGCAAGCTCGACATAATTGGAGTGGGCAGAGTAGTCTTCTAGACAGTGGGTCGCAGTACCAAGCAGCCTCAAGGCTTCGTAGAAGTCGGGACCCTTTCCTCGTGAGCGACGTCCCAGGTCGATGCAACGCCGAAGCAGGTCGCGGACCATGCCAGCCGATGTTGTGATACCCAAGTCTTCGGAAGCGATGTAGTTCTTCAGGCCGGTTCGCTCGTCGACGCTGAGCTCGCGTCTCTCGTCAACGGGGCCTCGCAGGCGGCGGTCGTAGTCGCGGGCATCGAGGTTGTCGGCGTAGTCCTGAATAGTCAGTATCATGGCTTGAGCAATAAAGCGGTGTACTGACCTTGGGGTTGTCAATGTGCTCTTCAGGTCTGTAGCAACCAAGGCGATCGCGGGTGACCTCGAACTCCTTGGTTCCGTAGCCGAAGCTCATGAAGCCGAGCACCCAGAGGAGGATGCGGATAGCCTCTGCAGAGACCATCTTGACAGTGCCGACATCGACGGCCTGGGAGTAGTCGCGCAGCCAGTTGCCAAAGTAGACACGCTTGACATCCATCTTGCTGAACTTCTTGCCCGTCTGGCCGCTGATAAGCAGAGTGAGTAGGGTATCTTCGATATCTCCATGGCGCCAGTTCTGTCCCTCAATGGCGCTCAGGCTTGCAATGTTGCCCGCACCGAAAGCTGCCGTGGGGCGCGCCCACAACACCATTACGATGAGGCATGGCAGCCAGATGTCGCTGATTTGCGGCATCGTGCTCGTGATTTCGTATACTCTTGTTGATATGCACGGAACAGTCTAGGAAGAGGTTGTAGGTCGAGGAGAGAGGGGTGCGTTGTGTACACCGGTGTCTATGTGAATGTTGCTAGTGGCATGTTTCAGTGGCTGGTCTTGCTTGAGCTTACCCCACCACAGCTGACGTAGAGGGGCCACAGCCCACCAGATCGCCAGTGAGCGCTGTTCGACCAAACTACCTCTTACACCCGTCAAACACGCGTATCCCTCGTTTCGCGCAAACATCGCCCTTGCCCTAACGTGCGCGATACCAAAGTTACGCGTGTCGTTGGATGTCCGCTTCCTACTGCAGGAAATTGCCGTGCATCCTCAGCTGGCATGTAGCCCCAGGCGGCTACCGGCTACCTTGTAATCGCACCGGGCCATGACAGAATCTGTGTCGCATCAGGTAGATCTCTACAGAACCGCCATCTCCACAACTCACAATGTACACCCCGTACCGATGTATGCATCGGCTTGTTTACTATCTGTTCATTACCATAGTCGCATCATGCGGATATCCCTTCAGATGTCTTTCGCATCGCTGCATGCACAGTACTCTCATTCTAAACCAAGTGCGTTGAGACAGGCGCGGCAGAAAACGCCGTCGCTGAAGAGACTGCACATATCGTCGATGTGCACGCCGACCGTAGCATCTAGATCCATGGCGAGGTGTGGTGTGCTATCATCTGAATGGTGCTGCCTCAACTGGCCAGGTAGGAAAGCGCAAGCCGCGACGGGAACCCCGGTCAGAGCGCAGCTGTGTCGAGAGGATCGACTTCATGCTGATTGGGGTTTCGCGATGGGCTGAAATCTGTTCGGTTATGTGGTGTTGTGAATGGCTAGGAATGGCCATGTGGTGACGGTAGTGAGTTGTGGCTTGATGGCCTGGTGCGCGGTCCAAGTTGCGCCGTGTTACGCTTTCCACCGCCAGCCCGCCCGCGACTGCCGTATGAAGAGCACGCAGCTGCCATCACGCCCCCAGGTAACACCACACCTCCGCAACTCCTTCCATCTCATCGCCATCGCCTCTCACACGACCCCAACTCGGCGAAATCATACGGAACCAATGCGACTCCTCCATGCATATCGCCGGGAGCATAGTCATCAAGCGGTGAGCATGTGTAGGCGGAAGAACTGTCATTTTTGTAACGAGATTAGAAATTAACCTGTAAAGTAGGTCATACAACTCTAGAACCAACGCCGACAAGGGAATGGTGCCCTCCATGATGCGATGACCCGCTCTATGTATCCCGATCCATGGTGCCAACTGGCTTCCAATTCCCAACGCCGCAACAGGTGAATCGAACAAAGGAAAATACATCCAGTCATGACCCAACTAGTAGTTGAAGACCGTCAATGACGGGTTCAGTACGATGGGCAACAGGCAGTGCATGATAACCGTTACGGCCCAACTAGGGATGGTTAGCGAAATGTTAATGATATCGGAGTAGGAGGGTACTTACGGCAGAACGGCAGTCAGACCGGTAATCTCCCAGCCGTGGGGAGCGAAGCATCCGAGGTAGATCATACCTCCGATCATGAGGATCATGATCATGTACATCCACTTGAAGCGCTTCCAGATCTTGGGCAGCTCGGCGAAGAAGTTGGAGTTGTCCTTTTCCTTGGCTGTGGCACCCCAGCTCATGTCGATACAGAACATGTGGGAGCAAATGGCGAGGAGGATGTGGAACGAGACACCACCGAAGAAGATCATGAAGAAGGGCATCCACTTGAGGTTCTCGAAGAAGGCACCCAGTAGACTGGCCTCACCGATACGGTAGCGCATAATGGCGAAGCAGACGTTGGACATTCCGTTGAACACGATGAGCAGGACGATGAAGATCTTCCACGATTCGACATAGTACTTGTCGAGATCACCGTTGAGCCATCCGACCAGGAAGTAGTTGAGGCAACCGAGGGGAACGGCCGATCCGAGAGCGTAGTAGGAGAAGATGTAACCGCAGATGGAGATCTTGGACGACAGCTGGATGTTGGAGAAGATGAAGGTGCGGAAGAGCTTGGTGAAGGGGGACTTCCACAACCAGGTGTGCACAGGGTTGAAGACCAGTTCGTTGCAACCGTACGCGTACTTCTCCCATCTGTCCAACTCGTCGAAGATGGAAAGAGACACACCCTCCTTGAAACCACGACCGTGGTAACTGGCCAAGCGGACAATGTTACCCTTGATCTGGAGACGAAGCGCGATATCGAAATCCTCGGACACGTGGCTCTCGGACCAGAAGCAGACGTAGCCGTCATCTTCCGGAGGGTTGCCGACGGACTGGACAGCTTGCCATCGCAAGAAGGCGTTGTGACCGACAAAGGGTGCGACTTCACCGCTACCGACTGAGAAGCGGATGGCGGTGTAGACGAGGTTAGTGAAGTACGTGATACCGTTCTCGAAGTAATCCCAAGAGACTTGCATGACACCAGTGGCGTGCTGAACAATGGCGACTTCGGGCGACAGGTACATTTCGGCGGCACCGTACATGAGGCAGTCTTCAGGAACGATGGTATCGGAGTCGACAATGAGAATGATTTCACCCATACGGATGTTACCGCCAGCCTTCGCGCGGGGGTCCGCGGTGAGAACCTGTTCGAGAGCCTCGTGATAGAGAGCGAGCTCCTCCTCCTCGGAGATCGAAGCATCACCATCAGCCTTGTCGAAACGGTTGTCGACCATGCTTTGAAGTACATCCTCGACCTTGTTGGAGGTGTTGAGAGCGAAGTTCATGTTCGAGGCCTTCTTGAACTTTCCGCGGCGAACGAAGCCTTCGTGGTTGTGCTTTGGGCGCGAGACCCATCCAATGTTGTTGTTCTCGTAGAATCGCAGGAACTTCTCGTTATCCTCTGCCGATCGGACGGCCATACCATCGTCGTTGATGAAGATGCGTGCAGTTCCACCACGGGACTCGTAGTAGGAGATGGCGGCTTGCAAACTGGCGACGGTGGGCTTGACGACACCCTCAAGGGACTCGGTGTAGATGGGCATTTGGATGGTGATGGTCGACGGCGTGAATCCCATGGCGCGTGCCTGGGCAAGGTTGGGCTTGACGGCGGAGTGGAAGCGGCTGTTGGACTTGACACCAGTGACGGGTCCGAACACCTCGAAGATGTTACCCAGGACGACAACGACGAAGAAGAGACCAAGGGCGATCCACAGTGGCTCGGTTAGGACGAGAAGGATACGAGGGTAGAAGTGATCGGTCATAGTCTGGAGAATGATGGCCTTGTTTCCGAGACCGATGACGAGGACGATGATCAAAACCATGGCAAGACCGACGAAGATGGAACTTGTGAAGATGAGAGGACGTGCGAGCGACTCCTTGGGACCTTCGGCCTTCTCGAGGTCACCATCAACCTCCTCAGCATTGACCTCAACATCGTCCTTCTTGCTGTCGATAGCGAAGTCGACGGTTGATCCTCCAAGGGTGGAGTTGGCACTGGACTGGATGGCGCTGTCGAAACCACTGAAGGGGTTCTTTGATGTACCCCAAACCAAGGCCAGGATCCTTGATTCGATCTCCATCGCCTGGGAAAGGATCGCACCGAGGTCATCGTGCCATACAAGGAGGAGCCTCTCCTGGCGGATAAGAGCTGCGTATTGGAACTTGCGGATGGTACTCGAGGTAGCGACCTCTGCCATTGACTCGAAGATCTGGATCTGGGAGCCGTTCTGGAACATCAACTCCGTCTCGAAGGGCTCGAGGACATCAAAGATGGCCTGGGTACCATCGGTGCTCATGGTGAGGGCGACACCAGGGTTGATCCTCTTTACTGCCGAGAGAAGGTCCTTGTTGGCCGCGACGGGTTCTGTGACGTATTCTCCTTGACCCTTTCGGATCAGGACACCTTCGCAGGAGCCAGGTGTCAGGGCACTGGATGTCATCCATCGCATGGAGCATGCCTTGGCGTAAAGGTGCTTGATGATCTAGGTTGTGTGAGACATTGTTATGCAATCTTGAGGTTGTTTGTACTTACGGCACGGTATCTTGAGTCTTCGTCAATCTTCATGGTCAACGGCCGCGACAGGGCCGGACGACTCGTCGGTGTCTGGGGAACGGAGTAGCGGGAGGAGTCATTGACACTGCCACTGAACGATTGCCTGCTGGAGGGGATGAAGGGTCTGTCCCCATCGTGGGAAGGTGTGGCGGAAGACATGCCGAGGGGATGTCAAAAGAATTAAGAGGAGCGGTAGGGATAGTAAGCGATTGTAAGGAGCAGACGAGTCTGTTAAAGACAGGTGCTGTGGTCGGAGCCAAGAAACGAGGGAATGGGCAAGGAGCCCTGCGAAGATCAGTAAAGCGCGAGTGTGTAGAGACTGGAAAGAGAATGGAAGCGGTCGACGAGCAGAGGTTATCAACGCGGCACAGTTGGTAGTGTCTACACAATTCTCTCCGACTACGCGAAACAGGGCCCCGCCACAATCCTTAGCGACCAGGTCAAAGATACACTCATGCTACACACTATCGAATGTTCGGCAGACCCCTTGTCTAGCACGTTCGAGTCTCAACAAGACCTGCTACGCGAATGCCCCGATTAAGGTCACTGCGTCTGTCACAAACGCTATCTCGCATTCACCACCATCCAGAATCGGCGGCAGCGCAGACCGCCAGCTGCACCTAGCGATCCTTCCATCTATCGATTATTTCGCCAGCGCACGCCCCGGTCGCTCTCCCGTCCGCTGGGCCATGGTGGTCCTCGATGTTGGGACAGTGGCTCCCTTACTAGCATCGACGAACATATGTTTCGCCGGTGCAACACCATCAAGCTATGGGTCATCATCGAGATCTGAAGCAAAAGGGGATGTGCAATTGTTTGTCGCATTCGGGTACCTTGCACGCCCACGCTTGTGCCTGAGCTAAGTGGAACGGTTTAGCCTAGCCGCTGCTATACTGGGCGTGCGCCACCACTTTTTGACGTTCCGCCGGAGGAGAATTTACTTTTCTCGACGTTCGGTCAGCTCCTCGGCGTCACGTAGCGGACCTGTCCAGCCAGCCTCCTACGTTGCGATTAAGAGTCAGGTCGGAAGTGGAGACAGCTGGCCGCCTAGCTCAGCGCCGAACCGGGCATCTGGAGCGCTGGACCGCTCAGTCTTGCCGGCACCCTACGCCGCAAATACAGTGACGTCCTGCAAGCCAAGATGAGGTCCTGGCCCACGCGTGCGCCATCCCGACAACCTCTGGGCGAGCGGTATACATCCTCAGAAGGGGGACAAGACCCTGCAAATTGCTTTTACAGGATGCCCACGTTCCGGGAGCGGATGAATCCCACGTCGCAAACAAGCCAATGATCAATGCGCAGCTTACTGCATGTTGCCCTTGATAAGCACCCTTGCTGACTCTCCCGTGGTTAAGATTAGGACTTTGTTCCGCCTCTATTGATCCTGTACCCCCGTCTACATGTCGAACAACACACAAAGCAGCTCGCCACTATCAGCCACACGTCACAGATTTCCTGCCTCAACTCTTTAACTTTGCATGACGCGATGCCCAGCTGGGCTATTTCGAGCCAGCAGAGTTGCTAGTCAACAGAGTTCGATTGCAGCAGCGGAGCTACTAGATGTGCGACACCCGTCGTGGTTAGTGCGTTTAGCCGGCTCGCCGATAACTCAATCAACAGCTTCTGGTCAGCAAGCCGAGGTGCAGGATTTAGCCACCAACGTGCAGATACGGAGGGGAGGATACAACATCAGAAGCTTGCATACTGGCAAGCCGCGTCTAGGCTGACCCGCCAATGCATAGACGGCTGCATCAAGGGCTACGGAGGCGCATCTACAGGTCCACACTTTTCTGGGTACAAGCGTGGAAAACCCAAGTGTAGATCGCGCGGGTTTTGAAAAGCGATCGACCGGGCGCTAGACAAAACATGAACCATGGATTGATGTGCCGTGGCGCCCGAGATCCAAGTCAACTCTCCAACGTCAAGCCTCAAGCACAAGCCTAGCCACGGCCGGTCAAATCCTTCCGTATCCCTAGCGGTGTGTGGCTTTCCCCCCTGGCACGTTGACTGCAAGGCTGTCACACTAGTTCTGCGCCTATCTCATCTTTCCTGACGTACCTGCGTCTAAACGAACGCTAGCAACAGCCACGCTACTGTGCACTATTTCCAAGACCGTAACAAGCGACTGGGATGAAACTGCCATGGGCACTGCCCGCCCCTTGCACTTGCAGAAGCCATCACGTCGAGAACGGCAGATACGCCTAGAGCCTGTTGAATGTTCTAAATCTAGGCTTTTGGAATCCGTGAACCTCGCTCTTCCCGACGCCGCTTGAGCCTACTATCGATTTATCGGTGCCGCATACTCAGCGCGGCGCTCGCTCGGCTTGTGGTATCGATACTTCAGCTCCCAACAACGTCCCCTGCGTTGTTTTGTGTACTCTTCCAATCTCCTTAGACGAGGTCGCGTACGGCAATAAACTACCTTGCCCATCGCTAACACTTTGGCATTTCCATTCCGCTTTTGATACCTTCATTCTACAGTACGACAATGCCTTCCTTCTTCAAGCGCAACAAGAAGGCCAGCCCTGAGGAGGACGCACCGCCTCAGGCCCACTCCCAAGATGTCCCAGACCTTCCTGCCGGCATGTCACAAAGGATGCGTCCCGAGTCCTCAAACCAGGGAGCATACATTCCCAGAAACCCTTCCAACCTGTCATTCGGTCCTATATATGGGAGCCAGATCAGCGCTTCCGAAATACGGAAACAACCGCGACCCTTCAGAAGCTACAGGCTACGGGGAGAGTATGTACTACCCATTCCACCCGCTGTCAACTTGTATCTAATTTCCATGTTAGGCGTGAGCAGCCATGGGTCGACGACCCAAGGATGAAGAAGACCAAGGTCGGCAACTGGATCACCCTTGGCTTCATCATCATCGGCTTCTGTGTCAGTGGATACATCATGTACACTGGTGTGCAAGAGGCCCAAATACCTGAGCAATGTCTTATCATGGAAGACAACTTTGAGAAGATTGACCCTGCCAACTGGGGCTACGAGATCCAGACTGGCGGCTACGGAAACGGAGAGTTTGACTGGACTACCAACGACCCCAAGAACAGCTTCGTCGACGCAGAAGGTCTTCACATTGTCCCAACCCTCACCACGGAATCGACCAGTATTACCGAGGAGCAGATCGTCAATGGCTACACACTGAACATCACCAAGGCAGACGGCGACGGCTCTTGCACATCCAGCGACTACAAGTCTTGCGGTATCCGCTCCAACTCGACCACTGGAACTATCATTCCTCCTGTTCGATCCGCACGCATGACCACCAAGGGCAAGAAGTCGATCAAATACGGCCGCGTCGAGGTTGTGGCAAAGACAGCCAAGGGTGACTGGCTCTGGCCCGCCATCTGGATGATGCCCGAAGAGGACAAGTACGGTGAATGGCCTCGCAGTGGAGAAATCGACATTGCTGAGTTCCGCGGTAACTCGTACAAGTACCCTGAGGGTCGTGACTTCGTTTCCTCTACGCTTCACTGGGGTCCCGACTACAAGCACGACGGCTACATCAACACCCACGGTACCGCCTTCTTCCGCCGCACAGACTTCGCTTCCAGCTGGCACACATTCGGTATGGAATGGACTGAGAACTACCTCATGTTGTACCTCGACAGCCGTCTCAAGCAGGTCATGTACTTCAAGTTCAATGAGAAGAACAAGCTATGGAACAAGGGTGGCTTCAACGGTCTGACTACCAGCAACGGCACTCTCTTCGAGGACCCCTGGAAGCAGGGCGGCAAGAACGCGCCTTTCGACGAGAAGTTCTACCTCATTCTTAACGTCGCCGTCGGTGCGCAAAACGGATGGTTCTTTGACGGCGAGGGCAACAAGCCCTGGGTTGATGGCAGTGACTTTGCTGTCCGCGACTTCTGGAATGGTATGTTCACACACACCTCGCAACACTATGATCACTATGCTAACTCTCCATAGCTAAGGATGACTGGCTCCCAACCTGGGGCGAGGGCACCGAGCGCGGCATGACTGTCAAGTCTGTCAAGATGTGGCAGGCCGGCAAGTGCTAGATCACCAGCGTCTGACTGCCGAACGCTCCTTCCTTTTTCTATCTGATAACCCCACGGGTCCACTTCACACTATAAACCGGGGTTCACGATCACGGACGTATCACATTTCTTTTCCACAACGTCAGTCAGGGCACAAGGGCACATTAGATGAACGTTTCCCATTTCTTTTCTTCCCTGGCATGGTAGAGGCGCCGAGGCGTCTTGGGCATCAAACGTCCACATCGTACATTTTACAGATAAGGACAAAACAATACTGTAGTATCTAATAGAATTTTTTCTCACCAATCGCTTCTATGCAATCACACCAGTCCCATGCAGCTTACGTGCAGCGGAAGTTGACAGCCTAGCGACAGGCCTCCAGCGACACGACATAACCGAATACACCGTCGTGCATAATCGCTGTATGTACGACGCATCTCGTATCCGCAATCATGGTCCCACAAGCCTCGCGAAGCATCCACTCCAGCCTCGCATCGAAGACACTCGCAGCTTCGCGTCCATCACTTGCATGTCGCGTCAGCACTCGTGTCTCACCTTCCTTCCCTGACCCAGCGAACACGCAAACAATGCACCCCCGCGCATCTCCATGTCCATCGCCCGTTCTCGCCTTTGCCCAGCTATGCATCGCACCCCTGAGAAAATCACGTACGGTATCGATGCCAAAGCGCGATAAACTTTCTGTTGAACATTCGCACTAATCTCCACACGACTTAGCCTGCGACTCAGTCTCCTAATCCAAATGCAGTAGTTGCAACGCTAATGTCGGCGAATCAGAGGCCTTGGGCGCGAGCACGACTCCCACCTGTTTAAGTTGCTGCAGGGGCTCACCGGCGGAGGCGCTTCCGCTTATCTGTACACGGGAGCGCACGAACTGCGCCGCATCATCCCGATTTTGATTGTCTTGTTCCACTTGTCCCACAGTTGGCGGGCCTGGTACCCAGTCAAGTCGGCAACTGGGAGGGTGTTTACTTTTTTTGGGACCTTCTGGGGTTGGCCGTTTCAGTCACCGCAGGAGGTTTTGTTTGCTTTTCCGAACTTCCAAGTCCACAGGCGTGGGATCAGGGGCGTGGCTAGGGTACCGAGATTCACTCATGGTTGATCTTAGGTATGATGCAAGAGGGGTTGCCTACTTGGACTACATGCCGCAGAGGAGGGGCAGCGACTAGCCAACACCCTCTCATCTCTCGTGCATATTCCAACATCATGGTGTGCTTACAATCAAGGCATCATCCACTCTGGTCTCCAACACCAATCTCCCTACTTCCAGGTTTTTTCTTGTCGCTCATCAACCGCGGCAACAGCCTTGCTAGGCAGCCACGCGAGGGATTTACCGGTGGCAACTTGTCTGCTCCATCGCCTTGCATACTGCAAGCCAGAACCCATGATGAGGCGGGCTGAGGACAATGTGGGACGGCACAATCCGCGGAGGCTTCGGCTGGGCGCCACGGTATTCCAGAAGGTGTAGATTGCAACTCGGAGCGCCACCAGGGCTTCTCACAATATACAATACTTCGTCTATGCATTGCGATGCTCGCTAGCCCTAGCAGTTGCAGCAACAGGGTAAGTACTTTTTACTTTGCGATTGGGCCGTTATCTGCCAGCTCACATCGGGCCTATGATACCTTGCAGTTCCACTCCGCTACTGCACGTTACCATGTCAATCTCGTCCTCGATTGCTCAACTACTCTATCTGTCATTCCAAGTATAGCAACCGACAATCACAGTCGCACCCAGAACCGGGTACTCAGCTACCCGACGGGCCGTCGCTGCTGCGATACGTTCCTCAACATCAGAGGCCCTGTCGCCTTACCATGACCTTGACTTGGAAATCCCTCGGCTTGACGAACCAGTAATTCGTCGTTTCCCAATCTGCAGCCTGCAGGTGGGGGGCGAGCGAAAAATCAAAGTCGCGCACCAGCATGGGGATTAGCTTGGACATCTCCAAGTGCGAGATGTGTCTTCCGATGCACGTTCGTGAGCCTAGACCAAACTGTTGCCACTTTTGTTAGCCGCTGTCCATCGTGAGAGAAAAGAGATGAAGGATTTGGTGAGGCTGGCTGAGATGGCGAAAGAGGCAATGGTGAACGAGTGGCGTTATGTTTGTGGAAACGACGACGCAGCGGTCGGCAGAAGCCGATCAAGGTGACATTCGGGTGCTACGACTTACCGGCATCCAGTTGCGGTCCATGAGACTAAGCTTTTCTTTATCGGAGCTGAGCCAGCGCTCAGGTCTGAACACGTCTGCGTCAGGGCCGAAAACAGATGTGTTGCGGTGAGCCACCCAGGAGTTGATTCCGACGATAGTCTACACAAGCAGTCAGCCTAGAGAGCGCGATTTGGCATGCACGGCAACTTACGCCCTCGGGAAAGAACTGATCACATATGCTCGCTCCTCCAGCGGGTACCACGCGCTCGAGTGGTAGGCCAGTAGCTGGGTGCATTCGCAGCGCCTCCTTCATGACGGCTTGAAGATACGGCATTTCCTGGCTTTCCTTGAATGTGATGTAGTGGCCAATCTTGCCTTCGCGCTGCCGCTCGTCGATCTCTTGACGCAGAGTCTCGAAGGTTTGCGGGAACTTGAGTAGGTAGTAGAGGATTGCGGAGAGACTGATTGCTGTAGTATCTGAACCAGCGACCATGTTCGAAACGCAGCCCATGCTGAGATGGTACATTGTAAACGCCTTGGGGTCATCTGCATTCTTCTTGAAGAATTTGGAAAGGAAGTCCATGCTTGTCTTGCCTTCCTCAATGCCATCGACGGGAATGGCTTTGGTCTGCTCCTTCTCGTGTTCCGCAATGCGCTCTTGCGTGAACTTCATGACATACGCCCTCCCAGTGCCTGTCGGACCAGCCAGCCAATTTCGGATGGGAAAGAGATATTTGTGCAGCCAGGAGAAGATGCCCGTAAAGGTAGCGTACCACAGGTGATCTTCGAGAGCCGCAATCACGCCACGGATATCCTCACCCCTATCCAAGAAGCCCAGTCGCTTCGAGTATGTGATCAATCCAATAACATCGAAGGCATAGCATTGCAGCCAATGCCCCATGTCGGCATATGCACCCGCACTCGCTACCTCCTGGAGGCGCTGGCTGAACAGGTCTGTGCACTCGTCGACGTACGGCTCGTAGCTGACGAGCGATGACATTGTGTATGCGCTTTGATATTGCCTCCGGTTCTCGCTGTGTCTTGGTATAGATTGGTCGGCGAAGAGGGACCACTGCGAGGGTGACGGGTTCTGCCAGGTTGCGTACCACGAAGACTTTGGAAATTTGGCGCCATGCCCGTAGACAGTTTTCTGAGCATCGGGAGAGGAGAGGGAGTATCGATTCGGACCGTAGCGGACTATTTCGCCTGTGGTAGTAGTGTAAGTATGGTATCGGGACAGATCAGGAACAGGCCGGCAGGGTCCAACTCACCATGCTTTCGATGCAGCTCGATGTTGTCCTGTTCAAAGCCTCCTCTTCTCACTCTCCAAAGATACCACAGGTCTGTGAATCGTGTTGCGGCTGGTCCAGGTACATTTCGCAATGGTGAAGATACATTTTTGAACAACGGAAAGAGGATGCGCGCGACAGCAGCTACGACAGCTGCGAAAGCAAGAACTTCGGAATGCATTTTGACAACCTCAGTCACAGATACAACAGCAGTCTAATCGCGATGTCCTCTTATAGCTTTCGCGACGCATTTCGCGCGATCTGCTACATGTTTAGGCTCGTCCGAAGGTTCGTTGTGCGGGGAAGCGATGACGCGCGGAGAAGGAGCGGATGGCGGGAGCGGGATGTGGAGCGGAGCCTAGCATGCTCGTACGAACATTGAACGGATTCTGGATATCTCACATCATTAGCGTTCGGCATATACTGGCCATTTCGGTGGTTGAGAGATGATACAGCGAACCGCGTTGTTGGGTGAATGGGATCGATGTGCAGACATCAAAGTCGTATAGCCGAGGTAAACGCGTCCTTGACACGAACTGCATCCGATGAAGAAGCACCACCATCCCACCATGTCAACACTAAAAGTATGCCTACGGGTTCTTCTATTTTCAGATGATCTGAATGTTCTACAGAAAGCTGGGGAACAATTAGGAGAATCAAGGTTCTCAGACTCACCAACCATCTGAGCCATTGCTGGATGCATCCTGCCCACTGATTGCATCGACACAATTTCTGTGTCGCGCGTCTACAAATATCCAAAGTTCCATTCTAGGTACAGGGCGTCATTGTATGCAACAGCATTTGTGTATTGGCCCAGACGGGTGGAACAGATACCACAGGGATTACTCTACACCCTCCTCCACATTCCGACTAGAACCCAGATCAGACAAAGGTCTTGGGGAAAACGCTCATCTATCGTGAGCACCGGGTTATTTGGAACCGAATACGTTGAGATTCCTACTTCGGCGGTCGCACTATCGGGAAGGTGCGACCGCGCAACTTTCAGTTCCAAAGCTCAGGTGGCTTCTTCATATCTACAGAGCCGAACTCGGTCTCCTCATCACAACCCTGAGGCTTCGTTCCGCAGCAACAAAGCAGTGACAGCGCTTTCCGGATACATTTAAACAGTCGACTATTTTTCCTCGGAAACCCATGGAGCTCGTACTGACCCGGTGACGTTTGTTCATGGCAGCAGCAGCAGCAGCAACATGCATCCAGATGGCTTCTATACCAGTAGCATATTTTACCTCGTGTGAAGCTGATATGCTAGTATACTTGCCGCATTCTTGTTTTTTGGTATTTCCTAGATGAAGGCTCCTTCCCCAGTGTGAGCACAGGCACGGAAGGTACTACCCAGACTTGCTGACACGCGATCACCAGTGGGGCCTTGGACCCAAGAGCCATGACAATCTATTCGGGTATGACAATGTTCCTAGCTTAACGTGTTTCCATGAGCGTCGAGCTGCAGTTTGGGTACTCAGGCGTAGGTTCTACAATGAGCAACTGATGACTGGTAACCAAATCAAAGCGCCAAAAGAATTCATGATCGCAAACGCAGTGAAAGGTATCCATTTTGTATCATGTACATACCTAGAAGGCAAGTTGCCACATGTCCGTCAAACGCTCGTTGTTCTCACCGAGCCCACCATGAATGATGACGCTGTCGTTGCCGCTCTCAGCCTTGACCACATCAGCATCAAACCAACCACGGGGGTCAGGAGTACCATCGCTGCCATCGGGTTGTAGTTGAGTCCACCACTTCTCGCTGATGTCATATATCCAGACGTCCTTCAACATCTTGCCTGCACCGGCATGACCGAGCGATGAAGGGTCATGTTCACCGAAGAGAGTAAGGAGCTTGTCTTTTCGAGCCAGCTTGACTGGCAGTAGAACACAAACACTACGAGCTTCAGGTCCATCGTTGCCATCCGCTTTGAATGTGTCAGTTGACCAAGTATTGTTGGCAAGATCGAAGACGTCGATACTACCACCCTGCTCCGTGGTTCCATCAAATCCATTCATCCTGTAAAGCTTGCCACCACTGTAAGCGATAGAAGTTCCTCCTCGATGCGGCGCCGGAGCGTCGGGGGCTTGTTTCCATGTACGTTCGTTGATGTTGAACATCCACAGATCTGAGAGACGGCCACTTGCGGGACATCCAGCATGGAGGAAGAAGGTGTCTTTGCCATCGCTAGTAGAGCAGTGATAACTGCGAGCTGGTGGATATGGCGCAGATGAATCAGCAGGCATGATCTTGGACCAGGCTGAGCTTGAGGGGTCGAAGCACCACACTGCGCCATCTTCCTCTATTGGAGCCATGTCGATGCCACCCCGACCAGAGAAAAGGTACATTTTCCCATTCAGTACAGCCGAAGCACTTCCAACGCGGGGAGTGGGCGCCGAAGAGACACCTTTCGTTTCCAAACGCTTTGCATCTGTGGCGTCGTTAGTGCTGTACCTTGATGGCCTCTTACAAAGAGGGGAAGTAATACCAGACTTGAGCGAGAAAATGTCGACTTTATCATCCAGCGGCTCCCTTGGCTTCACCTCACCACCGAAGATGCAGACATGATCGTCGATAACGGAGAGGACCTGGGAAGATCGGCGCAGACGTTCGTCGTCGAGAAGACGTTTCCAGGAACCTTTGAGCGTACTGATGGGCATCATAGGCATCGTTACAGTTTGCGAAATCTGAATTGGAACGGACAGCAATTGACTATGTCGAACTTGTAGTCCTAGGTTAGTGATATATAGCTCAGATCAAAATCGAGGATTGCGTCATGTGCGGGTGGTAATACACCTGCTGTTTGCAGTGACATGCCGGTGAATCTAGAAGTGGAGAAGGGGCTAATCAAATAGGGTTAGGCTCGAATGCAGGGATCGTCATCGCCCTAGCTCCTTCCAAAAGTTCGCGACCATCGCATTTGACGCGCGAACACATGCGCCTCAACACGCCATCATGAGGCTTCGACTGACGGTCCAGCGGAATGGCTTGCCTGCCGCCAACATACTCTGGAGCGTGCCCGAAACGAACAGCACGCAGGCATACACCATTACGCGTCTGCTCGAGGATGTCAACCACATTATCCCGCTAGAGGCCGAGCACTGGGGCCTGGAGCACTATGTCGTCGAGGTGGGCGGCTTCGAGTGCCTGCACTTTATGCCCGTCACGAATGCGCTCAAAGAAGACGATCATGTTTCGTACGTGATTCTAAAACCTCTACACTAACATCTGCTAACAGCCTACCAGCATCCGCCCACTCATGACTGCCGAAGTACGCGCGCGCACCCTCACCGGCCGTGATCAAATATCAGACGGAGGCCAACATCTCGTCGATGGCGTTCCCTTCGGTCGACCCTACCTGCGCCAACCAAATCGACCTGCTGTTCGCATACCTCCGCGCAAACGACGCCGACTGGACGATGGGCAGTCCGACGATGATACTGAAGCTGTGGGACTTCTAACGGAACATGGAGAACCATCCGAAGCGCGCGACGATGTTGCGGCGCTGAGCGGTCACAAAGGGTCGGGGAATAAAGCATCAAGGGCGCAACGGGTAGTCAAGTCGGTGCAGTTCGAGCAGCCCGAAATTGATGATTCGGACGACAGCGAGGAAGATGATGATGACTTTGCACCCGAAGAAGCAGAGGAGGAGGCGTCCTCTTCAGACGACTCGGACTCGGACTCAGACTCAGACTTAGATTCCGACTCAGAGGCAGACGCAATGGCAAAGGCAAAGTCGGACGCGTCGTCTAGTGCCTCAGATACTTCGGATTCAGATTCAGAGACAGACACCTCGAGCGATTCCGACTCCGACTCCGACGATAGCGACGCAAGCTCCCCGCCCGATGTCTTGTCTTCCAAAGACGGTTGCAAGACCAAAGCAGCCACAACGCATGTACCCCCCGGAGATGGACTCAAAGCTACAAAGCTGAGGAACTCGCGACGTACAAGAGCTAATCGTCTGCGTAGTCTCAAGGCGTCTGGCAAGCTTCCCGGAACCGCTACGTTCAGTGACCTGACCGCCTACGAAGACGGCAGGTATGGTCTGGATGAGGAAGAACCTCGACACACACAACCTTTTGCCAAATCCCAAGGCAAGAGAAAACGATTAGACGAAGATGAGCCGGCAGAGGAGGTCGCGGAAGACACGACAGAGCTGGAGCGAAGGAAACGGGACCTGATGGCGAGGTTCGGAGAAAGCACAGAAGCGACTGCACCAGCGGACGAGGCCATACAGCCAACGACTCCGGTCGCTGAGAAAGCCACTACTACCCTAGTGGAAGAAGAGCCACCGGCGAAGAAAGAGCCTACCTCCAGAAGACTGCGACCAGACACCCGCGCCATTGGTCGGATACTTGCTCGACAGGCTGGGCCTGTTCGGAAGACAAAAGCGAAGGCACCGACACCTGAGCCTGAAGAGTGGTCAAACCCCGATTTCTGGAAAACCCGAATCAACCTCTCGGCGTTTGAATGCTGGGAAGAGGACTTTGAGCTCAGCGCTCCGCCCTTCCCGTTTCAGCAGCACTGGGACCCAGCCAGCAAGCTTATGCATGACAAAGCTAGAAAAAAGAAGCAAAAGAGGCGGAGTAATGTGCAGCAGGAGGCAACACCAGTAGAAGAAGAGGAGGAAGAGAAGATCATCTTAGACTACGACGATGCCCCCACAACGAACGCCGACTCTGAGTCCATCAACGCAGCCGTCGAGGACCAGCTGCGCCAAGATCTTGCAATGGCTGCGCAGTCTGATCTGCCACCACTTCCTGAAGACATGAGCACCCTGCCAGATCTCACGTCGTCCGACATGAAGGCTGGTGCGGTCATCGCCTGCAAATTCTTTACCGTGAATCCCGTCACTGTTACACCCGAGATTAGCGGATACAAGACAGCTACTGTAGAGCAAGAAGGCGACTCAGGCCCTGGTGCGGGTACGATCCAGCTCAAGATTGCTTTGCGCGATCTCCCAAAGAGGGAGAAGAAGTTTGACAGCAAGGGCAATCGCATCTACAACGCGGCCGACGCTCTCCTCATGGAAGAGGACGACGAGGATGAGGGCTTGTGGGAAGGCTCATTTGGCGAGTTACTTGAAGCGAAGCTTGTGAAGGCTGCATAAGTG
Source organism: Alternaria incomplexa (assembly GCF_024043165.1). Taxonomy (NCBI): domain Eukaryota; kingdom Fungi; phylum Ascomycota; class Dothideomycetes; order Pleosporales; family Pleosporaceae; genus Alternaria; species Alternaria incomplexa. Next base: position 483,639 of record NW_026249854.1, read on the forward strand.
ATACCACGAGGTATGTGTCGTTGCCTGGTCGACCATTCGTATGGTTATCGGCCACATGTAACACCCTCTATCTTACTTCATCGTGCATCTTTCAATATACCCAATTTCATCTACTTTTGACCTTTGGGTATGTGCACGGTCCGCGAATCCGAGTGTGGTGTCGCGAACTGAAGTTTGGTGAGGTTACCCCGCCGAACGTCATGCAAACCCCTCCAGGTCCAGAAGCTGCAGAGCTGACAGCCACCGGCACTACTCTCTTCCACGGGATGAGTTTCCCATGGCGAGCGTCTCATGTACACAGGGTCTTTGCCTGCGTTTGATGTTTTCTACGAGCTTTCGCCCGCGGTGTGACTTCCCTTCGGAGCAAGTTGCCCGCGCCCGCTATTCCTCGGCGCCCCCAATTCAGGGTCTTAGCTCCAAAATTGTAACTGCCGTGGCCCACTAGCTTCATGATTAGACGCGGACGGGTACGTTATGCCATGGAGGACCGACGAGGCCGTGTACGAATTTTCGGCAGATGCGTCCCGTCTCGTCATCTTATTGCTAAGCCTCTAGCCAAACTACAGCATCATTGTGTCTGACAGACAAACTATCGCATAGCAAAAACCACAACATCTCATGTAAGTCTTGACGCTGCGATAGTGGCACAGCATGCTAACCGTCGTACAGAACTAGACACAATGCCTCTTCCCACTGGTGTATATCGGGCCGACCACGTCGGCTCCTTCCTCCGCCCCAAAGCCGTCCTCGAAGCGCGTACAAAGGCAGCCAACGGTGAGATCACCGCCGACGAGCTCCGCAATGTCGAAGACGAACACATCAAATACGTCGCAAAGAAGCAAATAGAGAGCGGTCTCCGATCCATCACCGACGGCGAGTTCCGCCGCGCATACTTCCATCTAGACTTCCTCAAGCACGTCGAAGGTATCGAGGAGAAGGGTCAAGTGGGAAACATCAGGCACAAGGATGGCTTCTCGCCACCAACGCTGGTCGTAAAGGGAAAGCTGGCCCACCCCGAGGCCATTCAGGTCAAGGATTTCCAGTTCCTTGAGCAAGCGATCAAAGAGAATGGCGGCAAGGCGAGCACAAAAGTCGCCATCCCATCGCCAACAATGGTGCATTTCCGTGGTGGACGCGCCTCGATCGACATCTCCGCATACCCCGACCTTGATGTCTTCTTCGAGGACCTCGCGCGCGTATACCAGGAGGAACTAGACAGCCTGTACAAGGCCGGCTGCCGCTTCGTCCAACTCGACGACACCAACCTGGCCTACCTGTGCGACCCCGACATGCGCAAAGCCGCCGAGCAAGAACGCAACGAAGACCTCAGCACCCTCCCCCGCAAATACGCCGAGCTCATCAACAAGGCCATCGAGAAACGACCCGCAGACATGAAGATCGGCATCCACCTCTGCCGCGGCAACTACCGCTCCAAGTGGTTCGCCTCTGGCGGCTACGAGCCCGTCTCAGAAGTTCTCTTCAAGGAGCTCAACGTTGATGCCTACTTCCTCGAGTACGACGATGCGCGATCTGGCGACTTCTCCCCGCTGCGCCATCTGCCCGAGCACAAGGTCGTTGTGCTCGGTGTCATGAGCAGCAAGAAGAACACCCTAGACGACAAGGAGGAGATCATCAAGAGGCTACATGAGGCGGCTAAGGTTGCCCCCAAGGGTCTCGATCAGCTTTGCGTGAGCCACCAGTGTGGATTCAGCTCCACAGCTGAGGGTAACGAGTTGACGGAGGAGGAGCAATGGGCTAAGGTGAAGCTGAGTGTAGAGATTGCCAAGCAGGTCTGGGGCGATGACATTAGCAAGTAAGAAGAGTTTTGTTTCGGTTGGGGGAGTTTGCGGTGCTGGTACTGAGATGAAAGCATGAGTACGGTGTTGTGTAAAAGTGGTCTGATCAGGTCTCAACGACTGATCCATGTATGTATTATGAAGTAACGGTTCAACCCCAGTGAGATCAAATGTATCAAATATAACAACATTGCCGCGTCATCACATGTCAGTGACATAATGAACAGCTGAAACCAGGCGGCCTTTTGCTCTGCAGTTCGCAGATCTCGTGTTGAGCGTTTTACTCAACAGGGTGGTCTTGCTACCCAAACCACAAGCTGTCATGGATGTTGCCTCTGCTGTTTCAGTTCCCTTCTACCTCTACAGCATACTTCTGTATGTCGCTCTTGTAAACATCTCTAAACAACCCCGGAATATCAAAGAAACAGACCTCGAAATATTTCGGACCACGATACTCCTGTTCTCGGTGCACGCGACAAACGTGAAAGTGCGTTATCAGAGCATCGAGTAACACGTTGATATTGTCATAATAGGCGTCTTTTCTGCTCTTGTTTGCATGGCCGTCACGGCAAGCCTGAGGAAGTACGGCTGGTGTGAGAGGCCCACGTTTCTGGTAATTTCGACCGAGGTAGACATGCCAGAGCGGTAGCTTCCTCAATCTCTGGTATATCGACTTCCATGATCCGTCCGTTAAGGTCGCTTCCGTTGCCTCGAACCACACCAATTTCTCGGCGCGCTTGAGAAATCCTCGGAGTCGGCTACCACTTAGGTACAGATCGGAAAGCTCTAGTGACTGCAAATGCTCGTACGAGCGGGCCATCATGTGTGTAGAGAATAGACTTTCGCAGCCATGGCATATCCTAAGCTCAGGAACTTCGTTGCACCCTAGGAGTTGTAGGCGTTCAACACTAGTAGTGGCAGCAACAACTTTCAATACATCGGGATGGACCGGGCGCACATTCTTGATGAGAGCTCCAACTTCGCGACTCTTCGCAACATCTCTGCCGTATGCATTTGGTGTTAAGAAGACAGCTTTCTTGATCCAAGGTCGAAATTCCGACAATGAGTCTGCAAACAGCCGCCATTCGGGCTTCTGAGAGTTCTCCAGCCAGAGGTAGACATAGGCGACCTTCTCTGGAAACTGCGACAGCTGCAGTGCTCGCAGCACAGTTGTCTGTTCACTTACAATATGAGTCCCAAAGGGTAGCTCTAGCTCGATGAAAGAGTCCACGTCTTGATGCTGTCGGAAACATTGGGCGAGCATATGGGCGGCTTCACCGGACCTCACAAAGCTGTACTCGTCCTCGTGTAGCAGATACCATTCGTAGTCGCTTGTCGTCTTGGGTTTTTTGAGCGGGCATACAGTTATGCGCACCATTCGATTGCGGAGGGCGGGGATACGAGACAAGTGTAGGAAGAGAGTAAGCGACGACGGCTCGAGATCAAAGCAGCATTCCTGGAGGCCGTACCGAATACTTGCGTCGAACTCGGTCCTAGCGTAGATGGCTTTGCATGTCGATCGCAGCGATCCAAAGTCTCTGTTCTTGTATGAATACTTGTTGTTGTTGGTACCCGACGCTCGTCCGAGGAAGCGACACACTCGACTGAGAAGCTCTACTGGAAGCTCGATCAAGTCCATTTTGTCTTTTCGCTGGTGGTCTGATCAGACGATTGCCTATATGGTCTCCAGAGGGTAGGTCAAATGATGCTAGGTTGAGGGATTGTTTTATGTTGACCGAACGTAGAGAGCCAGAATTGCTGTAGTCCAGACGTTAAAAGCTGCCGCTGCCTAGGTGATAAAGCCTGTCCGTGCACCAACGATGACTACATGATTTGGTCGGACCACCAGTGAATATCGTCGACTATTCTGGAGTTGCTCTACGAGCTACGGTTATGAGGATGTAGCCTGCGCTCTCATATCTGTCTGCTAGCCGCGCACTGGTAACAGTACGCGAGCATGTATTAAAAGAATACGACTGAACCTAGAGAATACGCATTGTGTTCTTTGGGTGAATGTACAGAGGAATGAAGAGAGAAGGAGCACCCAAGGAGAGTGGAAGGGATGATGTCACCGCGCTAGGCCGGAAGAGAGTGTCGCTCTTGCTTCAGTTGCACTTGAGCAGGCATTCCTCCCACAAACTACTCCATACATCACCGAGACTAGATATGAAGACTTTGTTTATCGGTGCTTGTTTCGCTGGCTTCTCTTCAAGGACCCATGGCCCGAAGGATGTGTCCACCCGTCTCCCGGCGCTTCTATCGACGTCAGCAGCCAGATGTCCCGCAAGTGCACTGACGCTTGCTGAGTAATAAACAAAGAGAGATGTACCCGAGATGAGAGGTGTTAGAAGAGCGCTAGTGACAAGTTCCTACGACTTATATGCAGAGGCAAAGAATAGATGTAAAACACTCATATCGTGATGGTGGACTTTTGGACGAAAGTGAGTTTACATTGACTATGCGATCGACCGTAAAGCGCAACTATCAAACAGAAACATGGCCAACCATGTGGTAATGACTGTCCTGAGACCTTTGAAGGCTCTACAAATATTGCCCATCGTCATCGACATTCCTCCCCTACTCCATCCACAGAGTTCGTTCAGCTTCGAGACCTTTCCGCATAGTGATTATAGGGCTGAAACTCTATCTAAGCAGCAGCGACCATCTCGCGGCGGGCGAACCTGAGGCTCCTCTTCTTGAGGGCAAGGCCCTGGTACTTGTCGATGCAAATAGTAAGAGTTCCGGACAGGGCGCCTGCTTCATCCTTGAGATCGGCGGCGCGGGCCTCGAAGGTATCAATCAACATGAAGGCAATCGTCTGCGAAAGGCTGTTAGCGAGCAGACTCAAGGAATTACGTTGGAGTTCAACAGATAGTATCGGAGCGGGCGCTAGGCGTGAAAACTACAAGAGAGGAAAGACTTACATCAACGACCTGTTCGACCTGTCTGAGTACGGCCGCAACTGGCTGACCGATGAAAGGAACAGTCTGGAACAGACCAGCCTTGCCAATGAGGATGTTGAGGAGCGCTTGGTGAACACGGACAAACTGTTTCTCTGCGTAAGCTACATATAGATTTCAATGGGATCAGACAATACTAACCTCGCGGAAGGCCTCAAAGACAGCATCGGTAGAAGCACCTGCGGGCTCTTTGGGCATGCCCTGCATCTGGGCGATGGCGGTGGTGGCGGTCGTCACAATGTCCGAGAAGCCGAGGATGATTTTAGGAAACGGTCCCTGTCCGATCAAGACCAATGGGCCATTGACAAGGCTAATATCTTTAGCTGGTGCCTGTAGGGCCAGGCTCTTCTGCGTGATCGACTTGATGTTGGTGACAACCTCAGCGGGCGTGATAGCAGCCGAGATAGGCACGGAGAAGGCCAAGGCGGCGGTGAAGAAGTTGCGGAATGAGACCATGATTGCGGTGGGAAGAAGCTGTGAAAGCGGTTGTTGGTGGTAGATGGTAGAAGTGAGGAGTGATGATTGCAGATGAAGGTGTGCGATACCTTCTTTTCATGGGAGACTGCGGTGTCTTTATACTCGACGTGCGATGTAGCCAAGCTCGAGTCAACGGAGCAAATGCTTCCCGTAGTCCTGAACGACAACTAGATCCGCTGATCCTCCTGTACACCGCGTTGAGATGCCAATCAAGCCCATAACCCAGAAGGTGGGTGATGTAGCGTACACTACTGTCAAAAGAACAAAGTTTAATGACAAGTGAGGCTATGCACTACAACCCACTTTGCCTTGACCGAACACACTCAGATACTTGCATGTAGGCCTCTGAATCAGTTGGCAAAAGTTGCTTGCACGTTGATCATAAGAGATTATTGATAGGAGTATGGCATAAGTTGACACGTTGTATCGTATCGTGTTGAAACAGCTTTCAACTATCGTCGGTAGCCACTCTGCTCTCAGCATTGTGGTTGATGTTACCTCACAGTGATTATCGACAGGGTCTACCGAACTCGTCTCTGGCAGAGAGATCTGCCATGATCCATCGCCGAGTGGGGCTTTTGCGGCTGAATCTGCACATGGCATTGCGATCATCGATTTCCACTACTCTCATCTAATACATGATCAACAATTTACTCCCAGTGAATCAAGAGACGCCGTATTGGGTAGAGAGCACTAACCGATCTCAGGGCTAAGGGGCTCATGTCACTTCCCAACTTGCAGGGTGAGCTCAGACTACCCCAAGATTAGCCTTGCAGTAGCATAGTAGATCGCTACCTTCTGCGAACAAGGCTTCTTGTCGACGTGCCCGAGTTCAGCTGAGGTTGTTCAGTTAGTAGCTCTTTGTTGGCAAGCGGCGCCCCACTGGAAAGGATGTAGTAGCGGTATCTACGGGTCGGCGATCCTTCTGCGGGCGTAGCCGTCGAACATCAGTGCGATGATGCAGCCGCCCGACATGCAGAAGCAGGCACCTACGATCGTCCAGTCAGAAATCCCAGCAACGAAGTAGGGTCGCCGAGCCTTATGCAGATCTGCTTTTTCCGTGTCCGGAGCGGCCGCAACCAATGCCAAGTCACGTGGAGGCCTTTGTTGCCCCTCGTGTAGATGGCAATCTAGTCTCACAATGTACAACGGCATGCAGGTGACTACCTGGAAAAGGGAAATGCGACATGTTCGCTGCGTGGCGCGGTCCGCCAAAAGCAACACAAAGGGTCCGGCTGATGTGTTGTTGTTTCTTTTGTCCAAGTCAGGGCTCGGAATAATGCCGAGCCCGCTGAGTCGCGGACGCTCGCCGACACTAGCCGTACAGACAGCTCCTATACTTTGGCGAGGAGCTAGCTCCTGTGCTCTCATGGTAGCTCAACTTCGGCGACTTCGCTGCACAATTTCTGCTGATTTGTAGCGACCGGAATACTCAACACATGTCGATTAGGAAATGAGAGACATGGTAATAAGAGTGAATGTCCAGATAGGTATAAATCGGCCGATCCTTCCCAGATAGCTACGTCAGCTCAAAGTTTAGTGAGATCGTACCTTAGGCCAACACCATTAGCCGCAAAAACCACCGGTATATTGCCGGCGTACTTGATGTGATGCCAGCTTGTGCTTAACCACCAACTAATTGCAGAGGCTCATTTGCTGCGGGTATTCACTCGCGACCGTTGTGACCAACCCTGTAAGCTACCAAACTTCTAAATAGCCTCCATGAACAAAGCAACGAGAACGAAAAAGCACGTTGGCAATTTACACCAGTAGAAAGCACGATGTCGGGTGTTCCGTACTGTCTGCACTGCCATGTAACTTGCGCGTGCCTAGACGAAAGGCTCTGACACAGGACGCTAAACTCCACATCCTGACGCCACTGGGCAGAACTCACTTTGATGTTGTACTGAGTCGGGCTCAATACGCTGATTGATTCTTACTGGCTTCTTTCATGTACGAGCCAGTCTTTTGTGAAGTCGGCCGTACTTCTACAGACCTCCAAACGGACTACGGCCACGTACAGCAGTGAGTGGAAGACTTACCATGAACCTCAATTACAAGTGCGTGTGCATATAACATGTCTGGGTAGTCCTCAACTAGGCGCTCAGACTCCAACCCCATCATTAACGCACCAACAAACGTCAAGCAAAGACCATAAACGAGACAGTCCTCATCCATGTGACGGCGCCACATCGTCACCTCAATATCGAACTCCGCCAACAAGAATGCGATCCAGCTCTCGATCTCTCAGGTGTCAAGAAGTCGTGAGGCGCCTCCGCATGACAGCATCTACCATTATAGATGTTTGGTCGAGGCTAAGCTCCTAGTCCTCCAAGCAGAAAGGCACCTTCTACTTTCAGCCTCCCGTCCGTGTTTCTTTACTTTTTCGTTCTTCGCAATTACAGAGCGGGCTTTCGTAGCTCCTCTCGCTGCCGTCGGAGGGGTTGAACCGAGTTGCAAGCGCCTTGCTATAAGACATAGAAAAGCAAACACTGACAGACATGATGAAGGCTAGCCAAGACAACATCGGTTACCCTTAGGTCACTACAAGACAGCTGTCAGTGTGTAGCGCATACTTACGATGTTGTCACTGTTCTGAAATTGTTCCTATGTTGAGCAAGCGGTGCTACCGGAAGCCTTATTCCCAAGGTCGTTATTACATCCATATGCTCTTAGTAGAGCTTCCCCAAAATCTGAACGCCAGCATATTACATAGACTAAATGAAATTAACGCCCCCAGAACGAGGTCTGCATTCAATATGGCAGATGACCCATAGCCCTCATGCAGTCGGCAGACGTGCCAACAACGGTAGGACGTCTTTGAACCTCACTGGCTTGAGAAGGAACTCGTCAAAACCGCTATTCTTCGCTTGCTTTCGCGCTTTCTCGCTACCAAGACCCGTTAATGCGAAGATGTACGCCCGGGTACCTCTCTCTTCCTCTAGAGTGCCATCTAAACCATGTTTCGCAGCGTCATCGGACTGTCTTGGTATGCCTTTTTCCAGCAAACCGTGTTCGATTCCACGAATCTTTGATACGGCTTGGAAGCCATCCATAACTGGCATGCTGATGTCCATGAAGATGCAGTCATAGTTTGCTTTTGGGTCCCCTTGCTCAGTGGCGGTTCGATAGAGACGCACCGCTTCTGCGCCGTCGGTGGCACTGGAATACGGTACGCCGAGGCGTTTTGCAAAAGCGCATAGCATTTTTAGATTTATGGGGTTATCGTCTACCAAGAGCAGACGGTGGAATCGGCATGTCGGGCTGCTTGTAAGCGGGGTAGGTGGTTGTGTTGGTAATGGTGCTTGTAGAGCAGGACTTGTGGCGGCGTCGGCTCGTGTCACACGCTGCAACGATAAGCTGCGGTGTGGAAGTACTTTGGTTTGCGGGTCTGGCTCTAGCATTGTGTCGGCATGTTCTAACGGCTCTGTTGGCTCCATGTCAGGTCTGCTTCTGACTTCTATGGACGGCACTGCCTTCTCCTTGGTAGTGACATCCTTCATAGCCGAGATGAGTGCAGGTCCGAGCGAGTTTGCAGTGACTAGTACCGTGTGCATGGCCTTGCTAGTGCCAGATTCGGGAGGTGCGCCTTTAATATTGCGCAGGTCGACCATGACCGGGTAAGTCCCTCCCGTATACGTAGGGAACAATGTTTTCAAGTCGTACGTGAGTGTCGAAGAGATGGCATGGTGATCGATGAGGAGTACATCCAGAACCGGAAGTGTGTCTGTGGAAACAGTGGTGAACCTCATGCCGAAGCGATCCTGGCAGATATTTTGAACGGCCCGCTCCAGCGCTTCGGGAGGCGAATCGATAGAGGGGGCAAATTCTTTGCCTTGCTCTTCGGGTAGAGAGAGACTGAGCATACCGATTGCCTTTCCGCGTAGGCATTCGTGAGAGGAAACGTTCTCGCTACGTGGCGCATTTGGTGTCTGCGCCGTTTGACTAGCCGGAATGTTGATGATGATCTTCGTTCCCTTGCCCAAACGACTAGAGACTGATATAGTTCCGTGTAGTGACTCCACGATGCTCTTCACTAAGCTCAAACCTAGCCCAGTTCCTGGACTTAGTAGATTCTCCTGAGTGAAGGGTGTAAAGAGATGGTACTTGAGGAAATCCTCACTCATGCCTACACCCGTGTCGGTCACAGAAAGACTGATTTGTGACTGACTGTCATCGGCAGCCTCCATGAATGCTAGACCTACGTGAATGTAGCCCGACTTGGTATACTTCAATGCGTTGCTGACGACATTGAGTAAAATGCGCTTCCAAGCACCCTTGTCAATGACAAAGGTCCAATCACGGGCCTTTTCAATGCGTGTGGTGACGACGACAGGCTCGGTTTGTGCCGTTGCGGGCGATCCTGCCAACAAATCTTGACGCTCTTTATTAAGTCCAGAAGAGAGGCGCGAAGAATGGTCATGACCTACAGAAACAGTCCCAATGACATCTTCGACCATAGAAGCCAAGTCGACAGCTACTGCACCGTGATGAACGTGGGTGGTGGAACGAGGATCTCCATTTCCGCCTCTTTGTCCAACGCTGGCGCGGCTATTCACTTTGGAATATTCCAACAGATGGTCAAATGTATCGAGAAGAGTAACCGCACAAGACTCAATCATGGAGATCTCCGACATCAAACCAGATCCCTGGCAGTTTTCTTGGATCAGCTCAATGCTGGCCAAAATGCCATGCAAGGGACTTCGTAACTCGTGACTGATGGTCGAAACAAAGTCCGACTTGGAAAGTGTATTTTCGCATGCTTCTAAGCGAAAGACCTCAGCCATCAGTGAGTTACCGAAAGCTGTCAATGAATTGACATCGCCAGTATCAAGTGTTTTGCCGGTGTCAGATACCCAGGCTAGGCAGGTTGCGTAACAAGCTTCTCTTGAATAGTGAAACATAGGCAGGAATATTACGTAGCGGGTCTTTGGCAATAAACTGAAGAGATCATTCCATCTGTCATCCGCACCAGAGTCAAGTTCGCCATCGCAATCGTGTTGGAAGACCCCATGTTCATCGACTGCGAAGACATGCCCTCGAGGGTACTTGGCAGTCAAGCGCTGGATGAGCGACTGACGCAATTTCAGCTGTCCGGGGGCGTTATCTCTGTGGTAATAGGACAGAGGTACCGCAAAGAGATCGCATGTTGGCGAAGATGTATTGTCAGGAGACATGTCTCGTACCTGACAACCTTTGTTTCGGGTGCCAGTTGAAACGGTGTCAAAGAAGACTAGGCCATCCAGACCCATAGCATCGCCAATACTATCTGCGGCTTTCATGAAGAGAGTGTCGACTTGAGTAGCAAAGTCAGATTTGACCCGTTTTGAGACATTATCTTGGGGCGAAACGATAACAGATGCATCGCAAACAGGCAATGACTGAACATGGTCTGGCATGGTGACGCTTGCATTCGTGCCGTCGGATAGCTTCTTGTCAGGTTTTCTTCGCGAGGCGGCGCCAAAAACATCTAGGTCGAATTGGCTTGTGTGAGCTCCAGGGCGCACAGGGGCCACAGACCTTGGAACCATGTCATCTGAAGCTACGAAGCGGCGAAGACCATGCATCATCTCAGCAGATCGAGACTTACAAGCTTCGGCGCGTCGCATATCGAGGTATGCACTGATAGCCGAGGTAGTTTCGCGAAGAGTGCTCAGCGACTTGGGATGCAGAAAGTCCCGTTCTTTAGTGTCAACAACACAGTAGCTGCCCAATATGTGCCCAGACATTGCAAACAGCGGTATCTCGAGGTATGAAACCATGTGCGGGTAGCCAGCCACGAACGGGCGCTCGGCAAATGTGGGAACCTGGCGAAAGTCTTTTATGCAGAAATACGACTTGTCGGCAATGATATAGGGACTGTCCGGCATAGGCACTGGTTTGCCCTGGAAGATGCACATGGTGAATGGGCAGACGCCCCATTCGAGAGCGATTCGCGAAGTACCCAGCAAGAGCGGCTCGGCCGGGTCTGCACTCGAAAGCGACTGGTGCCTCGTCATCTCTGCGCATATGAATTGATTTCGATTATCAATGAGCGAAAGGAATGCGCGATCGCAGTCCATCTTGTGCACGCCATGCTGGACGAGGGCGTTGAGGGTTATGTCGCTGCTGGGGACTGGTTCGGACGGCGGTCCTTCTGGGATGTGGAAGGGGAACGACGCGGCAGAGAGATATCTAGGGCCGTGTTAGCAACAGGAATCGGCAATGTGACGTCGGCTGGCAATTCTCACGCGGCGATCTCGTATGCGCGTACCCGTTCGTGGTTATCGATAGCTGCGGGTGGCGTCGTGGTCGAGATGGGCGCGGTCGTAGCCATGGTCCATTACGTCACTCACATAGAATGAAGACTGCTGGTGCTGCGTGCGACGTTTGCGCGGGCCCCAGCAGTCTTCTGGGCTTTAGCAGGCAGTCTTGGCGTTAGTCAGCCAACACATAAACGGCCCGTAAAACCAAAGCTGCCATGCTCAAGCACGGCTTAATTTCTCGTCAAATTCATCGGATCGTGATGTCTCACAACAACGCTAGCCTAACACGGGTTCCGCGGCTGCATAGGGCTAGACGCTCAGAGACGCGTATTCGTCGCACACTTCAGTCAACTTCCTTCTCGTCCCGGGCTCCATAACACTGTGCCCAGCGTCGTCTATGAAGTGCAATCTGCTCTCCGGCCACTGCTTGTACAACTCCCAGGCTGTAACCGGCGGGCAGACAACATCGTACCTGCCCTGCACGATGGTCGTCGGAATGTTCCGGATCCGGTCCACGTTCTCCTTCCTCAACCTGCAGGACAAAGTCAGTAATCATCTGCATTCCGTACAGCCAAGACTTACAGCTGCCCGTCTTCCATCCATGCTTTGTTGATGAAGTAGTGGATCTCCATCCTAGCATGTGCGAGCAGATAGGCTGGTTCTTTCAGTTTCTTGTACGCGTGTGGGTCAGGATACAGGGTGCTGATTGATAGCTCCCACGTGTTCCACGCCTCAGCCGCGGGATGACTGATAGACGAGTCCGAAGACATGAGGCGTTTGTGGTAGTTGCCGATATGATCGGAACGTTCTTCCTCTGGTAAAAACTTGATAAAGTCCTCCCAGCGGTCGGGAAACAGCATTTGCGCGCCGCCTGCATGGTTGGTCCACTTGAGTTCGATGTCTCGCACGGTGAAGATGCCGCGCAGGACTAGACTACCTACACTATCGGGGTGTGTTTGCGCATATGCTAGAGCGAGTGTGGATCCCCAGGAGCCACCAAAGACCATGTGCCATTTGGAAAACTTCAGATGCTTGCGCAGCTTTTCGATGTCTTCGACGAGATGCCAAGTAGTGTTGTCTGTTGTGTTGGCATTAGGGCGCGATTGACCACAGCCTCGCTGGTCGAGCAGAACCACTCGGTATTCAGAGGGGTTGAAGAAGACCGTGTTGGTTTTGGAGCAGTTCCCGCCAGGCCCACCATGGAGGTAGATGACTGCAAAGCGTTAACTATCAGGAAAGTTGGACAACATGGCTGACACTTTTACCAGGCTTTCCGTCCTTCTTGCCAAACTGTTGATAGTAAAGTTCATGGGTGTCATCCACCCGCAGCCAATTCACGTCCCAGGCATCCTCATGCTCGTAGCTGGTGAACTGGAGTGTTTGAGCCATCGTGCCTTAGTAGTAGATAGAAAATTTGCGGCGAGACAAGAAGATGAAAGAGCTTTTGTAGTCGACGTGTGTGCAAGACAGTCATACTGGTAGTGATGGAGTCAGACACCCAGGTACGACTACCCCGCTTTCAGTATAGTGGCCCCGCTGCTTCAAGAACACCTTCCTATTCTGCTCCCAGAATGCGACTGACTAACGGCAGCAAGCGTGCGAAAGATGCAATTGACACGCTCATATTTAAAATACACATTATTGTATGTACTGGATAATAATGACGTTGGCGACAAGGACCTAATACTTAAAACCACCTGCCCTGGTGCTCCACAAGCCGTTCGGGTCAACACTCTTCTGCAATGCCTTAAACTTGTTGTAATCCTTGTAGCTCTGGAAAACTGGCTGGTCCCACATGGCATCGTTGATGAATAATGGCATGTACATGTCGCTTGGCATACCCGCTTCTGCTATCCATTGAGGCACGACCTTGTCTAACCAAGCCGTCAATTCCCTGGCGATGCCAAACGCAAGAGCGTCGTCTGTGGGCAAGTTCCACGCTCCTTGGTAGATTAGGATGATGCGGTCAGGGTCGGAGGACGAAAGTCCCATGGCGTTTCCGCCCTTGGACTCGGACACCTTTCCAAAGCGGGATGGAAGAGGTTGGAAGTCAACGCTGAACTGGATGGCGCGAACGACAGGTAGGGTGTTGAGGAAGATACCAGTGAGTTCAGCAAGCTTGTCGCGAATCTCCTTGTACATCTGAGGCCGGGATGCAATGTATGGGACAGTGTAAGTGCGGAAGAATGCGCGGGCGTTCAAGAGTCGGACTGGCTCGCCGTTTGCCTTCAGCTGAGAATCGTTAGGTGCCATACGGCACATTGAAGTTGGATTATAGACTTACTAGCTCAGAGTACTTTTGTGTCTTGGGTAGACACAAAGGGTTGACGATCTTGAAGAAATCGGCAAACGGACCCGATGTAGGTGGCTTAGGGTTGTCGTAAAAGGAAAAGAGAATTTTCGTCTTGATTCCAGCTGCGACTACGAGGTCCGTAAGAATGATAGCCGCCTTGGGGTCTTCGGCACCGTGTGCCATGAAGTTGTGCAAAGCAGCGTATAGTGCGTCGGATTTTGAGTCGTCGAAGACACACGAGCCACCCCAGACGTCGCCCATGTGATGGACTTTAGTCTTGAACTGGGTGACAATACCGAACTGGCTACCGGAACCACGCATAGCTTGCGCAAGGTCGGGATGCTTTGCAGCATTGACGTTGACGACAGACCCGTTCGCCATAACAGTCTCCCATTCGATGATGTTCTATCGCTTGTTAGCATAGCTGCCCTTTGCATATAGCGGAAAACTGACATCGGCTGCAAGACCCTCTTGAGCACCGAGGAAGGAAAGACCTCCACCGAGCAGCAGACCAGCGACACCGACGAGACCGAGTCGTCCTCCAGCGATTGCCACGCCGCTCTTCTCAAGGTCGCCAATGACGTCGTTCCATTCGCCACCGGGTCGGACGTAAGCAACATCTTCTGCTGCGTCGTACGTCGCTCCGACTAGATTGGTCATGGCGATGAGAACACCGTCTTGGACCGCAGCATGCTGCTTGTTTGGATCGTGACCTCCGCTCCGTGTAGCAAGCTTGACAGTCGGGTACTTGTTCAAGATCTTGATAGCAATGGACACATCTTGGGCAGAGTCTGGTTGAACAATGCATGCAGGATCGACTTCGCGGAGATTGGTAGCCCAGTATTGCTGCGTCTCATGTGCGTATTCGAGCTTGAGAAGTCCCGGAGTGAGGACTTTTCCTGGAAGAGCATTGTTGATTTCGTTACACGCTTTAGTAGTGGCCTCTGTGGGAATAGCAAAGGCGGATTGGGCTCCTAACAGGAGAGTCGCAAGAGCGAGAGAGATGAACTTGTCCATGTCTGGAAGTGAATGAGTGTAAGGAACGAGCGAAAGATGGACGAAAGCGCAGAAGAACGAACGCAGCCTACAGACCACCTCTTGATGAGCGATGTGCCTTAAGTACTACAATGTGGGCTTCTTCGACGTTAGGTTTAGCTGTCTCCGGTCTTGGTTCCGGACGCCATGGCAGCCATGCAGAGAGCAGCACATGTACACAAGCTGGGGAGAACCATGGCTAGGGCAGATCGCGTGGAAGAATCGCAAAATACGGCAAACCCCCTCCAATGGCGACGCATGAAATGAGGAATTGAGTGCAGATCATGTGTGAGTCCCTGCGAAGCTTACGGTAATGGGCCCGACATTTGAGGGGAATCGACGCACACCGTCGTAAAACTATATGGTTTGCTGGATTGGGCATTTAGCCTGGATAGGATAAGGCGAGCCCAGTATTGGAAACGGTACTTGAGTGCCGAATTGCAGGACTGGCAGTCTCGGAACCCGAAGGTTTGTCAGACAAGCAGTGCGTATAATTGTCATCGACGGTCATGGTGGGGTGCGCTGATGGTGGGACCGAGTCCGAGTCCGATCTCAGGGGAAAAACACGTCTGTGGCATTAAACTTCTGGGCCATGCGAAACGAGAGTCACGCACAGATACGCTAGAGAAGTATATGTATGTCGCTGGTAATCACGATAATTGCTGAAGCGCGAGTGGTGGTGAAGCCGGGTGCAGGCGGATGCAACGATGGTGATGATGCGAGAAGGACACGAAGAGGCTGCATGCACGGCTGTGACGGGCTGGCTGAAGGTGGACGTCGTCGTATCACGTCGACATTGCATGGAGTCGTGGCGGAAGGATCGGAACGCGTAGGTCCGTGCTTGTTCGGTTGCTCCTTCTACCTCCTACCTGGGCATCGGAACCCAGGGATAAACAAACAGTGGCCGACAAGCTCACAACGCCGCCACATCCGACGACGCCGCCGGTAGCCGACCACGACGGCTGCACTCACCATGGACTCGTACAATCTCAAGACGGCGTCGACGTACATCAACAACCTGCTGCTTGCGCGGGGGTTGTTGCGCAATGGCACGCCCATTGAGTTTGCGCATCCGTCGAGGGGAGAAGGGGGGAAAGAGGCCACCATGGCCCAGATCATCAACCTGGTGCACGACCTGATATTGAAGCGCGATGTAGGCACATGCACGTTTACGTTCTGGTGGGGAGGGTCCTAATGAGCAGACAGCGCGACCAGGAATACCGCGAATCCAGCGCCGACACGCTGCGAAGCCTGCGCGCCGAGTCGACGCGCCAGACGGCCGCCCTCGAGAAGCAGCACAACCGCAATGCCGACCTATCGCGACAGCTCTCGCTCGCCCAGGCGCAAGAGCAGTCGGCGCGCAAAGCCCTGCACACGGCCGAGTCGTCGGCGCGGAAGCTGCGCGCCGAGATGCAGCGCCTCAAGACGACGGTCGACCAAGTGCGCACCAGCTGCACCAACGACGTGCGCAAGCGCGACAAGGAGATTGCACGGCTCAAGAGCCACCTGACGAGCCAGCAGCGCGGCAACAAGACGGGCCTCGTCGGCGCAAGCATCACCATCAACCCCGGCAGCACGGGCTTGGGCGCCGCCACGGGCCATGCGCGCGACGAGTCGCCCAATGTCGACGACCCCGAATACAGCCTGAAGCAGGAGACGACCGAGTTCTTGACCCAGCTGAGCCAGAGCTTGAGCGACGAGAACGACAACCTCATCGGCCTCGTGCGGAGCGCTCTGGTGACACTGAGGGAGCTACAAGGCATGCCCGAAGTCAATCGCAAACAAGACGCAGACGACGCCTCGGTCGCGGGCGACGAGCAAGACGACACGCAACAGGACATGCTGCACACGCTGCCTACCGACTACGAGACTCTCGCCGACGACATGGACACGGTCTTGGACAACCTGAAGAACCTCCTCACAAATCCAAACTTTGTAGCAGTGGACGAGGTCGAGATGCGCGAGGAGGAGATTCACAGGCTACGCGCCGGCTGGGAGAAGATGGAGGCTCGGCTGCGCGAGTCGTTCCTCCTCATGGACTCCTGGCGAAAGCGCATGACCAATGGGGACACCATCGACCTCGAGGAGCTTAGGATGGGACTAGGATTTGGCGAAGGGTTCGAGACGGTCGATAGGGAAGGATTCTCCGTGATTGATGAAGAAAGCGAGGCCGAGGAAGCTGCAAGCTCAGCCTTAGAAGAAGACGTGGACAATACAGAAGAACAAGAGGAGGCCGTCTACCTGCCCTCACCCAAGCCACACGCGAGACCAGACAAGACAACCGGGCCCGATGTCTTCAGCATCAAGTTGCAACCCAGCCAGCCAGCGCTGAGGGAGACCAACGGCAACAAGTCGCCCAGTCGATCGCCCCGCAAAGTCGCCTTCTCAGCGTCCATACCGAATACACCGTCTCAGGTGGACGGAGAGAACGCAGACACGTCTGGGATAGATCTAGTCGATGCGGAGAAGGCTAGTCGGCCAACCTCTGCAGCCAAACCGCCTCGTTCAGAAGAACGAGCGTCAAGACCAACAAGTCAAGACAGACCACGCCATGTACGTTGTGACATCTTTCCCTCTACGTCCACTCCCTCCACAATCTCCAGCCCATCAGCACCACACCCATCCTTCAACAGATCTGACAATTTACGACAGACCAAGAAGCGCTTGTCGAGCCCACGTGCCCATCCCGACGAGCGATCGCCGAAGCTATCGGTCCAAGACAAGTTACGAGAGGCCGCGGAAGCAGCCGCTGTAACCGACGGAGACATCTCCACCAAGAAGACGGACGAAAGCACCGAAGTGTCCGAGGAAAACCCTAAGAAGCGGACACCTAGATCTCCCGTCAAGACACGAATCAGTGGGAGGCCAAAGAGGAGAAAAAGCACCTTGACGCCAGAGGAGCTGGCAAATCTTCTAGGCTGCTAGACTAGGTTGGAGCATGTGCGATCCTCACGATGGCACCGTGAACTAGGACTTGATAGCGACTCGAGGCTGCATCGGCGGCTGGTCATGCAAGATCATGCCATCAACTGGCTTCCAGTTATATGCGAGGCTTGCATGTTGAGGAGTCGGTCGGTGGAGTGAATGATGGGCGTGACCCATGCTCTCCTCTATTGGGTAGGTCATAGATGCCAGTGCGTTTGTGGCCCTTATGCACTGGGTAACGGCGCGTATCCTGAGGCCCTCCTCGACTGGACTATCAAATCTCGCCAGGCCCACTCATGAGCTCGCACAGATTCGGTCAATGCGCGACTGTGAACGGTCTTGATTTTGAAGGACGTCCACGAGAAATGACCTACCTCATCGTGCGAATGGGCCATGGCACAGCAGCAACACAGCATCTCCCCTGCTTCTTGTGTGCCCAAGGGGCTGCGTATCCGACGCAGTGACATGCCTTGGTGGAAGTGCTCATAGTCGGGCATTGATAATGTTATCGTCCTCGGTCGCTTCGCGTACCTGAATCCTCCCGCCCGCCCGTCATTCCTCCTGACAACTCTGCGCTCGTTCAATCTCTAGTCTTCACATGCACCTTTGCACATCATCACGAGAGACACCGGTTTTCCTCCACATGGCGCACATTGTGACCGCAGTGTGGCCGTAAAAATCGCTCGCTCCGCCTCCAGCATTCCTGAGGTTGGTGATGTGGTGTTGTGGTTGGACGGCGTTGCAAGCCACTAAGTTTATTAGCCGCCCATTGTCCCCATTCGGGACATTAGGTGATGGAGGATATGAGCACAGCTCCAGTGATTGGGCAGAGGCCGAGATGCGGATGCAGAATGGCTGTAAATAGGTCTCTATGCGGCAGGGAGGATAGCTGCAGCGCGATCAAGGTAGCAGCCTTGGAAAGCAAATTTCTCTGCATCTGTCGTCAGCCCTCGAGCCACAGTTCCCCCGTCGAAAATGCACTGTTATGCAGTGTGACAGGCGATTATCTGCACCTTGCACATCCCGGCATCACATGGCTCTCCTGTTCTCTGCTGCTCATTGGTGTGGTGTTTTCACCCCAAGCCCGTGCGCTACGTGACGGCCCACTTATGTATTCCCCGCCCGCGTTGGCGAATGAGGGCGCAGAAGCAAGACGCCCGGCTACACACGTTAAGCCCGCCCACCACTCCCGCTTCACCATCAAGCGCTCGCCGTACATTCGATAGACTGCTCTCCACACCCGCTACCAGCTTACACCCTGCGAACATGGCGTGTCTACGCAGCGCAGGTAATCAATCGCTACCGGGTCCAGCGAGACCTGGCCCATAGTTGGCGTAGTGCAATGTGCCGGCCTGCCAGCCCCTCGCTAACGCCCAATGGTCGCTCAGCAGCTGTGCGATGCTGTGTCTATAGATAAGTAGGCCTGGCGCCGCTCACATCTCGTCTTTTTTTCTTCAGCAAGTGTGTCAAGTTCAGAGCTGTTGTGTTCGTCTTTTGTCTATTCTTTTTACCCCTCCCCTTCTCCCCCTCTACTCTCCAGGCCTGGTGCCATTTAATTCCCACTACCTCACCGTCGACCTTTATACCCACCCTTTTACAATAATCCAATTCTTTGTGGCCGGTCCACTTTCACGTAATACACAGTTCTACTTGCTCGAAACGAACTTTCAAACTCACAACGACAACGCAATACTCGCAAACCTTTACGAAACTCTCAACACACAGCTTCTTCAGCAATCTTGACGTCTATCCATTAGTTTGGCATCGGACGAATTCGAAAGAAACGATTACATCATAATACCAATCTTTACAACAGAAAGAACGAAACAACATCACAATGGCCGCTATCCAGCTTAACTTCACTCTCCGCACTTCCTCCAACTGCAAGACCGTGCACTTGCTCGGCTCCTGGGACGGCTACCAGGGTCAGCTCCCGCTCTCCAAGGACCCCAAGAAGTCCGGAGGCTGGGTCGGATGCTTCAAGTTCCAAGGACAGACCTTGAAGCAGGGACAGCGCTACTGGTACTACGTATGTCTCTCCTCTAGCACTGCATGGTGAACTGGAAGCTAACATCTGCCCAGTACATCATCGACGGCTACCACGTCTCGCACGACCCCGCTAAGGACCACACCACCGAACCCACCACTGGCCGCAAGCTTAACATCATCGACATCCCCGCTGCCAAGTCGAGCTCCAAGACAACCACCTCCAGCTCAGACCGCAAGTCCCGCCGCGTCTCGACCGCCACCATCCCCAAGGGCCGTGGCCTCAGCCCAGAGCGCATCGTCGCGCCCAAGCCCCAGCGCCCACACGAGACCCGCCAGGTCATCAACACCCAGTACGACAAGACCACTCTTGAGGATCTGAACCGCCGCTTTGCCAAGCAGCAAATCGAGGAGTCGTCCGACGACTCAGACTACGACTCCGACGAGGGCTCCGACGTTCCCTCGCTCACCAGCCGCTCCACCAACAGCTCCAGCCCGTCCAGTGTCAGCTCTGGTAGCTCATGCTGCACATGCGAACGCTACGGAATCACCCGCGCTGGTGACCGCGTCAAGCTCGACTGCGGTGGTGCTCGCTGCGGATACTCTGATGACTCATCTGACTGCTCCTCCGAGGACGAGTACGTGTACGAGGAGAAGACCACCCGCCGCCAGGGTGTCGTCATCCGCTCCTAAGTGCCTCACTACCTTCCTGGATACCATTGTTCCGTCATCGACACCTGCATCCTTGCATCTTCTATCGCAGTGTGCCGATGCGCCTTTTCAACCTCTTTCTTCTGTGCATATTATGATTACGAATCTTCTTTCTTATCTTGTTCTATCAACTACGACCGGCCTCGTGT
Organism: Alternaria incomplexa; assembly: GCF_024043165.1. Classification (NCBI taxonomy): domain Eukaryota; kingdom Fungi; phylum Ascomycota; class Dothideomycetes; order Pleosporales; family Pleosporaceae; genus Alternaria; species Alternaria incomplexa. Next base: position 504,216 of record NW_026249854.1, read on the forward strand.
TCAGAGGCTGGCTTCCGCTCTTTGGGATATCATGACGGGTATTATTGCCGCTGGTATGGGAGCTGCCCATGGGTTTTATGCTGGGGGGAAACGAGGCAACTGCCTGCACCTTACGACAATGGCTTAACAAGCCACCCAGAGAACACGCTAGATGTTCTCATCGTGCCAATGCACGCTCATGTAGTCTATAGTTTACTAAATCTACGGATCCGCATGCGCTCGTGCGCGGAAAGATACATCGCTTTTCAAATATGCACTCTAAGTGACTTTGAGGTATTGTAAGCGGCAGGGTGCACCGTGACCTCGTCAGGTCAGGTTGTCGCAGCTTCCCCACGTTCGTTGAGGGGTAACTGCCTAGCTCAACAGGTTCAGGCCACGGCTCTGACGCGACACCATCATCTTCATTGCCCCTCTCGGTCCGCTCTCTCACCAACACAACAACGTCACCTCTTTGGAATCCACCTACCCCATCGATCTTCCGATTTCTGAGACCCCTCACATGGAACCCTGATCTTCGTCCTTGCGCTCATCATTATGGAAGCCACTCGAAAGGACGTAAATTGTCAAACATGTCAGTTGAATGGGATTCGCCTCAGTACACATGGCATGGATACTGAAGGCTTTTTTCGATATGACGACGCCTTTCTTTTACTCCATGAGCCCTGTCCAAAATGCGATAATACGGAGCTGGATCCTTCCTTACGCTTGTGCGAGGTTTGTCATCACTTCCGTATTTGGCATTTGCTCACCTGCCGTGGCCAAATAAAATGGGACGGCCACCTCAAACACTGTCACAACAATCAGGGGCATTGCGACTTTTGCCATTCCGTCATCTCAGCGGCGCAAGACTCCAGTAGAGGATACGGAGAAACACTGGACCTCCAAGATGCCGATAGCGTCAAATTCAGACTTCGTAGTGACAGTGGCGACGGACTCGTGCGCTGCATTCTCTACATGTTCTTCGTCAGTGTTAATGGCAAAGAAGAGCCTTTTGCGGGCAACCACGAATGTATAGTAGACACAACACACCGACTCATTGATCGTGCCTTTTTCAATGCAGGGGTGTCATCATCTTTCGAGCCAGAGAAAAACACCAAAGCACTAATGTCGCGTCTCCATCCTTATATTGACTGGAGACAACAACGAATTTGGCTCGGAAGCCTACCATTGCTGAGATCATCGGAGGACAGCCCTGGAGGATTGCTCTTACGAAAACCACTCCAAGACGTTCGCGTGGTAGATGTCGTGGATGCGTGCATCGTACATCTACCTCGAGAAGCCGAGTTCGTTGCCCTATCGTATGTGTGGGGACCAGACTCCGCGAAAGATTTTCGGACCTTGCGCACCAATCTGCGCGACCTTGATACCCCCGGTAGCCTGGATAGGATTGACCTACCCTCGACAATATCAGATGCTATCACAGTATGCAGACAGCTGGAGCATCGATTCTTATGGATAGACCGACTTTGCATAATACAAGACGAACTGCACGCGGAAGCAATTCAGTTAGAGCAGATGGCAAGTCTATACCACCAAGCAGCCTTGACCATTGTTGCAGCTGCAGGTTCCGATGCAGCACATGGATTGCTGGGGGTGAGCCGGGCGAGGGCAGAGCAAAAACAACTGAAGTTTCACAGTCGCCTCCAGCTGGTGAAAACCGCACCAGATCTCAAACAAGTCTTACACAAGACTACGTGGAGCAGTCGTGCTTGGACATTCCAGGAGTACCTGTCGTCAACGACCATGATATTCTTCACTGAACATGGACTTTACGTTGGCCACAGATCGGAACCCGGCTTGCTTGATGTATACACCGAAGCACCCGCGGTACAACAATCCACATATGATCGATTACAAAATTCCTTCGACGCATTGGAGACATACACGGACAAGTCGCTCACGCACTCATCTGATAGACTGCGCGGATTCTCGGGAATACTGTATGCTACACATGGTAATAGAACAACGTACGGAGTGCCCATTGACGACTTCGATCGCAGTGTTCTGTGGCGACGACAAGGGTCGAGGATTGAACCAAGAACCCAGGAACAAGAGAATACCATACCCACATGGTCTTGGACATCGGTTGGAGGACCCATCGGGTTTTACCAGAAGTACTGTTATTCTTATAGCCTTGCTTACTGGGGCAGGTTCATCTACGAAGAAGACAGGGTGGTGAAGGTCGTTATTGGACCACCGAAGCGAACATGCCAAGTTAGAAGAGAGGGAAACGATCACGCTGTAGCCGCACTTGCATGGCTGGCTGGCTGCGTGCGCTCAAAACCACCATCCTATCTCAAAATCGACTGTTCAAGTACGGAGTACGAGAAACGGCTCGAGGAGAGGTGGTCTGACGACGATCTCCCTGGATACTGGGAAGATGCTTTTCGCGAGTATAAAGCAGATGAACTGTTTGAAAGCGTTCGTGGTAATTTCAAAGACATCACCAGACGCACCATAGTCCATACACAAAAGGCTTCCTTCACACTGGATCGAAGCAGCCGAATGAGAAGGAAAACACTACGCCCTTGGGTACATCCAGAAAATGTCACGATCCTAATTCGCAGCAATGGTCTAGTTGCAGGTGCCATAGAGCTCGATGAAGGTCTTGTCGACAGTAATGGAAGCCGAAAGATGGACCATTGTGACGTAGACTTGATTGCACTCTCAGTAGATCCTGAGGGCCATATATTCCCGCCAGTAATACCGTGCTTCGATTCACCATCTGACAGCTCGTCGCTCAGCGAGTTCTTTGGATGTATGTGCTCGTCAAACGGGACCATCGATTTAGAACCGGAAGCGCATCTGGTAGAGTGTCCCAGACACGTGAATTTCGACACACCCAGCTTTTGCAAAGATCTAGTGTCTCCCTATGATATGATTATTCGTGGGCAGGAACAGACCGAGGAAGCAAGGGCATTTGTCAAGCACTGGGAAGGATTGAGCTATTTTGGCATCGACGGCAGTCCTATTCACGATTTGAAATACATACCTGAGTTGTATGTAATGGCAGTTGCGCCGGTTCCAGTTCAAGAAGACGGCGACGTCATATACCGGAGACTGGGCATTGGAAGGGTTTATCTGAAGAGATGGGTTGAAGCGTCGCCGAAGTTCGAGACAATCGTCCTGGAATGAGGTGACTCGGATGTAGTAGATGGGTCATGAAAGACGCTGCTTTGGGCAAGCTTCGATTGGATGCGCTGCTATAGCACCTTGGCTCAGTTCTGGAGCGCAGCTAAACGGAGAGAACAAGAGATTGCGGGAAAAATGCTGACTGCCATCGAGAAGAGTTGTATCTTAGAAGAATACACTAATTGGTATTGGGTCCATATATTACGAGTATTGTCACCTAACGAATGAATCGTCACTTGGTCCCTCAATAACACATGACCACGCCTTGCTGCAAGGCCGCCTGCATCCCTAGCAAGATGCTCCAGCCCCATAATCAGCCTCCACGCGACTGCGCCGCTGGCTTAAAATCGGTACTACGCGAGAGCGTTTGCCCCTGGCCGGATCCCGCTCGCCACGATGGAAACGCCCACTAAGCCTTATCATGGGTTTCCCAGAAGAGGCTCATGTGGAGGCAGTGACTGATTAAAGTGGAGCATAGAGTGGTTGGTGGGTATGCGAGTATGGCCCAGTGTACGCTAGTACAACGCTTGTAGGGGCAGGCTCACGTAAGGCGGGATTTGGTGCCAAGGCGATTGGGTTTGAAGAATGTGATTGGTGCGCGGTTTGGATGCCGAGGTTCCCAATATCTTTTCGATGTGTTGATGAAGCCAGTCGGCACGGTTTATCCTTTGATCATCTGGGGTATGATACTTGTTTGATGCTGGAAGGCCCTAAAGTATGCAGAGCTGGGGCTGAGTACTTGCTGGTCGGTGAACGTGGGCGTAATAATTGTCTGGACTTCCAGAACAGTGCGATGGTGAGTAGGTCTATGAGTATTGGAGCCAACCTGGACGAATGAGGACATTAGAACGCCTCATGACCAGATAAGGCAAAACAAGCAGTGCTAATGCATCTCGAAGTATTAGCCTCATCTCCAATAATGTGTACAACATCGAGCTTCCAATCGTAACATGTTCTGTAGGCTTTGAGCTAATGCAGGGGTCTTTCGTGACACCAGCGTATTGGTGACGGTAGATTCGGGATGGCAATGGATCCACGACCCGTCTTGCCGCAGTGGATCAACAGCCGACCACCCAACGTCCTTGCGAGCAGTCCACAAGGCTGAATCGATGTCTCGGCAGCGTCCGTTCGGGAGCCTCTCGGCTAGGACGCATCTTATACCCGCTCTAGTGTACAGCTGTCCAAGGTCGATTGTCGGAGATGACCAACAGGGGAAGGGTTGCGCAAAACGCGCCTAAGGAGTAATGCAACCTGGCTTGAAATGTTAGCTCATACGAAAAGTCTGGGTCTTTGAAGCTGGGCAAGCTGATAGGCGGAGCACTAGGAAGCTTTAGAGATACGATACCACGTTGGCTCAAATCTGGAGAATGGGCTTCCTCGACCCCAACTAACAGCACTAGCATGCCGGAAATATTGGATCCCGCACAAGAATATAGCATTGACATGATGAGAGCAAGGCGAGCAGATGAAGGCATCGAGGAAATCCAGCCAACCGGTGGTGAGAAGCAATGGATGCCTAGCTTTCAAGCTATGACTGTAGAGTTGCCACGCAAGCCTCAATCCACGGATACGAGAATGGGAGACCTAGATCTATCCAGCGGCAGTCGCGGTACCGTTGGCTACGGCAATGTGACCCCTTCGCCCTGCGCCTAGCCTACGCGTGGTCCGTTACAGGGTGGATTCGTGAGCTTGCAGCGGAAGCAACGGCCTTCGTGGGTCATGACGAGGTGCATCGCCTTCACGGTATGTAGGCCTTCCGATCGACTGTGGCGCAATGATCCGACTCGCCGAGACTTGAGAATGCCGAATGTCGTTCACCGGCGACGTCGGAAGCGGCCGGGGTGTGAGTCGTCCTGCAAGCACCATCGGGGCGTGGTCGCGATCTAGATAGACTACAAATTTGTGATACGACGACTGAAGTGTGGGGTGGGGAGTAACGGTTTCTACACCGACGGATAAGGCGAGTTTTAGGTGTATACTTTTCATTCTGCTCATGGAGATGGCGGTGACCCTTGAAGTGGCACGTGCATTGGCCGCCAAAGGTGGGTCTGCTTGGCGAAGATGACGTCTCACGGAACTCTGTATGCACTTGCGAACACGCTACGATGCTTCATTCTATCACGTAGACCTAAATCATTACGACTACATATAATAAGTTCTCGTGTTGACTCAAGTCATGTATCGGGGCCGAACGGAGCAAATTTCTCCGTCTAGGAATAGTGGGCTTAATTGGGGTGGTGCCTTGCACAAGGCAGACTCAAATGTGCTCGTAAAAATAGCACAATGACATTGAAGGTTAACGCTACGATTGAAGTAGAAACTGCAAGTAAGAATACCACACGACGTGGACAGTCGATGCTGCTACTGATGTAACAAAGACCGAAGCAGTTGGTGTTGTCCAAAGCATGCGCAATACGCCAGTTCTTATGATGACTCCCATATCCTCGTGATGTTACTGTGCGGACCCAAAAGAAAACGCCAATTCCTCCTTCATTCCCGTGTTCCATGCGTGTAACCCATCATGTCGATCCAAACCCTCTTAAACTCCATGGTAATGCGTGTATCGTCGAAAGTGTGAAATGATGCGAACGTAAAGTGGCTGAAGATACAGCACTGAGTAACCAGCTCGAGAAGATAGTTGTGTGTTATAGTGAGCAAACGGCCTGGCGATGGAATGATAGCCCGTCTTCGCAGCTGAATGTGAGTTGTGGACATACAACCTCATGCATTCATCGTAGGTATGCCGGAGAAAACCCGCCGCTACCATAGCCGGAATCTGGGAGAACACCGGCATGATAGACTTGAGTTCGATGGTGGCTATGAGAGCTGCAGGCGTAGCCTACGAGAACTGTCTTCTCTTGGATCCCATGTCCTCGTTGACCATGGGCGGCGCATGGATCGATTGCGTGTTTGTAGTATAAGCACCGGCAGACCGAATAGCGCTCAATGACTTGATAACACATGCCGAAGAGTGTGTGATTGTGTATAATAGTGCCCAAATGTGAAGTGGCCCAGGGAAAGTGAAGATCTGAATAGCGTGAATGCCAACGATATGGTACAAAAGAAGATGTGTTGACAAGAGTGAACTGAGACTTGTAGTGATGAATCCTGACTCGACGTGGCAAGCGGTAGCATATATAGCGATAGGCGTGAAGTCAACTCGGACGCATAGGCCAGTGTGGGTCACCCGGTAGGCATCGTTGACTACCCGCAGCTCCGTCAGGCAACGGGGACCAAGTGTAGGGATGAGTGCACAGTCAGCCGGACGCTGCTAAGATGGGATTCCCAGAGGCAACTAACACAGCCATCGTGGCCGTTAGCTTGTTGACGGTAGGGAAAAAGGTTTGGTCTTGACATCCAGCAGGGGTTGGTGGTTCGCTTCTTGGAGGCTCTTCAGCTGTTGTGCATGGTGCGTCCCATGTTCTAATTGGTCAGTGGCCAAGACCATTTAATCTTGCCGGTTCGCTGAGCACATCAGTAGAGGCTTGAACGGGGCGCGCAGCAAAGCAGAGCTGTACAGGGTGTGGAAGCGCAGTAGAAGCTAACCGGGGCTGCAAAACCCCTGTAGCGCGCGGACCATGTGAACGTGCCACGATACCGCACAAGAGTTCATGTTCAAATCGGTACGTAGTGTATGAGGTGGGTGTCACGATAGCTGCGTGACTCTAATCGCATCTGACAACCCGCTTAGTCCCAGCCACGTTCCCTGATATAGCGATCGATCTGTTGGTAGGCAAGGAGGGGCAGTGTCATTTCTGACGTAGATTACTCAGGTTCGGGCCTCTTCGCGGACCACGGCGGTTTCGCTGGAGAAGTATCGTTTGGCCAGTGGCGCCTGTCGCGCGGGTCGGAGCTGCTACCGAGCAAAAGGTTTAACGTGAGAAGAAGAGTGCGTGGGCAGGCCGACAACGCGGAAGTCGAAGCTGGGGTAGGAGGAGGCACGTGCACGTCCTTGCGCTCCAATAAACGTGGAAGTGTCCGTTGCGGGGCAATTGGCAGTACAAAGTATTCTTGGTGCTTCCGCCCTTTTCCATCCACCACACTCCAATGAACCAGGTTTACTCAATCGCAAAGCCGATTACTTTACATGGCTGCGCAAGCTAACGGTCTTCACCAACTTCCCATTGAAGTCCATGGGCGGGACTGCCTGGAGCTTCAGGCTGACCAGCTGAGTGCTGCCTGGCGACCTATGGGCCGACGCCAGAGCTACGTCGACGATTCGAAAACAGATGCATATCCGCTTCTCTCATTGGTCACATTCCATGACTGAGTAACTTTCTGCATCTGTCGAGCATGCAAAGTTCCTTTACCTACGTCAAGTGTTTGAGCACACCGCTGATACAATCAGATGCGGATAGCTTCAAGAGCTTCCATCGCGTCATTATCATATCGAAACACTCTCGTCTACCCAGTGGCTATCCTCTGGTTGGTCCAGTATTGCTTCCGATCCCCTGTTAGGGCTGAAGACCCTGCCACTGGCTTGTTACACGGCTCGAGGCTGACCTGCAACGTTCGACAATCATGCAGCCCTATGCACCCTCCCGTTTCCTGGGAACGCGTGGTGGCGGTCAGTATGTCGGATGCTGCACCACCTACGTTTTCATTTGCGGTTACCGGTCGCATCTCCAATAACGTTCACGACCATCACCCTTTGCATGGCCGCAAGCGCTTTGGAAAGTGTGCGTGCCACACCGGCCCCATGCCATAGTTACTTGTTTCAGTAAACGAAAATGTAGGTCCGCAGCAGTCATCAGAACTTTCGGCCCCCAACCCTACAACTGGTCCACCAAGAGACGAGCATGATGCAATCGTGCTTGTCTTATTCCATTCGGTCCGATCAAGTCACTGTGTGCTCGTAACTGCACAGACAACTTTGTCCGACTTCACCTCCGGAATACTTAGGTATATGTTGAACGTTGCGAACACAATTCAGCTAGTGAAGGGAAGAGGTGACACCGTGAAATGACTGCGGGCAGCGAACGCAGGTCCGACCGTACCTGCGACCAGCGCACGTAATGCCATCTACCTTTAGGTACCAACCAAAATAGAGTGACACCGTTGTGCTGCGCCGGGTGTCCCTTTCCTTGAGCGACCTTGGAACGCAACGCTAGCAGAGTCACGATGACCTGCCGAGGCATCACGATTGGTATGTAGAAAATGCAGCAGCATTCATGGAATAGGTTAGCCAAAGAACAAAGATGCTATATTGTCAACGCCACCAAGCTGACAGAGCAGCCTTACTACCGATATATCCCCGCGCTTCGTAGACCTATCGCGCTCCACGGATGCGCCCGTACAAACAAGCGAGAACCGCATGTCCGGGCAGACCATCGCTTCATATGCTCCTAAGTAGCAATTGTACGATGTGCCACTTCACCGCTTAGACCCCGCGTCAGCTGACTTACATGCGCTCGAATACCCCACGCACCATCTCGCCCATCGTTCCCGCAGATACGGTACCAGGCGAGTGTCTCGGGACCTGTAACGATGTCGGCACTGCCTAGTTATCACTCACCGGAAACAGGGCGAAGATATATCCGGTTGCTGTTCGTATGTTCTTTGGATAACATTGGATACGATATCCCACTTGCATCATTCTATACATGGGATACACCGCCTTCTTTATCTCCAAATGTCCGGTTGCTCCTCCGCATGTTGGTTCCACGAAGTCACAACGACCTATGAGTCAGTAGCAAGGCGTCACTGTTTTGACCGGAATCATTGCACACAGGACGAGCAACCCAACACCGTTCGTTGCCCGAGGCGACACGAAGGAATCACAACAGGGTTAACAGCTTATAAAGCTTACGATAAGTCACAGCGGGCAAACGTCCTGTTTGAAAATGAGAGGGTCTATTATTGAGTGATACGTATGAAGGTCCTCAAAGCAGATAAAGCCAGAACAATCGACTTGGGGGTATATCCATGTCTTCCACCAAGCCTGGCGGGATCAAATGTCCTATCCTGACAGGAATCCCGCTGAACAAAGAAAAAATCCTCCAAACGCCCCCGGTGTTCTTCTAAAATGGTCGTAACGTCGTCATATTATACATCTCCCATCCGCGAAGTCGAGCGTTGCTTGGTCTTACATCAAGACTCCAGCCAGTACCATCATACCAACTGCGTAGTATCCGACGTACTTTCCGGCACTCAAGCTCATAGCTCCGCTGTCGTCGGTGCCACCAGGCGCAGTGGTGCCTTTCTCAAGGGTACCATTTAGAACAAGAGACCTGGTGCCATTGACATCAGAAACTGTGACAAGGGTCTTGTTGAGTGCGGCATAGCTGCCGTTGCCGACAAGATCGTTGAGGTATTGCTGGTCGTCGTTCTCGTCGCATCCACAGACGAATTCCTCTTCGCACAAGCACACGACGGGGAGAGACTCATTGCGGCCCTGCGTTTGGCGTGTCCACAGTGCGCGCCGGTCATTGTCGTTGTCGTCATCGTCGTTGGTCGCGGACTGGTTGTAAAAACGGTAGGGGTTGTTGTAATAGTAAGGGTAGGCGCTGTGGAGCCACAGGCCGGGCATGATGGCCACTACGAGGGCTACTCCAATCAGAGGAGCGGCGACGAGTCCCTTGGGCGTTCTCGAACCAGCGGTGTAGGGTGTTCGAGCACCGCCGCCATAGTATTGTCCACCGCCGAAAGTGCGCGGTCGACCTGATCCAGCGGAGGATAGGCCACCAGCGTTGGAGGAGGGTGATGTACGTCCTGAAGAGCCGCCACCGCTGCTTCCTCCACCCGAGCGACTGCCACCGCCTCCGCCACCACCTCCACGGCCACCGCCTCCCTTGCGACGCTCTAGTGTGTGGTCTGGTGAGACAATTTCGGAGGGAGGAACAACTCGTCGCTCTTCGAGGACGTTGAGGGCGTTGGATTCGGGTATCGAGGCGGCGCTGATTACTTGTGCGGCAACAAGGCCGGTGAGGATCTGTGAGAACTTCATGATGATGTTGATGTGTGACGGTGATACAGGAGAATCGCGGATGTAATTTGCGACACCAGATCTCGGGTCGAAGTAATACCGATAAAGCTACAGGGATGTGATAGTAGTGTGGTATGAGAAAGCAAAACGTAAGATGTTTGCAGTGTGATTGTGTAGCGGAGTTGCTAGGTATAGGGTAGGATCAATGTACGGGTTTGTGAAGAGGCAGGCGTGGGTCTTTAATGTTGTGCTGGCGCAAGACATGGGTTGCACAGCCCTGCGTCATCAAAGAAAGCCTGGGGCAAAGGGTAAAGCTTAGTCGGTTGCGACCCGCCACCATACCAGCCAAGCTCAACGCCATAATCTAGCAGGCAGTTGGGTGCCTGACCAGTTGTTCCCGATCTGACCATGCTATAGGCTAAATCCTATGGATTTTTGTGGCTGAAGCATGCGATTTCTTTGGGCGCCCGTTGGTATACGCTGTAAAAGCGCCGTTGATCTGCTCGAATGGGCGCAATGCTGCACAAACGCCTGACACAATTTGGATACCTTCTCACTCTCGACCACAACCTGAGTCTGTCCCTGAAAGTCTTCATTGTAGAATATTCATGACGTGCAAATCGATCAAGTGCATCGCATTACTCAGGGTATATGACCTCATGGTTGCTGATCTGCCGAGGCACTAAACGAGCCTCCGAACCAGAGGTGTGGCCAAACGCATCACAGACTGGATGACCAACAAACCAGAGCAAGCTCTGCCGAATATCCGATTGCGCCTCGATGTGGTTTGCTAGCGGGAGGCATTGCAATCGCTATGAATCACTACCATGGAATCTCGTCATTGGTGCGCAAATGTGCTCTGGGCATACGGCGCGGAAACAACGAACGCCAAGAACGCAATCTTGGGTGTGTGGGACTGCACGCATCAATGTGCGCGAACCATAACAATGAATGTTGTGTCTTGCATGTATGGATCTCGAAGCGCATGATGCTTTGTTGGCACAACCCGGTATTGACAATGGGCAGCATCGTGGCAGGATTAACGACAGGACCGGAGTAAAAGGCTTGGCAATTGTGACGGAGTATCATCGTACTGCGGTGTAGGACGCCTAAACGGTAAACGATGCTTCGTGATACTTGGATAATGGCCGCACCACATGCTCCATTCCTCCGCCGGCCTGCTTCTTCAGTAAAGCTCTTTGTTGTCCGTCGAGCGCCTGGTCCTCATTGTGAACAATTTCTACGATATAATTGTTGATTTGTTCGCGCGACCCTACATGTTGTTACTGCACATGCGAATGGAGTTTCCGCATCTCGAGCCGTTGATGGGCCACCGATAGTCGTAGGGCTATGTATACGCCGGTCCCTTGGTCTGGGTTCAACGGTGGCGCAGCCAGGGCACATGGTAGGCCTGGTACTTCGTGACCGTATCTGCGGGCAGCAAGGCTGATGTGGCGCTATGCCTATGAGTTGCCGGGCTTTGCGCAGCAGACATGGTCTACTCGGGCTATCATCGTGCTTGCGGTGGTGGTTCAGCGGGGCCTCCATCCGACACTGTCTGGTATTTCCTGTATTCCTGCTCGAGTTCTCTCTGCATCTCGAAGTCGGCCTGTCGTTCGCGCTTGACTCGTTGCTGTTCGAAGTCCCGGATGACGCCCATGTGCATTGCCTGATACAAGTTAGATAATTCCTGGACCATGTCCGTTCCGCAGTACTCACGGCTTTGTCGTTCCTCTGCGACCAATGCACAAATGCTACGGTACCGATTGCGGTGACGCACGTAGTCGCCAGTGTGATCTGCGACGCTCGAGACATGGCGGGGACCGTGGAGTAAAGGCGAAGTTGGGGACGGAGCCTTGTGTAAAGTTGGAGCGGCTTCTCTGCGGGTGGGAGCTCGGGCCTTAGAGCTCCTTCCGCCAAGTCGACGGCTGCATCATGCCTCTCCGCAACTCTACCCTGTGATAACCAACATCCCCGCAAATCAGCACTCAAGATGGTGAGGACATCAATAGCAGGATGTCGGGGCGAACACTGACAGCTACAGTCCGCCCAAAACTCCGCGGGAATCCAGACCCTGCTCGATGTAAGGCAGCGCAACCCACTACAACCTCCGCATAGCTCACACCGCACCTAGGCCGAGCGCGAAGCTCAGAAGATTGTTCAGCAAGGTATTTCAGCACCCAAGCTTGTCTGTTCAGGTAGTCGCTAACCACTCACCAGCAAGAGAATGTAAACAACGCCCGACGTACCCAGCCGTCTCAACACTCTAACCGACCCAGACCGTACGAAGCGAGTAAAGGACGCCCGAAACGAAGCACAGAAGGAGATCGAGGACTACAGGAAAGAGAAGGAGTCCGAATACCAGAAGTTCGAGAAGGAGGTGCGTCGGCCGAGACGACCTACTATACGCGTAACGAAAGTGGGAGACTAACTATGGCGCAGCACAGCTCAGGCAACCAGAAGGCTGAAGAGGACGCAAAGAAGGACACAGATGCCAAGGTCAAGGAGATTGACGAGATTGGCAACAAGTCTGGCAGCAAGGTCGTCGACCAGCTCATCGAGGCCGTCGTAAACGCGCACCCCAAGCCACCGGGCAAGCAGGACTAGAGCGCCAACACAAGTGGTAGGATGAAGTGTGGAGTCAGACTGGTGCGATGCTGTTGAGGAGACATATGAAGAAGAGCGCTCCTTGTACATGATCTTTGACGGACCCAAGACAGTCAAGGTCGATCTATCGGCCTCGAACATACCAACAATAGACGATATGCTGCGAGTTTGGTGAATGTACTCCAGTTCAACTTGCCTTTTTCTTCTAGGCTTAATGGTCGAGTTGATGTCTATCGTGAAATACATTCCAGTCTTCCAAGGTCACCAACCCGACACGCTTGTATAGCGCATACAACTACATTGGTGACGTCCTAGAAGTATGCATCTGTACTGTGTTCTTAGCCTCGCATGTGTGAATAGCAGACCAAGTCCTCATATCTTAGTTGTTGCTGCACCTCTCTACTCGTTGCGGACCCTGGCCCACGCTCGTCCTAGCTTCCCGAGGGCCTACGTCACTGCTGTGGAACTTTATCGCTCAAGCATCAACGCGTCCCCAGACTGCAAAACAATGCGCTGTACCCAATGATACGAATCTGTGCTCGAGCGACCATTCGCTCGCCTGTATACAGAACCACATCATGTATACTCTCACCACTAAATGCGACACGCCAATTCAGCGGCTCGCAATGTCGCAAAGAAGATCCGCGCATCTCCGACTTTGGTCGCGAGATTGTAGATGAGTTTGCTGTAATGCGCGAGAAATATGGTATGCCATGCCACTATCAAACTCAACTTCTGAAAGTAGCTAACGAAAAGTAGATGCACCTGTATGTGCTTTCGTCCTTCGCACATCGCACCCCTGACCCTTCCAGAAACACACCATAGTCCTTGCACACGGTTTGCTAGGCTTCGACGAACTACGGCTCGCAGGACAGTTCATACCTGGCATACAATACTGGCGTGGCATCACAGATGCGCTGGCGCACAAGGGCATCGAGGTTATCGTGGCTGCGGTCCCAGCCAGTGGCAGTATCGAGGCGCGCTCTGCGAAACTGGCGGAGAGCATTGCGCTCAAAGCGAAGGGAAAGCAGGTCAACATTATCGCGTGAGCTGAATTGATCCAATGAGATGCTGCATCGCAGACCACTAACAATTCATAGGCATAGCATGGTATTGACACATTGACATGATACAATAATGAGTGACTGACCTCTACTTAGGGGTAATCAGTGCCTACACCCACGCAATGCAGTTACTAAATACACGTAGGGGTCTCGACTCACGATACATGATCAGCCAGCTCCGGCCGACTGACTTCAAGATTCTCTCTTTGACCACCATAGCCACTCCACACAGGGGTTCTGCTTTTGCAGATTACATGTTCGAGACGATCGGTCGTACGTCAGTGATACTTCTTGAATGCTTCTACTAAACTATTTCTAGCACGCAGAATCAAACGTGTCTACAGTGTTATGGAGTACTTCGGTCTTGAAACTGGCGCCTTCTCCCAACTCACGCAAGAGTACATGAAGAATAACTTCAATCCCAAGACGCCAGACATACCTGATGTCAAGTATTACTCATATGGCGCATCTCTCGAACCCACTCGATGGTCCGTCTTTGCGCCTTCCCACAGTATCGTCAAGGCAAAGGAGGGCATCAACGATGGCCTGGTCAGGTGCGTGGACGGCTGGCGTTTGGTACGCTTAATGACAACTAACCACGTTGATAGCGTCGAGTCGAGTCGGTGGGGCGACTACAAAGGCACCTTGATTGGTGTAAGCCATCTCGACCTGATCAACTGGACGAACCGGCTGAAGTGGTTCTTTTGGGAGCTTACGGGCAGCAAGCGCAAGTATGGAAGCGACGCTCACAACGACTGCTGAACTTGAGCTGACCATGATGTAGCTTCAATGCCATTGCATTCTATCTTGACATATGCGGTCAGTAGCTCTGGTCCAAACTTTGGTGACAGATCACTGACACAGATCACAGATATGCTGGCCAAAGAAGATCTGTGAACTTGCCAGATGCACACCAACAAGTCGCAATTGTGGATGCGTTCTGGTCCTCCTGTATCTGACGTCTGAGCAAGCTTGTGCGTCGTCGTGGAATTCAGCTCCGCCCTTTGAGAGAAGGCTATTGATTAATGAGCCTCAGCTGAGGAAGCGTTGCGCCCAGTCACACGACGCGATGCTCATGTAAGACAGGGGTCAGCTTCAGCCCGGAAGTGCGGCTATGGCTGTGGCTGTGTCCGGCACATTGTCCGAAATGGGCACATGGCATGCCGAATATGTACACTCAAAGTTTAAGTAAATACGCAAAAAGATACTCTCTTCAGGGTACAACCTTGAACGTTGCCGCAGAAGCCGTGCAAGAGAGTGGTTTGGGTGATTGTTGCGTTGAAAAGCCTTCGCGTTGGGTTATGACGTTGGGGACGGACCCTGGTCAGGCAGAAGGAACCCCGCGGGCATCCGTTCTGGAGATGCCCAGCCCGCATCGCAAACACTCCCACGACATGACACGCGTTCCCCAGGCTTAGCCGCTGCATCACCAACTGACTTCATGCGCTAAATTGATCGTCTGCTCCCCAGCTACAACCTTTATCCTTGACATGTCGGTTCACTTCTACAAGCTTCGCGACTACCCGTTTACTTAGCCACCCGGTGCCTGGAAGCAACATTGAAATACTGGCCACTAATCTTGAACGCGAACCTTCAAGATGATCGTCAACATAGTGCTCGAGAACCCTCACGAGCACTACACCAATCTCGACGTCATCCAAGGCAGAGTCCATCTGCGGGTGCCGAATCCGACCAACATTAGCAGCATTATCGTGAAGCTAGAGGGCGAAAGCAGGACGCGACTGCTGGCACCCATACACCCAAACAGACCAGACAAACAGCGACCAGTGCTGGAAGTCCACAAGTTCCTGTACAAGACACAGGTGGTGTGGCCGACAAATGTGCGCCCCGAAGATGTCGCCCAGAATCCGAAGGCAGCCTTCACCATCAACGCCGGGTCCTTTGAGTATCCGTTCCAGTTCAAGGTACAACGCGCAATACACGTCAACATATCGCATATAGCTAACAACCCTCTCAGCTTCCTCTCAATACGCAATGCCAGCAGACGAATAACCCCATCTCCAACGTTTCCTTTTCGAACGCGATACCCGAATTCGCGAAGACACCGACACAACATGTAAAGGCGACACTACCTCCTACACTGGGTGGATTTCCGGGAGAGGCAGAGATACGATACTTTGTCAAGGTCACAGTAAACAGACCGCAGTTCTTCAAGGAGAATCCCAGGGCAATTGCGAACTTCAATTTCCTTCCGATTGAACCTCCAAGACCAGACAAGACAGACGGCGAGGCGTATGCGAGGCGACAACATGAGTTCCTTGAAAATGCGCCAAGCGTAGCGGCAGGCAAACGAATGAGCTTTTTCGATAGAAAGAGCTCGACAGGAAGTGTTCCACCATCACCGACGACAGGCAGTGTGCCACCTCGGATAGCCATTGATGCCCGATTACCCAATCCTGCCATCCTCACTAGCAACCAAGACTTACCACTGAGACTACTGGTGAAGAATGTCAGCGCGCGCACAAAGAACATTTATCTGCAGATGCTCCAGATTGAGCTGATAGGGTATACCAAGGTACGCGCGCATGAGGTATCACGGACAGAGTCGAACAGCTGGATCCTGTGCTCTTTCAGTAACATGGCCATTCCCATTGGAAGTCCTTCTGACCCTCTGGATACGGAAGTGCCCATTAATGCCGAGTACTGGTCTGGGAAGCCAGTACCCAATACGGTGCCACCCACCTTCACGTCCTGCAACCTCGCGCGTTTCTACGAGTTGGAGATACGTGTTGGCGTTGGCTATGGGAGCTACAAGCACGGTGAAGATCAGCTCATTGTCTTACCCCTCAGACTACCAGTCAAGGTCTACTCGGGCATCGCGCCACCCAAAGCACTCCTGGAAGGTGGTTTCCCTGCAGACAAACCCACCACACTTGCCCCACCGCCCCAAGCAGCTGCTCACACACCAACAACGCCAACACAAGGAGGTTTCAACGCATCTAACGCGTCTTTTGGGCAGCCAGTACAGCCCCAGCATGCTCCCGCTTATGACGATGCGCCGCCGAGCTACGAGGACGCGATTGGACAGGATCTTCCCCCGATCAATGGGTACAGAGGTAGTTACCAGCCCCCTCCTGCACCCGAAGGCGCGCCTAGGTTTTCCGACGAAAAGAGACGATGAAGACGTATACTACGCCTATGTTCGTTTCTACAGCCCGAAGTCTAGCTGCTGTGCACCCTGAGGATTACACTACGTGTTTGTCGGTACATCAACACAAATCACCGCCAAGGCCTTCCATGGACACCATATAATGGTTACCACCTGAGAGGAAACGAATTCCTCTATAAACGTCAAGGAACAGGGCTATGCCGCGGATCAGCACCCTGGACGCGTCGAGCAGTGGCGATGTGGTAGGGGATGAGCGAGTCTAGGCGGGCGACATGCGACCAAGAAGAACCTTTGGGCCGCAGCGAACGGCCTAAGAAGCATGCGTGCTGCAACCGAAGTGGGGGGGCATGCAGCAGTTCTATGGCGGAGGTTGATCTCTTTCTACCCAGTAATCACCCTTGCTAATAGCTTTTCTGTAGTTATCGGTGGAGCAATCTGAAACAGTATATTGTAGTATGGTGTATGTCGCAAGCTTTTCATCGTTACAGTTGGCTTTAATACCGAATCACTTTGTAGCTCAATGTAATCATTCAAAACGTTTGTACGTCTAGACGACATTCTTGGATAGATGTGTTCAGGTGCGGGGCATACCGTGTGACCGGTGAAGCTACACGGCAGATCGGTGGAGAGCGGCAGAATGGCACTATGCAAGCCATGCCTGTCACCAGCCATCAAGTGAGGCGTGTGAGGCATTAACGCGGTCATGGTGTGCCACTGGTAAACGGCTAGCTTTGTTGTGGTTGCGAGCTTTGCGCAGACGCGTCTGTGGGAGCAACATTGCTAAACGCGCTGTAGGTATCGGATGTACCAAAACCACAAACAAAGACACTGCCGCCCACTCCCAAGGCTGTATCGTGCATTCGACGCGACACAATGCGGTCACGATACTCTGGTGGTGTTGACACTGCGTGACTGCCTTAGCCACAGACGCGCCTTCCGGCTAGCTATCGATAGCTGGGTCCAAAACAGCCTTCAACCTTCAAAACAGACGCGCATAGCCGGCACCAATGCAAGCACGGCATTTGTTGTTGTTGTGGTCCTCGAATCGCGACTCTCCAGAGTAACGTCCAGAGCCCACTGTGCGCACTAACAGACGCGTCGTGCCTGACTTACGGGATGAGTAACAGCCCTGCACGCGACGGGATCGCTGACCGCCAGTCGTGACTGTTTAGCCACAGCTTCCAAGACCCGGATGCAGACACGATGCAAGACTAATGCAAGCGCCGCATACACTATCCCGTGCATGCTTCGAGCCGGTTGGTCAGAATGCGTGAAACGTTTCAAGCCGGCTCCAGGCTGCAGCCCCACTCGACCACTTGGTCGAATCGTCGCGTCTAACACCATATATACACGTCTACCCACCGCGAGATGGTCGCGTTTTCTGATCAATTCTTCGGCTGCTTTGCGTTAAGAGTTGGGAATCCGGTGGCGGGCTCGTTGGCATCTAGGGGAACGACCTTTGACTCACACCTGCAGCTCACGTGTAGTAGCGTCTGGCCCCGCTTTGCAACCATGCACCGCGCTGTGGTAAATACAGCTGGGGACGAGGTCGTGGCTGGTCCCGTCGGATTTTCTGTTTCCTGAGGTTTCGCTCTTACTCTTTCGAATGCTGGATGTTTGAAACGACTTTTACGATTTACTTGAGATTTACCACGAGATTGATACCTTGAAGAATAAACGACCTTTTTACGAACCAACACTATTGCATGCGACCAACTCGACTATTACAACATGTACTCGCAGCGATCATCGCCACCGCCACTGAAACGCTCACATTCGGGTGAGAGCCAGAACAGCTATGCCAGCGCTGCGACAACAGTATCGCGCGCAAGCTCCAAGTTACTGTTTGGAGAGATCCCATTGACACCTGCGACGACAGTAGATGGACGATGTAAGTACCCCGTCGCAATGCGCGCGCTCTCATCCTAACGTCATGAAGCGATTCGTTCCAATGGCTCCATCTGCAACCTGGTCCTCTCCACAAGCTCAGTCTTCTTGCGCTTCTGGTTAAACGACGCCTGCCGCGACAACGTACTGGATCACATGGAAACTGAAGACCTGTCCAATTTCCGCCTTGTATGCCATGACTTTTCATCGAAAGCCGCGCCACGACTCTTTGAGAAGATGACCGTGACCTTCAAGACATCGACCTTTTCCAAGCCAGCGCGCATCGAAGCGCTATCGAGGATAGGCCGTCACGTCAAGACCTTTACCTTCCACATGCCACATGGCCCAGAGACCTGCTTGCCACCCATCATCGACCCGTGCACTGGCACAGAGAAGCAGTTCATCTACGAGCCCCAAGTCCAGACACCGCAACATGGACCGGCCAAAGACAAGGCACCCAAGTATGGCAGTTGGGAGATGCAGGACTTGCTCATCAAACAGTACCCACCACTGTTCCATGCCGCGACCAATGTCCCTGCCTTTTGCGCCGCCTTCTCTGAACTGATCAACCTCACGCATCTTAAGGTCTCATGTCCGGGATCTACTGGCTCACTTCGACACCGACGAGGTGTAGTCGACTATGCGCTCATCTCTCTCCGCATCGCTATTGAGCGCGCTCCATTGTACAGCCTCTCTGCTCTTTCCCTCCACCCCATCCACCCTGGTGGCCTCTTATACCTCCACCCCATGCACGGCTTCGGCAGCACACCATCCTCAGCCAAGCGCTGGGGTCAAATCCGTCGCCTCTCAATCTGCATGGAAAGCATACCCTTCAACTCAAGCTCATCGCGCACCCGCGCCCAATCTCTAGAACACCTCCGCATCCTACATGCCTACCTCGCCACACTCTCACGCGGCCTAACGCGTGTCTTCTTCCGCTGGAAAGGCGAGCGAGGCCCTTCACCCCTCTCACTCGACCGTGAACCTTGCATGCTTCCCAGCCGAGAGGAGTCCACCCACCCCTCTCTCCGCGGCCAAACCAATGGTCCCCGCCCCCTGAAGTTCCCTCGCCTCCGTGTCATGGAACTGGAAAACGCGCTCATGGACTCCGCGCAAATCAGCGACTTCATCACAAAGCACAAGCGCTCCCTCCGCGAGTTCAACTTCGAAGACGTTAAGCTGCGCGAGGGCGACTGGGATCTCGCGCTTGAACCTCTGACTACCATCTCAGGGAGTGATCGGTGGAAGCAGTACCAAGAAGAAGTCATGGATGTTCCCATTATGCTCTCGCCTATTGATGCCGAGCCGCGGGTCATGGGCCCGTTGCTTGAGGAGGTCGAACAGGCCATTGAAGAGGTTAGTGGAAAGGAGAGGAGAGAACATGCGCTGTCGAGGTGGTTGGGTAGACCACGACAGTCAAGTAAGAAAGATAGCTTCTGGGGTGGAGGCAAGAGGTTCCTGCATCTTTCGAGCTGGAAAGGCAGCTCGCCTGTCATGGTCAGGTGAAGTAGCTGTGCTTGTTTTCCTGGGTTCTTGTCTGGTACTAGGGAGTTTTGCTGTGGTATGTCACGGTTGATACCCCTCGGGCATGGTTTATGGCGTCTGCTTTCTGTCTTTATCGTTCTTGTTGTTGGGTTTCGGATAACGGCCTCTCATGTCCTCTCTTTTCGTCTTTCCTTTGTCTTGTCTTCCTCACGCTCTTTACGACTTCGACGTCTTCACGGCCTTTACGACTACTCCGAAAATCACGTTTGCGCATAGTTACGATGGTATGAGTAGAATAGTATGACCTTACGATCCTTCAATGACATTTCCTTCTGGTCCTTACCTTGTGTTTGCGCTCATCGCATCGGTTCAGTGTGATTTGGATGTCTACTTTGAGAGGAACCGACTCCAGGCTGTGCTCGTGCATTGCCGTACCTGCAAGGTGTCCGTACATTTGTTTACAGGTCATGTCCGCGCCTAAAGCTCAGTAAGTATAGCAGTGCAAGAATGTCAGTAATTCGCATCCGATTAGTCATTGAGCACACATGCATTAGAAACGTGTGTATTGAAGCAGACTCCAAGTATGTCGAATATCTGCTTGAAATGGTATACATATTCGACTCCAGCCTCGCATCTATAGCTTAGCCTTGTTCTGCACCTTCTTGAAGATAGGCTCTAGCTTCGTCGCGCTCATAACGTTTCCCTTGACCTTCAACTTCCCGCTCATAAACAGCTTCTGAGCATTCGCGTTGCCGGCCGCAAGCTTGCCAAAGTCCTCGTCGCTCAGCACCAGTGTGGCGGTAGCCTTCTTGCCCGCTGGAGCAGGGCCCTTGCCGACCGTGCCGGTCTCCTTGAGATCAAGGTACCATGTTTCTTGTGCGCCGGCCTTGTTCTTGAGTGTGAAAGCGAAGATGGCCTTGCCGTTCTTGATGGCGTCTTTGCGGTCGGCGTCGGAAGCGGAAAGGGCTTGCGCGATCTCGTCGAAGGCGGCGGAGGCGGGGAAATCGTCTAGACGTGTGTTAGTCACACTATTCTGAGGTTCCGTAGGAGGTTGTGAAGGCTCGTCATGTGCATACCGTTCTTGAGAGACATGTTGGCGATGTGTTGCTAGAGTGGTGATGCGCGTTCGGGGGAGATAGAGACTGATGGCGATAGTCGCTAGGCAGAAGAGGTTTGTGGAATCGGTGTCGCGAGTGCAGAACAGTCTGGGGTATATAAGAGCTTCGGAGGCTTGTGACAGCAGTGATGATGTATGCAGCTGCGAATCTGGGGAAGCATGTGAATGAGTGAGTGGGCCGAGACCCTTGAAACGATCATGCCGAGGCATAACCGCTTTTGGATGGAGCACGTGGACTAGTTCTTCGGCAGGCTCGCATCTCTTTCCTCAAACTACTTCAAAATTCAACGATCCCTAGCAGCGGACAATACCTTCAAGTTGCTAGGAGGTAAATTGAACTTATTCGCAGCGGCTTACTCTGTTGCATTTCGTCGCACCATTGCAGTCAATCTGTGTTTCCACGAAGTGCCATTGCTACGGCCTGATAGTTCTGGACGCTGGTGAGGTAGTTGCGGCGGACGTTGAGACCGAGCAGCTTGCGGCGCATCCACTTCTGCGTTTGACTCGACTAATGCTGTTGCATGAAGAGATCGGGATGGTTGCGCGTTATTACGTCGCCGCCAAGCTGAACACGTGATGACGTGGAACAACGCGCGCGCGTCTAAGCTCGACGCGTTCCCGTTCCCGTCTCCATCTCATTCCATCTCATCATTGCACCTTCTCATCAGCCACAACACTCAAACGCTCACTTACACTATGAAGAACGATATTCACAAGACATTCGGCGAGATCTTCGATGGCGATATCACGGCTTTCCGCAAGCAACTGCTGGAGATCCAACACATCCAAGCTGATCGGAAGAAGGCTGAAGACTGGGTATCGAAACTTCGCTTCTTAGATATTTCCAAAGTCCCAAACCTACTGGACGAGGAAGTCCAACAATATGTCTCCTACGAGTATCTCGATGACCCGTGGCTTGATCCAGAGATACCGTCGCATGAAATCCCTGTTACAGAGCGCGAAGATGACGACAGCGAGGTTGAATACATTGCTGTCTCTTGGAAGTGGGATGAACGCCATCATGGCCGTCTAGATTATGCAACCAAGCCACCTATCTTCGAATACCAAATCAAGAGACCTGATGCCCCAGCCCATAAAAGTAGCTTTCCAGGCCGCTATATGGATCGAGTAATTCGATTCGCCCAGAGCAAGAGCATCAACGCGTCCAAATTATGGATTGACAAGGAATGTATATATCAGAGACGCGAAGACGAACACATCTTCTCAGAAGACAAAGAGCTTGGTGTTCAGATCATGGACGTTGTGTATGGCGGCAGCACCTTGTCAGTTGGCTTACTTACGGTGGAGCTTGCACACGAGCACGAAATTGACCTCCTATCGAAGCTGCTTCAAGGCGAAATATTTGCCAATCCCAGGTCCCAAAGCTCGCCAGGACTGGGACCCGAAGTTGACAAGAGGGCAGTACAGATGCTCATCCTGCGTATCTTGAGCGATCCACGCTGGTCGCGCGGATGGATCTTCCAGGAAGATCATTTGGCTTCCCATCGGATGATCCTGCTGATACCATGTCCCCGAGGTATTCGCAAAGATCGCGGATACAACTTTGGTGATACCATGGGGGAATTACAAGTCAGACTCAAGGATTTCCGACAATCTGTGACCATGTTTTGCGAGGCCACCTACAAGGATCAAGGACGATGGCCGAATACTGAGTTTTTGGGAAAGGCAAAACAGTACAACATCTGCAATAAGCGCCTCGTATTTGGGGGACCGGGTATCCCTCAGGTCTCCCGGCGTCTTTGGAGGGATGATGCCAGCGACGAGAGCAACCCTAGAGTTGAAGCCTACCCCACCACCACTAACAGCGTACTGGAAGACATTTGCAACCGATCACTGGAGTATGAGGAGGACAGGATCGCCATTCTTGCAAACGCTTTGAGGTTCAATAAGCGACTAAACCTCGCAAAAGATTCTCCCTTGCTCGAGGTGGGCCAATACAGCCTCTCTGTAGCACTGCTCGCACTTGTGCTTATGAATGGTGAGATTCTGGACGATGTGTCGTTGCAGAAAGATCTGATGACATTCACATTGCAATCATATCTAGATGCATGTCAAAACAGATTCGTTGTTCCTAACCTCAGATACCGGCAGAGTTTCGTCGACCGTTGCCGTTTCAGGTCACCAATCATCACACCTCGTGGTCTTGAAACGAAAGGCTTCCTGTTCACGCTACTGCCTAAAAGGCCATCAAAGGATAGAGCACATAGATACAACCCTCTCCTCCTTACAACCTCGGATCGAAAAGCCCTGTCGCCAATGGGCGGAGGTCCAATGCTTGGAGGCAAGAAGCTGAACAAGAATGCACACACAGTATTGAATCTGGTGGTCCGGAAGCTGGAGGCACTATGGCCAGGTAGTAAGCTCGCCAGGCATATGCTGCGGCACTTATCCTTTGACCAACGTCAGCGACAAGGGGAAGTCGTACCGCCGTCTGCATCATATGTATTGGATATGATGTCCGTCCTTTATCAAGCTCTTTGTGAGGACGATCAAAAGCTACGTCTCGCGCGATTAGCTTCGGCTCCTTTCGACGGAGAGCCTGTTGCCATCTTTATTGAGCCGACGCCGGACGGCTGGATAATGGAGTCTCCAGACACCAAAACACAAGACGGGAAGCCGATTCTCGCCAACGTATTTACCAGCTGGGACGCCACGCGAAAGCCCTACAACAAAGACCGGGTCGTGAGCTTATCAGTCGCTATAGAAGATGGCAAGGGCACAAGACAGAGCTGGGACAGCCGGACTTGTTACATGGAAAATACGGGATGGGTACACGGAGTTTGGTGTGCTGCAGGCGAGGAAATGGCTGACTATGTATTTCCTCTGCCAGGCCTCACTGATCATCGCATATTCAAGGAACAGCCGGAAAGTAGTAGCGGAAGAAAGAGGAAGAGAGAGGTCGATGTTTGAAGGGTCCAGGAACCGAGGATCGACACCGCCCATGGCAATATGGAATCATGGCTCAGCAAGCATTGTCCTTCATCTTTTCTCTCGCAGTTTCCACGCATGCGCAGCCACAGGAGAAGGTTTGGTGCTGACTAGTCTAAACAAGAAGCAAACGAGCGTATCACTTGCTTCTTCACCGCTCTCCAAGAACCGGCACCGATCATTCAACCAAAGCATGTCTTCCCAGACTAAAAAGCTCGTCCTGAAATTCACTCTTACCCCGCTTACATACCTGTTCACTCACATCAACTCGCTCTTTCAATCGCAGCGTAGGGCATGGAAAGACTTCGCCGACAATGCTCCGGATCCTGCTCTTGTAAACCTGATCAATGGCCCCATGGAGGATACTGGAAGACTGCTGAACATGACACAAAACTTTCTGCGAAAGCTCATCGACTTGGCAGAGATCAAACTGAAGCAGGTAGAAACGGAAGCACAAATAGCCGGTGCAGAATGGCTCGACAACCCGACCGATCCCATGAACAACGCCAAATTCCTCATGGCGAGAAAGATTCATAGCGAATACGCAAAGCATATGAGGGAGGCTTGGGATGTTGGGTTAAAAATCATTCCTGGAATACAGGCGAGATTTGACGATATGGAGGATACGCTCGAGAAGCTCGCTGTGCTCATACCAATCGAGGAGCTGGCGCTGCCACTTGAGCCGTTCGTAGTCAAGGCATTAGAGATCAACGACAGGATGTGGATATTTGCAATCAGATTATTGGGCATCGTGCGGACGGTTGATATCCCCCTCGGTGTTGCGACTGTGGCTGTCAACGTCGAAAAGTACCCAGAAGCGGACAAACTTGCGCGAGCAAGATACAAATTTGGGGACTACTGAGTGTCAGAGGATGAGGAAGTGTCTGGTGCGTAAGTAAGAGCACATTAGTTCGTTGCGAAGGTCTTAGATCTAGGTCTTGAATTCGTAACATCGTGCGCACTGATGAAGCCCGCTAGGTCGCTTGCGCTGTCTAGTCTATAAATCGCCTTGGTCTATGCCCATCCAATTCTATAAAGATTATATCCGCTCTCGTCACCTCGTCCAATACCCCGTCTCTTCTCTACAAACTCTCTTTCCAGAATTCTGAATGTAAACCCGTCGTCGCTCTTCGGACAGAGCTCTGGTTCGAAAGCGGCTTCGACAGTATCGGGAATGCCCTCAAATTTGCCAGTCTTGCGCACTGTGACCATAAGCCAGAATACACCGTTCTGAGCCAGAAGATGAGCCGCACAATCACGTAGCCAAGCGGCATGTTCGGGAGCGTAGACCACGTCTGAGGCGATAAGAAGATCGGATGCTGATTCCATGTGTTTGGGAGGTTGGGCCCAGTCCAGTATTGCGGTATCTACAGGTGGTGTGTCGTATGAGCTCAAAGGGAAATTCGCCTCGATGTTTGCGTTGCAGTTCTCCAGAACCGCAGGGTGATAGTCTGTCGCCGTGATGCTGACAGGTCCAGCGCCGACCACAGGAAGCAATTTCGCTACTGCCAAGCTGACGAGTCCAGTGCCTGCACCGAGCTCGATAATTGTCTGCTTCCCCGCAAGACTGTCTTCAGTCAGTCCAAAGCGCTCTGGCTCGGCGCACATCATGCTACTGAGTACGATGCTGGCACCCCAGGACTGAAGTCCGACTGCTGTATGATCTGTACTCGACAATGGCGCATCATTGAGCGTGACCTTAACTGTATCTCCAGATGATGCGGGGAAGCAAAAGTCTCGTGTCAGCGCCTCTTCCTCTTCATCGGCATTCTCGAATAGGGTTGAAAGAATGAAGCCGGCGTCATCGACAAGCTTTTCTCGTACATCGTCATCGACTTCCATCTCTTCCGAGCGCGCGAGGAGCGAGTTGAGCCATTGGGTGGCAAAAGTGCGCTCGAATGGGTCTGCACGCAGAGCTGCTGTCACCTCTTCGGTTGTAATTTGGTTCTCATCATCTTCGCCTTCGTCTTGAGACGCGTAACCGGAATCCGCGGGTCCAGGGGGTGAGACGATAGATGTGTGCTCTCTTTTCGATGTCGGGTGTGAGATAGTAGTCGGAAGGCGTACAGGACAGTACAACGTCTGTAGGTTCTTAAGAGCGGCGAAGACCTGATCTTCCGATGCCGATAGCAGTGAACGAATAGGTGGTAAGCTGCTTGATGGTGGCAGACAACTGCCTGTAAGACTGACACTCATCTGACGCCTCGCTAACAAATGGACAGACCAAAGAACGCACACAGGGAAAAGGAATGTGGAGAGAAGAAGGAAAGAACTGGAGAAGACGTGGAGACAAGGGTTCAGTCAGAAAAATCAATCGGCCAAGGCAAGGGACAATTTGACGATACTTAGTTTAGCCTCACGCTCGGGCAAAGTCGTGACTTCTAGATCTTTTCACCGCCTGTCATCTGGCATCGTGGGCGCATGTTTGGATCCAAAAGGCAGGTGCACAGGGTGAGCTTGCTTCGTCGGACTAGCATATTGCATGCTAAAACCGTAGTACCCGTCACACTCGACATCTACAAGAAGGCATGCAGCACTGTGAATGGGCCAGCCGATACATCTAGGGGTAGTGATTTTTGCGTGGGACGGCTATTGCCACGTGGGTCGCTAAGCCGAGCCTCATCGACGCTAGACCACGCAAGGCATAGCTATCAGATCCAATGGTCAGAGACCCATCCTAGAAAACTTCGGTCAACACCGGCAAATACGAATTGTGCCGACGGAAATAGCCTTGAAACATCTTGGTATACTCTATCAGGAATCTCGCGCAACACGTCGATTGTAGCACTAGTGGCTTGGAACCGCCTTGTGGGCTAATGCCCAGGCTGCTCAGTCTCCGGCTACGCGGCCTTTACGATCGTGCTCTTTAGGTAGACAGTGATGGACAATCCTGCTCTCTTCCGATTACAACTCATTTCTCCACCATCTTCTCATCCATAGCCTCCGGAGGTGTATCCGTGCCTTCACCCTCCACAACCATCGGCCCCTTACCCGGCTTCTTCCTCCCCGTGATGTCCATGTATATCGACTTGAATGTCCTGACACTTGTTTTTCTCCCCTCCCAAAGCGGATATAACCCTACTGCGAAGCACGAGCAGAACATCCACAAAATACCCACAACAACCCATCCAGTGAAGAACTTCTTGCTGAAAATATACGAAGAACCGTACATGGGCATGGGCCACAGCACAAGGAAAGATATCGCCATGAAGAGCGTGAGCCAGCGCGCAATACGCGATGCTTTGAGTAATTTGGCTTGTTCCTCTTCGTCAGCTTCGATAGCTCGTCGTTGTTCACCGGGGATCCGTTCTAGATCGACGTTCGCGGCAAGAGCAAGATCGTGGTCGTCACCCCTGCGGATAGCCTTCATGCTCTGCCAATCGTAGTTCTGGGGTCCGAAAGCGTACGTGAAGACGGGGATGAAAACAATGGGAGAGAGGAGGGCGACAACGTTTCCTGCTAGCATAGGGTTGTTGGCGCCGGTAGTGAGCACAGTGAGTTCTCCACTCTCTTTCTGTGCGGTGACGAGCCAAGCAATAAGGGAGCAGGCGAAGCCGAGAGGTGGTGTGAAGGTTGCTGCGACCCAGTTCATCTTCGACCACATCAGCGTTAGAGTGGCGGGCAGGACAGCGGACGAGATTATGACGCCCATGAGGAGATATAGGTAGCCCATGCTGATGCCGATGTAGTAAAGCCCTGTACTCCAGGCTGCCATTGCGACAGCGAAGCCGACAACCATGGTGTGAGACATGTAGATGAGTTGTTTCCCTGTAGCTTTAGGGTTGACATAAGTCTATGTTTCGTCAGCTCAATAATCCGCTTTCATGACCAGTAAAGTCAAGCTTACCTGGTAGAAGTCATAGGTGAAAATGGAAGAAACGGCAATCAGCTCAGCAGACATGGCGCTGGTCACAGCCATGAAGACGAGAAGCAGAACTGCAGCCGCTCCTCCCGAACCCATCAGGGCAACAGCGGCCGTGGGCAACACAAGCCCAGCCGTCACATCAGCATCAGCCATGCGGTTAGGATAGCCGGGGAAAACAGGGTTGTTCTCCAGGGCGATCGCGCTGAGACCCATCGTGGTAGCGGCTAGCCATGGAATCGCGAACCAGGACAGACCACCAATGATATATCCGGGAAGAGCATCGACGGGGCTGGCAGCGATGGCTTTGTTATAATATCCGTTGTCGCAGAACACAGTACCAAAGTTGCCCACGATGTTGATCACGAAGAAGATTGCACCTTCTTTCGATCGCATGGTTAGGTAAGAGCCTCCGGCGTTCCCTTCGACTGGGTGATCCGATGCGGCTTGTACCAGTAGATCGAAGACTTTCCCAGGGCTTCCGAGATTCTCGTTGGTCGCATATGCGGTGAAGGCAAACATCAAGAGGATGATCAGAATGACAACAGTGTGTGCTAGAGGTAATCTTAGCGACTTTTTGCTGCAAATGTAGAAGAGAGTAACTTACCATAGTCAGTCAAGAAAGTGGCCTTGATGCCTCCAAACATGGTGTAAAGAACTACACCAACAGGTAACAGGAAGCAAGCAGCAGCAGTTGGCATGCCGGTGAGCTTGAGTAGGTTAGTACAGATATATCATTCGCCGCGTTTGACGTACCGAAGTCACAACAGCGGAGCCTCCAGTCAACAACATCGAAGTGACAAGGATGTTGGTAAAGAGACCAAAGACCATGAAAACGACGTGCGTGACTGGACCGTATCTGGCTCGAATAACCTCAAGGAAGGTATGTGCATTAGGTGCTCTTCGTTTCAGCTCGATAGCAATCGTAGCAAATAAGATGATCTGCACAGTCGCTCCCGAGGCGTACCAGAAGGGGCCAGATACTCCATACCGGTAGGCGACTGCGCTCGATTGGAGAAGTGTTGCCGCCCATGTCCAAGATGATACTACGGCTGACGCGACAAGTCCTGATTTTACTGTACGACCAGCTGTCGAGAACATCTCAGAGGTTTGGAGTTCATAGTTGTATCTCTTCAGTACGAATGTCGTCAAGATCATACCGAAGCTTTGCCGAGTTAGTAATGCCCATGTATGGGGAATGTAAGACCTACGAGAAGGCAAAGCCTAGACCGATCACAATGCCATAGCCAAAGCCTTGGCTTAGCGGCGGAGGTGTACTCATGCTGGGTGAGTTAAAGACACCTCAGGTGACGAGCAGTTGGCAAGTGGAAAGTGCGATGTCAGAGGGATGCCGGAAGTTGATATATGATTAACCTTACTGCTTAGCTTCGCTTGGGAGATTTTGCAGAAAGCTTCGGTCATGATCTGCCGGCATACGACCTCTAGGAGAGGGCTTTAACCATGATAAAGCAAGAGCATTACCGTTCATCGGCCGGACGCATAGGGCAGGTATAGCCAACCGTAGGGCTAGCGTGCATATTCGCGGATAATTATTAAAGGTGACAACGATCACAGCTCGACATATGCATGGTTCTGCAGGCTTTCGTGGGGTTGGGCAACAGGAGGATGCACACCATGTGCGGAAACGATCTTCCAACCCCGGTATGGTCCGATAACGCGGCGGAACAATGCAGATAAGATGCGAACTCTTGTGTGGCATCTTTTATTCACAGCCAAGCTGCGACCAATCGCAGGCCTGCACGGCTTCGAGATCGTTGGGTTCAGGCAGCTGCTCGCGGCTGTCCAAACGCGGCTGTATATCGCATCGTTGAATGCATTGCATTGCGAGAGGCAAACGCCGACGATTTCGCAGCCTTCCAGCCATGAATGTCGAAACTACCAAGGCGAAGGTTTGTAAACTCGATGGCAAGATGCAGGAAAGTCGTTGGAACACGGAAAAAGCACTCGTCCAGCATCTCTTCCGTCAAGCTTCCAGCGGCAATCTTAGCAGGCTCGCTTAGTTGCCCGTCGCGACGCGTCATTGGCTGTTCAGCATCTCTTATCTTCCTGGCGGGATTGGCAGCCCCAGATGCCACATCGCGTTGGGATCACGCCGTCAGCGGGGATTATCGAGTGCAATCGGTCTGTGCGGGTCGGCAGGCGTTCGATCTTGCCATTCAACGGTGTGGCATAGCACCTACTAGCGCTCTTGTATGCGAAACGTACCCTTCTCTTCGACGTGTCGCTAATGCATTGTATAGCTGGCTCAGCATGTGGTGTGCGATCAGCGTAGAGTACTGGTCTTGGACTTTGAGAAGGAGCGAGCGTCATGGTATCGCAGGCGGTCTTTCCATTGACAAAGCTGGCACGGGCTTGGCGGAGCAGGAATAAACATCAACACCGTAAACCTCGACCTTGCATCGTCGCATTTTGCGACTCTAATGAGATATATGGTGGTCGAATAGCCTCGCACAAACATTGGTATCAGAGCTCGTAGTTTTTTCAAGTCCACGAACGCTGTCGTGGCCTCAGCACGTGCTCATCAGCAGCCGCCCAAGACCCATCCCGAAGCTTGAGCATGGGAAACTGTGAAGATATCATTATCCCTATGATACTCTTAGTCGCCGATACGCCGCAGAGGCTGACCCGTATCGCAAGCGAGATTGCTGTGTCGTTCATGTTGGAGAGACTGCCCTTCTTGCAGACGCTAACCGGATTGAGGCAACATGTCGTGAGTAAAAGGGCGACGCCAAGGTAGAGCCTGCGTCCAAGGGCGGAGTGCATAACCCATCTCGTGTCCACGTTTAAAGTCATCATCACGTCCCACGGTCAGAGTTTTGAGAAAGAGGTTTGAAGTGAGAGTATTGATTCTTCATCAAATCCATGTACTACTGTGGGTATCTCGTACACCAAAACTGGCTAAACATAATATTTTAGGACCACCAAACAGCGACTCCTCAGCAATGCAACATTTCATACATTTCCCGCTCCAGGCCTACGAGCCTGAGCTAAAGTTGGATCCGTCTAGAACGACAAGACCAGCGACCGTCGCACTGGACAGAGTGGAGAAAACACCTGTAATGAGAGCGGACATTGCGAGACGCGATACGTCACCGCTGCGGCCAGGACTAATCTGACTGAGCACACCGATTTGTGTACCCAGGGAACCAATGTTGCCGAAACCGCAGAGAGCGTAGGTAGCGATAAGGCGGGAGCGTGGGCTCAGGTCGTGGTAGGGGGACGCGGGGTCCTCGTCGGTGAGCGATTGGAACGCAACGAACTCGTTGGTGATGACCTTGATACCGATGAGACGAGCGACAAGAATCAGATCGTTGCCTTGACGCGATACACCGAGGAGGAAAGCGACAGGGTACAAAAGGTAACCGAGGATCAGCTCGAGCGTCAAGTCGTAATCGCCGTCGAGGTTGATGTAGCGTCCCCACCAGGTGAGCAGACCGTCGACCAGGTTGAGAAGAGCGATAATACACAAGAGCGTAGAGACGATCATACCGGCGATCTTGAGACCGAGCCAGGCACCGTTGGCAAAGGCGTGCAGGGCGTTGGCGGCCTTGTGCTCATCGTCGTCGGGCACGACAACGCGACCGGCGGTAAGAGTCTCCTCAGTCTCCGGGTATCGCAGCTTACTGAAAGCAAGCGATGCAGGGATACTCATGACGCAAGATGAAATCAGGGCTTGCGGGTTAAGGCCCATACCGATGTAGGCCACCAACACACTACCGGCGATGGTAGCGAATCCAGAGCACATGACCTGGTGCATCTCGGCCATGGTGAGATGAGCAACGAAGGGCTTAATCAACATAGCAGATTCACCCTGGCCGATGAAAGGAGAGGCAGACGCGACCACGGCCTCAGCACCGGATACTCGCATGGACCAGAAGAAGAAGACGGCGAATTTGCCAATGAACCACTGGAGAATGCCCCAGTAGTACAAGAGCTGGACGAACGAGACGAAGAAGATAATGGCTGGGATGACGCTGAACATGAAGTACGTGTTCTGAGAGATCTCTGGGGTGGTCAAGAAAGCGACACCATCCCTAGCGAAACCCAAGAGCAGGCGAGCAAGCTCAGAGATGAAGTTGAAGATGTCGTATCCAGCCTTGGTACGGAGAACGAACAGCGCGATGATGAACTGCATGAGCATACCGACGATGACCGTATGCCATACAATCTTGCTGCGGTTGCGGGAAGTCGCCCAGAACATGAAGATGAAGACGGCGAGACCGAACAGCGAAACGGCCCGGTTTGCGCGGGTGTTGTCCTCGCTCTCTTCGCTGGCGAATGATCCGACAATGATGACAGCGATGGCAAGGCAAGCAGCGGCAGGAATGCGCATCTTCTCCGGGATGAGGTTGGCAATTCTCGTTCCAGTGTTGGCCCAGACCCAGTGCATGGGTTTGGTGACAATGGTGATGGGAACGTGCAGAGTGATCAGGCGGATCATAATGGCCAGCCAGAACAAGAATGGAATGATCCAGTTCTTGTCGTTGCGGTGCACGACTACACTGGCAATCCACCATCTGATACTGTTAGCCCAAAGCACTCGAGACGATGGACGTGGAAATGCGCCTTACCCGGTGAAGAGCGCTCCAATGAAGATGTGGACAGGCAGTCTGAAAGTCCGGTAGAAAGCACTAAAGGAAGTGTACCAGGGCTTCTTCTCTGCCTCCATTTCGGGATCAGAAGAGCTGCGCGTAGCCTTCTCGACTTCATAGTCGTAGCCACCGGCCTTCTCAATGTCATGCTTCTCGTTGACAGAGTGGCGCTGGTGGAGGTTGGTGCTGTCAACACCAATGGGCGTGAATTGGCTGGCGCTGTCAAGACCACTGGGCCGGAACAACTTGCTGGTCGGCTCGTCTGTGGTTCCGGTGGTGTAGACAACGTTATCAGGGTGGGCCGCACGCGCGCTGTGGTGCACGTGTTCGTGGTGGTGCTCGCGCGCAATGTCTAGCGCCGGGTCGTCATTGCGGGCGACACCGGGCATTGGTGAGCCGTTATGTTGGTCGCGGATATCAGCCATGGCGACGAATAGGCACAAGGACAATTCCTGAACAGAGGTTGAACGACGAGGAACTGTTGGTTCTCATATCGAGGTCGGCCCTCGCGGAATTATATTTTCGCACCGTGGCACGCGCTACCACCAAAGTGGAGGGATCGCACCGTCGCTGGCCCAGACAAACAGTTGAACGGGCTCCAGACGGTCACTTGGCAACTTCCTCTTTTGCACTGGCTAGAGCACAGTAGCACAGGGTTCCATTGGCTCCCGGTCGTCTCCGCTTTCTGGAATATCTACCGTCTCATGTTGGTGCTCGCTTACTCGCTGTTCACACGCCTGTCTCTTGTGTCAACACGACCCAGTACCGGCCGACCTACCGCGCTTCTGCAACCCGGACCAGGTTCTTATCTTTCCCCAGCATTGATAGCCTGTCCAAGCGCCAATCACGGAGATGAACGTGCTGGAACGCCCGCCCAGTCCGTGATAAGCGGCGGCGAATATGCGCCCCTCCTCGGTTGAGGCTCTGTTTTGGGCTTCGCGTGGCGTTCTCGAAGCAACACCTCTGCCTCGACAACCCGACCTCCATCGTCTTCCCCGAGGTCGACGATTCCGCTGCCCTGGGTCATGTGCAGAAGCAATTGCCAGGGTCTCGCAGCAATTACACAGGCACAGGGGCGAAGACAGCATCTGCGAACCGTCGCTGAATTTCGCCTGTACTTTGTCTTTGTGGACCCTCCGGAATGCAGATCAGACCGGGTACTCCGTCTGACGCAAGGAGACCAACCCACTCCTATCAGTACGCTGCAGCGGGACACGCGCGAACGCCATGGTAGCACACGGCGTGCGCCTCCATCAGCGAGTGTTGGATTGGTGTCCCTCAATGCTATCTGACCAACGGGTCTCGACCAGCGCTATCACCATCATTCCGATAACCAGGTCTACGCTAGGGACGCTGGACCATCGAGCGCGCTTGTGGTGTCCTGCAGCTGAGGGAAGCTGGGGTTCTTATCACGAGGGCACGCATCGAGATATATGCGCCGAATCATGTCGCGGACTTCGCCTGTGTATACACTTTGGATAGCCGCTGTCTTGGCTGGCCGAGCGATCCTGACATGCTTTTGGACGCCAGACGCATTGTAATGAATGCCGTTCAAGATCCGCAGGTGGCCTTGGAGCTAGCCTTGTCCCTTCCCCGCAGCGGGCCCAGCTCCATGCGGTAGCACATCGTGTGGGCTGGCATCATTTCGAGCTGGACTGCGAAGCCAGCCCTCCCAAATTCCTACTTCACAGGGCTCATCACATGGGAAAATGTCTGCTTCGCGTTGCTCCAACTTAACGTCTTACGCTGCACTAGGCCAAGTCGTCGGCACTTCTCCCATGTCAGGCTTACCACCCCACCCGCGGCCAACCGAAAGGTTACAATTTACTGTACCTAATCATACTCTACGTGGCGTCTGCTAAGAGCACAATCACGGAATACCAACAACTAAGAGGCACAGCCATCCGCGGAGCCTCCATTCACTGATTACATATGTTCGATTCGAAGGATCATGGTCGATGCAGCACCTTATTCGCAATCCGGAACACTTACTTTTTGCATCCGTGCTGTCCGTCATCTCGGTCAGTTCCTATCAGTGTCTGGGAGAGAGTCTCCACTTTCCGAGACGAAACACGGGTGAAATATACGTGTGTGTACACCACGTCAAGCAAACACGAGCCTATACATCTGCGCTATTGCGTAAGGCCTGTCTATTGGTGTTAGGTGCAATTCACAGCGAGATCACGATTGTAATCGTAAGTTTGCGAAGCACAATCCGGGACTGCCGGAGCTCATTTAGGTACACCCATCAGCAACAGGAACCCCCAGATCTAGTGCACAGCTCCATGTAGGGGCTGTGAATTGAATCGCTCCACACGCTTTCTTTTGGGCAAGTGATCTTTCTTTCCAATTGTTGTGCTTGCACTTGATCAAATCACAGTTCCTCGAAACACGATCAGCGCAGCCTTCGAACGACCTTAGGCTACTCTCGCGTGATTTATCCCAACGAGCTTAGCATCCTCATGCTCTTCGTCCACCGCACTGCAGCTCATACTTCCTAGCGCGCACTGCACACGCCTCCTTACCGTCCACAAAGCTTGTTCCCTCGCTTCTGTGTCGTGGCTGTCACATAGACGACCACTATACCCCGTCGCTAAACCGCGAAGCCTTGTCCAAACCTCATCAACCGAGTACATCAACCACTACGGACGCCACAATAAGGTTACGGGACACGACATGTTAGCATTGTGCGATTGTACAAAACATATTTGGCCCACGGCTACCTACTTTCGTTTAGGGTGATCACAGAATCTGGTCCCACGTACCTAGCCTTGCGAAAGTGTGCTTGGTGCTACCGCGTGCTAACCCGTGATGTGAACCTCATGCGGAGAGCAAACACGTAGTCACATATCTTGTAATGTGAACAGTGACGAATCGAGAATGTGCTCGACATAATGGGGAAGGCCTGCTCGCATAGCAGATAGGCCACATGGATAAATCAATATTCCATCATCGGTCTGGGACTTCATCACACTCTGCGCCTTTATGTGATTGCTGAACGAGATGTTCACAGGTACGCTGCACACCCAGCATCTCACTGCATGTTCTTGTGAGATGGGTATGAACAAGTGATTCGAATACGTAACGACAAAGGGTATAATCAGCCCGACCGAACCCTTAACCAATACTACCATACCATACACCTTACACCGTACCCAATGCCGCTAAACAACAAGCCTGTTGATGATGATAATACAAGTTGGCATAACCCACATAACAAACGCCCCCTATGCACGGCGAAATCAGAGTGATCGGACCCCAAACCTCTTACTTGCCTGTCAACTCGCCTTCCAGATGCTGGTAGTTTGTTAGTCATGACGTTGCTGCGCCAGGCACGAGAGTGTTGAATACTTACCGACCACTCTGGAATGTCACGTATTCGCTGCCACATATATCTTTCCAAACGATTCGCCGCCTTTGCGTAGGGCGTGCTTTCATTGTTGTACTTGCGGCAATTATCGAAGATGAGCTTGGCATCTCTGATAAAGTCCTCGGGGGTAGGATAAAGATCCTTTTCGTGTTTCTCTTCCATAGTCGCGAGATCCATGGGCTCTTTGATGACGTCGTAATAGTCAAGCACCTCATCCTTATTGACGGGCTGTTGGAACGGCCAGGCGTTGCTGTTGTTCTGCATGTCATTGAGGAGATGGAGAAGGGCATTGTAGTTGGGCCCGTGGCGGGGCGCGCGAGCGAGTTCGTCCATAACAGGTGACCAGCCGGAGTTCTTGATGGCGGGAATGGTCAAGGGGTCGATGGCTTTCAGTTCGCCCTTTGCCCATTGCGCTGGCGGCGCGTGGACTTCGTAGCTCTTGCTCACGGCCCTAATCTTGGCGTTTGCGCATTCCTTCTGCTTCAAGAGCATTCTGCCGCTTTCCAAGTATCTTATCTTGGGCACCATGCTACACTGCATGATGGTGCCGCCTTCGTAGTCCTTGATGTAGCCCATCCATCTTGACTTTTCCAGGGTAATCTCCTTGGTGAAGCCTTGTTTTTTGAAGTATCCGATGGCATAGTTGTCGGCGTAGGTCAAGAAGTGCATGACCTGCGAGGTGGCTTTGACGTAGTCTTTGAGATGGGACATGAGATGGGCACCGTAGCCCTTGACCTGTTGATCCGAGGAGATGGCGCAAAAGACGATTTCGGCGAACTGGCCTTTGTCGAAGGGACGGTATGTGATGCCACTGGAACGTTGTATTGTCAGCGTCTGGCCAGACATGGGACGAGAGCCTTTACATACCCTACCACCTCGAGGGGATGTTTCACGATGGCTATGCTCAGATGGGTCCTGTCGTAGACGAGGCGCGCAATGTAGTCCTTTGGCATCTTGGGCAACTGTTTCTGGAAGATACACTTCAAGCCTGTCAAGATGATGGTGCTCTCCCTCTCCCCATCATTGTTGACCACTCTGAATTCAATCTCCCCATTGCGCTCTTCTATGACGGCGGGCTTCTCGGGGAATGGCACTATACGTTTCACGGGAGGCGCGGGGGCATCGTCGGCAGCAGAAGGTGTCGAGGGATCCTGCTTTATGCGCTTGGGAGAGCCGTTGGGAGGGTCGGTCGTCGCTTTGCGCTTAGCTTCAGCGCGAGACGGGTTAGCTTGTAGTTCGCGAAGTCGTGCGTTGGAAGAAGACTGCCGGGTGTGTCGGCGAGGTATGGGGGGAGGAGCGAGCAGTGGTGAAGTTGGGGGAGAGGTGGGATAGCCCAACACGTCGCGCAACTGCGGGATGTCGTTGCGGGGAGACATGTCGGGCTTGTGGGTATGATGCACGTCTGTTGACGCGCATGGAGCTGGAGAGGGCATGCGCACTTACTGTCGTCGGTCGCGCCCGCCATGTTGCAGTGTAGGGCGCCTTCTGTGTGCCGTCGCGCCTTCTCTCAGCCCTGTGCGTGGTGTTGACTGAATGTCGGGGAAGTTGCGCCTCCCGCGCTAGTCGCCCCACACCAATCACGGCCGATCACCTGCGAGTGAACACGAAAGGCCACCAAAGCAGCTTCACGAGAGAGAGACACTTACATAGCCCAATTGCACGCCTGCACACATGTCGAGCCCACTTGTAGACGTCTGGGAGGCTGCTGCGTCCTCGCCCTTCAGCCCTGCCGTCGGAAAGAACACGCAGTTCACAGTCGGCTTCGTGCTGCTGGCCATCTGTATGTTGGAAGCTCTGCTGCTTAGTGGACCTCTGCTAACAACGCGCGCAGCTCTCATCTTGACTACCATCTTCGGCTTGAGTACGCGACATAGCCACGCCCCTCTAGCGAACCCTACTCATGCGCACACAGACCGCTCCTTCATCAACCTCCCCGTTCTCGGTGTTCCCGCGTCATTAGCATTCGGGTACGTGGCCTCGGAAACCCAGCTACAACATGCGCCCACTGACTGCAAACAGCTTCGGCGCCGTCTACATGATCTGCGCAGTCGGCGTATACGTCTAGTTTCCTACTTCTCCATCCGGCGTTAGGGGCATACTGTGTACAATTTATGGAATACCAATAAAAGTTCAAGACTCTCGAATCTACCTGCGCGATAGCCCGTACCCTCACACTCACAACACAGCACCATGGACGAAGAAGAGCCCCCAATCCTCACGGCAGTGTCAAGCTCTGCGCGACAATTGTACCTGCTCCTCCGCTGCATCGCCTTCTCCAACAAGGCTCATGTCCACATCAGCGACATTGGCATGAAGCTTGCTGTGGATGAGGCGAGCGTCATGGAAGGTACGTAGCGTCTGGATACAATGTATTTTTGCACATTCCAAATCTGACACGACTACAGCATCCGCCTTCCTCGACAAGTCTCTCTTCACAACCTACACCTTCAATGCGCCCGCCCCACCGCCGAACTCACAACACTCCGACAGCGAAGATGAACTCGACCCAACATCTACTACCACTCCCGCGTTTCAAATATCTCTTCCCGCTCTCCTTGAGACCCTCCAGATCTTTGGCCTCACCGACCCCTCCACTTCCAAACCCCCATGGGCGCGCGATGGTGCATATCCCACTAGCACAGCCTTCACTGGAAACAACATATTAGGCGGCATGAACAACCTTTGTCGGATAAGCTATCATGGCCCCGGTGCTCCACTGGCCGTCACTTTGACAGAGGCGAGCATACGCACGCAATGCGATCTCACGACGTACGAGCCAGAGTACACAGACGAAATACCTTTTGATCGACAAGCCCTCGCCCTGAAAATCATCATGCGAGGCAGCTGGTTGTATGACGCAGTACAAGAGCTATCATCTACAAGCCCAGAGAAGCTGACCATGTACGCCAAAACCGTGCGCGGCAAACCCTTCTTCGCTCTATCGTCATCAGGCACTCTAGGCTCAGCGCGCGTCGAGTTCAACAATCAGCCCCAACCCTCTGCCTACCGCACTCCTGCGTCCACGAACCTCAACACGAACAATGAGGCAGCAGATCAGAAACCTACCAACCTGCTCGAGACCTTTCAGCTCAGCGATCCACAAGCTGTTCTCCGCTCATCCTACAAGTTTAGCTTGATACAAAAGGCCGCGCGCGCCATGAACGTTGCGACTAAAGTCAGTATACGAGCAGATACCCAAGGCGTGTTGAGTCTACAGTTCATGATTGAGGTCGAAGGCAGTGGGTCGGCTTCTCAGACTGGACCTGGAGGGGCCACAGGCGGACAAGTGAGTTTCGTCGACTTTCGCTTTGTCCCGCTCGTGGAAGAGGATGACGAGGAGGCTGAGGGCGCAGACGTTGACGAGACCCTGATGCACAATGGCACAGGAAGCGATGGCGAGAGTGGCGCTGACGATATGCTATGAGAGTACGATAGGCATCACTACTGGTAGAAAACAGGGAGCTTGAGCTCAGCATATGCCGATTTTGCTAATTCTTGTATTTGCTAGTCTGTCCAGACCCGAACAGAGTAGGAAATGAAATCCACAATCTCTTCTGTGATGAAGCAACCAAGAGCCCTTGTTTGGCAGCCTCTTACTTGGAAG
Source organism: Alternaria incomplexa (assembly GCF_024043165.1). Classification (NCBI taxonomy): domain Eukaryota; kingdom Fungi; phylum Ascomycota; class Dothideomycetes; order Pleosporales; family Pleosporaceae; genus Alternaria; species Alternaria incomplexa. Next base: position 543,961 of record NW_026249854.1, read on the forward strand.
TCCTGACGTTTTGCTGTGAACATGGCCCCGAACTCGACAATTCCTTCTTTTACTCAAGCTGAAAAACTCCACCTGATGAAATATAATCCTGCCATGGAGCCCGTACGCCTGTGCTTGGACATGTGAGACCAGCCAAACTTCTAGTCCTGACATGAATGCAAAATCAATTTGAATAGCGTAAACTAGGAGTACTCAGGACGCCCAGTCGTCCTTTCCATAGTTCTGTGTAATGCGTCATGGGAATCAGCTTCTTTCTTGTTTTCTTCTTTCTCGAATGTCGCGCGAGGCCATAGTATCCAATCTGATGCCCGTTATCGATGTTCGTATCGAGCCGCTTTGTCGTCGCGAAGGGGGGATCGAGCTTGGTGAGTCGTGTATCAGGCGTGCTAGACTCGCGTCTCGATCGAATGGGATTCGTGCGCTGCACGGAGCGACTTAGAACTCGAGTTCAGCTACCACAGGCATTAGCAATGGGTGGCGAATGTTCACCATTCGAATTCACCATTTGCTTTGTGGAACAGATATCTTCCAAAGCGTTAGCAAAATCTCTTCAAGGTCTCAACACCCAACTTACTCCTTCTTGTTCGTGGTCAAGATGCCGTCCTTAAGCGTGCACTTCCACTTGTTCTTCACGCGCTGGACTTTGTCGTAGGTGCACAACATATAGTCGACCATTTCATCGTCGCTGTTATCGCCATCCCCGAGTTCGTCCTCCGAGTCATCTAGGTCAGAGTTAATGGCATCATCCGGATCTTCTTCTGGCTTCACATCGTCGTCACCGTCGAAGCGCGCGGGAACCGGTGCGCTTGACGAGGCCTCTGCGTCTTCGGCCTGCAGGACACGCATAGCCGCCTTGCGCTTTCTGCCCTTTGGCATCGAATCGAGGGGTACCATGAGACCACTGTCCTGACGCATAGCCATGGCATCAACGCGAGAACGCATGAAGTCGTCCGCCGCCATGCGCTCTACTGCATCAGCAGCGCGTGCGGCCTTCAAGGCCTCCCAGTCAGCCATAGCATCACCCGAACCATCAGTCTGTGAGGTGTACATATGATTTTGCGGTGGGGGACGCTGCTGTGGCATTCCCTGCTGCTGTTGTTGTGGAGGTCGTTGATGCTGCTGCTGCTGTTGTTGTTGTTGTTGTTGTTGTTGTTGTTGTTGTTGTTGCTGCTGCTGTTGCGCCATCATGCGTTGCTGTTGCTGCTGTTGCTGGTTCTGCATAGGCATTTGAGGCAGATGGCCCTGTTGCGCCAGATTGGGAAAGTTCTGCTGCACATGTCCTTGCTGTTGCACTCGCTGCTGTACCAGAGCAGCTGCACGCTGGTGCGCGAGCTGCTGGTTTTGATCATAAGTACCGCCGTAGCCGTTGTTCGCAGTCTGAGCAGGAGGGTAGTTAGCAACTGGTGGCTGGTATCCTCCTTCTTGCTTCACGGGCACGTTGGGGAAGTTGAGAGCCTCCTGAGGTCCGGACACGGAAGGCATATCATTGTCAACCTTTACGTTGGACGGTACCGTAGGCGGCTGACGAACAGGCTCAGGAGCAGGGTCCCATGGGAAGTGAGCAATCTTGAGAGCGGATAGCCTCTCTTGCCAGCCCTAGCGATAGTCAGTATATGCTCAGCACAACTTCAACAAAACATGATGTGAGAACAACCGTCACATGACAGACTATGCCTTGTTGGGAAATGATGCGTTGGTCTTGGCGGGTGGGGGAGCTGTGCAGGGGCTATAAGAAGGCATCTCAAATACTGAGGCGCCCCCGGAGCTGCCAGACCGACCGGCAACTCCGCCCCGCTTCCAGCCGCCCATCACCCAAGCCAGGCGGTCACCGCGCGATCGCCGCAGCCAGCGAAACCGATGCGAGAAATGAATTGACAAGAAAAGTGAGAGATATAAAAGCGGTGTGACGGCAGTCGCAGGTGTGCTGCGACAAAGAAAAGGATGGCGCGCTGGCCGAGATGGAGGCCAGGTTGCAACATACCTGCTTCATCTCGTCGAGCGTGCTATGATCGACGCCCGACTCCTCGAAGTCATTCTGCGAGGTCTGGATCACCTTCTCGATGATCTGCTGGTACACGCCGCCCTGGTGGTTGCTGTTAGCAAGCCTGCCTTTACCCATCCACCGCTCGCATGCGCGCCTTGGGGATACTAACCACGACCGAGTTCGACATGATCGCGACTGTTTGATATGGTCTGAGCTATCTAGTATACGATGCGGGCTCTGTGATAGCTGCGCGACGGCTTGTGATGGTTGCTCGCGTGCAGAGGATTGAGGAATAGGCAGGCAAGCCAGGCAGGCGACGTCAGCGCTTGAGGCTGCAGAGAGGTGCGCGCGCTTGAGGAAGCTTCTGCGCGGTCAAGGAAGTTCTACGGATATCGCTAGCCCAGACGGAAGGCTTTGTACGACGTGTTCGGGTGCCCTCAGCTTTCGGGGTCGTGGGTGTATGAGTGATAGTGAGCGGCGTTCCGGCAATCATTGAGGGCGCCGGTTCCTTAGCGCCTAACGCTACTCTAGCGCCACACGTGACCACGCTCACAGCTCAACATCCAAAGATCGCGATGCAGCGTTCTGGCAGATTCGAAATATAGTAGTGCTCATGATCAATATACATACGAATCGATTCAAATGTTGGTACAAACGTCGTCAGTTCATCAATTGCACCTCAAACAGCCAACTGCATCCCATAAGAAGCAAAACTCCCGCCACTGCACTCGAATCGCACCTGGGTATCTTGGCATGCTCCTCGCAATCGCTACCGGCTAATGGTCATGCACCAAAGCCTTTTGTACCGCTGCATCGACGTCCTTGCGCCGATACCCCGGTGATCGCCCGAGACACACGCCGTGTATAATGATCTCTGTAGTAATAGTCAGCCAACTGTTGACCTCGCGTGAATGTGTACACTCACCATCAATCAGCTTCGAAACGTCTAGCCAGGCAGTCTTCTTCCGTTTCTGCCTCACCACTGGTAGAGCTGCCGCTACATCGCTCATCATGTTCATGCCCAGATCTATGTTGTCCATGTGAAAGGCGGGTGTATGCGAAAACCCATAATCATACCCAGGTGCGAGATCCAAACCCAGGGTCTGATCATATGAGATTTCGTAGTTGACAAGCCTAGGGTATTCACCGGTGTTCCCAAAAGACAAGTCTAGCCCATAAGCTCCACTATCCGCGATGTTGTAAGAGTTGTTTGGCGGATTTGTCGAAGTGGTCGACGGAGCTGCCGATGCGTTTGCGGAGTTCTGGTGAAGAGGAGGCAGACTCGTCGCGTTGTGCGGCCGTTGCCGTAGTGCACTATTGGGGGCTCTGGACAGTTCTTCGTCGTCAACGTCGATAACACACTCGGCGAACGAGCTCTTCGGGTCGAGCTTGCACGAGTACTTTTCTTCCAAATAGCCCTGTACGTCGTAACAGTCGAACCATTCCCCCTCGTATCCACGGAGGTCCACGCCGCGTAGCTCTTCACTCCTACCGTCTTCTGTATTCTCTATTATGAGCACCTTGTTCTCTGTTGGCCCAATTTGCCGTACGTTCCATCCGTTTCTGACAGACTTCACGTTGCCAGCAGCGTCCCGTCGCGGATAATGAGTTCCTGCACCACCGAGATGAAGGAATGGCGACTCCCACCAATCCAGGTCTTCGTCAATGCCACGGGCCATGATAGTTCGGAAGCGGCTTCGTATTTGATCGAGGGTCTCATGAGGTAGAGAAAGCTTAAAGACACGGTTGATTGCCTAGCTGTCATGATTAGCCTTGTATCACTACTGGAGAAATGACAGTGAAGCCAAAGAAACAATTCCTACATCGACTAGCTGAAAACGTACCGTAGGGCGAGCTTGGGCGTTGCTAAGCAAATGGAACCCCGCCTCAAGCGCCGCCCTCGACAATCGTCTGGCAAATGTTGTTTCTTGGAAACTGTACGTTGTGACCGGAGGGAGCGTCTTCGACGTTAACTTCGATAGAGGCGGCGTAGGCAATCTGTTCGTTGGCGGTGTCGCTTCAGGCGTCGGTACACGGACGGAGTACGTGTGCAGGTTTGATGTTGCATACGGTGGTTGGTGCTGACTCAGAAGGTCTACAAGCCCGAAAGGCAGCTGCGTCGGTTGGGATGAAGTATGCGATGGTGATGGGTCTGCTGGAGGCTGCGAAGATCGGTGCGACTGGTCGAAGACCGCACCAGCTCCAAACTGACGGCAACCCACCAGATCGCTCCTGCGGGAGTCTACATTGCCATATGCAGCACTGATGTGGGCGAGGTAGCTATCCGGTGTTGACAATTGTGGCTGCGGACGCTTCTCAGCGGCTGGTTTCGGAACTGCGGAATATCCCCATCCAATGTGCTGCACTTCAGGCTCCGGTTCGGCTAGCTTTGGTGCACCATTCCCTTCAATCCCGTGTTCGCCGTGTTCACCATCTTCGTCTCCCTCGTACTGGCCCTCGTTGGCTGTCTTTGTCAAGCTCGCGAACGTCTCCGTTACCAGCTTGAACTCTTGGGCCAAGCTCGGATTCAGCTGTAACAAACCTGACTTGACGGTGGACTCGTTTAGCTTTAAAAAGGCTTTGTTCATCTGCTCGATAATCGAGTGGAGCTGTGTGCTTTGATTCTTCAACGACGCGATGGTGGTTTCCTTCCGCTGCCGATATGCACGCTGCGCAAGCCGGATTTGAGTTCTTCGTCTCTGGTAAATCTGTCAGTACATTCGACATGAATGCTGAGATCGGATCGCGAGGAGCTTCATGCTGGGTAGTGTCATCTGGAGCACGGCAGGCTCATCAGCGTCGTTCACAGGAGGTGGGGATGCCGATGAGGAGCTCACAGTGGGTCGAGCTGGAGGACACATCAACAACTTGACAGCTTCTTCGATCAGGACAGGTGCGCATGTCCCGTTTACCCTCCCGCTCCAAGAGTTGACAACGACGAATCGGGTAGATAGAACAAAAAGGACGTTGCGTCTCCACTCACATCTGCAGCCGTGGCGTCCTGTGTGTCTACCCTTGGACGGCCCCTAGCCTTCTTTCCTCCAGCACCACCGTCATCGACGCTGTCCCTCCTGCGTGAGCGCTTCCGTGATGTCTGCGCCTGTTCTGATTCTGAGCTGGTCATGATTCTGGTTTTCGCTTCTGATACCGCTGATCGAACAGAGTAAGGTCCGGAGGTATGTCACCGAAGGAGTTCGGTGGAACCAATAGCGAGACTGACTACGAAAGGCGAAAGGATGCTGAACCGAAGTCGGTCTCCACGGACTACTAATCACTCCGTTCCGACTCTTGAAACACCACTATCGTTCACTTGTGAGGAAAATCGTAAACGCTTCGTATAGATTCTCAATGGAGTAATTTGGTTCGCGTAAAAATAGCGGGAAGACGTTGTGTACATGTAGATTGCACCCAGAACTAGTTCAACCTGACGCAAGCCAGACGGTAGGTATGGAAAAGCAAAAGATGCTCCGGCGCCGATTCAGTGAACGGCCGCTACAGCTCACAAGGTTCGAGATCGATCAAGGGTCCGCTGTTACACGGGGCTAATGCGCGTCTCCGCACAGGATGCGGCTAGTTCCTGCTGTCTGTAGGGCGAAGAGGCGGACGAGTGCATGGGCGGGTGGGTTCATGACCATAGGTTTGCAGGCGTTGTGGTCCCATCTACGTGGGTTTATTTGCGTGCAAATTTATAACTCGCAAGCCTATCCTAGACATTCTTGATGGTGAGATGTTTGAGACCGATGTCGTCGGAGCTTAGTAGCTGGGTGTGGCCAATTGTTTCGTTGTGCGTCTTGTAGCTCTGGTGCAGTTCGGGAGGCTTTGGCAGCATGATTACTGAACAACAAATTTCCCGGAACGGCAAGTGCCGCATGCCAAGTGCTGCACGTGACACCAAGGTGACTCCTGTCAGCAGTCTGCAGGGCTGGCGGTTATAAATTTTTCCCTCGCTCCATTGTCAGCTGGTTTCTTGTCAGCGCTTGATTATATAAGCTGTTTAAACCTCTCTAGCTTGGTTAATCAAACGCCCCCCTTTACGCTCCAGGGCGCGATACCTGGGCAGACGCTTCCTTGGGTAGCTTCAGCCAAGTCTATACGGTATACGGGCGACGCGACACCGGGAACAACGTAGATCCTAGAATATACAGATCATGACGTCAATGTTTTGATGAACGAGTGAACGAGACTGTCCAACTTATAAGTTGACGATGTCACAATCACGACTTCCATGCGTCTCAGGTACCAATGCACTAGCCCGGTCAAGGATATTTAGAGCTTGTGTATGATCACATAATCTAACGTTGTATATCTATGCTGATGCTTGCCCTGGACCGTGTCTAAGCTTCGGCACGACGCCCAACCAGTTGTTCGATTGTTCATCTTCGCCCTGCTCTGCAGCGGCCGCTGCGTGCCCACCCCCAGACTCCCCACTAGTGTTCTTCTCCGCATCATCATATCTATCTCGAACCCCATGCCCTGTTTGCTGACTGTTTGCATCCTTTACCTCCGCCTCATGTTCCCGTACCGGTCTTTCGCTTCTCTCTGCCTCTCTGCGGGAGGGGCTTGCAGATCTAGGCGCATCGGCAGCCGCATGATGATTATTCCGAGATTCCTCCGCCGATACAATAGCATGATCCTCATCTATGCGCTTTTCTCCTCTGTCTTCTGCTTTGATCCATGTTTGCAGATCCTCCTCTGAAGGTTTATGGAAACACCACATCTCGTCAGAAGTCGTGTATCCAGTGCCCATGCCGCCTTGAAAGTTGCGCTTAAACTTTCTTTGCAGACCAGCAGCTAACCGTTTCCTGAACTCATTGTCAACTCGTAGTCGGGCAGCTATCCACTGGTCGTTCGGTCGGTGGTCGTTGGGCATGTCTTCCATAAGAGGCGTGTCCAGAATCTTCTCATCTGTCATACATCGATTAATGATGGACTTGCCGCCTCCCGAGTCGGGCGTAACCAAACGGAGGAACTCGAGGCTAGTGCTGACGTTGAGATCGATAGCTCTTTGCGGATGGACAGTGGCCTTCATGAACAACGATGAGACGTGCTTGTACAAGATCGAGAAGTCGCTTTGGTTGATGTGAACGGAGCCTCGGACCGTAAGAAGATACGCAGGGGCACCATGCTCGCTGGCCTCCTTCATCAGAGACATGGACGCATCCCAGTTTTTCTGCCAATACATGAACGCTTCACTGGCGATGCCCAGCAGGGGGAGGTGTATTCGGTGCTTCGGGTCTTCCACAGGTGGCTTTACAGGCGCGCTACAAATGTGTTAGTTCCAATGTAACGACGGGGAGAAAGATATAGTCACCCCCAGATGTCGTAGATTATCCCCGCTTGCACATTAGTAAATCTTTCGGCGTGCCTGAGCACTTCTACCACTGTTGCTGCTCCGAAACTATGACCAGCCATTGTCATTTTATCTACGTGAAAACGATGTTTCCATTGTGCCCAATCAATTCCGCCCAGACCTCTGGAAGAGCCTCCAACGTAGCCTTCGCCTCGGAGATTCTGTCGTGCGATTTCCTCTCCATCGCCGTCAGATATCATCTTGAGTACACGGTATGCTTCCTCTAGCTCGCAAAGGCGCAGCTCTATTTGTGCGCTGCGCAGTTCGCCGTCGACGCCGTGCTCATTGTTCGGTGCGGTGTCCATCGGATTATCTTTGGGGAAGATGTAGTCCTGCTATAGTCAGCCTAATAGATTCTGTATTCCAAAACCTCACAGTACGCACGACATAGTGATAACCTTGCGCAATTTCTTCGTCAGTGTGATCCAGATGCTGAAACTTGGCAAAGTCTTTGTCGTCTTCTACGTCTCCGTCGCAATCCGTATGGTTCGCTTTCCCTCCTCCTTGGGCATCCTTTCTCCGCTTCCCTCGCTTCTTGTGATTAATGAAAGTCCGCGGTCCACTCCCGTCTCTATGCTCCACTGCGCACACGACGAAGCCGTAGCTCGCGAACTCAGAGCATAGGCTGCTGTATGCGGTTCTAGAGCCACCAAGACCATGACTAAACATCAACAGTGGGAACATGGGCTCGTCGTTCATGCCCTCGGGCGGACTACCCTGCTGGTTCTTGATCTCATACCCGTCTTTCTTCATGTTGCCTTCCGGAGGCCAATGGGTCGCAGGAGGGGCGTTCCTAAAACCGCGCAATTTGGTGAGCATGGTGGTCGCGCCAAAGATGCCGATGCTTATAGGGCTCGGTATGCCAGCAAACCGCGCATAACCCTTCGCCGTCTCCATGCGCGGCCTTGGAAGCCATGTCTCGCGACTCCATTTCTTCTCTCCTCCTGGGGCGTTCCCGTTACCACTCCCGAACGAGGCTGGGTAATATAGTGTAAACAAAACAGTCTCCAACTGCAGAAGGTGCCGGCCCTTGCGCTTGATGTTCGAGATCGGACGAGGGTGTTCGACAGGGACTTCTATCTCCATGCTGCCTATGGAGTATGGCCCTGAAGTGGGAGAGAGGGTCGAGTTTGGGTAAGGGAGATGATCGCGTATCGATGCGGGCGGTCTCGTGCGTGGTTTCTTCGCGTTGGGTATCTTGCCCGAGGACGAGGGATTGAGGATGCTGTGTCGACGGGCGCCATCTTCGTCACCCGTAATGCGCGTCTTTTGACGCTCAAGGAAGGACATGGTCGATGGCGAGCGGTGGTGTGAAGGGTGATCGAGGGTATCTTAGAAGAAAAAGCGCGTAACAAAACGGACGCGGTAGGACCACGCCTCTGGGTGATGAAAGCGATACAGCGATCGTGAAGAACAACGGCCGAGAATGCTTCGCCATTCTTAGTAGGCGCTAGGAGGCCCCGCCTGAAACGCTTGCTCCGCTGGCGAGACTGTGCGGATGCGCCCGGGAGACCTAACTGTAGTGTTTGGTGTTTTGTGAGAATGCCGATGATGTCATGGGCCGGTTCCCGTGGAGCGCGTAAGTGGGGCCGATACCCCTTCGCCGTCCCTGACGAGCGCAGACACTCGGCCTACATCAAGCATGACGTGAATTTGCTGGCGTTCAACTTAAGTCATGTTGAATTGAGCTATCAACTAAGATGGTGAATAACATACTTTTCCAAAAGTTGTACAGTGTGCAATACAGCACATAACGCGAGATAGAAGACATGTGCACCCAACATGTTATGGGTGCAGTCTCGGTCGCTTTGGCTCAGGCTATGAGGTCTTCGACCTGTCCACCACCGGATATTGATCGGTACCGAAAGTAGAGTTGAGCGACACCTGTCCCGAAATCTTACCGTTCTCCATGCGGATCCACGTGTCGACCACCTTCGCATCCAGCATATCCTCCTTGACGACGATCTGACGCGCGCCCCGTGTCCAATCAGTGTAGCCACCATAGCCTGAGTGACGATTGAAGCAGATGTTCAGCCCGTTGCCGTTGCTAGGAGAGTTGCCAGGGAGGTCTTTGGCCCATTTCATGCACCAGTCTACGCCATGGTCGTGACCCGAGAAAACGGCCAGGAGGTTTTCCGTCTCCACGAGCGCCTTCATGAAAGGAATGTCGGCTCCACCGTACTTGCAGTTGTTCCCAGTATGATCGCAAATATCGCCCTGGTTGCCTACACTCTCCTCGTTGATGCCTGGGTTCGCGGTCTTGGAACGCCCGTTATGTTGGAAAGAATCTGCAGCGTGTATCGGAATGTGCACGAAAGCCATGCTGGGAACCGCGCGGCCATATTGCTGGCGAAAGGCGTTGTTGGTATTGCGAAACCATTCGACAACCTGCAAGAATCAGTACGTTATGAATCCCTGTAACAAGAGTCTCATACCTTCTCGTCGACCCAATTCGGAACACCGACATCATCACCAGTGGGTTGATACTTCATGCCTCCTTTGCTGTCAAAGAACCACAACAGCATCTTCAGATCAGAAGCATCCGTAGAGCTGTACACTGGGGCGAAATAGCTGCTCCAGCCAACTTGATTGATATCGCCAGACACGGACTGCGTCGTGAAAGAGAGTTTCTTGCCATTGTTGCCCTTGACGTCCGACCACATGTGTTTGGACATGGCACTAGTGCTGCAAGTCTTGGAAGCATCATGATTGCCGAATGTTGCGCCGAAAGGCAGGTTGCGGGCGACGAGTGGAGCCACGATCTGATCGATCAACGGATTTGCGTCTTGAGGGGCCACCCACTCACAAGAGAGGAGATCGCCGTTGAGGACGACGAAGTCGGGCTGCTCGTTGTCGAGGACTGAGTTCATGACTCCGATGGTTTTGAAGTCTGCGAATGGACGGCCGCGCTGAGACTCAGCTACAAGTTGTTAGTATATACCGGTTTCAGGTTCATTCGACGTAGAGAGATGCGATGACTTACGCTCACCGAAGTGGAGATCACTGAAGACGGAAATCGACAATTGTCTATCCGCAGCGAATTGGATACCTGCATAGTAGGGCGCGGATCTGCTGTGAAGCACAGCGGCACTCACTGTTGAAGCCAGCAGCCAGATGAATTGGGTAAACTTCAAGGTAGCCATAACGGGCTAAGTGGGATGTTGTAAGTTGATGCACTTAGAGGCAGCAGGTAGTCGAGCCGAAGGTGAAGCAAGATCAGTGGAAGTGAGGGTGCATTGCAAGCAAAGGAAGCGAGACCAGAGTGAAAGACTTGCTCACGCAGATAGCGAGGGTGAGTGCAGGAAGGGGCGTGGGGGCCTACAACCCAATGGAGTCGAAGGTGAAGAGCGAGCGGCATCATGGGAAAGAGCTGATTGAACTCAACTCAGGTCTCGTTGATACTTTACGTTGTAACGTCGATGCCGCCTATCTCAGATGCGGCAGTCGTGTATGTTGTCTCTATTCCCCTACAATCTCCTCATCACGCAAAATCTAATGCCATTCCGACAGAAACACAAGGACAAACGGCCCCAATACCAGCCCACTGAAGAATGGGGCTATTTGAAGTGTGGAGGAAGGTAGGCAGGGAATGAACGGCCGGGGGTCCGCTCTGGACGGTCGCGCTAGCCAAGACTTCCCCACCAAAATTTCCAGACGCGAAGTTGGGGATCAGTCCTTCACCTCCGCCGCCATGAACGCCGAGGCTTATCTGCGCAAGCAAGGCTGGCAGGGCTCAGGTCACTCGCTCGACCAAACCGGCCGCGGCATCAAGAAGCCGCTTCTCATCGCCCACAAGAACGACCAGCTCGGACTCGGCAAGAAGAAGGCGGCGCATACGACAGACGACCAGTGGTGGTTGCGCGCATTTGACCAGAGTCTGCAGAGCATTGGTACAGGCAAGGACGTATGCAGTCATGCACCACTGCGCGCGATCAAACAGCTAATATCCCGCTCAGAGCACGCTTGACCAGATCCGCACCCAAGGCATCTATCGCGGAGGTCTCTATGGCTTCTTCGTAAAGGGCGAGATGATTGGAGGTACGATTGGAGAATCCTCAGCGACCACCACAGACGCATCGAATCCCGCTTCCGGCGCAAGCACGCCTCCCACATCCGCATCCGACACCGAAACGCCCGCGCCTACCAAGGGGAAAACCGACAAAAAGAAGAAGCGCAAGCGAGACGAGGGAGATGCCTCGGTTAGCAAAAAGGCGAAGAGCGACGCGGTCGAATCGAAGAATGAACAAAGCTCGGCGGCAGTCACGGGCAAAGACCTGAAGGCCGTAACGAAGAAGCTTGCGAAGCTGAAAACCGAAGAAAAAGCCGAGTACGAGACGCGCGCGAAAGCAAAGGGCCAGACACTCGAGCAATACGTCCTCCGTCGCATCCAGAAGAAGTCAGAAACGCGCGCTCCTAAGCCAGTAGAAAAAATCAAGGAGAAGAAATCGAAGTCGGATAAAAAGGAGAAGAAGAGCAAGAAGGCGCAATAACCACGAAGATACAATGGTGTAGATGGAGAGAACAGTAGACGATCACATCACTCTCAGGATCGGCGTGGGATGCCCGCAGCCTTTTCAGGGTGGACAAGCCCTCGAAGCGCATGCGGGAGCTGTGCAAAGAGCAGAAGTAAAAGGATCCTGGCTCGAGGGGCTATATGTCGCCGATCCATCTTCAATGAGCCGGGCGTGATCGTCAGGATAGATACCCAAGTCTGTAGGGGCCGCTGACGACTACCCCAGGGAACGTGGTCTGAATGCAAAATAAGGGCCACAACGAGAGCACCGGATCAGAGAATTGACCGGGAAGCGCAACGTTGTAGAGTCGGGATTTCTAGGCACATGCCATACGTGCGGAATACTGTATTATACCAATATTGCGATGTTGTTACAGACGAATATTATTCGATCACTCAAATAAACAACACCAACAGCATCCAGATCTTACATTTCACCATCATCTCATCCCCGCTATCATACACTGCTTCGTCTCACCAATACACACAAACAGCCCCATCGCAAAAATCGTCATCGTCAGTCGAGAAGGGAAAGAAAACCCACCAAACTCATCGACAAGACAAAAACCTACCAAAGACAGAAGTTTGTAAACAAATCACCTCGCCCAGCTAACTCAACCCGTCTTCCCACTCAGAATCCAGGGCCTCTTCTCCCAAAAATCGTCCTTGATGATATCCACGTGCTCCATCAGCACCATCGCCTTACTCCGCTTCTTCTTGTCTTTATCCCTCTGCGTACGACTCATGGGTACGGGCCATCCTTCGTTCGCCTGTTGAGGCGCAGTAGCTGCAGCCTTACTATTCGTTTCCGATTGTGGTTGTTTGCCTTTATCCGGCCTGGCCTTTGAAGAGTTGGACTTGGAGGGTTTGGGTGTGCTGGTGTCTTTGTTGCGACTGCTGGTGGACGGGCGACTGGTGGGAAAGGCTTGGGAACTTGGCCCTGCAGCGGATGTTGAGGATATTAGGGTGTGGAGATCGGGGCCTGAATGAGGGTATGGTAGGGTTGCTGATGTAGGCGCAGACTGTGTTGGTGTGGAAAAGGCGTGGAGTTCTGCAATACCTGGGTGGGAGATGTGGTCTTGCGTACCCCAGCCTTGACCCGCTCTGTTGTCTGAGTCGCTTGGCCTTCGCTGAGGCGACTCGCTGCCGTTGATAGCGTACTTGCTCCAGTCTTGCCATGGGCTGTTTCCCTTGACCTTCTCTCGCGTGCGCATCTCCTCTTCTGCGCTCATTGGCGGACTGGGCAGAGCCTTGTTCTTTTGGATCGGCGGGCTGACTTTGCGGGGCGGCGTCGATGTCGCATCTCCGGGGGTAACGATGCTCTCCTTCTCATCCAAAGTATCTCTCGTAGCTTTGAGTGTTGACGTTGATCGATGGACTGGTAAAGACAGCTTCCGCGGCTTGCTGTTGGCAGGAATGCTGGATATTCGCAGTGGTATAGACGGGGGCTTCACTGCAGGTGTGCTAGATGATGCAAAATATGAAGGCAGAGAAGGCTGGCTCGGCGATCGTTGTTTGATACGCGAAGGCTTCACTTGAGGTGGGTATGAATGTGTCAAAGAAGCAGAAGCGGAGTGGGAGAATCCATGGCTGGCCGCTGCAGTGGCATGGTGGCGGTAGCCTGCTATAGGAAAATCTGCAGGAAAATCGCCCTGTGGTGTCACTGGGGAGAAGTTGGTACGTGTTGTCGGATTCGGTTGGCTCAATGACATCGGAGGCTTGCTGCTTGGCTTCAATATTGGTGGGGACAGCGGCAAAGGCGTCAACGATGGTAGGTGTTGCTTGCCGTTCAATGAACCGTTGTTGTTCCAGGTGGCAGTTGTTGGCGGAGAAAGCGGCATGGACGAACCTGGCATATTACCCTCACCATCGGAGCCAATCGGATTGGACCTGAGTGGGTTGGGGAATGCTGATCTCGAAATCGTAGGTGGCGATGGCGGCGGTGATGGCGTTGATGTTGTGGAGAGAAAGGTAGGACGTCTGCATAGACCTGGATTCTCCATCATCTCCTTCTTATCCGGTAGATAAGGGATAGACCTCTCAATAGACTGTGATGCCTGGTGATTGGACGCTCGCTTTGGTGTTGGCTGAGCGATCGGTGGCGTTGGGAAGTCCGACAGCACGGGTGACGACAATTGCTCGGTCGGCGGGGTAGGGAAGAACTGTCACGGTCAGAAACGTGGGCGTGAATATTGATGTTGCTAAAGCATCTCTTACGTCTCGGTACAGCACCGTGCCTTTCTTGAAGCACTCTGGTTCGTTGTTGTAGTTGATTCCGAACTCCTTGAACAAGATCTCGTTCTTGTCGGATGACACTGTGCCTTTGAGTCTTTGCTCTGCTTCTCGCGCTCCCATGCCACCCTGCTGAACAAGGGTCCAGAAAGTGGTGTTGTACAGATTGTTGATATGACCTGCACGATGGTCAGATCCACTCTACGACCGACACCAAGAGCAAGCAAAAACTTCAGTCTAACAAGAAAAGGCAGGATGAAGATGATGCATCAAAATACTTACAATCGGCTTGCCGCCAGCTCATATAGTGTCGAAGGTTGATATCGCTTGGGTATAAGACCGCACGCCCATCGAAGGTCGGTAGGGGTGCTGTGAGTGGCTTATCCGGAAAGTATGTTGACCAAGAATACACATAGTAAGCAGTGAAAGTCGAGACAATCGTCGTAGTCAGTTTGCTAAACGGGGATCAGTTCTAGACGAATGACCACCGGAGGTGATAAAGTTGCACCAATAGGAGGATTCCCGTACCTGGCTCGTCGTTCGAATAAGGCGCAGTCCTTGTGAAAGACGAAACTGCGACCCACGTCAGCTAAGCCGCCCCGAAACATGCTGCCCCACCCCTGTGTATACCGCGCTGGGAACATTGGGCAGCTCGATGGAGGCATAATCAATCTCAAACACAACGTGCTCGAATAAAAGAATGCAACATACCTGTATTCGTCGCTGTTGCCAAATGCAAGGACAAGGTCGGGCAGTTCCTTCATGACCGCTACGGCGGCAGCATTCATGACATCAAGGCCATTCTTGTCGTTTGGCTTGAGGAACTCATATTTGGACGTGAACCTGTTCGCGCGTTGTTAACAATGGCCCTTGTTGGTGTACAATAGCCGAGATGTTGGCCTGGGGCAGCAATTCCGTTCATGCAACATGGTGACGGGTACCTGCATATCCCGGACCAAGAAAGTTTGCCACGGCGCAAGTGAGGGAGAGAGAATTGGTGAGCGTACTTGGAAAAGCCACGTCCGTCTATCCGTACTACAATCCAGGTGTTGGGAATTAGATTGTCGGGCTGCTCGAACCCGCGCACGTATTCGAATCTGGAGTCCGTTAGTTGAGGTCCGGTGAGCTTGTGCAGGCGGCCAGCTCTGGACGTTGGCGGCAGCTTCCCCACCCGCTCGAAAAGCTATTGATTACTCACTTGCTGTTCGCCATTTATGGCCTCTCTGCAGATAACAACCTTTCTGCCCCTGCACAGGCGCACGGCATAGTCTTTGAGCGATGAAAGACAAGAATTGACGGACGTCAGCGTGAGCTTGTTTGCTGCTCAGGAGTGCGTAAGTGTGGTTTTGAAGGCTGAGAGTCCGGGGCTTAGGCTAACCCGGTGTGCAGTACAGCAAAAGACGGTGTTTCAGGTTTGCAGATGTAATGCAGCTACCGCGACAAGCTTCTCGAGCCGACTGAAGCGCGGATAACGAGCGCGCAATTGGCACCCTCCGAACTGGCTATCATGCATTGCGTGGGTTACCCGCGGGTCGCAAAGTCTTTGAACATGGGATGAGTCCCCACACTCCGTTCCGGACGATCTCTGGCGCTCGGGCCAACGCCTTCCTCTCCAACAAAGCGACGCGCCCGCCGACACACGACCACCACCTTATCGCTTTCATGCACCAAGGGAAAGAGCTTCAGTGTACAAAGCAGAGTTGTACGCGTCCTTGCGCCAAGCCACTCTAGTATCTCCCCCTCATCGCACAGACAGACGCATGAAGCACTCGGACATGCGGCATCTCCCGACCCATACGTAGTTGCCGGAGCGGAGCGAGCGGTGAATGTGCTCAGACGCGTGCCTGTGCTTCTCGCAAATAACCGCCACGTGTGGCACCTGCTACGGGCTTCATGCTGGGAGGCATGGCGTAGCCTGACGCATACGGGACACCGGTTCTTTAGGAATCCAACTAAGGCCAGCCGCTACGCCATCTTCAAACAACAACACCATGCAATGTATACAGACACTACCGAAATCTTTCCGGATAGCTCCTATCCACCGGTTCTATAGCCTCTATCGCCACAGTATACGTCTCAGCCTCCGGAATCTGCAGCAGCGTCTTCGTCAAATCGCCGCGTTGAGCATTTAGGTTGTTGCCCAAAGATCTCTGGGGGTTCATACAGCAGCATGAACTCTGCACCCTTGTTTGTTCCTCCTGAGCTTTGTCCTCCTCCTTTAGCGATAGCCTAGCGAGAGTATTCTCCTGGTGGTGGTTACCAAAGTGCGTCAGCCACTCAGCGATCGGCATACTCATAATTACAATTAATTCCTAGCAGCACCAGGCATTACCACAAACAAAAAGCCGGGCCGGCGCATCAAAACATCAATTTCGGCCTTGTTATTCTCCGCTACTTACTGCAGGTCCCGTCCCGCACATCTCAACTTTGGATCGTCGGTCGATCTCATGTCTTGGCATATTTACGTCCCAAAGACAGCATGTGAAAAGGGCCGTTCTCACGGCTCGGCCAGAAACAAACGTAGTGGCCAAGACTTTTGATCTAATTCTTACACGACGGGTATTGGCGACGCTGGCGTCATAAGTCCATGACGGGGTTAATCTATGCTTGTTAGTATCGATTGTAGACGGCATACGATAGCTAGAAACAAGATTTTCTGATGAATCACCGCCAAACCTAACCTCAACGTCGAGATCTTCTTGTTCTCGCGCTCGTCTTGTAACGATCCGATTGCAACTACTTCGGGTGGTACGTTAGGTGGTTGTATATGTGATGACTCTGAGCTGGCATGTCTCAATCTACATCCACGGTACGGCGATGAGTCTTCGAAGTGACTCTGCGATGAGAACGTCGAAATCAAGATGAAGCATGTTGCAAGATTTTCATGTTTCTCGTGAGAATAAAGGGTTCACAAAACCATATCCTTGAAGTCCACTATTTCTGTGCATCGTGCGCCAACCCCACCGCTCTCCAAAAACCGATCTTCCTTGGCCTATCCTTGCACACCGCACTGCTAAATTGCCGATGAGACGTAATCTTCCGGCGTCAAGCACTGTCTTGTGATACCCCATGCGGCTAGACTTAGACTGGCTGGTGATGTTCCGTAAAATACTTTTGTGGCTGAAGTCTTGTTAGAACTCCATCAATCTGCATGTGTGCTACCAGGCGCTGAGTGCCTATCCCGATAGCAATGTGATATACACAGAAGTTGGTGCGCAGCTGTGGACCACAGGACAGGAACACATGATTCTCGTCCTTCCCGCAGCTTCAAATTAGGTACCCCAGGGACCGCTTCCAGGTGGGACACGAGACAATGTAGAGACTTCTAGACTCGACGATTGAGATGTCGAATGAATTAAGCAAAGTGCCAGAGAAATTCATTTCAAGGCACCAATGCATTAGATCGGAGGCCGAGGCCCGGTGTCGGCGGGTCGATGGATAAAGGTGCCAGTTGTGGCATCAAGGATTTCATCATCAACACCAAGTCGGTTGCTTTGAACGGCTTCTGCATGATGCGATCCTGTACAGCCTGTTAGCCTAGAAACGCTTTCGACAGTTATCATATACTTACTGCTCCAGCAGCAATAGCAGTATCGATCTGCTCTTTCCGAACGTTCGCCGTAACAGCAATCACAGGCAACCGTTCAGAAGACAGCACCCCCTGCCCCTCCTCCCTTTTCCGTATCTCGCGCATCGCACCAAGCCCATCAAGTACCGGCATCTCCAGATCCATCAACACGATGTCAAACGTTTCTCTCTCCAGTATCTCGAGCGCCTCCAGACCATGGTTCGCGACGGATACGTGGCATCCCGCTTTCTTAAGTTGTTTGCCGAGCACTTGCTGGTTGATGATATTGTCTTCCACCAAGAGTACGTGGAGTTGCCGCATTGCCGCTTCCTTATTGCCGGTTTGTTGAAAAATCTCTTTGAGGGTCCTGGGCTTCCATTCCACTCTTCGCGTCTTGACGTAGAATCCAAAAGTCGAACCTTGGCCCTGAACGGATGACACGCCTATTTCGCCGCCTTGCTTCTCAGTAAGCTCCTTTGAGATGAACAGACCCAGCCCACTGCCGCCGTATTTAACATGCGTCTTCACGTTCGCTTGGCGGAAGCGCTCGAATATCTTGTGAATTTCCTTCTCTTGCAAGCCAATTCCCGAGTCCTTGACGGTAAACGCAAGATAGATTTCTTCACCGGTGCCCCAATCTGGATTGCTTGTAACATCGCCGTCTTGCTTGCCCTCAGTAGCCCAGAACATGTCTTCCGGAAAGAGTTCACGGGGTCCCGAGGTGCTGGCGCCATAGCGAATGGAGAGGGCTGGCTCTTTTGATGGTTTGACGAACTTGATGGCATTCGTCAGTAGATTGATGAAGACTTGTGTCACGCGGGACGGATCCAGATGAAGGTGGTCAATGCCTAGACTCAAGAATGACGTGTCAGGTGTGACACTGTAAGAGATGTTGTGCGTCTTCATCTCAGCTTGGAAGATGTTGACGATGGATTCCACGAGCTTTGCGGGTTTGACTGCGACGGGCGTGATGGACAAGAGCATGGAGTCGAGCTTACTCAAAGTAAGTACATCGTCGATAATACGCTTCTGATGATTTGCACATTGCATGATGACGTTTGCGCTTTGTATGTTGTCATTGAGAGTATCGAGACACGGTACAGGCATATCGGCGAGCTGCGTCTGGCACTCGACAACCGCGTTGGCAATCGCATCTGCGCAATGTACAATGGCGCTCAATGGGTTCCGCATCTCGTGTGAAACTACGTCAATGAAGGCTTCCTGCTGTCTTTTTGCTTCTCTTGCTTCGGCGGCTAATCGAGCCTGGAAGGTCTGCGCCCAGCACAGCCTGCTAATGTCAGTCGTACAAGCCATTACGCTTCTCACGCTTCCATGCTCGTCGCGGTACGGGAAGGCCAGAACCTGGATCTGGGCGGGTTCGGGATCCCCGGTAGGAGGCGTGTACATGCGCTTCATGCGCAAGTCGGCTGTGACGTGGTCGGCGCCTCTAATCAGACGCTCCCAAACATCATCAGCTTTTAACCGATCATCCTCGTGATATGCGTCAAGAAAGGCAAGACCGATGGCATGTTCCGAAGGAGATTTCCCAGCTAGCTCATAGTAGTGATCGTTGGCCCAGAGCATATTACCGTCAAGAGATACATGGCACATGCCAACAGACGCGTGATCAATCAGATGGCGTAGCTTGAGATCACTGAAAGCCAGATCAGTCTCGAGCTGCTCTTGACGCTTCTTGGTGGATTCATTGTCCACGGCAGAAGATATGATACTTGACACCATGCGACCTAGGTCCCGGATAAATTGCGTGCATATATCGTCGTGGGGGCGAAATGGATTGGTGCCGAAGACGAGGTAGCCGAAAAGGCGTGTTCCGCTCATGATGGGCATTACGACAATCTTCTTGGAAGGCGCGCTCCAACCTCTCCACGAGGTAGCGAGAAATCGTTCATCATGCTCGATGACCATAGTGTCTATGCCAGCTCGTCGCAGATCTGGTATTAGTCCTTGCTCACTGTCGATAGTGGCTGTCTGGATGAGAAGGTCGTGCCCCTCGGGGAAACCAAATTGGCCGTGGAGTATCAACTTGTTCGAGCCTGGGGTTGTGTCCATTCGGTAGAGCATGGACATGGGCACATCGTTGGCGTTGGTTTCGAGCGTGGTGAGAATGTGAGAGCAGACTGCGTCGACACATTGTGAAGGCACGGAGGCGAGACTATTCAGGCAGGTGGTACGGCGGTCTGCGAGCTTCTGGCTTGTTACCTCGTAGCTAGTTGGGTCAGCTGTGTTTGGAAATAGGTCACTGGGAAACGCGTTTTCTAGCTTGGTTACTACACGTAACTCACGTTGTATTCATGAAGCCCTCGATAGCGCCTGGCATGCCGACTGGAACAAAGCCGCCAGAGAAGAAGGCCTCCTCTTGGTAGCCTCTGCGCTCGACAACCGTGGGCATGGCAGAGCTGTAATTGACTCCAGTGCCTGTCCGCTTGGCCTGTATGAAGTACTGGCTGATGGACGGCCAGAGATCGGGAAAGCCATCCTGGAAGAGGGAGCCCATAAGGTTGGGGTGAGCGCCCCCGGCCAAGGGAGCATAGGCCTCGTTGTATATGGCAGTGAGGTTGGAGATGTCTTCTCCCCACCAGAGGCAGGCTCCGCGCGAATCGGCCAGTACATAACTTGCGAACATGCGCAGCGTCGGGCTCCACGTGCTCAGTGGCCCCAGGCAGCTGCGCGACCAGTCCGTGGTGCGGAAGAAGGCGATATGGTCGGTCTGAGGAAGCGCCGCGGTCCAATCATCGTATACGCATTCATCGTCGGGGTTCATGGGAGGAGCGCCGAAGCCGTCTTCGTCGGGGGGAGGAGTGAGCATCTGCATGTAGCTGCCGGCGCAGAAGTGGCAGTCGCGAGGGAGACACAAAGTGGCTGCAGCATCTTCAAAAGGAATCGACGTTTGCGCAGGCAAGGCGCGGTCAGGACCCGGTTATCTTATTCCCATGCGATGCTTCGGTTTTGGCTGCGGCGGTGCTTCTTCGGCCAGTACTGGCGTCGATTGCATGTGGGCACGGGGCACAATCGAAGATGCATCTCGCACCTCCCCTCGCACATGCCGATCTGCCGAGATTCCCATCGCCTCGCCCCGGGCCACATGCCCTTTGAACCCATCCGCATGCCCTCGTACCAACCCTGGTACATCTACATCTCCCGAGACACTCTGTATGGGAGCAAACGAAATTCCAACCTCGCGCAGCAGCAAGACAGCCGCTGTTTGGCGGGGCAAACCTTCTCGTCCACAGGGCATTGCGACGCCACAAGCGGGTGATCCTTTTTCTTCATCGACCGATCACCGTCTTTTCGACATGGTAGAACAGGGGGGCGCTGTATCCGCCGTGTTTGCAGCCTCGCCGAATGCAGCTAGTTGCCCGTCGCTGCCCATCGCATTCACGCCCGATACTATTCCAGTACTGCAACCCACTCGCTCGTATCATGTCTGTCCAAACCGAGCGTGTCTGACTCACCTCGCCGCACTCTTTACCGGATGCAACAGAGATGCCAATTGCTGGTTGTATACGCAGGGATGCCTGTGTACTGCATTGCTCTGCTACCATGTTACGAATCAAACTGTAAGATTGATGAGAGCCTACTGCTGTCGGTCAACAAGAATTTCTCCTCTTTTCGAATATTACAAATGTCGACGTTTGGTGTCTCCAAGGTTATTTCTGCTCCACTAGCGGTTTGTAAGCGTTACGTCATTTCGTCGAGATAGCCGTTGAGTGGTTACTCGCTCAATCGCCCAACCAGACATTACGAAGCATGTCAAGATTGATCTCTAGCACCGCTCGATATAGGCCTGAGATACAAAACACATTTTCATGTAGGAACAAAACTCTATCGGTTACACATTCATACTGAGCCTCACTTTCCACAATGTCTGTCCTTATCACGGGAGCCTCTGGGTATCTTGGTGGCTCGCTGCTTGCGGCACTACACAACGCCGTACTCACTGAGCACAAAGACATATATGCTCTCGTCAGATCTCCAGACCAAGCGGAAGCGGTGAAGAAGTATGGCGCGCGCCCTCTCACTCTCAATTTACAAGATGAAGAGAGTGTGATCAAGAGCATCGTCGATGCGCAGATATCCGTCATATTCTTCCTCGTTGACGCTATGAACTCCGATATGCAGGTTCCCATGATAAAAGCCCTCGCAGAAGTCCAGAAGCAAACTGGACGCGAAGTCCACTTTTTGCACACCAGTGGCGCAAAGATCTTCAGCGAACATGCGGGGATGCCTATCGATCGACCACTTCCCGATACAGATGATGATCTGTACAAACTACAAAAGAGCTCCAAAGCTCCTCATCGACTCTTAACGCAGGTATGAGGCAACTAGCGTGTACGCGGTCCAAAGTCCAATCTCTCTTACTGAAATGACCTCAGGCGACGAACACGAACAATGTCATCATTGAAACGGCGGAGAAACATGGAGTTCGCAGCTACATCTTCATTCCATGTATCGTGTACGGCGAAGGCAAAGGTTTTGGTAACAAAATCTCGATCCAAACCACAGCTGTGGTCAAAGCCGCGAAGGGGGCCGGCGCCGTGTACGATGTCAATCCGGAGGGTTGGGTAGGTGTTATTGAATAGTCACCAAGTCAACCACTCGCATGCTGACGATGTACTCAGACTTGGCCCGTATGTCATATCGACGACAACTCGAAACTGTACGTGAAACTGCTGAAGAGTATCCTACGCGACGAGAATCCAGGATATGGCGAGAATGGGTACTATCTTGCTTCCTCCGGAAGTGTAGCCTGGTACGAAATATACACCGCAATGGCGAAAGCGCTTGCGAAGCGTGGTATTATCGGCAGTCCTGAAGTCAAGAAAGCGGATGAAGCAGCGCTAGATAAGATGGCGCAGGCCTTGAGTTGCCCAAAAGAGCTTGTTGCAGTTCAGCTGGGTGGAAAGTAAGTCTACTTATATGCTCACAAGGATAGACCAGAGGTTGACACCAGACACAGATGCACACTTGAAGCGAAGAGGGGCTATAGCTTAGCTTGGAGACCAGACCATGAGCCGAAGCACATCTTGGAGGCGGCAGATGCAGAGGTAGAGCTTATCTTAAAGCATATATGAGCAGTGAGCAGTATAGTAATAGGCATTGCGGCACCTCATTCAAAGGAAAAACTGAACAGGTCTGCAGACTACATCAAGTCAAAGGCGTGCAAAGTAGGTGACACAACGTCAACGTAGACTGCGGAGTATCCAGTCTTTTCCTAGGCTGGCCTGGCGGCATGGTATAGCTTCGAATTGTAGCTGCCTTTTCCATATGTGATAACCTGGAAGTTTCAATGTGCCAAAGAACAAGAGGACAAGCCAATGAAAGATCCGCAATTAGTGTTCCAGCAAAGCTCTTTTTCTCCCATACTCAAGTTCTGAGTTGTTCGTCTCCATCCACACTAACTCATGCCCTTTCTCCACCAGACGAAGATGCCGATCCCATAATAATGTCCAACTCTGCCTTTGTATACCTCCGTTGCGGCTGCTGCAAAGCACAATTAGCACCATCACCCTAACATGCTCCCTCAACAACTTACCTCCACGAATTTCGGTCCATCGTACTCGCGTAATAGCTCAACGTACTCCATCAAAGGCCGCATGATCGAGGCATCAGCATTCAACGCTGGACCACTGAGCGCAATATCCAGGTCATATGCCAAAACGACGACTGGACCGCGAAACGGCAGTCCAAGGCTCTTGTTCTCGAAGAGTGCACGCTCTCCCTTCACATTCATGTCGTAATTGATCTGGATGAAATACGGAAAGTAGCGGTTGTGGAATGATAGTTTCTTGATCTCCTGGGCCGGCACACCGGGGAAATGGTAGTCAAGGCCGCTTACCGTACCTTCCTCGTCGAACGCCAGAACGGAGAAGATAGGTTTGGCTGAATTGGCGGGGAAGTGTAAAACGCGCCGCATGTTTTTGCCAATGGGTTGTTTGATGGCTTTGGCGTAGGGCTTGCAGGCGAGCTTGTGGCTGGAGAGCCAGTCGCGTTCTTGACAGGCTGGCGAGCAGTAGAGCATGTTTTTGCACTGGCCACATATCTTCTTCGCACCAGGAGTACGACAGGAAGCGCAATGATCTACAACAGCAGTGGGTAGAGGAGGGACCGGGATGTAGTCTTCGAGCATCAACGGATAGCCAAAGTCCTGAGGTGTGTATGGTGTAGTTGAGGACATGGCGAGCGGCTGTAGATTGAAGAGTATCGGAGCGATATCAGGAATGGATTATAATTAGAGAATGTACCCCCAGAAGGAAATAGAGAGCTCAGCAAGCGAGCTATGAGCTTAGAAGATATACTAGCATTAGTCGTACGGCATATGAATGAGGTCGCATGACGTCTATCTCACCGCAAATGACATACTGCCTTTACCTGAGAGCCTTGATCAAGTACCCAGGTAATTTCAGTATGGGCGGTAAAGCCACTGCGATGGATGAAAGAAGACATCGAAATCCACACCGCCAAACACGCCAATCGCCGGAAATAGGTCGCACTCGCCCCTCAAACCAGTGTTGCCCCCCTCGCTTCGTACGTCGAGCTCCTCGTTGCCATCCCAGCCACCTTCCTTTACTCCATTACGCGTGAAAAACACGTCGATATCTAACATCCTTCCCTGTTGCGACTGCTCGTATGATGGTGGGTTGCGCGGAACCGAGAAGGTAATACCAATACCCACAGTATCACCGGGCTTGAAAGCCGAGGTGAAGTCGATACCACCCCATGCATCGTTAACGTACTTTCTTCCATCATCTCCATGCACTCCAAGACTGGCACGTTCCCAGCCTGGGAGACGGAACGTAGGATAAGGCGGCGCAACGAAGCCTATCGCGATGCCGGCGTCTGCTTCCGAGAAGGAGAAGCCACCGCGACCAATTCCAAGGACTTTGAGTTCAAAGTAGACAGTCTTGGAGCGTTGTGTGTTGAGCGGTGAGTCCCAAAACACGCTGTACATGGGTAAATTTGTAAGGATACTCGAATCCCTGCAGTTCGCGTGGGTGCGACAACGCCAGTGGCCTGCTTGAGGTTGAGGGAGTAAGTCTCCCAGGTAGGATGGCGCTTTCAGCAGAGCAAGCTGCCCATTCTGGATCGCAGCATGAGTGCTAGGCTGCAAGTTCTGCGGTGGCCACAAAGGATTCATGTTGGTCCAAGCCAAGGCACGATCGCCATCTTCAGTAGATGCATTAGCAGTGGGAGAACTATCGTAGCCCATCGACGGTGGTGGAGGTAGAAGCGAAGTGTCAGGTACGACTGTCCAGTCGTGGTATGGCGGAGGATCCCAGCTAGGAGGGGGTTGCTGTGGATACGAAGGAGGTGGTCCTGCTGGGGGTGCGTAACCTGAAAACTCTTGTTTAGGTGGAGGCCCTGGAGGAGCAGTATAAGAAGACGACCCGTGGCTCGGTGGAGGACCTGGTGGAGCGGAGTACCCAGACGAGGATGAAGCTTGGTTCGGCGGCGGGCCAGGCGGTGCTTGATACTTCTCCGTCGGCGCTATATTATGCTGTTGGTCTTGGGGTGAGCTGTAGTAAGGGTTGTTTGAATGCAGGTCGTGTTGATCTGTCCCATATGACGGCCTTGAAGAGCTGTCGTCGCCCTTTATCTTGTCCTTGAACTTCTTGAACATGGTGGGGCTGGAAACTCAGAGCAATGCCGAAAAATGCCCTACCCTAATTTGTGGTATAAGTAGAAGGTAGTCGAGAAAATGCTGATCAGGGGTGTGTAGTATTGTTGAGTCACATACTAGGAAAGCGGGCGCACTTGAATGATGATGTAGCGAAGGTGGCCGGTTGTGGCTGTGCACGCGCAACAAACCCCGGGTTGATTGTCACCTACCCGTCTACGTCATCGTTGGTGGCTTGGCAGGGTCCTTGAAGCCTAAACCCCGGCCACAATCAATGATGCCCGTGTCGCGCTCCAACAAACGCGCGATTTCAACGCGATGGAAGTCTGGCAACCAGACCGTTCAGTCACGCATCCCTCGCATACCTTCCAGCCACAGCCTTGCCGCGGACCCTTCCTTCTATGAACTTCACGGGGACCTCGACTTCCACATCTCTCAACCAATCGCCCATACCTAAAGATCGGTGTACGAAGTCAGTGTTTGTCTCACATGCAGTTCGTACATCGGCAATTACTCACCTTTCGCGAACGCATCCAGCCTGCTACTTCCGCTAACGCCTCTGCCTAACACCCCATAAACCACGAAATGTACCGCCATGATACCTTCGAACTCCACCCTTTCCATGAAAAAGCTGTCGTTCCAGCTCTCCCCAAACATATCCTTGAGTTTGGGCATGGTGAGGAAGCTGCGGAGCCAGTCCCAGCTTTCGGCATACAGGGGTGATGACTGTGGGTAGGAGGAAGGTAGGCTTGTGGGTATAAAGAAGCCAATGTTTGCATTTCCACCTTTGTCGCCTGAGCGGGCGAGCACGATGTCTCCCAGCCGCGCACGCGTCATTGGGCCAAAAGAACGAAGATCCACGGGACTCGCAGTTTCATAGCTTTCGCGCCTCCCAATCTCTTCCGACAGCGCTGGCGGCGTGGTCGTCAACGTCCTTGTCTCGCCAGCTTCGAGAAGATTGATCGCCGTCTTTAGCTTGCTTTGCGGCCAAATCGCTGGATAGAAGCTCAAGTACGGTTTCGGTATCGCCGTACGATGGTCCATCGTACTATGGAAGCCAGAGTAGTGCTGCATCGCAAAGTCTGCCAGTAGACTCGCTAGACCCAGGTTCACGTTTGGATCGCCGCTCTCCGCGAAGATTCGACAATACGATGTACTTCTGAGCTGGCTCTTCGGGTCGGTCTCCGGCATGCCTATGCGCTGGAATTCCAAGATGTCGAATCTGTCCAGTATGCCTTTCTGCTTCAGGCCAAACTTGATCATGCGTTCCCAGAGATCGAATTTCTCAGCCGTGGCATACCCGGTTGCGTTGACGACAATCTCGGATTGGTAACCTGCATGATAGAAGATTGCGAGCTTCGTGGTGGGTGGGGGTGGTTTGCCTTTGACGCCCCACAGACGAACTCTTTCTAATTGTTAGCGAGATTGCTCCTGCCAGCATGACATTTAAGTGAAGGAGATTCGAGCGTACCTGTTCTTGCCTCCAGCTTTGACCTGAACCTCATCCAAGATAGCCTTGACATCGCTATTCAGGTACACGTTGCCCTGAAGCTCATATAGAAACTGACATTTGACAGTGTCTTCTGTGACAAAACCCTTCCTAGCTTCGTGCTTCGTGATCACACATGTTCCGTCCTTTTCGACCTCTGCGATGCCGAAAGTGATGTCGTACAGGTCATCCAGCGGATACTCGTAGAAGCCCGCGAAATTCGAGCCTGTTACATAGCCACTGCATTCGATGAGATGACCCGCAATAAGGGCTCCTGCAAGTGCGTCGAAGTCGGTGTCACGCCACGAGTACCAGTACCATGCAGCACCGATTACGGGGCTGGCGTCCGCAACGCGACCCGCGATGATAATGTCTGCGCCTTCTTCGAGACCTTTGACGATTTCGCGGGCGCCGAGGTAGACGTTCGCACTGACGATTGGTTTGTCGCTTTTCAGGACGTCGAGCGTGTGATCCGCGACCGTTACCTCGCTGTTGTCAGAATCTAGATGCGGCGGTAAACCTTTCTCTTTGATATCCTTCATTTCGTCCATTAGGTTGTCACCAGACACATACGCAACCTTCAGATCATATCCTTTGCTTAAGACCTGCTCGTCTGTCAATTAACTAGACCATGTAGCGACTACATCGATGAGACGAGACTCACGAGTTCATGCACCTTCTCTGCCAACCCCTTCGGATTGTGCGCACCACCATTGATAACGACTTTGATCCTCTTCTCATTCAACAGGTCGATCGTCTGCTCGATGCCATCCCAAGCTGTTTTCTCCCATCCAGGATGCTTGCCCGCTGCATGTGCCTGGGCATTTTCCGCGATGTTGACTTCGGCAAGATAGTCTCCTGTAATAAAGTCTACATCTCCTAGCTCTGCTTGGTAGAGCATGTGATATCCGGGATCCCCTTGCATTCGTCAGACTGGTATGACATAGGGAAGGCTGGTATCACCTTTGTAGCCTGAGCAGTTTGCTATCCTCACTGGACGGCTTCCGCGCTGCGCTGTCCATCTCGTGCTGTAGGCTGACGATGCCATAGCTACTGCTTCAAAGATGACAGTCGACAAAGGGCTTGTGGTGAGATATTATGTGTATTCTGGGATTAGATTGCTAACGCATGCGCATGCGCGTAAAGCAGAGTTGCATTATCGCGATACAGCCGCAACTTAAATCATCCCACCAAACTTCCAATCACGAACACCTCCACATCAGACTGCTATTTCAACAGACCTGATCCTCTTCTTGCGTAACGTGTATCCAGATTGCGGGGTGATACCCCACCTTGTCGGGTAGATTGAGCTAGTCGACTTACTCGCCCGAGGGCCGAAAACGAATTGCCGTCCATCTACCATGATCGGCAGTGCTTGAGTAAGACCGGTGACAACTAGGACGATGGAGCTGATGCGCCGATTGGCGTTGCTGGCACCATGTTACAAGGCGACCAAGTAGCTAATGGGGTCGAGTGGGACGTGTTTCGGACAGCACAAACGATAAAGCCCATGCTACCCGCGTCTCGAAGCCACACTCTCAGTTCTCTCAAGTCGAAGTCAAGGCTCTACAACTATTAGAAATGTCAAATACTATGACGAACGGTCATACGAACGGCACGAATGGTAGCCACAAGGACTACTCTGTCCCCCGCGAAACCCAACACATCTTCGAAAAGGGCATATTAAGCAATCCCCTCATTGCTCCAACATTACCCATCGACATCGCAGAATGCGCAAAGACAGTCCAGTTCAAAGGCAGCGATAAGCCCAGTATACCCATCAACTGGCGCTTCGCCGAAAGCATCTCGGCACTCAAGGGGCTGGAAGCCGCCATGATCAACGTCCTTCTGAAGCAGAAATATGGACTGGAACCCCAAGAAGCTGTCATAGATACGTAAGTTGAAATATCCGAGCTTCCACGTTAATCAAGAAAAGACCGAACAGGCCTGCAGCCTACATTAGCATGGAAACCTACAAGATAGGTGACCTAGCGTTAATGTAGGCTGCAGGCCTGTTTAGTTTTTTTCTTGTATAAGGTGCTTCTGTTGTTACGAGTTGTAGCCATTGAGTAGCTAACGCGTGTCGGTGAAGCGACCATGCGCAACTCTTCTTCATGTCGATCCTATTGAACGTCATCGATCCCGATGGCGAACACATCGAGTTCTTGACCAAACCATTCGCGAGTGGATCGGACGCATACAACAGATATTTCAAGAACTGCGATCTGCATGATACTAGTAGGACTCCGTATCGCGTGGCGGCTACGAACATCTACCGGTGCGAAGATGGAAGGTACTTCCATTTACATGGCTCCATGAACCCTGAACCCACACAAGAGAGTGTTGGGTTACCGCATGATATGGACTTGGCTGAGTCGGAGGATCCATGGAAACCGTACGAAGAGAAGCTAGCAAGCATTGAATCTGACGAGATGCAAAGGTTGGCATCGGACGTCTACAAGCAAGCTGGTACCATCTGCTGGACAACCGAGGAGTTCAAGAATAGCGAACATGGAAAAGCGAACGCCCATGTAGGCCTCTACGAGATTCACGACGTCAAGAACCAGAAACAGCCAGCGTGTTGGTGGCCAAATAGTTCGGAGACAGGTGTAAAGAGGCCACTCGCAGGTCTCAAAGTCGTCGACCTGACCCGCGTAATTGCTGCTCCAGCTCTAACCCGAGGCCTTGCCGAACTGGGTGCTTCGGTGATGCGAGTAACAGCTGAGCACGTTACTGACATGTCCATGCTACACGTCGATCTCAGCTGGGGAAAGTGGAACTCGCATCTAGATTTCCGGAATGAAGAGGATAGAGAGAAGCTGCGCGCTTTAGTCCGAGAAGCCGACGTCGTCGTACAAGGCTATCGGCCTGGCGTGTTGGAAAAATATGGTTTCTCTCCTGAGGGCCTACTCGACCTGACGAAAGATCGAGAGCGAGGTCTCATTGTTGTGCGGGAGAACTGCTATGGCTGGTATGGTCCCTGGTCGTATCGCAGCGGGTGGCAACAAATCTCTGACGCGTGCTGTGGCGTATCGATGGAGTTTGGACGAGCCATGGGCAATGACGAGCCTGTGACACCAGTTTTCCCCAACAGCGACTTCTGCACTGGTACTTCTGGCGTCATCGCCGTCTTGAACGCGATAATTCGAAGGGGTACTGAAGGCGGCTCCTACAAAGTCGATGTAAGTCAGCTCCACCGTTCGGTAGCGTTGTGGACACTAACTTCTACAGATTGCCTTGAACTACTACTCCCAATGGTTGGTAAACAGCGTCGGCACCTACCCTACAGATGTCTGGGAAGATGTCTGGACACGCAATGGCCGCCAAGTATTCCGCCATTACCACAACATGCAGTATACGTTGCCGCGCTACATGAAGATGCTATTCGAGAACTCAGGATCCGTGCTCTTCAAACCCGATTTCTTCGAGATGCGACACGCGGGCGCGATCGGCAAAGACGTAAAGGGAGTCAAGCCCATTATCCAATACCCACAAGGGAAGGTGGAGTTGGGATATAATGTAGGGACGCGAGGAAATGGTGTCGATAAGCCAGTGTGGCCAAAGAGCCTGATGACCGAGGTTGTCGCGTAATCCTTGGATGTCATCTTTTTGGCAAGGGCGAGGAGATAACTAGAAGGGACGTATCAAGGCATGACTATTTGTTGAACGGAATTTGTCGCGAAATTTGATCCTGCTGTGTTCAAGTGAAGAGGCGAAGAAGGGAACCTTGGAAGTGAGCTGCCGCTGGGAAAGCGCGCTAGTCGACGCGTCTTCACGTGACTACAGTTTGATAGGTAGCCACCGGATCGTCTCACAAGCTCAACATTCTTCTCGCAAACCATGCGAACGAATTTCCAAATACTGGCAGGCTGCCAATGTAGGCGCATGCCATCTAATGAAAAGGATGAACATCTACCTATGGGGGATAATGGATGTAAACAGCCTAGAAGTCTACATTGCGTTCAGACTTTGCTAACTTCTATGTGAACACTAATGTAGACTGCAGGGTGTTTAGTCTTTCCTCGAACGCGGTGGGCGACTATGCGAGACGTCGTTAGAGCCAACGTCATTCGTGCCTTCCATATCCACACGAAAAGCTTCATCATCAAGACTAAGCACCATTGACTCATACATCCTTGACGTTACTCCTTTCATCTGACATGTATTTATTCCGCTACAAGTACATCAGCCTCCATAAGCCTTTCCACTGTTCCCAAGATTTTCGATCAAACACACCTCCAGGGCTATCTCAATCCGAGCCTCTCAAGCCATGGAAGCACTCATCCACACCCACCGCCTAACGCTTCTCCGCCTAACAGACACCTCGTCCCCTTCCTCTACACACGTCCGTATCTTCCACGAAAACTGGTCGAATCCCGACGCCACAGCATGGAGTCTGCACGGGCCCACGCATTCCCTGCCCGAAAGCTACGAGTGGATGAAAGAGCAATTGGCGCCTGAACTTGATAGCATGTTTTATGCTGTATTTGTCAAAGCCGACACATCAAACTCAGCCTCTACTAGCGACGATGACACTGGGCTGGGGAAGCATATAGGCAGCGTAAGCCTACGTCTTCAACCTAGCGGTCCTTCTCTTCCAATCTCACAGACATCCACATCGACCAATGTGAGGGTGCTGGGTTACGCCTTGTTTCCGTCAGCGTGGGGAAAGGGATATGCGACGGAAGCCGGTCACGCGTTGCTGCACGCATATACTGCTTTCGTGTCTTCATCTTCCTCATTCTCGGGCGCTCAAGAAGACAACGACGGAACCGAGCCACAAAAAGGGAAGACGTACATCGAAGCAGCAGTAGACGAGGGTAATCCTGGTAGCGTAAAAGTACTGGAGAAACTTGGCTTCAAGAAACTGGGTTGGAAGCATGAAGAGGGGAAAATGTGGCTTAATGGAGCGTGGAGGAACCCTGGGTATTGGGTGTATGGGATGTTTGTTTAGTGTGCAAGTATGAGAAAGCACATGACTGAGGCTGGAGAAGAAGTAGTAATACATAATCGCATACACAGCGGAGTATGCAAACCTCTCAAGAACTATGTTCCCACAGAGTATCCGTACATGACTGCGTGCCTTACCACTCCGCGACTTCACCCTGCTTGGGTAGTGTCGCCCGAACAACCTTGTCGCAGTTGAGCAAGCAAAGAGGATCGAATGCCTTCTTGAGCTGCCTCATTGCGTCCACAGTAGTTTGGCCCACTTCGTGTGGTAGGTAGTCTCTCTTGACGAGGCCGACGCCATGTTCACCTGTGGCTGTACCTTCGAGTTCGATAGCGCGCTTGACCATTTCGTGGACGAGGTGGGAGGCTTTGTCGAAGTCCTGGTTACGGTTGTAGAGGATGATGGCTGGAATGATATGTAAGCGAAAGAGTCCTAAGATGAGGATGCACGCATGAACCTACAGTGGAAGTTTCCGTCTCCAACATGTCCTACGATACTGGCGAGTAGTCCACTCTGTCGAATCTTCTCCTTGGTCTCTTCGATGATTTGTGGCAGCTTGGATATCGGGACGGCGACGTCGGTGGTCCAGACAGCCATGTCTGGGTTGCCCTCGCCCTTGGCCATAACGCTCCAGAGTGCTTCCTTCCGCGCTTGCCATAGGTCCTCCTTCTCTTGTTCGGACTTGGCGAACTCGAAGCTTACGGATCCGGTCTTCTTGGCAAGACCTTGCACCTGGCTAATTTGTTCCTTGACGGAGCTCTGTGTGCCGGCGAACTTGAAGAAGAGGGTGGGGGCATTCTTCCAGGTCTTGGAAGTCTGTCCCGCGTCGTTGATACATTGCATCTGAACATCATCGAGGATCTCAATGGCAGCAATAGGTACGCCAGCGCCAACGACTTTGAAGACGCAATCTGCTGCTGCGCGGATGGATGGGAAAGCGCATACGGCTACACTGGTGTGCTGTGGCTTTACAATGACTTTCAGCGTGGCTTCTGTGACGAGACCTAACGTGCCTTCGCTACCGATGAACATGCGCGTAAGATCGTATCCAGCGGAAGACTTTCGCGGCCGTTGTCGCGTCTTGATGACAGTTCCATCAGCCAGGACTACGGTGAGCGACACGACCCAGTCCTTCATTGTGCCATAACGGTATGCGTTGGTACCGGAGCACCCTGTCCCGACCATGCCGCCGATCATTGCCCCTGGACCTGGGTCGGGAGGGAAGAAGAGACCTTCTTTTGACAGCTCTTCGTTTAGAAGTTCCCAGCCCACTGCTGGTTGAACGACAACATCCATGTCGCCCTTGTGGAGCTTTATGATCTTATCCATGCGACTGAAGTCGATGCATATGCCACCCTTTGTTGCTGCGAAGTGACCCTCTAAGCTTGTACCTCCGCTGTACGGAGTGACTGGTATTTTGCGTTCATGGCAGACCTTCATGATCGCACTAACTTCTTGTGTGCTGCCTGGCTTCACGACGCAGAATGGCACATCGCCTGGCTGGGAGGGATGCGAAGACCACGATGATCCGCTGTGCGACTCTAGGTCGTTGGGATCCAGTGTGAGATTCTCCTTTCCGACAATATCGCGGAAATCTGTCCAGGCTGCTTCCATGTTCGCCTCTGAGATATTGTGCTTGGGAGGATTGAAGGTCTCGAGTGGTGCGGTCGAACTCGTGTCTGCGATTGGAGGCATCATCTGGCCATAGTAGTAGCCGATGCTTGCGGTCATAAGACATGCTACTCAACTATTAGTATACGCGACAACTGGGGTGTATGAACGGTTGGTACCAAATACTGTCGCAAAGAATTGTCCTCTTGCCGTTCTTTGCTGTAATGACTGGATCTGGATCTGCTCGGCCTTCTCTTTCTGTACACGCTCGTAGATACTCTCATTGAGTTGCAGGTAGAATGGCTTTTCGTCCTCTCTGCCCATCGGTTTTCTTTCGCTCGCCCATCGCCTCTGCGTTATTCTTCCGACTCCCGCACCAGCTCCGCATGTCCGCCATAGCGCTCCTCCCGTTGCGCCTCTTACGGCGAATGAGCCTCGTGGCAGGCTTCGTAGCGGCATTGCGACTACAATTGACGGTGATTCATGTCGTAGGCGTCGATGCGACAAAAGCGGGGAAAGCTTTGCATGTGAGTTGAACGATGATGCTGCGCGGGTAAATCCCGGACTTAAGAGACCGCCAAGAGTTCTCTATGCATGTCGCAACCAGTGATGAGCATTCTATGTGGTTGTGGAGAAGCGTTCATGCGTAGTCTCATACTGAGCAATTACTGGCAGATATCACGACATCGGGATCTGTCAGAAAAGATGCGTCATCACGTGTAAGTCTGTCAAATTACGACATCCGAACAAAAGCAAGCATCCCGAGGTCAAATGTAGTCAACGAAGATTCGATAAGGATAGAATGCATTTGAGAAGCTCGATGGCCGATACCAGAGCGTGTTATACCGAAAGCAAACCCAGTCGCCGTACCCAAATTCTCGCAACGCCGCCAGACACATGGTGCCGGCCTTGAGAGAGGTACCCAGAGCGTATCCAACGCCAGTGCATGTCCAAGTGATGAGTGTGTAAGATATGATGAAAAGCAAGTAAACAAAGCAGGTCTCTACCAATGCGCCTAAAGGAAGAATGCTAAGTCTCTGAAGATGCTCGCAAGATGTATAGCATAAGCATGGGAGGAGCATATATCATGAAAAAGGCCGTGATCCCAAACCAAACGCCATGCTAAAAACACGAAAGAATATATGCAAGAAAGAATGGGGTATAAGGATGAGATGCAAAACCAATCTGCTCAAGTGTCGGGCCAAGTGAGAGGGGTGTGTAGGGCATCGGGGTTAGAGGTAGTGGGGTGGCACCCAAGGCGACTGCTTACGCGGCTAGGCTGTCTACATCCGCTGCGCGTGTCTGTGGCGGTGCATGCGGCCTACTTTCCAGACATGCGCAGCAGTCGAGTCTTGAGCCAGATTACGAAACGCTGCCACGTACCCTTCGCGGCTCGGCTTTTGGTGACTTTGGGCGTAGAGGAAAAGACGGCTGCTTTCTCGGGGTCGACGGTTGCCACAAGCTTTGGCAGCGAGTTGGAGTGCGCCTCACGGTGGTCTGAATATTGGCGTCCACCCACTGAAGGGCGTCCGGCTATCGAGGGTCGTGGCGTCTTCTCATAGTCGGTGGACACAGTACGCGTGCGGTTTATCTCTGATCGGTCGAGCGTCTCTGACTTGCGACGTTGGTGATCCTCCTTCTTCTGCTGCTTGCGGTAGTCGCGTTCCTGCTGCTTGTGTGCCACCTTTTCGTACTTTCGCTCCTTGGCTCGCTGCTCCTCCTCGAACTTCTGTCGCGCAGCACGAATGGAGGCAGCTCTCGAGGCGGGGTCTACGGGGGAGTCACGACCGCCGCGGATAAAGCGGTAGGTCTGATCGAAGGAGGTACGCGAACTGGGCGAGGTGGTGTCGATGGACTTGAGCGTGTCACCACGCGCCCTGGGTTGGGCAATCGGAGAGGTGAGCGAGACGGACGACTGGGAGTAGCTGCCAGCGAGGCGGGTGGACGAGTTGTTGGTGTGGATGCGTAGGGATGTTCCCTGTGCCGAGGAGATGGAACCGGATCTGCGCGCGGGTTCATACGCGTTTTGTCTCAAGCGGAACTCGTCGCCCGACATGATATCATCGCCCTCGTGCTCGCTCCCGAGAATTGATGGCGGCGACGAGTGGGCTATTGGCGGTGTGTACGGCTGCGGAGTCTGGCGGATGGCAGGCAGTGGCGTCGGCCGCTGCAGACCAGACGACGAGGAGAACTGCGAGGTGTTGGAGGTGGAGCGATTGTGTCTGTGGCGGCCGTTGACGGGCGAAAAAGAAACATCGGATATGGACCGTGAGTGGGCGCCATATTCTGATATACCCAGACCGGTGAGGTCGTTCTCGGCAGCAGGGCGTGATAGATCGAGCCCGCTGGTCTCCTTGGACGAGAGCTTGCGCAGGTAAGGCTTGATCTTGAGCTGGTGGGAGGAAGTCGCAGACGGCATGGGGCGTTGTGTCTCTATCCAAGACTCTTCGTAGACCTTGGGCGTGTCTGAACGGTTAAAGGTAACGACGTCGTAGTCAGCAACGGGGCTCAGAGGGCGCGGACTGGAAACAGCAGAGGCTGAGTAGCCTCGTTTATGGAGACGCGCATGCCGGTTGGACATTGTGGGCGGAGTGAGTGCTCGCGCGTGTTATCGGCGCATGTCAAAGTACGCTGTAAGTAGACCAGGAGAGATCGGCGCAGGTGGTTGTTGCACGCAATAGCATATCACCAAGCCAACGTCAGGACCAGGACTGGCGGCAATCTTCCGATGGTTCCGCGGCTGTCAAGCGCCCACAAAATGGTGACGAAACGAAGGTGTCAACTCGTGCGCGGGATCCGGGGTAGCGATGGCGTAGACAAGACGGCGGTTTCCTCTCTAGCCGACAGACGCTTCCTTGGTTCCTTGGTTGCTGGAACCCATGGACTGGTCCGACTAGCTGCGAACGCTCAGATCAAGGCAGCCGGCCCCAGCTCTAAGCGCCTAGACGGCTAGGCGGTGGGAGAGTAGGTGAGAGATTTATGTTGCCGGGGGTGATAAGAGGAGCATCACCTCGAGACGCAGACGCCCACGGCGTTTAGGGGCCTGGGTGCTTATATGCGCTCGCTGCTGTGAGCGTCTTGTCTAGTAGATGCAGGATGGTGGAGGTACACCTAGGAGAGGAGACCGGCTGAAGCGGAATCGCCGCCTGCTTGGAACGAGATAGCAATATGACTGGCTGGGAGAGCCTCACCGCTCGTGAGCCACGGAATAGAGTGCTACCGTGCCGTCCGACGATATGCCTCATCGCTTTCCGTACCGCTACCTCCATCTCGCTCCTCTTTCGCCCCGCCCCGTATGCCCCGTCGCGCCATCAACACCGCGCAATCTAGTGGCACAGCAGCTCAGAACGCACAGCACTTCATCACTAGAGGCCACGAGTCGATTCGAGGCGCGGAGATGCTGCAAAGCTGAAGCTGACCTAGATTCTCATAGCCCGCACGACTCAGCCATGCAAGTGCTCCGCCCATCGTGGAATTGGCTGATATCTCACGATACTCTTACCCCGCAGTACCAATCCTTGTCCTAGCCCAAGCCACATCAGACATTCAAGGCTGTTATCAACGCAGTATGCATGTGACGAGAGAAGGCCTGGCCCACAAAAGCCCTCGAGTACCTCCTCACGTGCGCGCTGTTCACCGCGGCCCGCCTGAAACACGCTGGGATGAAACACATCTTTTACCCCTCACTCTTGCCCAACCATCTCCTCTCTAAAACTTTCAAGCGATACCATTCGTGCACCATTCCTCGATTTTGAGAGTCAAGTATGTATGACAACACCCATACGGACAAGAACTGTGATTCCTCTGGCCGGTCTTGCACCACAGCATGCACCTTGAAACCTTGGAATCTTCACGCTACGCATATCGGGATCCAGCACGCGTTCCGCCATCAACGATGTATCACATTGGAAAGACGTCACCATGTAGGATACGATCACGAGGAAAGACGCCTTATGAACTAACGAGTTCATGTCAAAATGCTGCGTGTAATGCATTCTTGACAACCTTCTTTTCTTAGTTGTGTCACAACGCGATGCGCTAACATTCAACGCGGTGCCACAATATTGGACGCGTTTCGAGCATCGAGAAGATGACGAATGTGCTCGAGAGTAGTCAGCATCTGAATTGGTTTAGGCTCATCGAAAAATTTGTATTCGATAGTGCTGCAAGGCAGGTTGTGGCTTTACCCGACAAGAGGCGTTGGATGTGAGTGAGAGAACATGTAGTAGTGGTAAAAGTTTGCGAATATGCACATGGAAGTAGAAGCGCATAGTCAGTCCTTTGTATGCGGTGTTGCTATTCTCTGGCAGGGCTAGTTTGCTGTCAGGGTGAGAGAAAGTCCTGGCGTTGCTGGGCAATGGACAAGGCCCACCCTGACGTCGAGCACGGGTCGCAACTTCCCTACCAACATCAAAAACATCTCAGCACCATCTTCATCCACCACGCGCGTCCCATGGAGTTATAACCATCCCAACCAGCCACCGACCGCATCCATCACTTTCAGACTCCTCGAGTGATCGCGACCATGTCGTCCAATAAGCGGGGCAACATTTTTGACCAGGGGAGGCCCGAAAACCCCTACGACGATCGCGATGAAGTCGCGGATGTGCCCCAGAAGGCGACGGCAGCACAGCTGGCAGCCCGCAAGTAAGTCACCTTCACCAGTCATCGTTGGAGTCTATCCCAGACCTCTCTAGTCACGATGCGCTTTGTCCGTCGCGTGCTGACTCTTTGTCCCCCAGAATCAAGACCGCGAAAGCCCGACGACCAGCAGGCGCCACCTCCGTGAGTACCCTAACCACAACACCACACTCCCCACCGCACCCTCGACGGCTGCGCAAGCATGTCGACCACCCGCCACACCCCGAAAGGGCGACGCGAGTTGCAACGCAGGATGCAGGCCTTTGCTAACGCACGCGCTCACCAGGGTCTATCACAGAGCGCGAACTTTGGCGCACCACAACAAAACGCCTTTGGCTTCGGCGCCTCAACACCCGCCCCCGCGAGCAACGGCGCGAACGGCTTCGGTGGCGGCAATGCCTTCGGCGGCGGCGCGACCAACAGCTTCCCACCCGCGCAGTCCGCTGCCCCGAGCAACAACTTCGCTGCCTCGTCTTTTCCAGCGTTCGGAGGAAGCAACCAGGGCACAGGCTTCAACCCTACACCGCCCTCGTCTGCGGGCTTCAACTTCACAGCTGGAGGTGCAAACCCATTCGCGACGGCCAACTCGGGACCCGCGACCAATGGCAGCACGCCTGCGCCCGCATTTGGGGGATCGTCCATGTTCGGCAACAACGACCAGGCGCAAAGTAATCCGTTTGGCGGCCTAGGCCAGAACAACACCACAAGCGCAGCCTCATCAGGCGGTATGTTCGGTACTACCAGTTCAGCTCCCACAGGCGGTATGTTTGGGTCGTCCAGCGCTGCGCCTACTGGAGGCATGTTTGGAACGTCGAGCGCTGCACCATCATCAGGAGGTATGTTCGGTACATCCACCGCCGCTTCTTCCGGCGGAATGTTTGGTACATCTAGCGCTGCGACCTCAGGTGGTATGTTTGGCACATCGAATGCTGCCCCCGGTGGCATGTTTGGCACCACCAGCGGCGCCCCAAACGCTACGAGCACCGCCGCTCCCGCATCCACACCCTTCACGTTCGGCGCCGCAACGACCACAGCCTCGAACACCGCGAGTACGCCGGCGACGAGCGGTATCTTCAGCGGATTTGGCAACTCAACACAGTCTACGGCGCCTTCACAACCAAGCACGTTCGGCGGCTTTGGTGCCAATGCGCAGAAGGAAGATGCCTCCAAGCAGGCGGCTGCGCCCCAAAACAACATGTTTGGTGGTTTCGGTTCCAACGCACAGAAGACGGAGGGTACCTCGGAAACGCCCAAGCAGAACAACTTCTTTGGAG
Organism: Alternaria incomplexa; assembly: GCF_024043165.1. Taxonomy (NCBI): domain Eukaryota; kingdom Fungi; phylum Ascomycota; class Dothideomycetes; order Pleosporales; family Pleosporaceae; genus Alternaria; species Alternaria incomplexa. The sequence continues at coordinate 583,210 of NW_026249854.1, forward strand.
GCTTGGGTACGAGCGCGCAAGGCACGCCAAATGCTACGGCCACCGCTCCTGCGTCGAATCTATTCAACTTCGGCGCGAATGCGCAGAAGTCTAACAGCACGACGTCAAGCGCCCCTCCAACAAACCTCTTTGGTTCTGCTCCGTCCAGCAATCCGTTCGCAAACCTCCCGACCGCCGAGAACACGTCTTCTGGAGCAGCTGCACCAACGAACCTGTTCAGCAGCCTCAAGAAGCCTGAAGAGTCTGGCAGCAGCCTTTCTGCCGATACCCCCAAGTCCAACCCGTTCGCGGCACTTCCCAAGCCAGCCGACACACCTACCACTACAGGAAGCAGTTCAGGTTTCAGCATATTTGGTGCCAACAAGGATGCGGGCGCAGCAACAGTGAAGGCTCCCGAAGCGCCAAAGTCAAGTCTATTCCAGCCGTTCAGCACACCACAGCCAGCGAAGACAACCGACGTGGAGAAGTCTCAAGGGGGCATGTTCACTGCTGCTCAACCCAAAACCAGCTCTGGCCTCTTCTCCCAAACGTTCCAGCCCGAGAGCAACAATTCCAACAATTTGTTCAAAAAGCCACAGTCAAGCTTCCCCCCTGCATCGACATCGGCATCAGAAACACCCAAGGCTGCACCTGAGGCTTCCAACCCCTTTGCCTCTTTGCCCAAACCTTCGACAGATCGTCCCAACTTGTTCAGCGCTTCGAAGGAACCCTCGCAACCCTCCCCTGCGCCGGCCACATCGATCTTCAACAGTACTACCTCCGATTCGAGGGGAGAATCGCAGGCATCTGAGATGCCCAAGGTTCCCAAGGTGCACGTTCCCAAAGACTGGGCTGTTCCAGGTGCCGTTCGCGCGCAGAGCAGCGATGGCCTACTGAAGCAGATATCCGATCTGACTGCTCAACTGCAAATGTTGAACGAAAAGTACCGACAACAGCTGAGCAACCTTCCTCCCACGGCAGACTGGTCAAGCGTGTCGCTTTGGCACTACCAGCATGCGGTCGACATTAAGAAGAAGATCGACAACGTGAAGAAGCAACGTGCAGCCGGACGAGGTATCACCGGCAATGAATCAAGCTTGTCCACGAAGCGCAAGGTCAACGATGACAGCCACGAAGTCCGCGATCCATCCCCTTCCAAGCGAGCTCGTGCGACGGAAGCATCTGCTGGTCCGACTCCGCAGCTCTCGGCTTCTACACCGAAGCTCAGTGCCCCAGCCACGGCGACATCAAACATGTTTGCCAAGGCGATCGGAAACAAGCCCTCTACACCTGCGCCAGCGTCATCGACAAGCCTGTTCGCCCCAAAGACAGCTGAAAAGTCCGCCACCGAGCCCTCGCAGCCAGCTGCATCGACTCCCGGTTTCGGTTTCAAGCCCTCAGTTCCCACCACTAACGGTGCAGAAACTTCGGCAGCCTCGTCTGGCTTCAAGCCAAGCTTCGGTGCTTCCTCCACCAGTACATCAGGTTCTGCTGGTTTCAAGCCAAACTTCGGCAGTGCTCCGGCAGGCGGCTTTATGGCTCAGTTCACTAAGACCGCGAAGACTTACGAGGAACTCGCCGCAGAACGCAAGAGGAAGGCTATGGATGAGGACTACGACTCAGATGATGAGACCAAGGAGGAGTGGTCTGCCAGGTACGACAAGGCTGAGGCTGACCGTCTCGCCAAGGAGAAGGAGATTGCTGCCTCGACCAAATTCGTGTTACCTGGTAGTACTTCTGGAAGTACTTCACCCAAGGGGAACCCGTTCACTGGACTTTTGAAGCCTAAGAGCGGAGTTTCCACTCCCAAAGCTCCCAGCCCGGCGCCGTCTACAGGCAGTCAATCGGTTTTCAACGCCTCCACGTCGCAAGCATCATCCCCCAATATCTTCGGCCACCTATCAGGTCCTTCTTCCAGCAACCAGGAAGAGTCGGATGACGACGACCAACAACAAGACAATGCTGGGTCAGCAGAGCCGCCTTCGCCTCCGAAGCGCTCGGTCGATGCATCGGAGACCGAATCCGAAGATACCCAACAGCACAATCAGCAGGAGTCAAGTTCCAAGGGCAGCTTGTTCTCAAGGATCACCAGGGATAATGATTCCGAGGCAGAGAAGGAGAACAGTGGCGCCTCTTCTCTGTTTGGACAGAGTAACGGTACTACAACTCCTTCCAACAAACCTTTCCAGTTCTTCGATTTCGGTGCTGCATCCAAGACCGCGCCGCCGAAGACCGACACGTTTGCCGGCGATCAGACTTTCAAGGCGGGTACTCCGATCAAGTTTGGCGGAGCTCCTGCTACTGAGAAGAAGGACACTGCACCTAAATTTAACTTCCAGCCTGCTACGCCTGGTGCTGGCGAGTTCTCCACAACGCCGGCGAAACCACCACCCAGCTCGATCTTCAATTTCGCCCCGTCCACAGGTGGATCTTCGCTTTTCGCTCCATCCGGTGGTAACTCTGTGACCTCGTCTGTATTCTCTTCGCGCGCAAACACGCCTCTCTCTGAAGCTGGCGATACCAGTGCCGCGTCTGCAGCAGAAGATGACGAAGAGGGCGGCAAGCAAGAACAGATTGACTTGACCAAGTTGACTGAGGATGAGCTCAACACTTACGACATTGTCTTCCACACTGAAGTCGTACTCGCCAAACACCAGGAGGGAGAGAAGGGCTGGACGAACATAGCAAAGGGCCCGCTCTGGATCCTCAAGGACAAACAGACGGGCAAATGCTCTGTGCGAGTGCGCATCCCCAGCGGTGCCACCCCAGTCAACTACCAGATCCTACCTGCGCTGCCTGCCACCGTCACTGGCGGTAGCAAGAAGATGGTCATGGCGACCAAGCCTGCCAAGGAAGGCGGACTCCAGTCTGTTCTTTACGCAGTCAAGACGCCTGAGATCGCACAGGAACTCGCAGCGAAGTACACAGAGTGTGTACCTAAATCGCAGTAAGCGACCTTGTCCATGTCGACATTCATACCCATTCTACGAACCGTGGGGTTGAGCGTCTAGCTCATCACCTGCATCCACGGATTCGATCACTTTGTTTGCATTTGTTTGTTCACCTTACCCCTGTTTCCGTTGACACCTCCATACACGTGTACCTATATATTCCCACAAGATTGGCGACATTGTTTGTTTTTCCCCCAGCGACTACCTTCTTCATTCCCCCTTTACTTCGGGCTTGTTGGAACATCATCACAGAGAGATGAGCATTGCATAGTAATGGCGTTGGTGGCAAGGAGCCCCTCTTGATTTGTTTTCTTTTATGCGAAGCGACGATGGATGGAAAAATGGGATCTTGATCTTCATGTAGTATACTATGAGCCTTCTTCCTTAATATGCATCAGCGCATTAGTCGCGCTATCTTTTGAACACATTTTTGGGACGTTCACGTGCATGACTACGTGTAACTGTGGTGCTTCCACTGACTGAGGGGGTAACCACTACCGTGGACTCAGATCATAGTTGCTTCGCACAGCCCCGCAAGCTGGCCCCGGGTCCTCTGCCTCCACTTCCCCTTTCGCTATTTTCTCTTCCAGGATTCTTCGTTCCTCGTTGAATCGATCTCTCTCTGCCATACGCTCGTTCTTCGTACTTGGAGGTGGTAAGACACCAGGGAGTGGATTAAACCATTGTCTAGAGAAGATATCAGCTTATTGCCACATCATACAACAACGCTTACTCTTTCGGCGTATTCCTGCCGTCCACGCCACGAAAGCGATCTTCAGTCGTCTGACTCCAGTCGTGTCGATCAAGGTACGCCTTCAACAGGAACGGTGACATGGGCTGTGCATCATAGACCTCTATGCCATTTGGCTCGTCATCCGGTGCTGGCACCCTACGGAGGGTCCTGCAGATGCCGTCACAGCCTATTTGGCGGAAGCACTTGAGATCTGCTGGGCGCTTCATCGTTGCGGAGAACTCGGCGAGCGCAGCTCTGGCCTTGGACGGGTCTGCAGGGCTCGGTTCGTGGACGCCGGTCTTCTATGGATAGGGTTAGGTTTGCCTGTGTTGAACATCTGGTTGATTGGCCTACGCTCTGTTCAGGCGATGATGAACCTTGTACCTGCGGGGGTGAATGAGGTTGTGGTGCAGACATGCTGGTACCTAGGTATGTAAGTTTATCGATGCTGTTGAACGCAGAGATGAGGGGCGTTGCTGTGCATGTATGTATTATAGCCTGCGTGAACAACGGTAATCAGGCTAATGCCAGTGTAATGCTGACCTTACGAAGAAGTTCTAGGCTGCGAGTTGAAGTTATTGCGGCACAGGCGCACAAACGAGGGGAATGTATTGGCTTTATGTGGGCAGTGCTTACTTTCTTGCTGAGTATGACGTATATGGCAGTACGGCTAAACTACCTTGTGCATGTTTGCATCAAGTAGCTACCTGATCGCGACGAGACAATGTCATACAAGTATTCGCAAGTTCGCTGGCATGTATACTCGAAGATATACTTCCTGTACCAAACTACTTGGTCTTCCTTCCTTGCTCATCTCGTCTCCTCACTCCCGCAATGAAGCTCTCAGTTGTGATATACGCCAGTGCGACTTTCCTCTTCTCAACAGCCACGCAAGAACAAGTGAGTGCATCTAGAAACACCCACTCATCATGCGTATACTCTTGTACTGAAGCAAACGCTGTAGTCTCTCCGCGAAGTACTCCGATCTCTCAATACCGAAACAAACGGTATGACCATGCTAGGACAAGACGGAGTCCTTCGGAGGCTCAACCCGGCTCACGACACGGTCATGGACTACGTTCAGCTCTCGCCACGGCACCTAGCCGAGTACGTCGCAAAGTACCCACCCGAGGCGCGTGAAATGTGGGCGGGCGTCGATGGACGCGCAGTTACGTCTGAAGCACAGCTGTGGGCTGTCCCGAGCGACGTCATGCCCCGAGACCCAAGCGCCTTGGTTACTGTACCGCATACCAGTTCGCTGTTGAAGAAGCAGGAGAACAACTGCCGAATGTGGACCTGTACAGAGGACGATGAGTGCAAGGCTGAGCACCCCGGATGTAATTCATGCGATAAATACTATGAGTGTGTTGGGGGATCAGGAAGTTGTTCCAGGCTCGTCAAGTGCGATGATACTTTGCCTAGCATCGAGTGAGCAGCTGAATCTGTTACTCACAACGATGGTATTACTATGTTTAAGTAGCTTTGTCTTCGTGCGGTATTAGGAGCGTGTGTAGCACCTCATACAAGAAAAATATCGAACAGGTCTAGAGCCTACATCGACGTTAGATCGCTTACTTTGCATGTTTTTATGTTGATGTAGGCTGTAACTACAGTAACGTAGGCTGCAGACCTGTTCAACTTTCCCCTAGGTTGACGTAGAAGAGTACTGCGAGTGTGTTGCATACGTCGATGATCTGGAAAATGCCTTTGATTCGGCCCTGCTTCGCGAAATTGGGTATATACTCGGGACCAAAACAAATTACTTACAGCCAATATTCGCCTTCCCTCTGAAAAAAACGGCTCATATTACTCCAAAACCCTACTCTCACCATTCTTCATACCCTGAAAGTGCACATCTTCAAAGACGTCCCCGTCTTGTGCTCTTGCTTCTTTCAACGCATCTTCCACTGTCCACATCTTTCGGCGGAGGAACCAACTTATCAGGCCTCCTCCTTTTTTCACCTCGTCATGTGTTGCGACCCAGTACTTTGCCCGGAGTGTGCGTTGGGCGAGGATGCCGTTCTTCGCTCCGAGATTGAGCTGCTGGGCTGAGGATATAGAGACATCGTGGAGGCCGTGTAGGAAAGCGAGGGTATGTAGTGGTGGGTCGGCTGTGGCAATTGGGCTGAGGGCTTCGTGGGGGATGCCGTGTGGTGTATATATTACACATTCGGCTTCTTCGCCGTTGATGTTAGACGATAGTTCTTCCGCTCCATCGCCATTTATACTGAGTGTAGAGAGACGCTTTTTAGGCGTCGCTGTCGACAGGAAGGGATGCGTGGCGAAGGTTATTAGGAGCGCGGAGTGGAGGTAGAGAGAGTCTCCGGACGCTGTGAGGCGCGATATGCTGAGCCATGAGGGGAGCGGCGAGAGACTGTAGTCGTGCCAGTCAGAATGGTCGGCGAAGGTGGGTGTTGTGATTACTGTGCGGAAGTGGTTCCAAGAGGATATTAGGTTGGCGGCTTGCTGCGGTACTTGTCAGCTCCTATTACCCTTGATCATGTCGCATGAGAATATACCTCTGTCGCGAGCACAGGCACATCACGATGAACCTCTAAAAGCGTCTCTTTATGGCAGTGGTCGGTGAATTCATGGCTAACAGCCACACAGTCCACATAACTCTCCTCATCCACCTCTTCCACCTTCCTCTTTTTGCTTCTTCCTCTGCCTAGTCGCAGTCCTCCAGCCATTATTTCGACCTGTCGTGCCAACTCCTCCACCTCGGCAATACTCTTCACGGCGCTCTCCGTCGCGTGGAATTGCTGGCTGAACCATTTCGCGACATCGCTCTGTCCACCGACGAACCATGGATCTATTAAAACATTGTAGTATACCCGGCTCCCGTGTTTGACGGCGTTCGCTGGACGCGGTATCTGAAGCAGCCAAGACGAGTCGGCGTTCAGGTGGTGGAGGATGGGCCGGCGCGTTGCGAGCGCGCGAACGACGGCGTCGCGAATCTCGAGGTGGAGTTGTGAAGATGGATCATCCATGTTTCGAGCGTGTCGTGATATGTTCGCGCTGGTTCTGCGGTTGCGCTAGATGGACGCGCCGGATTTGCGCACTTCAGGGCGACATCTGGCGCGTCGAAACGGTGACGATGCGACGAAAAGGCGCTAACGGAGGCTGGGGAAATCGTGGCGATGACGCACGGGCGACATGGAAGGCCCTCGTTGCAGCACTCATCGTCACAAGTTCAGCCTTGCGACATTCGGGCAGTCACCTCACAACTACTTTTGTATGTGTGTCAACGAATCCACTGGGTTATTTTGATCTCGGAGCGACGATATGATCACATGAACCCTGCCATAGGGATGGTTCCCCAATCGAAAAGTCTTCGTCGCCCATCAATTTACCACAATCTCCGCGCCATAATCCAGAACGTGAACGCTTTGCTCCCACCAGAATGACTGTGCAAGCCGAGTTTTCTGGTTTGTTTCTTGGACGTAGCATCTCACGCTCGGTATAACAAAACCACAACTGGTCGCATCCTCATGGACTTACGGACCACTATTTCGATGATATCTCTAGCTCTTTTACATGTCTAGGATCGAAGACGCGAAAGGACGTCGACCTGAGGTATGGTTGATCGCCCTTTGTGGGAGACTTCCACCTGGAATCATCATATCTATCGTCTGATGGAAGCTTGTAGGCATCATCAGTGTCATTGGTATTAAGTTTGCAAGAGACGGAAAGAACGGGGATGAGCCAAACGATGACTGGTCAATTATTCCAGTCCAATGCCTCAAAGCAACTACATCTCCCTTCTACCAGTCATCTCAAACACTTATCGCGCTCGACGGCGTTCAGTGCGCCATCCTCTCTACTTTCTGCCGTAAGCCATCACTCTACGAAGGTCTTCTACTGATGACCCTCGATCCTTCTGCCTATCTTGATCGCTGAAGAAAAGATAAATTCAAGCCGTCTCCTAGTGTGTTCTTTACTAGTACACTTGTTGGGTCTGTCTAGACTTGCCGTCCAGCCGATAAACTTCAGCGAGTATTGGCTACACCCTAGCACATACAAGTCTTTGTGACAGCCGGTGACAACGAACAGTGTTCGTCCAGGCCATCGCATGCAGTCATCCACTTCTGTCAACTAGAGGAGAAGGTCTCTCAACAATGAAGCTTCCTTGTTGAGCAAGTTATAAGCAATGTTGGCGCCAAAAGCCGCTCATTCGTCTTATGCCTATCCAGGTATACGAAGTCACTCGCAGTGTCTTATCGCAGGATTCGATGGAAAGCATCATGCGTGCATTTCACGATGCATGTTCGTGGGTTGACGATGTGAAAGAAATGTTCGCGCGCACTGATACGAGATAGACTATCGATTGCGCGGGAAGACTGCCGAATGCGGCAACGTCGCTGGCAACACGAGTACGGGGTTGCATAGATTGATTGTACGTGCATAAGCGCGTTGTTGGCTCTTTTGCGCCAGCCAGTGCTAGTATCTGAGAAATATTGTGTGAGTAGTTTTGCTGACGTCATTGGGTGCTAGAGCTGTTTGTTGGTGTCGCACATGCTTCGAAGTCACTTAACAAAATACTCACGGGGAAAGATGAACAAGCACTTTTGAAGGAGTGACAAAAGTTGGTCATAATTTCTGTCTACTACTACTAAGCTCGTGCCCGTCGTAACCATTCTATACCAGTTGTTCGTTGAATATAAACAGTTGAAGAGGAAAATCCAAACGCGTGAAAACCATGATAAAGCAGAACTAAAACGCTGGAGCTATACAAGGCGAGGGAATGAAGGCTCCAAGACAGAAGAGCTACAGCAATTGTTTTGCCGTCAAAACACCTAGACCGCCCGAAATCTTTGCTTGATAAGTGAAGAGAATCCGCTCAAGCTACCCGAGTAGCTTAGTAGTGAGGGTAGGCGACGTAGCCGGTGGGCTGGGGGGTCACCTTCGAGGACGAAGGAGTGTTCACGGGGTAGTGAGCCGCCGAGCTTGAAGGGGTGGCAGCGGGGTACTCCTTAGTAGACGAGGAGGGGGTAGCAGCTGGGTACTCCTTGGTGGAAGAAGAGGGAGTGGCAACTGGGTAGCCCTTGGAGGAAGAGGGGGTGGCAGCCGGGTACTCCTTAGTGGATGACGAAGGGGTAGGGTACTCGGTGGGGTAGGCCTTGGAGGAGGAGGGAGTGTGGATCGGGTAAGGCGCGGACGAAGCACTGTAGTGGATCGAGCTACCGGAGGAAGGGTAGGGAGGCTTGACCTCAGAAGAAGGCTTGGGGCCAACGGGGTAGGGCTTGGTGGAAGCTGAAGGCTTGGGGCCGACTGGGTAAGGCTTTCCAGACTCTGATGGCTTAGGGGCCTCTGAGTAGTGCTCCGCAGGAGTGGATGGCTTCATACCCTCGGGGTAGGCAGAAGGGGCTGGGCCGGGAGTATAAGCTCCACCGACAGTGACGGTCTTGGTCTCGACTACATGCTCAGTCTTGGTGACAGTGACCTGAGCAGGGCACTGGGGAGCGGGAGGGATACCAGCAGGGTAGGTTGGCTTGGGAGCCTCGGGAGTCCCAGCGGGGTGAGTCTCAGCAGGGTATGTAGGCTTGGGGGCCTCGGGGGTGCCTGCTGGGTAGGTTGGCTTGGGAGCCTCAGGAGTTCCAGCGGGGTGAGTCTCGGCTGGGTGGGATGGCTTGGGAGCCTCAGGGGTGCCGGCTGAGTACGTGGGCTTAGGAGCCTCAGGAGTTCCAGCAGGGTAAGTGGGCTGGTGGGCCGAAGGAGTCTCAGCTGGATAAACGGGCATGTCAGATGTGGGCTTCGAGCCGTGGATGGTCGATGTCACAGTGACAGTGTTGTAGGTTGGGGTCAAGTAGGTTGAGTAGATGACGCTGGAGTGCTCTCCGTGGCCAACAGAGGTGCTGCATGGCACCCAAGCTGTGTGGGTGGAGGTGAGCGTGGTCGTGATGTCGCTGTGGGGGTACTCGACAGCCGATGAAGGCTTAGGAGTAGGCTTGACGTAACCAGTTCCGTAGGAAGAGGCGTGGTAGACGGGGGTGGAGGCACTGTAGGCTGGGTGAGATGCGCTGTAGACAGGCTTGGAGGCACTGTAGATGGGAGTTGAAGCATGGTAGACCGGAGTGCTCTCGGCAGGCTTGGAAGCACTGTAGACGGGGACAGAAGCGCTGTAGACTGGAGTGGAGGCGTGGTATGCGGACGAGCTCACTGCAGGAGTCGACGCGCTGTAGACCGGGGTGGAGGCGTGGTAGACCGATGAGCTCTCAGCAGGCTTGGAAGCGCTGTAGGCGGGGACAGACGCGCTGTAGACAGGAGTTGAAGCATGGTATACCGATGAGCTTGCGGCAGGAGTGGATGCGCTGTAAGCGGGAGGGGTGGATGCCTCGTAGACCGGTGTGCTAGCTGGGTAGTGAACCTCACTGCTGGGTGTGGACGCTTCGTACGGCTTGGAAGAGGGAGTCGAGGCGTGGTAAGCACTGGAAGTGGATGCTGCTTCATACGGCTTTGAAGAAGTTGGTGCAGGCTGGTATCCAGTGGGGACAACCGCTGAGTAGCCGTACTGAGGCATGGCCAAGGCCGAGCCGACGAGGGTAGCAGCAACGTAAGAGTAACGCATCTTGATGGTATTGCTGATTTGAGTCCTAGGTGATTGATCCGGAAGTTGTCGAGATGGTATTAAGTATTAGAAGGCTTTTGTGAGGACACCGTAGCGAGTGTTGGTGTAGGAAAACTGTTGGAAAGCGAAGGTGATGGTTGGTGGATGAGTATGATAGTTGAGATGGAACGAAAGTTATATACCGTAGTCTCCAGAGTCTATACGCTTCCATAATGGCTGACGTCGATGCCGTCTCCACTTTGTCAACACGAAGTAACATCTCGCCATGTGAAGGGCTCCGCTCTACGTACGAGCTGTCGATAGCGTGAGCAGCCCGACAGTAGCATCAGCGAGAAAAACCTGCAGGGGTTGAGCGAGTAGAGGCACAGCCCTACCGCACAGTGATGCCGGCGCTGCCGGGATGAGCGACCGTTGTGGGCTATTTCTGCACCACGCTTTGGCTGTTTCCGGACTAGCGTGGGGCTGTCATCCACTCACGGCACCCGGAGCACGTATCGCATCACCCTCATCTCAGTCCAGCCCATCGTCCGTCAGACCTCAACAACAGCCGTTCGCGACTTTCGCGCATTCGGAGACACTGCCGGTGTTGCTACGCTACCCACGTTCCGCTCCCAAAGATAGCCGGCCACGTTCCTGAAGATCCACCAGGGCCGTAGCCTCGGGCGACCCACGAGCCGGAGCCTGAATTTTCCAGATGTTTACTACCAGCCACCGTGGAGGCTATACCTAATCGGGTCTTTGATAACAGACCCTCGGTGATTCGGATGAGTATTGTATTATCGCCTTTCCTCATTGCGCAGTCAATACTTCCTTACTCCATCGCCAGCGACGCCACATATGCTGACTTGCAGTTACGAGATGTCGGCTTTACCCTCCAGGGTTATCTACGCGAAGAACAAGCAATGCGCTGATGGTCTGTGGCGTCCGACCTGGCATGAACGTTGCACCGCTGACCCAAGTCTCTATGCACATGAGCGTCGGCCGTCATACCCACTAGCGAATGCGGCAGAAAACGTTCTATGCCGCGTCCCATGAAGCTATGTGACTGAACCTGCAGTACTCTGCGCGAGTAGAGCCGTGTGCGCACTGACACGAGATGCAAGCGTTGGGTTGTGCAAATGCCTCTCCCCCCTCCACTACGCTACTCGTATTTTCCAATCGACAGCCACTAGGATCACTACCTCCAGGAATATACCGGGCTATTAGGAAGGCTCGGCTATATAGCATATCAGCCACATACATCACACATCGAATTAGTGCTGGTTGTGCCCACAACTCGACTTGCCTCCGCTCTTTGTTGAATCTGGTGGAAGCTTATTTCTCTCAAGCTTCTCACAGATCATAGCAAGCAGAGTACCTCAGACAACAAAATCCTGCACAGATCTGCAGACTACGCTACGATAAAACGAACGAATCGGAAGATCTGGCGTCAATGTAGGCCCCAGAGTCTTCGGTTGTTCCTTGATTGAGCTGGGAGCACGATCAAGATTTCGGTACTTCTGTTACCAGAACATTCGAATGCACCGGCGGACCTTGTCTGGCGCCTCAGCGATGCCGTATAGGCCGTTCGCAAACACACCCGCTGCCATTTACGTTTGACTTCGTCTTCATGGCTAGAAGGACTAGCTTCATCGCAACGAATGCAAATTCGCAATAATTATTTGGCGAAACAGCGGATTTGCCCAGACGGCCATCTGTATCCATACCGAAGTTGGAAGAGAACATCCTGCTGATCACAAGCTCAAACCGGATGTTCATACCAGCGTACCTTCACCGAGTTCGCAAGAGGAATATGGTCTGACGCAGTTTTCGTCATGGCGTGGGTAAAATGTCGTGATCATTGTCAACTCAGCGCACTGTCATGCGATATTTTGCTGATACGAGCATCAGCATGGTCATTCCACCGAAGAGTGCCATTATTAGCATCGGATGGTGGTCCAGCCACACTAGGCTATCGCTCTAGATCCAGGTCTCGATACTTTCCAGCGCACAGCGACAGGCCGTTGGTACCCAGCTCCCACGAGGGAACTACAGCCAGACTGTCACCACACTAGAGTAGGAATGCGATAAAGGCATTGTAAAACCTGCACTATTATCTCCAGGTGCAGCGAAGCTGTGAGATTAATGCATGTTGGGCTCAGTACAGGGCTTGGTTTGGCAGCTTGGCACTATCAGGACTTGGGCTGGTAGCGATGACGACGGGTCCGGTGTCCCCGCAAGAGGCAGAAGCAACAGCCTGAGGCTACAGCACACTCGCTAATTCCGGAGAACAGTCACTCCCGTTGCAGCATGCCGAACACACGGGGCACAGATACTTCTCCAACTTTGCAGTCCTTATTGATCACAAAAGAGGCAGTAACGGTTGACTTGATAAGATTCACTAAAGGTGGGCGGCGCTCAGATTGTCTACTCTTAGCACCTACATCAGCTTCATTCTGTCTGTCGTCCGCATCCATCTCGTTCAAGGAAACTCCTAGCAGTTCTGCTGCTTACATTAAGATTAAAAGATGCAAAGTAAGTAATCTAAGGTCAACGTACGCTCTAGGGTGTCAAGTTACGAAGCAGGCGTCGAGGCTATTATGCGCTCAGCTAGGATCTCTACAGCTGCTCCTAGGCTGTCCAATACTGCCATAGCTGGATAATCATGCGCGAGAGCGCACAAGGTCCAGTGAAGGTCATTGCACAAAACTGGTAGCTCATCATAGCGTCCATCGTTCATGCAGCTGAAGATGAACGTGAGACAAGTATGAACTTCAGTCTCGAACGCTTCGAGAAGTGAGGCTGAAGGTATACGCGAGGTTGTTGTAGCTGCTGCGTGTGGTTCGCAATGGGGCTGAGTGAGTGTGAGATCTGGTGCGCTGTCCCAAACAACATCAGTGAACATATCCTCGCATGTCAGGTGTGGAGGTAAGCTCGGCATCGTTGGCGCCTCTAAGCCATGTTCAACGTAGGTCCCTCCTTCTTCGTCTTCGTCATCTGAGAACCCTTGTGGGCGCTCCTCAAGGGGTTTCGCAAACCTCCGGTAATCAGCAAAGCCGATAGAGTCCTCTGAGGAAGACGGGCTGGGCCAAGACAGCTGTTCTTCGTCGACCGTGGACAAGGGCTCAGATGCAGGCACGAGCTGAGTAGCAAGTGTCAGCCGTGGAGAGCGACGTTGGTGGTGAGACAGATTGCTGGAGTACAGCCCAAACGGTAAACACTGTTGGCGCACAGCTGACTGGTTTTGAAGATTGGGCTGTGGCGGTGCTGGTGGTTGGCCAATACCTGATGTGAAATCAGACCAGAATCTGCTCGGACAAGGGTCATCTCGTAGCGATATCCGGGACTTGCGGCCTTGATCTTCTAGATTGAGACAGCTGTGTTCCTTCAGCTCAGCTGAGCCGTGATCCTCATCATCGGGAATGTCTCGGTGAATCACCGGACGCGGTCGGTCTTCTTGCATCGATAGTAATTGGTTCAAAGCGGTATACGCGACGCATTTGTGCGTTTCAGCATCGACATATGCTATTTCAGCGTACCGAGGTGGTGACAAACCTGGTTCTTCGTTTGTCTCCGATGTCTCTGAGACATTGTCCTTGTCACACACATCTGAGACATCGTCCAAAGTAGGTGAGTACAGCAGCGGGCCGCATGCGACAAAGGCGTCCATATCTGGTGAAGAGGTGAAGGAAGTGTCTAGAAGGACCGGTGGTTGTTTCGTGATGTTCCCAAAGTCATCTTCCACGTCGAACATGTCCACATCAACTAGCTCGTCTATGAGCTCAAAAATGTCTTTTGCCGTGGGATACCTCGACGATAGACTGAAGTCATCGTACTTGTCAGCGAGAACGAAATCTTCTCCTGGCACACGACGAGTACCTCTCTTGTTGTCCAAACAGGTACACTCGCCATCATGGCAATCGCCAAGGAAGCAAGCAGTTGCGCGATAGAGGTCTTCGATATCGCGGTCGTATTCGACAGTTAAAGAGCAGGTGGTGATGTTACGAAGAGAATCTCGTCCCGGAAGGAATGAATGATTAGTAGCATATCGGAGAACGGGGTCGTGCTCGAGTTGCCAGTGCTCCTGAGTAGCTACATCTCCCTCCGTAGCCGACAGGGATGGGTGCGTCAAAGACCGGCCTGGACGGTTACATGGAATCTCAGGCATGGTATATCGATCTTCGCGAAAGATCGGAGAAGTGTTGAAGTCGGAGGCTACTGATACATGATCGTGTGATTCATGCACTGCCAGGGACGGTTGAAGTTTTAGATCACTGGTATCGAGAAGATCTGGAGTTAGCAAACGTTGTTGATGATGTATCAGCGGATACGTCGCTATCTCAGGCAAAGAGCCAGTAGTAAACATACTGCGGTTGGCTAGATCTTCGTCGCTGGCATATGGAGTCTCTGCATCGAAGAGCAGCTCCACATACGCAGGAGCCCTGCAATAAGAAGCGCAGGCCGGCTGCTTGTCTTCTTTGACTGGCTCCAATGTAGCAATGGTCGACATTGTCCGGGTCTTTGCTACCGATGATGGCTCATTGACTCCTCCTGCAACGAAATCGAAGGAATCGATGCGCTTCAGCGGAGGCGTTGTAGACTGCTCGGTTGCTCCAGATTCCCACTGCTCGGCAAAGACTTCGTCGGCGTCAGTAACTTCTGCAAAGACATCGAGGTAGTCATTTCCATTCTCTGTCTCCTCGATAACGGATGCAGAGGTATATTGACGTAAAGGTGTAAGTGACTCAAAGGTCGAAGTTAAGTAAAGTTCTTCAATCCGAGGAGGAGTTAGCCGTCTACCAGAGGCGCTTGCATGTCGAGGCGCAGCCGAAGAACTCATGGTATGGAATTTGGCTTATGTAACAGGATGTCAGCGCGGGGCTAAATTCGAGATCCTGCTTTCAGTGATCAACGGGATCAGGTGCAGGACGGTACTCTGTTCGCAAGGGTGCTGATGGCGTCTGAAGGCCAAGCAAGCTCTCGAGTCTCGTAGAGTGATAAAGGAATATATGAAGACATAGGAGGATCTCGTATACTTCCATTGACCATATACGTTGTGTAGTCTTCAAAATGCATTGTGTAAAATATCAGGGTTGTTGTTATCAGTACCACCACATTGTCTTGCGATACTCTTGAGCTGTCTTGGTGCAGATGACAAACTGAAGTCTAGATACAAGCAAATCAAAGATATTTTGATGCGCAATCAGTTTCCATGCTCGAAAACCAGCCTGGAAGGTCGCCTTTCGGCCGGAGGGCTCCGCATCCGCAGTGCAAACCCTTTTGAAGAAGCTCTCGGCAAAGACATTAACACGAACGCGCGCATCGAGCCACATGTTCAAACCGTCCTCAGCCGGGCTCGTGAATATCTTGTGAGGTAGCAGAATAGACACGGTAGCGCCAGTGTTTCCTTTCACATCCTGTTGCAGCTTTCAGTTCGAGGCAGCCATATTCGTACGCCGCTCAACAAGGCAGTGCGAGGTATTTACACGCCAGCGCAGATGAATTGCAATACGAGGCTGGAGCCAAGCACATGGCTGGGAAAGTCTTCCTACACTGACGCGTCGCGGTAACTTCTCAGCGAATCTCCACCAATTTGATACCAGGTGTTGAGGATTTAAGCTTGGCCTTGCGCGCCTGGTGTTGTAAGACCTTTCATGTTTGCCAATAGCTAGAGGCTCCAAGTTCACATCTCCGGGCTTCTTCTTCAGCTGCAGAAAAGGCTTTGTAATTCTTCCTTTTCTCTTGTCTGAGTGTATGTTTTTCCCATTCTTTCATCACCTGCAACGTCGCTACGACAAGTGCCGGCTCCACAGTCGTCTGACGTATGTAGACAGATTCATCAGGGGTATGACCTCCGCTTGCGTCGACATATCCGTCCCAGAAGCAGTGATCTGCCACGATACCACCATACAGCGGATCAGGATTGTTCCCTATCGCGGCGAAGAGCGCATGTCTCAGCGTGTCGTAGCGGGAACCGTGGATGGAGGAAACCTTAGTGCTTGTGACCCACATGTATGCACGTCCGTCTGGACCGATGAAGCGCAGTGAGTCGTAATTGAGCGCGTGCACGTAAGTTGTCAAAATGGATCTTGCGTTTGGGCCACCTTGGAGTAAGACTTCAGACTTTCGTAAATTGGTCCTGGGGTCCAGCTTTAATTCGTAAGACCATGCGGTCTGCTGTGATTTCGGTACCTTCTTTCCTGACTCTGTCGGCTCCTCGGGGCATGTCATTGTCCACGAGAATTTGGGACTACGGAAGCTACCAGTCGTGCTTTTGAATTTGAATGTAAACGCCGGTGGAACAGGATTATGTGCATGTTCAGAGGGGCGTATTGTTCGCCATGCACACGACTCTGGCGTGTCCAGCCAGCTGGACCCGGATGACCGTTTGCTTTCCTGGTAAGCATGCAGTGTAGAGACAACGGGTGGAAGGTTCCACTGAGGCGGATACGGTGCTTGGCGGTACTGCTCGAGATACCCTGGCAACGACATTGATTCTAGTGCGACTGATGGGTGTCTAATAGGCTGTTGCAGGCGTTCAATGGGCTGTTGATCCAGCAAGACTGGAATTGGTAAATTCTCAAGCGGTGACTCGAGATCTTTATCCAGATGCTGCTCTACAACCACTTCCGGTAAGGTGCTGAACAGATTTGGATCTCGCGCTTGTTCGAACGATCCAGGACTCCATGGTTCGGCGGCCGCTCCGACACTTCTCGAATGAGGTCGAAGCGTTTGTGCAGAGTGTTGATGCGCTAGAGGTAGAGGCGCAAGCTGGGTGGTCACTGGTGCCATGTTTCCTGGTTTCTGGTCGACAAAGGATGAAACGCTTTTTGAATGTAATCGCAAAGCCTGCGCGGATCGCTGTTGATGTAGGAGTGGTGACAGACGCTGTGAGCTGGGTGGCATCATACTGGCAGGGCGTTCCTGTTGGCTTACTGCACTGAGCGATCTCTTTCGAACCCCTTCCACCTCCAAATGCTGCATCCTATGCGCGAGCAGCTCATCTTGCTTCAATTGCTCCTCAGACGTCGTAGTTGGTGGAGCTGGAGGCAAAGGTGCTGGCAGCTCTGCGATGAAAGGCGCTGGCGCATCTTCGCTGTAGTGTGGTTGAATATATGATGCTGGCGCAGGTGCATAGTGTCCATAGTATGAGTGGTTGGGCGAAGAGGCCTGCGAGTATCGGTTGTATGGGTACACTGGCTGTTGCGGCGGCGACTGCTGTTGCCGATGTGTGTCCCAGCCCTGCCATTGGGAATTAGGAATCGGCAACGACATGGTATTTCCTGCTAAGCTGACGTCTTGGGATGAGCAGCGCAGTAGGGAGTAGGGCTGACGTCTTCAAGTATAGGAAGATCTGCAAGATTTCGCCCCATCCCAAAACATGTTAATCAACACGGGGCGTTGTTGTACAGTACGCGCTATGCGCAACGCGCATTACCCCAGGAAACGGGAACCTTCGGGGAAGATATCAACGAGAATGATCAACAGAAGCAGAACATGTCTTAGTAAGAAGCAGACTACGCGAAGTTTGTGAGGCAAGCGTAAAGGGCGAGCGTCTGAAGGAGCGGGTGCCTGTTAACTGCAGCCGCGGGCTGCTGGGCGCCTGAAACAACGCCTCAAGCCATGCTGACGGCGGCTGGCTATAGTTGAGGGCGTCCCTCAACCACTGTAACGATGGAGCACCACGACACAACCCTTGGGAGTTTCCTGCATACATCGGATTGTTCAATGGCGTGGGACGATGTGCAATTGTGGGTACGCGTGGGTTGCGTGTTCCCTATGTTCGGGTCTAAGCGTACCAGGCTGCCAAATTGCGAAGCTGAACAATTGGTCTCGCATCAGACACCTGCAAAAGAGCAACGTTATATCAAATACATTATAATATACAAGTGTAGACACACATCAAATTGCACACAGTCTACCAAGAAGAGCATAGCAGAGTGTAAGCGGCAGGCGGCAAGCGTCACGATTCCTATCATCTCAGTGGTGGGAGAGCTGCACGAATAGTTCCTCTATTGAAGAGCGAAGCACTTCACTTCGTCTTGGAAATGCTAACAACGTTTCGCAATGTACCAAAAGGCAGCACGTCAGCGATCCTCTTCTTACTAGCGAACAGCATGACCAATCTATCCAACCCACAACCCCAGCCACCAGTGGGAGGCATACCCCACTCCAGCGCCTCGAGATAACTTTCGTCAATCGCGCCTTCACCCTCGGGGTGGAAATCACGCTGCTGCATGAACTTGCGACGCTGTTCAAACGGAGAATTTTCCTCTTCGTATGCGTTGACGTATTCGCGGCCATGGATAAACAGTTCCACGCGAGATGCAACGCGTTGTCCAGTAGCCTCGTCAAGATACGACTTTGAGAGTGGAGAAAGCGCTTCAGGGTGCTGAGTGATGAAAGTGGGATTCTTGCAGAGTGGCTCGATATATGTCTCAGCAAGGGTGTCGAGAAGACGTGGAAGTGTGGGGTTGGGCGGAACGGTGAGTTCAAGGTCGTCAAACAGCTGAAGCAGCTCCTTGGAAGCGTTCGGTGATAACAGATCAGGCAGCTTGCGACTGCAGGCTTGCTCGATGGTGGGTATGAAGGGAAGCTGAGCGAAGGGCTGTGCGAAGTCGATATCTTCCGGCGCCGCTAGGGTAGGGAAGTACGTCGGCCTTAGCGACTCAACCGCGGTATGGAGTCCGTGTACCAGTTGCTCCGTCCTGGCGACGACAGTGGGTAGGGTCGCGCCGACTTCGTAGAACTCGCAAGTCGAGAACTCTGGGTTATGCGTGTTGTCGACACCCTCGTTTCTGAAGGCGCGTCCGATCTCGAAGATCTTGTCTTGCCCCCCAACAATCAACCGCTTAAGGTTGAGCTCAGGTGCTATCCTAAGCCGTACAGGGGTGTTGGACACTTCATTTGCGACAGTCTCGAAGGATCGCGCAATGGCACCTCCAGCGTTGACGTCGAACATGGGAGTCTCCACTTCCAGAAACCCACTTTGTATAAAGTATGTGCGCACGTAGTCGTAGATCAGCGCTCGCAATCGAAGAACATCGCCAGGCTCGTCGCTCGTGAGCGCGTGAATGTGCGGTCGTCGGGCAAGTGTCTCGGCATCGTCGATCCTCTCTGGGAGGTGGTGAAGGCATGGCGCGAGGATTTGAGGTACATCACGAGCAAGGACAGAGAGTTGTCCAGTAGATGTTTTCGTAGGGTTGCCTTTGATAGCTATACGGAATCAGAGTCTGATCTGAAGCTAAATGATTCATCTACTTACACACCCAATCGCCAATTCTGGCGACTTTCTTGAAACTCTTGAAGCTCTCATCTAAGCCATCTTGCGGCGTGAGCTTCATGAGCTCCACCATGACCTGCAATCGCTGGGTGTCGCGTTCGATATCGAGGAACATCAACTTGGAGCCGAGCAGCCGCACTGAGCGCACCCTTCCTGACATTGTCAGAACCAGACTGGTGCTCATGGGTGGTGCACCCTACCAAACACAGACACGAGGTCCTCCTTCGTCTCCTGGATGCTATCGTACTTGGCGTTGAAGTCGCGTATCGACAAGTTTTGAGCATCCGCAGAGTGAACCAACCTGGGGTGGTAATCGCCCAACGGCTTTACCTTGCCCAAGTGCTCCAGACGCTTCTGCTTCTCGACGTCATGCGGGCCGGTGTATGCATCGGCGGCTAGGCTCTGAGCAAAGCGCCGCTGGACAGCGAGGTACGCGCGAGCATGTTCCGGTTTAACGGAGCGACTAGCCTGGTGAAGGTATGGACGGAGAAAGTTGAGGACTGGGCGGCTCATGGTTCCTTTGTCTTGTTAGCTACAATTCGCTGACAAGGCTTTGTAACAAGTTGCAATAGAGAGTGGTTCAGTAAAGGGTATGGTGAAGTCAACCGCCCGAAGGCGTCATTCGCAACGGTTCTAAGGTTGTTTTGGATCATCATAGGAAAGGGTGTGTATAGATTGAGAGCGCTGAACTTACTTTTCTCTGGAACATGCCTGTCATGGCATGCAATGACAAGCAGTGAAGAAGATCAAGGTGAGAGAACTTCACAGCTCGGACGGCAGCCCACCCAGCGCCCGGAGTCTAGCCGTTAAGCGAGCATATAGCGTCTATAAAGCGTCTGTGCCTCTTCACGTGACCTTTAGTGTGCCAAGTCTCACTGTCTATTTATTCTGTTCGATCCCTCATGATAATCCTGCATACTTACCTTCTTGCGATTACCCAGCTCAAAGATTGGGTTAATCTGAGCGCCTGGTCTGCATTGCACAACGCGGTACTGGGCTCTCACGAGCTTCCTTCGGGAATCTCGGCGGGGCAATTTTTGCTGGTCACACATCTGTGTTGCTTTTTCATTGACGACATTGCTCTATGCAGTGTCTTGAGGAAGAAGACATTCGGATCGCTTTGCTGCATACATAGTATTGTATCGCGTCAAGTTGAGAGATCATAAGATGATGTATCTTTCTACCCTACGTATCAGTAACGTTCGGTCACGATCTTAAGCCCAGGTAGCAGTCTGGCCAAATATTCGAAATTTACAGGTATCACCTCGTCGGTCGGTCGCTCAGGGTCGCAGTTCACAGCTAGTATTCGACCAACTTTACATACGCGCTAATAATTCATCAGTTCACCCGCCAACCTCCTCTGATACTTCTCAATCACCTCCTGGCAACGAACCACCACGCCAGCAGCCAACACGCGCACCCTCTCGTCCTCCTCGCTCCCCGCCCCTAGACCCTCGAAGACCATCCTCACCCAGGCCTGCGTCTCCATAAGCTCCTTGCCTTGCTCCGTAGCCACTCGCTCCTTGTTCTCGTTCGTCTCCAATAACATCAGGAACCCGAATAAAACCGCGTTCAGGATATTCTTGTCCTTACTCGCCAGTCCGCGCACCGACAGTAGCAGATCCCAATACTCGCGCGTCATCTGCGGCAACGCGAGCGTGTTCGGGCCCGACGCGTTGAGCAACAATGACAGAGTCTGCAGAAAGGGTGGGAGAAGGTGAGTAGACGCGTATATCGAGTCGTTGTTCGCGCGAATCTGCAGCCACCAACGGCCCGTGAGTGGGAAGAAGAAGTTATCTGCCACGATTTGCGCAAGCGCGTTAGGTATTGGCTTATGCCGCTTCTTCTCGACTTCCATGCGCGAGGAGAAGGTTCGGACTTTGAGTATGTTCGGGCCGCTGAGCTGATCGGCTGCTTGACTAGCCATAGGCGATAGCATCTCACGCACCATGCTGCTTGAGATCTTGGCTACTGTAGGCGCCTTGTTCTCCTCGGCATACATTTCGTGGAGGTGTGGCGGAAGCTGCTTGCTAGGAAAGTCCGGCTTTGCAGGCACCAAATCGTCGGTCGATGTGTCCTTCATGCCCGCCAACTCACGCGCTCCCAGGCCGAGAGTCGTGAGCATGGCGATGCGTTGCTGTAGACTGTAGTCGCCTGAGAAGAACGATCGAGCAAACCATTGAGCCATTTGCGCTGGTTTCGCCAGGAGCACGGCAATTAAGGCCTGCTGCCGTTGCTGCGCGAAACCTTCAAGCTCCGAGTTGTCTTGCAATCCCGTAAGCAAAGTGGCTAATTCTTCGAGATGATCGATGACTTCAGTTCCAAAGTTCGCTTTCCGTCGGATCAATGATGCTGCAGTAGCTAAAGCGAGTTCGTGGCGATCGTAGTTTTCTTGATCACGCAGCCCTGTTATAAGGTCTCGGATGTAGACGGGCGCGGTGGGCTTGTTACGATTTATAGCCGTCGCATCGTCTGTATCGTCTTCTGGATCGGAGTCTGGCTTTTCGTACACCATCAGATCTGTATCCTCATCCTCGGACTCGGACAAGACTTCCACAACCCTTGGGCCTTGTATCTCGGTAATTCCAGAAGCTTTGGATACCTTGGGAGGCGGCTTGGGCTTCGACTGGATTCTCTTCGTTTTTGCCACGATATCCTGTTTAGCCGCAAGATTCGTGACTTCTCCAATCTTATCGTCAACCTCAGTAAGGCGTTGATACCAGCTCGCTTCTTCTGCCTCAGCACCCTCCAACTCGAACTTAAGCTGAAGTTCTGGTTTGTCCACCATCTTCGAGATAGCAACACCAACTGCGATACCTAGGAAGCGAGCCCTTGCAGATGCCGCTCCTATGCGATTTGACATGCCATTGACGTGATGGGTTGACTTTGCCATCATGGTGAGGAACATGGGCTGGGAACGCTTTACATAGCCACTGCATATGGCCAAGGTCTGAGAAAGAGCTGGAGTACATTAGTGATTTATAGCGATAGAGCGCAAATACGAAATACCTTCTTGTTGCAGCACAGGCGTGTGCCTGATGTATACTGAATCGCCAAACATCTTTATGAGACCCTCCAGAAGAGTATATAGCTTGTCTAAGTATCGTCAGTCTTGACTGTCAATGGGCGTATGATGATCACGGACCCTCGTCTTTGGCAAAAGCAGCTAGAACACTTCGCCTGGCTGATAGGGAGTCATCAAGTGCAGGAACTGTTGACCGCGTAAGTGATGTCACGAGCTGCTCTTTTAGGACGTCATTGTCCTTGATGAGCTTGTGAAACAGGGCGGCGGCAGATGATATGTTGACAGAGGTTGCAACGGGGGCATCGTCTTTACTAATAGTTTCCGTAGAGAAATACTTCTTGGCCACGAAAGCGACTACAGCATTGAGATACTTCCGTTGCTCGAACGTTTTCATCTGGGACAAAAGATTGGTCAGGCGCTCAATGGCCCCGCTACCAATCAATGTCGGAACAAGGGCTCTCATGATATGATCTGTATTGTCAGTATGTAGCAACAGACCTCGACAGAGTTTCGACGTACCGGTGTAACCCAATCCTAGCGACTTCGAACATAACTCAATAATGGCGGCAAGATACTCCTCGTTATTTGAGTTGCGCTCGAGCGAGACAGCGATGTTGCGTCCCAGCCACGCTGCATACTGCTTGCCATCCGCGACCCAACTTGTGTCTTGGTGAGCCTCATCACTCTTCTTGAGTACATCCTCAGCCTCTGCTGCCATTGATAGTAATCGACCGGAAGCAACCTGCGTGATGTACTCTCTCCAGATGAGTTTTCTTTGTGTTGGGGTTTTCCCAAACGCTAAAACGTCTTGCAACACGAGATGGGATGTTTCGTCGCGGCTTAACACCAGACTTAAGACTTGGAGAGCATCCGCAATGTGCTCAGCCGTGTTTCTCGCTTCGCCCGGTGCCTTCTTTTGGTGAGTATCTGCAACTAGCGATCGAAGCCTCGTGTTAAGATGTCCAAGACATGTTGGGTTTCGGAGTATCTTCTCGAGCTTTATAACTTCGTTGGCGTCCTTGATAGTTCTCCAGTAGTTCGGAATGGTGTCGTTGATGAGTTGATGCGCGATGCTTGCGTTTAGTGGTTCTGGTAGTAGGAGGCTGAACCCTTCAGTGGTAAGATAGCTCAGAACGGCATTCACGGTGTTGCGGCTGGGTTGGTTCTTGAGTGCCTCCAGTGCCGATTCTGTGGAGTTGATGGCAACTGCATCTTCTTGTATGCTCAAGCTCTTGACTTCCTGAATGAGAGATTCTTCCTTTTTGACTTTCCTGGTGGATACGGCTGTGAGAAAGTCGGCCATGGCGTCTAGAACAGGTTATCCGGTGCGTATACCCACACCAATCCAAAGGAAACTCGGGTCGTTGTTCCTGCTCTATTCGTGATCAATGCGAAAGGCAGACGCTCAGTGGACCTTACCCAATCGGTGTTTCCTTCCCCATGCGAGGGCCCACAGGCTAGCGCCTTGGCAGACCGTCTACGCTCTGATGCCTACGACCACCGTTTGCTGCCCTTGACTCTGCCAACAATCATTTTCCACACATTTCTACAGGATGGCTGTCAGCATCGACAATATGAGTGCGGCATCGACAAGCAGCCCGCGAGCGAGATGGTAAGCTGGATAATAAGAAAGGTCAGAGCTCTTGACTGATAGCATGCAATAGGAAGTACCTGGACAACTTCCTTACTCGCAAGGGCCCATTCACAGATGATGAAGCTTTCATGGCCGGCGAACAAGTTATCGAGTATCTGAGTAATCTCAAAGTTCTGTAGGAACATCGCGTTTCCGAAGCGCAGGGTGTCATAGCTAACCATTTGCAGTGTTATGTACGTTGTAACAACACTCGATGATAATGCACGACCGTCCCTCATGTCGCATCCTTACTAACTATTATTTAGCGGAGCTGGTGGTCTAGGATGCGAGATCCTCAAAAATCTTGCCCTATCCGGATTCAAAGACATTCACGTTATCGATATGGATACCATTGACGTCAGCAACCTGAACCGACAATTCCTATTCCGCGCCTCGGATGTGGGAAAATACAAGGCCGAAACAGCTGCTGCTTTCGTCGAGAAGCGTGTTAAGGGCGTCAAGATCACTCCCTACTGTGGCAAAATCCAGGACAAGGACGAAAGCTACTACATGCAATTCGGTCTCATCGTATGCGGTCTGGATTCCATAGAAGCGAGACGATGGATCAACGCAACTTTGGTGGGGATGGTGGATGAGAATGATCCGGATTCGATGAAGCCATTAATCGACGGAGGAACAGAGGGTTTCAAGGGCCAAGCGCGTGTCATCTTCCCAACCATGACCTCATGCATCGAGTGCCAACTGGATATGCACGCTCCTCGCGCGGCAGTCCCTCTTTGCACACTTGCTACTATTCCACGTCAACCGCAACATTGTATCGAATGGGCGCATATCATCGCCTGGGACGAGGAGCGCAAAGATATAACTCTCGACACCGACGACCCGGAGCACATCACCTGGCTGTTCAACAAGGCTTCCGCTCGTGCCAAGGAGTTCAACATCGAAGGTGTTACCTACAGCATGACGCAAGGTGTCGTTAAGAACATTATTCCGGCCATCGCGAGTACGAACGCCATTGTAGCAGCCAGTTGCTGCAACGAAGCATTTAAGGTGGCGACAAACACGGCTCCTTTCATGGGTTTCCCCGGTACAGATAACTACATGATGTATACTGGCGATGACTCGGTCTACACATATACATTTGAGCACCAGAAGAAAGACGACTGTCCCGTTTGTGGCGCTGGCAACATCGCTCGTCCTCTGCAAGTTCTTCCGGGTATCACGCTGCAGGAGTTCATCGAGGGACTGGCAGAGCGACCAGAAGCGTATGTACCCCAATCCTGATCTCATATACCCAACTCTGTCTACAGTATACTGACCTACCCAGTCAACTCAAGAAGCCCTCCATCCGTACAGGCGAAAAGTCACTCTACATGCAGCTCGCAGGCCTCGAAGAGCAGACGCGACCCAATCTAGAGAAGAAGATGGTCGACCTGGTGGAAGAGGGAGAGGAGCTGCTCATCACGGATAGGAGCTTCCCCACTCAGTTCAAGTACAAGGTCGTATGGGCATCCAAGTAGATTTCGGGACTCAGTCGCATTGGGCTACCTGATAGGGGGAAGCCGGCGGAATGATCCTGCAGGACACATCGCGCCCGTCAGAGCAACGTAAATATGCTGCACAACATGTAAATCGATGTCATGCCACGGAAATGACAATCGCACGGTATGCTATCATGTGTCTTTGGTGTCCGTAAATGTACAGCTACAATACAGATATCCATGGCCCTTTATTGTACAACAGCCTGCTTCTTCTCTGCACCACTGACCTCGATTGGTCCTTCCTCCTCAAGTGTCTCCTGCCCAAACGGCTCCGCATCTCCATCAAGCACCCTGCGAACCTTCAGCGTTGCCTCGGCTCCAAACATGCCCACAACGCCAATCCTCCTCTCCAAAGGTCCCCAAATCTTGACTGGTGGCGCCTCGCCCTTGAACAGCTCCCGTCCAGCGTGTATCAGCTCGTTGGCCGCAAAACTGCCCTTGGCGTACTTGGGCTCATAAGTCACGCGATCCCACTCCTTCCTTTGCAGGCGCAGGAGCTGCTGCTTCATGCTATCCGAGACAGTATCGCCAAGCCTGATGTCGGCGAGTTTGGTGCCCATCCTTTCGTCGCCGCCGGCTTTCCTCTCGCGCTTCTTAGGGCCTCCTCCGCTGCCCTTGTTACCTGCCGCACCAGCGCGGCCTTTTCCACCTGGTCCTGGTCTACCGCCTTCTCGGCCACGTAGATTTGGCCCACGGAGGTTGGGTCCTCGTGGACCACCAGGCCCGCGAGCAGGGCCATCAACCTTTTCGCGGGTTATACGCAGGGTGGAGGGGGCGCGGACCATCTGGCCCTGGGGAGGGGTGGAGCCGCGGGTCGTCGTCGGGCGCGCTGTGTTGCGGGCGAAGCGGGGGTTCGCGTCTGGCTGCGCATCGGCGGGGGCTTTGTTTTCGGGGATGAAGCCGTCCTTGTTGGCTTGAGGAGAAGGGGAGCCCGGACTTCGTCGTGCCGTTTGGCCGCTGGGGAAGGAGCCTCGTGCGAGTGCGCCGGGCTGGATGCGGCGATTTTGGAGCGAGGTAATCTGCTTGAGAGCCGTCGCTTGCCGGGCTTTGCGGGTGTTTGGTGCTGAATATCTATCAGCATTGAATTGACAGGGCCATTGAGCGTCTTCAAGGCGTACGGTGGGCTGGAGATGCTGAATCACTGGGTTGCTCTTCCAGTCTCTTCGCGGTGCTGTGGAGTGCCCTCGCTGAGCATTTGGGCAGAGTCGATACATCTGCTACTAATGAGCGCCTCAAAGCGCCCATTGAAGGGCACATGTGTCGCTGGGCCATGCTGTGTGGATGGCTGCATTCGACGCTGGCGCTCCAAACTCCAAAAGTTCAAGATCACGATGTCTTGGCAGACAGGGATCTTGCCCGCTGGGCCTCCGCACCACGTGCTCCGCTCTCACTCCGCCGACAAAGGGCGCAGTGACAGTTCCGCGACACATTCACTGTACTCCAGTCATCCCGTCTCAGCAGAGCTGGTCTTTGTTTTGAAAGCACGTTCTTCCCGTCGCGTGCGCGTGACTGTAACTCCAAGTCAACAAAATCCTCGTCTTTCATCGCAACTCATCTACACCACCTGCAACCCGATTCTTCGGTCGACACTCTCTTGGGCTTCTATACACAAACTGTAGTCATTCTTTTAATTACACTGTTGCATCCCACCTCAACTGCAGTCTACCTCAACGGCGCATCACTTAACACCGGGATAAAATCAACAACAAACACACATCATCACTTCCGTCAGCCTCTCCTTGAGACACAGCCTTCTATACAGACCTGTTCTGTGCTGCTTCGAGCGCATCCGCATACCTTTTCACGTTCTCAATCCACGACCCAACATCATCGCTATGCTCCGACGCACACCCACCACAATCACCCTCACCCAGGCGGACATTGAGCAGTGGGAGGCTAGTCGCCAACGCAAACTCCACGAGGCTCAGCAGAAGCTCGAAGCTGAGATCGCTGCGAATGAATCCAATGCGGTATACAAACCCAAGGAGTCCAAGCAGAAGTCTACGAAGGACCGTATCATGGGTGGGACTGGAAAGGGCTACTGAAGAACCCTGCCCGCTCCATCTAACGACCATCGACGTCTTCACGACTCATTTCACGTATTCGCATCCGATATTTTGCGAGTAACGACTCTTCTGGCTTCATCTTGTATCACCAAAAGTTTGGAATTTCTCCGTGGCGCGTTTTGGCATACATCTACGGCTTTGCTTTACGGCCATCGATTGGTATGCTGGAATCTCCTGGAAGCGACTGTAACGTATGCCTACTCACACGTGGCAGGCTACCCACGCATGTCCGAGTCGTTGTGACAAGAATCTGGGGAACTGGATAAATACCAGACTATGTATGAGTCAGAGAATTGTTCTCTTTGTATCTATGTATGTACCTGATAAATGCGGTGGTAGATCTTCCACTGTAGTCGATGTAAAGAAGATCAAAAAGTCCCACAGCGTCGTTGCTTCCTGGGGGTTTGTAGGGGTCAGAGGGAACGCAATGTACACAATGTACACAATGTTACCTGTTTTTCGTTTCTTTTGGTAGATGAAGATGTAAAGTTTTTTCGTACACGTTTGCCAAGTTTGCCAGTGCAAAGTGACGATGACAGTAACAATGTGTTTGGCATTACTAAAGGTCGTTGTACTCGATAAATGGCGGACGATCATACGCCAGCTACATCAAAGTACCAAATTGCTTTTCTTCTGAGAAAAAATCTCCGAATGAACCAATGACATACTCCAGCGTCAACGTTACCAATAGCATCAACGAGGCGTGCCGTCCCGGGACGTCGAGACCCTTCCGGTGGGCCACGACTTGCTTTTGCGGCAACACGGGCGGTCACTTTTGCACACCGATCTTCCCTCACATTATTACGTGTCAACGGATAGGCTTGCAATCCTGGTGAACGTCCCGTGTGTGCGCTCACCCAAGGATTCGGTAACGTTGGTAAATGGGACGAAGGATCTGACGCCAGCAGTGCTTTACGTACGAGTGTCGGGTAGACCTCTACTCGTCGCCACTGCTGAACCCATTTCCAGTCCCGATAGCTGAATGCCAGATGATTATGTCCCCAAGGCCATCATGTAGTTGTCAAGCAATAATGTACGTTCAGTAAAACCACATCGCAAGCATAAGCGAAGGCAATGCGGCTCGTGGCTCGAAGTTCCAATATCCCCGTCCGGGCATCGATCCCAAAACGACAGCCACGCCCGTTGACAAACGCCATACCCGCCACCACACCGAGGGTTGCATTGGAAGAAGGCTTCTTGGGTCCAAGTTCGAGACCCTTGGAAAGGGTCGTAATGTGGAGGGAGAAGCGGGATGACCTACATGTCACTCATAGATATAGCTAGTATGTCGATGGATTGCTGTCTACCTAGGTATAAAAGATCGCATATGGCGATAAGGCTTGACGGGTTCATCGACGCGAGCTTATAGGGCTGGAGGTAATGCATAGTGAACATGGGTTCGTGCATCGCTTGGAGGTATGGCGTACTTATGGCGAGCTGATCGTATTATCGAGATGAGATATCGACGGCTCAATGCAGTGTTACTCCTGGTTCATAGTAGTCGCCTGTCAAGATGCCTTTCCCGGAACACCTTATACAAGGGAAAAATTGAACACCCTAGAGCCTACATCAAGACAAAAATATGCAAAGTAGGTAGCCCTACGTCAACGTAGGCTCTAGGGTGTTCAGATTTATCCTTGTATGAGGTGGGAAGGTTATCACAGTTGTGTGTGGACATCGATAACGGCTAACGGATGCCAATCATATTTTATCCTTTACATGCTGGCAGCAAGTGCTTGGAAACACGGCTGGTAAGGCTGCCGCTCTCAGGGTATGTTCCTTGGTTCATGCGGAGAGCGATTTCTCCGCCTGCCGAGTGATTCTGAGACGTCAGCCGCAGACCTATCAGGCCGTGATACGAGTATTAGAGTACGCACTTCAAGGGCTTTTTGCGATGTAACCTACCGCAGTGCAGACATGTAGTCACAATATGTCTAGGGCCGAGACACATGTACTGATCTGACTACGGGCCGACTACTCTCAGATGCTTCGAAGGATTGTGACGTTCTAGTTCGGACCAGCTCCCCAATCGCGACGGTTTACCGTCTCTACGCATACTGACCCACAAACGAGGCGTTCTTCGGGTTCTATTTGGGTCGCAAGTACTTGCTCGTGCAGGCTGCGGATGGTGTGAAGTGATTGTAGCGTCTCTTAGCGTTCTGCAGAACCATGGGATGCGTAGCTCGTGGTAGATCAGACGTGGCAAGCCAGGTCCTTGGGTTATACGAGACAGAGTAGTCTGAACCAGGCAGTTGGTGACTTCGGGCGACGACGGTCTCCTTGCAGGGCAGAAGGCTAATGATTAGTATGTTGGGATAGATACTTCTACGCGGGTTTCGTGAGCCTAGGCACATATAGAGTGGCGGAACCAAGACGACCGAACCGTTTGAACTTGCTCCAGCTCCTCCCTTCCCCACGAATCCAACGGCACGAACGACGACAGCGGCTCGGGTTCATCTTGCCTTTCAAGCGGTGGTTCGTGAGTACGGGCCAACATGTACCAAGAAGAAGTCTGCTGAAATGTCCGCCAATCAGAGTTTTGTGCGTCTCCAGTCCGAACGATGCCTAAGAAGGCGAAGGGGCTTCTGCAGGCACAGTGCAGGGCTAATGCGCGTTCTCCGTCTCGCTACCTCAGACGGACCACACTGTTTCTGAGGCATAGCGCCCTTCCCACAAGCCAGTAGAAAAAGCCAGAAATCATCGCGCGATGAGGGTGCATCAAGAGCAGGTCACTGCGAGAGAATGCTATACTTGAGACATCCATAGATGGTTTGGGAACGAGTTGGGATGGTCGGTTCGTGCGTCATACCTAGACAGGGTCAGGACACGTGCCGACCTGCCACCCGTGGACAGACCTCATCCAACGTTCGGACAACACAAACTCGTGTCCACAAGCAAGTCAGCGGCGCAGCATCACAATGACGAAGCCTGTCCTAATCGAGTCAGTATCGTGACCCGATCAAAACAACGAGAAGTTTTTACGCGTCGGCACGCGTTTGTTGGGGAACCTCACCAAGCGGCGCTAACGCGGGAAAGAGTGCTCGAAACCGCCGGACGTTGCAGAGCTGACTACGCCACCCAGTGCTCACCGGAGCCTGGTTGGTGCAGCTTACGATCGAGGCTCTCAACGCAGGTGTCAGACCGGAGATTTATGGGACAGTTCGTGCTTCCCGCGCGTGTTTTTGCTTACTCCAACCGGCAGAGCAGGCACAAGCAAGCTGAATAGTTCACAGGTCCACAGCAGGAGACCTCGATCGATGGCCACTCTTCATGGTGACCAAGTGGATCGAGGAGCAGTTGGGCTTCCCGCCACCGGACGTCAGTGATGAACCGCTAGGGATTGTGAACGATGACCCGGAACCACTTGTAGCGAGCTATTGATTTCCTCAACGGTTCTCGGAGGGTCGTTGCCGATAGTCAATTGGACGCGCCAGACAGTTCTGTACGAGAAGGCTCGCGATAGCATCAGTGCTGGGCGTTCAGTCAGCAGCAATCTCGCAGATCCGTGGTGGCTGGAAAGCCAATCCTGCAGGCAGCCTGTCGAGTCTCGACTCCATCGCAACACCATCAGAACCGATGATTTGGGGCTCTCCACAAAAGGATCCTGTTGGAAGGGGTGATTTTTAATCTCAACCTCTGCGAGCTACTACACCGCAAAGATCTTTGCTAGACGCCCGTGGATGCCGTCTTGGATGCTGTCGCGCTTCGGTGTGGGAAGCCCTTTGTCCATTGTCGCGAATCACGATGCACGAGCTGGGAAAAGACATGCGAGCTGACCGTGCTGCCTTCGGCTCCTTCGAGCCAGTGTCCTTGCGCATGCGAGCCCTGTTCCTGAACCCAACCGTAATCCATGTCTGCAGACCCGCCCTCTGCTACGAATCCTAGCCGTCCTCGCATGTCTTGGCCACTAAGCTTCTGGGGGTGAGGCCGCGCTAAACCAGGGGAGAAGTGTACCTGCAGGGGTGAAGATGGTCCGTTCCCTTTTGGATCGCCGCACCCACTTGACCTGTCCCCAGGCCGCCCAACCAGGAGCCACATTCAAGACCAGGCCGTCTTCCTGCATCACTGCGGCTTCGCTCTCATGCCGTGACGGCTTTTCTTACTTCTGCCAAAACGTCCCGTCGTTCTTTTTGCATCTGCTCGGCCCTACGCGCCCTTAATCCGACCAAAACCTTATTCACTCTTTAGACTCTCCGCGTTCGAGCTAACGGCAACCAACTCACTCCACAATCGTTTCGTTTTCTCATCTGCGACATCCGTTCCGCCTGACACTGCCTATACTGTCACCAGTTTCATCTACACGGCATTGTCTTCCAAGAAGCCATCCTATACCAGCCCACGTCCGCGCTTGACTGAAGCTCAGAGACAGTCTTGCCGGTAGGGTCCACGTACTGCCTATAACCCTGTTACATCGCACTTCGGACAAGAGTGGGGATCACCGCTGGAAGGACTCTCATGCTGCATATTAACTGAACGCTTCGGTTCGTTTGGTGAGAAGAGTAAGAATATTCGACATGGCCAACACTACACTGCTGCGGGGACAATGCCCGCCGCCTTTCTATGATGTGTCGAAATTTGGATTCGACGGCTGTAAGTGCTCTAATTTAGCTTTTATACAGTTGCTGACATTCATAGTTCTCGCTGGAAGGTTTTGTGCGCCAGTTACACCAGGCAGTGACGTTATCTGCTGCTTGCCCTGTCCTCTGACAGATTTCCTGTACCCAGAAAGTAGGTACCTGGAAAGCCCACATTGAGATTCACGTTCCTAATCTTTTCTAGGTTTCAATACCGCATATCGCGCAGCTGAAGCGCTCAATGTGGCTGGTCTCATCTGTCTGGTCATCCTGCTCATCACGTACTTGGTCTTGCCGGCCGAAAAGACTCGTCGACATTATCTCAGCTATTGTCTCATCATAGCCGCAATTCTCATGGCAGTAAGTCTGAACTCGGCCTACCCAGCCTACATCTACTGATCGACTTTAGCTTGGCTTCGTAATACCCTTTGGTGCTCAACCAGAGCAGTGCTACGATGAGATCACCCCAAACGATATGTACTCAAGTTTGACGTGTGCTTTCTCTGGTGCTTTCCTCATCTCTGGAGGCATGTCGATGGCAGTTTGGATCTTCATTCGCGCTCTCTCTATGCATCTTCAGATCTGCTGGGACGTCACGCCAGGACAGAAGTTCTTCTACTGGGCGCAAGGTCTGGGTTGGTCAGTTGCGGCCACTTTCTTCACCATCACTATCACGATCACTGGAGTCTCGTTCAGATTCGGTGACGTCTGCCACGTCAATGCCGAGCACTCAATGAAGGACTTTTGGGGTCCCTTGTTGGCCATTGCGGGTGCAGCTATGGTTATTCAGGTCGCAACGTAAGTCACTCGGGAGAGACAATGTGACGACATTACTAACATCGTTATCAGCTTCGTATACTGTATCAAGGTGTATCTTCAGAACATGTTCAGCGACGACAAGACCGAAACACAAAGCAGCGCTGGCCTCCCCTCTTACACGACCAGCATACGGAACCGATCTGCACGAGCTGTTTACCGGCGTGTTCGCAAAGTCCTATACCTGCAGTGGCGCGGCATAACCATCGTGGTCTTCATCCTCGTGGACGTCATCTTCTTCTCTATCGTTTTCATCTGGCTGAACTCCGTAACATCGCACGCCACTGAGGACCTCGACAAATTCCTTCCATATGTCATTTGTCTGGTAACACACGCCGACAAAGGCCCAGAGCCATGTTATGAACTCGGCCAATCCCTCGCTGTCGACCAATCTACCGTGACAGCAATCTTGATGATGCTGTCCATTGCCGGTCTTCAAGTGTTCTTCCTGCTTAGCCGATGGAGCATGGTAGTCGGCTGGCGAGATTTGATCCGAAGCAAGTTCAGCAAGAACCGCGAATTTGTATCCTTGGACGCTAGGAATCCCCAGGAAGATGTACGCCATTTCGAAATGAAGAACTTCGAGCCGAAATCCACAGCAGATGCATACTATGGTACTCCTGGACTTGCTAGCTACGCTATGGGAAACGAGCGATCGGACACCCCGGATCATTTCCACAAAGAAACTCAGCGCGACTACAAGAGCCCGACACTGAGCTTTTCGACTCCAAGACCCCAATCACGGGCGGCTACCCATGTCGACTGGGATCCTAGATCATCCATGGCAAGAGGAGGACTCGGACTGCATCCTCCAGACTACGAATCTAAGATCTGAGCATGAATACAACAATTTTCCTTCGCTACACTCCATCACATCATATTAGTGCTGAATCTGGAATGATCATGCTCTGGGTATGAAATCAACCGTCTGATTTACCCGTCACTACACGCGAGCCGAATCGAGACTCTCAGTTCAGCGAGTTGCAGTCGCGAGACTAGCACACTTGGCCATGCACCAGCATATGGCCATGGGTCGGGACAGAGAATACGCGGTCTTTGCGCGAGACCATGATACAGATCAGTCTCAACGCAGCCATTCGCATGTCAATGATTGACGCCATGCCCTTCTTGTCTCTGAACTATATGTCAGACCACTAGCTTGGCATCTCTGACTAGGTGTACTGCTGATATAGAGTTCAAAGACCTCCTCACAGACTC
Source organism: Alternaria incomplexa (assembly GCF_024043165.1). NCBI lineage: Eukaryota > Fungi > Ascomycota > Dothideomycetes > Pleosporales > Pleosporaceae > Alternaria > Alternaria incomplexa. The sequence continues at coordinate 617,537 of NW_026249854.1, forward strand.
TATCGCTGATTCATCGCCAAAGGCGAACGAGGGGTTGGGCATCATTACACCCGCCTCAGTACACGTCGCCTTGTATGAAAGAATACATGGGTGTGTATGCGGATGACAGTCTGTCACTGCAGCAGCAACAGTCTTGTCGCCTGGCCAAGGCCGTGGTAGTTCCTTTCTCCGGGTCGTTTCTTACTGTATTCTTACACATTCGTTCGTTGCACGGAATGGAACTCGGTGCAACTCATCATTCCCTGTATCATCATTGCAGGCGATCTTCTCGCCCTTATACGGAGTCGATCATTCGCATGTACCGGATTCAGCATCGCACGAAGCCACAAGCTCGTCGGCTCCCACGCCTGCCTTCCACGCGAACTTAAGACCCGCTTCTCTTGGTAGTAGCTCTACCATAGCTCACATATATAGCAAGTATAGCTATCCTATAATAAAATACATAAACTAAGAGCCGAACGCATCGAAAACCTTACTTCTACTCGCGTCCCTACACCCGCCCGCTTTCGCATGGATCGGCTGAACGTCCAATGCCGTTGTACGATCGCTTTTGAACGGGCCGGGACCTGGCTTGTACCGGTAATATGGGTAAATTCGAAGCATATGATATGTCGATCTTGGCAGGGTCAGGGAAGACGTCGCCGAGCAAAAAGAAACAGCCCAGAAAACGTGGTAATGGGAAGCACATCCTTTCCTCCCTGACAATGGAACCCTTGCTCGGGTCCATCAGCGACGTCGTGTTGAAGACAGACTTTGACTAGTCTTTCGTGTAGTGACATGCGCACGCGGGATTTTGCGAACTTTACTCGATAACAGCGAATGAGCGTTATGCCGTGCTTACGCCCCATTCTTCACCATGCCATTGGGTCGCTATACCATTTCCAGAGGGATTCCTGACACCTCCGTACTCCGCACCTCTCTCCGCCCAGCAGCAGCGACCAGAACCCATCAATGCGATGCAGTCTTTCGACTCCACCTTTCGAAAAGAATTGTTTCCACTTCCGCGGCTGCAGGAGCAAGGGAATCAGGTCACATTCACATTGCATGGTGGGAATGGATCTGCACTACTCCTTCCCTTTGCACATCCTCCTCAACAAAAGGCCCCAGTTTCCAGAACATCGTTCCCCGGGAAGACACGCGACTGACATGACGGAGGAACGTTATGGAAAGAGAAGGTCCCCCTTCCACGTGTGGGTACACGGGCGCATCTTGACAGCGGCCCCTTGTTTTTATCGGTATAGCGAGACGCCTCTTTAGGAGCAGGCATGAACGCGTGCTCGGCTCGAGCTGCAGGAACAGGTATCTGGGCCGCAGAGCGGTTGGCCTGACGTGACATGGGTGTTGCGTGGCCCGCGCGTCTCGAGGCAGGATTTATCCAACGGCTCGGCTCAGCAGGCCGTAAGAGCAACCGAGATTGAGGGCTGATGTGCCCTTGGGGGAAATGCTGGACGCGATAGCGAAGTCGGTATCTGCGGGATGTATTGACTTGTCAGACATAATAATTTCGGCACTTATAGCCTTACGTGGTGCGTCGTGGACGGTCCGATAGAAGAGTTGTCGACGAAGGCATGGGTTGTGAGAGCGGCTTCGAAGTCGGACGTTGAGGCCCCACACCAGGCATGAAAGTCGACTCAGTTTCAGCTTGCGTGCGATAGATGTACGCAGGGCTCCTGACAGTCTCTGCGACCATGCTCCGTTTTCCATGTGCGCCTGAATAAGAGAAGTGGACCGGTCCGCGGCGGAAAGATTTGTTATTATCCGCGTCGCCTACAGCATCAGGCTCTCCCTTCGTATAGTTCGGCGTGATAGTCGTGCAGCTCCACGTTCACGTACTGAAGGCTCTTTCCAGTCGCCCTCGAGCCTGCTACACATAATTAAGGCCGATAGAATCCACACGAAGTATGCTTTCTAATCATCGCAGACTTGGAACAATACATGTCTCGACATGGCCATGCTACTATGAGCACTGAAATATGTTGTGTATGCCTTGACAGCTGACGTGCACTAACTCAACAAAATCGGCCTGCGATGTTGCACATCTCTACTGCGCTGTTCGCTCTTAAAGCCAGGAAGCCCTTGCGCAGGCCAGTGATGAATATCTGATAGTGCATAGGTTCCTAAGAAGAGCGGATGTCAGTCGGTGCAATTAGCGTGGTGGTGTGACAGCTTCCACTGCTGGCTGGCGACTCCACTACATCCTGAATCCCAGACCGTAATTACCTAGTATTGCATAGCAGAGTGTGGCTAAAACTCTTAGAATCAGCTTAAATTTAACGTCGCACAAGATGAGCCTTCAACACAGGCGCTGATGTCACAAACACATTGTTCACATAAGCCATGTCTCCCATAACACCAGGCACAGATCTTTGAGCCTACCTAGCTCTTACTCATACTCCCCCAGAAAGCATCATTGATAAAGTTAAGTAACGGAGTCGCAACATATGGCACAAGAACGTGTGCGTGTTCTAGACTTTAAGGATCTAAACAACGTCATGACTTCAAGGGTCAGGGCGAAGGGGAAGGAAGGCGATACCCCACCATGTAGCGTACCTAGGTATACGTACCGACTCCATCCCCACTTCCATCGTCATTACCAAGCAACGAGGTACGACTTTCGACTTTCGCCATCACCAGCACGATCAATTCGCATATCGGACTTTACAGCTCTTCTTTAGACCCTCAGTCCACACCCACTACTTGTCTCTAAAGCTAGCATGGTCGCGATGGGAGGAGGTCCAGATTTACCGTCTCGAAATGCATCGAAAGAGAAGGAGCTTGTGCTGTGCGCATTGCACTGGCCTCAAGAGCTATGCGAGCGTGGCTTGAAAGTCCTCAGAGAAGCTTTTGACGATGTGGAAGTGAAGTACTTCCAAGTCAAGTGGGAAGGTGGCAAGTCGGAGATGGACGCACCTGAAGGTTAGTTGGCAGTAGACACACAACCTTGCAGTGAAGAAGAGATCGAAACCGAGATGACGGGTTCGCGCGTTACCAGTCGTCCAACAAGCACAACCCATCTGCAGCTGCAGAGCTTCCATGCTTCCCGCGATTATACCTGTTACACAACGTGGCTAATATCATCCCAGACGACATCAAGCGCGCAACCTATATCGCGACGCTATCCTGGCTCCCGGAATCCGCATCGTCCATTCCAAACACCAAGCTCATCCAATTCTTCTCTGCAGGCACGAACCACGTGTCCAGCCACCCAATCTACACTGACTCTAAGATCCCGCTATGCTCTGCCAATGGCGTTCATGGCCCGCAGATTGCCGAATGGGTCATCATGATGAATTTGGTGCACAGTCATAGCTACACTAAGCTTTATGACAACCAGAAGAACAGGGTTTGGGACCAGAAGGTGGGACTCAGTGTCAGTGATCGGGTGGGGAAGAGAGTGGGTATATTGGGGTACGGTAGCATTGGTCGACAAGGTATGTTTAATCAACTTCGAAAAGACGGAGAAACACAACTTTTGCTGGCATACTTGCTGCCCATGGAAGCTATGCTAATCCACGGCAGTCGCTCACGTAGCAAAGGCCATGGGCATGGACGTAATAGCCTACACAGCCTCACCACGCAAAACCCCAGAGTCCAAGCACGACAACGGGTACATCGTCCCTGGAACTGGTGATCCCGATGGCAGTATTCCCAGCGCGTGGTACAGTGGAACTAGCAAAGAAGATGTGCACGAGTTCTTGAAGCAGGAAATCGACCTATTAGTGGTTGCTGTGCCGCTAACGTGAGTAACCTGCCCACGTCATATACTGAGAAACGGTTCGATCATTTTTCACTAACACATCAACTAGAAAAGCGACAACGCATCTCCTCTCCACCGAGGAATTTGAGCTCCTGCACAAGTCCAATCCAAAGGGCACCTACATCGCGAACATCGCGCGGGGGCAGATCATCGACCAGAAGGCTCTCATCACTGCTCTAGAGAAGGAACATATTAGTGGTGCGGCCCTTGACGTTACTGATCCCGAACCTCTGCCTAAGGATGATCCGCTGTGGGATGCACCAAATGTCCTGATTACACCGCACTGCAGCGGAGCGTCAGACGCGTATGCCGACCGCGCGTTCCAATTGTTGGTTGAAAACATAAAGAGGGACCGAAGTAACGGCAAACTGATCAACGAGGTGAACCGCGAGAGAGGCTATTGAGCCAGCACAACACCCCAGACTATAGCTCCGTAGAACATTGAAGTCGATTTGATAGATCGATGTAGGGTATCATAGATGCCCTGGGTAGACTCCAAGTAATAGACCATGTGCCTAATCGTACAAGACTCTCCTGCGCTTGTCTCAATGGCCAGAGAAACGAAAGCATCGCGCAAACACCGAAACGTCAATGTATCACCGCCTGAACAGCCCAGAGATCATGCCGCCAGCCAGATTCCTCGCGAGACCCGAACCGTACATTGCGTTTGAGGCGAAGCCCGTCGCTTGGCTGAACTTGTCGCATCGGGAGAAGGCAAGGGTGTTCGTAATCGTAAGGACGAGCGCGATAACTGAGACCAAAACGTTAGCTCACCACTACCGATGCCCACAAGAAAGCAATTCGATACATACCAACAAGCGTCAACCAAATAAACTCCAAGCTGACGAGCGCGACAATCGCCAGCAGCACCCACAACACAGGCTGCGCATACAGCGCGAGCCAAAAGAAGCGCTTATCCGTCGCATTGATCTGGCGCCCCGTTTCCGGATCCAGACTCTCAAACACCCAGCGCCCGTCTCCTGTGTTGGCGTCGACTTCGTTCCACCAGCGGAGGCCGACGAGGCGACGGCCAGCAATGTTCTTAAGGTAGTAGAAGTCCATGGCGAGGAGCAGGATGGTGATGATGAAGATCATGACGAAGTTTGCGGTGAGGAGGCGGAGGCCGAGGAGGTAGACTAGTAGGGACGCTGGGGGAGAGTTAGCTGTGAAGGTGACATACTGGGCACGTATGCATGTGGTGCCTGTAGCTTGTAAGTTGGGATAACGTACAGATGCGAAAGGTGAGGAAGGTAAGCAGCGTGATGGGATGACTGCTTAGTCTCCAGCTCAGCGAACCAGGCGCCGGCTCTTGTTGTGCGTTCTCCATGGTTTCTTGTGCCGTCGGGGTGTGCGTGGTGCTGGGGGAAACAGTCCGAGACGTGTGAAGATCAGCTTCACGTGGCTTTCTCAGGGACGCGTCGGCGATCGGCGTTTGGGGGGAGCTTTGGTGGAGCTGCGACTTCCCCGCACGTCATAGGCTAGCGACAGTGTCCGAGGTGCGTAACGGCTGTATGACTTTCTGCCATTCAGGCTTATACAGTTTTGTGCTCGAGGCAGGCCTCTCGGAGGAAGTAATTCAGTCAGTTCTGAAGCAGGATGGCGGCGCCAATTATACGGAGGGCGTGCATGTACGGTATACCATCACCACTCCATTCACATACCATACAAGCAGTTCCACCAGTACCATACTGACACTCCTCACAGTGCCGTCCTCTTCCAAGAGAATGCTCGAAAAGTCCTTCGCCATGACCGCCGACAACGTAACCTACGACCTCGAAGACAGCGTCGCCCCGCACATGAAGCCCGAAGCGCGCTCCAACCTCCGCTCCATCCTCAATAAGCCCCGACCCGCCGGAATAAAAGAGATGTGCGTAAGGATAAACAGCGTAGACACAGGCCTCGCGCTGGATGACCTGACCGAAGTGCTCAAAGGCGAGCACCTCGATGCCATCATGCTGCCCAAGTGCGAAAGCGCTGCAGACCTGCATTTCGTCACGGACGTGATACGGCATCTCTCGCCCGACCGCCATCCTAGTGCAGGGACACAAGGGAAGAGGGAGCCAGTGCGCATAATAGCGCTGATAGAGAGCGCAAAGGCGATCCAGAATCTGAGTGAGATTTGCGCGGCTTCGCCGTATATTTCGGGGCTCGTCTTTGCGGCAGAGGACTTTGCTAAGGATATGAGTCTCACGCGTACACCTTCGCTTATGGAGTTTTTGTATGCAAGGAGTGCGATTGCGACGGCGGCGAGGGCTGCCAGACTTCCTAGTACTATTGACTTGGTATGTACGAGCTACAAGGGCGAGCAAGGGCTCAAGACACTGGAGGAAGAGTGTTTGAATGGCAAAGGGCTCGGGTTCAACGGCAAGCAATGCATACACCCAAGTCAAGTCGCCGTGTGTCACAAAGCGTTCAGTCCTGGCGAGAAGGAGCTTGAGTGGGCGACAAGGGTAGTCATAGCGGATGACAAGGCAAGCAAAGCTGGACGAGGGGCTTGGACATTGGACGGCAAGATGATCGATGCGCCAGTCGTGAAGAAGGCACATGCGATACTGAGACATGCTGAGGTATGTGAGATGGATGTAAGTGCTGTCAAGGAGACATGGAAGGGACAGGAGCCTGAGTAGCTGCCAATGCATGTTGGCATCTTCGTATTGTTCTCCTACATGATGACCGCGAGAGGACCGTATGGCTCTGATCTATACCGTAATCATGACACTGGCGTTCTTGTACCAGCTCAGCAAGGGGTTGTCACCATTCTTCGTCGTTGTCTCCGCAATGTCTGCTCTGCCGGCCATGAAATCTTCGTGTAGGTATGTTCGTGCGAAGCGTCCGGTTATCGACGTGTACATGGGTTCCATGACTTCGAAGTCAGTGGGGAAGAGTATGTCAAAGTAGCCTTGGTGCACCTGGGATGTATTAGTGGCTGCCTTGTAATCAAACAGTAATTAACTTACAAGAGGTGTCGAAACAGGAATCATCTGCCTCTTGTACCTCGTTTGCACAACAGGCGCATTGATACCTTCGACCGCATCGCCCAGCTTGTGGAAGTCGCTACTGATCAACTTGTGGTTTGGAAACTTCTCGTACAGCATGTAGAAGAACTGCATCAGCCGCGTTGGGATGTACTCCGGCATGCTCATATTAGAGCGGAACGGTACCAAGCTCTTCAGGTTATTCATGAGCCGCGAGCCTTGCAGCGGGTGTGGGTATGTGGTGCAGGCAGCGTGTCTGCGCTCGAGGAATTGGGTAACGAGGGGGTCTATGGTGCGCGAGTAGTATTCGAAGAGCTCTCCACGAGGATCAATGACGACGTGGGATTGATATGGGAGGCCCGTTTCGAAGTCGTACTTTAGGGCATCGTGTGCGAAGTTGTCGAAGACTTCCAATGCGAGGAAGTAGCAGGGAGAGGAGACGTAGATGTTCCAGTCAAAGACACTGCGATTGATGATTTCCACTTTGTCAGAGTGACCTCGCGCATATGCTGAGTGTCCTAGACCCTTCTGTTGCAGATCGGCTAATTGACTGGAGATCTCGATGATCTTGAACTTGGTCCGCTCGTACACGTCCGGGTGCACGTCTCTTATGAAATCGAGGATGTTCAACATCATTGTACCGTTACCCGCGCCCATTTCGTATATGTTCAAATCATGGTATGGGTAGAAATTGTACTTGTAGTCCTCGACGAGGTAGCGTGCGATCGCTTCTCCGTAGTAAGGCGAGAAGAGTTCGGTCGGCGTATGCCAGAGCTGGCGTAGGTCGTTCGGTTCTTGGTAATCAAGATCGTCTTCGAAGGCGGTATAGCGGTGCCGCAGCTGCTGGAAGAATTCGTGCTCAGAGCCCATGGAGTTGAAGTCGAATGGATCGCCCGGAGAGAAGATGACGACTTGCTTGGAGAAGTAGCCGTAATTGGGGTTGTACAAGCTGTCTTTGAATCCATCAGTATAGTACTACACCACAGGCAAGATTCCCAACCTTCTATAAAGTCGCGCAACAACATCTTGACTCTGCGCGGTCTTTCTCTCCTACTCCGCAGCATGTCCGCTGTGACCATTGGGTATCTCTCAAACTCTTCCGTCCTCTCGTGCGGGAATGCATTCTTCCTCGGCGTCCATCTGCTCTCGCGCTTCGTTTCTCCCTCACCCAACCGTGTGGCCTTGCCTCGTCTTTGGTGGTGTGGTACGCGGGCGCCTGCGAGCGCTGGTCGAGCTCCGCGGGCAAGACATTGCGACGCTCGATGCGAGAACAGCTGGCGGAAGAGCTGCGTGGCGAGCGGCGAGTCCATTGGTGCCAGAGACAATTGTCACGAATGCGTCGCGACAGCAGTGGTGGCTGTGGTCTTCCGCGCGAATGCACGTGGTGAGCTTTGCGGGAAGCCGCGCCAAGACGGGGATACCACCAGCTCCGATCGCGTCAACTCTGCAAACTGCACGCCACAACTCCCCAACTTTTTGAAAAATGGTGGATCGCTCCAAATATTACCTCTTAGGCGCTTTGCTGCTAGGGATTGCTCTGACGACTGCATACAACAAAAAGAGGTCGATAGAAGGAATAGATAATGCAGATCAACTTCTGGCGCAGCAGCAAAAATGGCTATCGCAACTCGCAAAAATTAATGACTTGGAAACGTTGAAGAAGAGTTTACTGGAATTTGGTGGTGGGCACGGCGCCGTCAACATCAAGGAAGGCATCGAAGGATGCATAGGCGACACGCCCCTCATCAAAATCAAGTCACTTTCGGAGTTTACAGGATGTGACATACTTGCAAAAGCTGAGGTAGGAATACTTGCATGGATTTATTTGCCCTGGAATGTCGCTAACGTGAATAACAGTTCCTCAACGGAGCCGGCAACAGTCCAAAAGACAGAGTCGCTCTAAGCATCATCGAGATGGTACGAGAAGACTCTACTCCGCCTCCGGTTTACATCATGTATGTTTGCTGATTCTCATAACAGGCTGAAGAGAAGGGTCTTTTGATCCCACACTCTGGTGACACCATATACGAAGGCACTGTGGGGAGCACTGGTATATCATTAGCCGCTATTTGCAGAGCAAGAGGTTACAAAGCACACATGTAAGTCGTCATCTGACTCAGAGGTGTGTTGGCTGACAAGCGAAGCTGTATGCCAAACGACATGGCAATCGAGAAGTCAGATCTCCTCCTGAAGCTTGGTGCTGAAGTAGAAAGAGTGCGCCCGGCGCCTATCGTGGACCAGAAACAATTTGTCAACCTCGCACGATCGCGAGCAGAAGAGCACACCGCAAGTTCCGAAAAGCCTGGGAGAGGACTGTTCGCCGATCAATTCGAAACGGAAGCCAACTGGCGCGCACACTTCACTGGCACGGGACCTGAGATCTATGAGCAAACTGGGCGTCGTGTAGATGCTTTCGTTAGCGGCGCTGGCACTGGAGGAACTATCTCTGGAGTAGCGTTATTCCTGAAGTCCAAATTACCCGACATCAGGGTCGTCCTTGCGGATCCCCCTGGCAGCGGCTTGTTCAACCGCGTCAAGTACGGTGTTATGTTCGACCCCAAGGAAAGAGAAGGAACGCGGCGGCGACACCAAGTGGACACAATCGTTGAAGGGATCGGCATCAACAGAGTGACTCACAACTTCGACGTTGGTAGGGAGCTGATCGACGATGCCATCAGGGTTAACGACGAGCAAGCAATTTCCATGGCGCGCTGGTTGGTTGAGCACGATGGCATCTTTGTTGGAAGCTCTAGTGCTGTGAACTGTAAGTTGTGAAGCGTTCAACAGCAGGCGGCACTGACTTATTGAAGGCGTCGCTGCCACGAAACTTGCAAAGACACTTGGCCCAGGACACCGCATCGTCACCATATTATGCGACAGGTAAGCCAATGTCTCAAACCTCTAAGTATGTACTAACACCTTCACAGTGGTGCAAGGCACTTGAGCAAGTTCTGGAAAAATACCGAACCAGTTGGTGGCGCCGAGAACGATGTGTCTCTCCAAGCCATTCTCGACGCTTGAGGCTTCCTTCCATTGACGCTATCTGCCTTCAGATACCTGACGCATGCAAGGCCTTCATTCCCATTATCTATACCCACCACAGTTTTCGAAAACGAAGAGGTTGACAAATTCACCGCTGGTCGTGTCTGAAACGGAGCTGTACAGCGGCGTTCAGATCGTGAAAGATTTGCCAACGCATCACAATGTAAGCCAACACGCCACCGCATCCTCAACAAGGGTGATCAGCCCCCGCCTTCATCAAGCACTACCATCACTACCATGGATGCGCAACATTGTGCAGTAGCAGCCTTCCATCATCCACACGGAGACAATGGACACGTGACAGGAGAAAGACAAAGGCTCTACTCTTCACGAGATACTAGGAGTCAGAAGAGCAAGTCTTGAGCGGCGGTGTCTTAACAAAGAGCAAAGCTCCAACAAAACCCATTCTTCTGACAGCCGCCACGCCCGTTTGTGTCGCCTTTATATACTACGGCGACCCCTCAACCCTGCATGCTACACACTCCCGGCTGGTTCACACCAAATATCGTCGCACACGTCCTCCTGCAGCAAACTTTCTTCATTCAGCAAGCCCTTGCCCGACCAGGATCTCTTTACCAAACGAACATATGCCTAACCGACGCATGAGCGATACAAACGGAATCAACAAAGCAATAAGTCCTACATCGAGCATTGTGCAAAGGCGAATAGCAAGAAAGATGTCACCATGGAATCGCAACCCAGCCCTCGCAAATAAAATTGCCGAAATGCGCCTCACCATCGCCCCCATAGTGCACGTGGAGACAGGGATACCAGCACCCGAGTTCCCCTCTACAATGCTCGATCTTTTCCTCCTCACCGAAGCGCAACTCGACGCGCTAGCTGCCTACTATTCCCAAACAAATTCAACAGACCTCACAAACCAATATCCCCAGACAATGAACTGGCAACAACCCTTCTTAGACGCCAGCGATGCCTTACCCGAAAATTGTAAACTAGGTGAGCTGGAACGGTTAAAGATCAAGATGAGGATGTTTGCGAGGTTCATTGGTATGAGGGGTGCGGATACACCGCGGTGGGAGTATGATCGTCAGATTGAGATTTTGAGGAATAAGATCCAGAGGAGGATTATGGATGAGGAGGAGAAGGTGCTGAGGAAATTTTATCAAGGTCCTGTTAGTAGGCCATGAGGGCTTAGAAGGGTGTCGGGCGTGCTGATCATGCGTGAGGATAGAGGGAGGTTGCAGCTTTGTTGGCGCCTTCCGTTAATGCGCTTCGTATATGTCAACAATGTATCCTCTAGATTTTACCATCCTGTATTCCAAGAATAGTGGTCAGATTGCAGCAATACGCGGACAGGGTATTGGATGTGTGCTTTTCTGGTAGTACCGAATTTCAACCATGGGTTCGCAAACCGCAAAACCATTCCATATCCCTCACACAATAGCATAAAATACTTCCAACACCAAACTTGAGACTCCTCAGCTCATAGATTCAACATACCATCCACGCCACCATGAAGCTCTACATCAACATCCTCCGCCTAGCCCTGTGCGCCGCCGCCACCGCCTCCGTGCACCTATCCGAATCCCAGCTGCGTCAAAACCCCGACACAATCCCTCTCGCAGATCTCGAACCCACAACACCCCTCAAACAGGTAAGTCAAGAAACTAAATCCCCCTCTGCATGAAAAAATCGCCTAACAAAACCTAGTGCTACAACTACTGCATGGTCACGCTCAAGTACAAGGCCCGCCGAGGCGGAGAAGGAGATTGGAATTACATCCGCTGCTCGAAGGCATGCAAGGAAGATCCGAACGTGAGTGAGACCAGGATAGACGTCTGAGCATCTCTGTGGGTGTGGTTGTGGACTTGGGTGTGCTGACGAGGGTGTAGTATGCTGAACAGCCTACTGAGACGTGGCGGGCGATGTTTGTGTTGCAGGCGAAGGACTGTGAGCGCGTGGCAGATGAGTTTATGAAGGAGCATCCGCGTGATGCTATGGATCTTCCGGAGCATTTGAAGCGTCTGGGGTGTTGAGAGGAGCGCTTTGCGGGTTAATGAGGGAAGCCACAGTATACATTCGGAATACAAGACCGAGAGGATTTGGACATCTTCAAGTAGGTTGTAGTACAGTCAGCTCTCGCGATCATATGAAGATACCCGAGAGCTCTTGGAAAAAGGCTGTATCGCGTCCCAAAGCACTAGCTCAACGATCAGTACAAAAGGAAGGCATGCGAAAGCCTGCCATATAAACCCTTCTCTCGCGACGGTATCCTGCTTTCGCACATGGTTATCGTTTGATTGCTGATTGGAGACGCGCGTCTTCAGGATGTTGAGCGTTTTGACGATGGCTCATTGGATAGGGTTTGGAGTTCAATGGATCAAGCCATCACTCAAGGGTTCAGGAACCATGCCACCTCTGTTCTCTCCGCACTGAAGCGATCGCACCCGAACGCGTCAAGAGGGTTCACATCTATTTGAACAACAGCGCAGCCACCAAGTTCTAGGAAATAACTCCTCCATCATGAAGCTCCTTACCAACATCCTCGGTGTTGTCTTGTGCAGTGCCGTTGCCGGCACTGCACAGGCACCTGGCTTACAGCAAACTCCCGACATCGAAGTTCCGAAAGCCCAGCCCAGTATCGACGTACTCCGCGAGAAGGTAACCTGCCAGGTGAGATTGAGACGTACCCTCCAGTAATATCTAAAATCTAACGGAGTATAGTGTATCAGGTACTGTTTCGATGGACTCGCCGAAGAAGATGAAGCTCCTGCTGAATGTACTCGTGCGATCGGTTGTGCATACACATGCGGCACAACGAAAGTTCCAGACGATCGCTTGAAGTACATGCTTCACTATGGTTAGGCGACAGAGGGGTTTAGTAGGGTCAGTGCTAGAATATGTCCTCACCAGCACCAAAACCTTACTTACTCAGCGCAGGCAACCAAATACTATGGCAGACAAGCCTCCGTAAGTTCGCACAAGGAATCACGTTCATATCAGTGCCGAGAGAGATGTACTGACCAAATGACAGTGGCTGCGGGATCTCCTTGATGCGGACATTCGATATCCGTCTGCGGACCCATACAAGCACTACGGACAAATTTTGGAAGATTTCGAGAAGCTGGAGAGAACGTTCACTCCGTATACGACAGATGAGATGAAAGGACTGGGACGAAGGGGGAGTTCCGAAGAGGATGTCAAACGAACTGCCCTACTACGAGATGGAAAGCCGTTTGAGTCAACGCCAGCAAATGAAGGCACAGACGCTCCATCATCCAGAGATCTCCTTGGCGCGGACACTGATTGGCCGTCTGCGGACGAGGACGAGGATGAGTCATATGCGGAATTTCTGAGCAGCAGTTGGGAATATGCTGAGAATATCCGTGCCTTGAGGGATACTGACAGGATGTATGTGGTGGAAGCCCCGGAAAAGACGGGTGTATCATCAGAGGGTTCCAACCGCTATTGGTTGTATACGTACGACGGTCGCAGGTACGGGCCGTACGACAACAAAGCTCAGGTAGAGTTCGCACTTTGAGCGCGGTTACGTCATCTTCTCCACCATTGAAATGAGAAAGAGCCTTCTGGTGGTTCATCTTGCGTTGATGGAGGGGTGAAGTAGGGTAGAGCGGCTTCTCCAGATCATTTGTAGTACCTCGGGGGTGGTGATACTGTCTAGAGCAACGATAGCTGAACCTACATCTCCTTTTAGATTGCGCAAAGCACTGCGATGCATGTGAATCCGTGTACGTCAACAGCAAAGCTGATGATAAAGAGCCGCAGCCGAATTGACCACCTCACGCTAGCCCTCCGGTAACACTATACCTCTTCCGTCCAAGCACCAAACCGCCAACGGCCCGGGAGATCGACAGAGCATCGGCAAAGCTTCGCTCGCGTTCGCCCATCACTCACCAGCACTTCGCCAATACTGCTCCTTCCCCGCTCACGATGCGCCCGAGCCCCCGGGTTCTCTCACGCCACCACAATTTATCGTGAAAATGCCACCACGCGCGCGTCCCCGCCACCGACCCTTGACCATCGCAACCATCTGCGGTACCACATCGCTCATCCTACCCACCGTCACGCTCATCCGCCTCTACACCATCGCGGCGCTACCCGTATACTCGCTCATCTACGCTGGCTTGATAAGCGGGGTGACGTTTCTCTTCTATGGCTACGATAAGATGCAGGCGCGGAATCTGGAGTGGAGGGTCAAAGAAGTGACGTTGCATACACTGGCGATAGTCGGAGGGTGGCCGGGAGCATTGGCAGGCATGCACTATTTCCAGCATAAGACGAGGAAGGTGAGGTTTCAGGCTGTGTTCTGGGGGATTGTTCTGGGCTGGGAGGGGGTCGCGTGGCTGGTGTGGAGTGGTGGGGTACAGGTTGGATAATGAGGAATTGAAACAAGTCTATCAAGACGACGGGGAAAGATTTCATTAGGGATATGGGAGGCCGTTATGAGAGCCATGACGGTCGTGAGAGTACGGCGCAAACCTGCCGGGACGGTACACAAGGAGAAGGCTACCGTGAGAGGAGCCACAAAGGAACCACCAAACGCCTACCGAGGGTATGTCCAACATTCGCCTTCTGCTGTCGTGTCGCTACTCCGCTTTCTTCCGGACGTCTCTCTGAATCGTCTCCTTGGATGCGATAACCCATCCCCGAAGGCATTCGAGCAATGCCCTCAGACACGCCTTCACCACCTCCTAGTGGAACCGGTCCGAGATCTTCTTCGATACGTCCTTGGTCTGATCCCAGACTTGGGTCGCCGCTCGGACTGTACAAAAGAAGAGGCATTAGCGACCGGTGAGCGGAGATGTGAGTCTATCAGCGCTTTCACCAGCTTGCTCTCCAATGGGATTCTGCATGGCGCCGCCCGCGAGGTTGCTGATTCCTTGCTTGAGGTTCTTGACGTCTTCTTGGTCGGAGGTGGGGATTTTGTTGATTTGGTCTGCGAGGTGTTAGTGTTTGCGGCATGGTGTTTGTGAGTATGGAAAGACTCACCCTTGGCCATGTAGGACATCTTGTTCTCGCCCATGGTCTGGAGGGCTTGCTTCTCCATCTTGCGCTTCATCTCCGGGGAGATACCGAAGAAGTAGAAGTAGCCGGCGGCCAAGGCGATCAAGCCAGCGAGGATGGTGAAGATGCCGATAGCCATAGTGGAGACTATGCGGTTGCTCGTTTGTGTGTGAGAGTTTGTGAGGAAATTGGTGTGTAGTGCTGCTACAGAGGAGATTTGGCAGAATAAAGAAGTGATGTGCGTGGTATGGTGGGTGTTTGTCGATCAAGGCCCAGATTATGTAGACGGGAGGGCATGACGTAGGAATTCCACATGCAAACCTGCGCGCGTTGCGACTGCGGGACCAAACGAGCGGTTCCTTCTTGGCATGAACTGGGCCCTACCTGCTGTGGCGCGTGCATTCTGAGAGCATTGAAATGGTCGCGTCTCCAAGCTGCAGTAGAGTCATACTGCGAATGCAACTGTGCATTGTCTAGCGACCGTTGGTGTCGGCATACTAGAGCAGACCATTAGGGAATATACGAAAAGTACGGCCTCTTTCGTACCAGAAGAGAGATTAACTGTTCGGCTCTTAAGGATATGATTAAGAAGCTGCGAGCAGAGAGATGTCTATGCTTCGCGAGTCAAGATGACAGTCCCTGTTGAGCCTGCCCGACGCGTGTATACTGCAACAGAACGTGTATGCAATGTCCGCCCACTCATCTGATAGTACGTGGTAGCATCGACCTGTGGTCAATTGAGCCTGACAAATATGGCATGGAGAAAGCGTTGAGGGCTGCTGCTAGGTTTTGAGCCATCCGCTGGCGCTGCGCCTCAAAGGCTCAAACCCTGGAGGCCGCGAGGCGGACACGAACATCGAATGCGCCTGCCCCACAGCCAGGCTAGGTGCTACTCCAGCAAGCCTTCCAAGACGCTCGACCTTTGTTGCTGACCCGGTCCAATTCCGTGCCTCCTTTTCACGACTTTCCTTTGCAGCCTTGCCTTTTGCTCCTAAGACAGCATTGCTACCTAACTGTTGTTTCTTACCCCTCACCCACCCCACCACCAGCTGAACGCGCCTGATAGGCACCCCAAATCTCACCCTCAGCCTGAGACGACGCTCGCGGCAGTCGTATAACTGCTTACCAGCTCGCCCATCATGAGTTGTACTTCCCTCCCTGCGGTGCGCATTGCGATATCCAGGACTGACTGCTGGTCTAGTGACAAACATGCTCAACAAGCTGCACGGCCAGCCCGACAGCTATGATCGCAAGTCTGTATCCTGCTGCCCTGCGCCCCGACGTGTACTGAACATGCCATTCACAGATCACGATACCGCTTCGGAAAGACACTCGGCGCCGGAACCTACGGTATCGTCAGAGAAGCTGACTGCCCCGAGGGCAAGGTCGCTGTCAAGATCATCTTGAAGAAGAATGTGCGCGGCAACGAGCAGATGGTGTACGATGAGTTGGAGATGCTGCAGCGCATGAAGCACCCTCACATTGTCAAGTTCCACGATTGGTTCGAGTCAAGGGTACGCGCGATACGGGTCCCTTCTGTGGGACTGTGGAGCTGACACCTGCCAGGACAAGTACTACATTGTAACCCAATTGGCGACGGGTGGAGAGCTCTTCGATCGCATTTGCGAGAAGGGCAAGTTCACAGAAAAGGACGCCGCTGAGACAATCCGACAAGTACTCGATGCAGTCAACTACCTCCACAAGAACAATGTCGTTCACAGAGGTATATTCTCCGCCTCGGATCGGATGCGACTACAGCAGCTAATTCCGAATAGATCTCAAGCCAGAGAACCTGTTGTACCTCACACGCGACGCGAACTCCTCCCTCGTACTTGCGGATTTCGGTATCGCCAAGATGCTCGACTCGAAGAGCGAAGTCCTGACCACCATGGCTGGCTCATTCGGATACGCTGCTCCTGAGGTCATGCTCAAGAAGGGTCACGGAAAGCCCGTTGACATGTGGTCCATGGGCGTCATCACATACACACTGCTGTGCGGATACTCGCCGTTCCGGTCAGAGAACCTTGCGGACCTGATTGAGGAATGCAAGAACGGTCGCGTCATCTTCCACGAGCGCTACTGGAAGGAAGTGAGCCCGGAGGCCAAGGAGTTCATCAAGAAGCTGCTAGAGCCCAACCCAGACAAGCGACCAACCAGTGAAGTACGATGAAGCAGTCAGGGTCTGTTGGAATGCACTAACAATACTAGGCTGCCCTCAAACACGTGTGGCTCAGCGGAAGCACTGCTACCGACCACAACTTGGTGCCAGAGATCAAGGCGTACGCGGCAAAGGCCCGTCTCAAGCGCGGCATCGAGCTCGTCAAGCTTGCCAACCGCATCGAAGCGCTCAAGATGCAAGAAGACGAGGAAGAGGATGTACCAGGCGAGGCAGACGTGCCCGCCAACGCTCGCGAGGCAGCCGGTGAAGCCATTGCATCGCATTCCGAGGACAAGAGTTTGGCAACCAAGGAGAACGCAGACACAGGCAAGGGACCTGGACGCCTAAGCAGAATCGCAAAGGGCGCCATCTTCCGGGAAGTTGTGCTAGCCAAGGTGCGCGAGATGAAGGAAGCGGAGGCGCGAGCGGAGTTCGAGAAGAAGGCGTCGGAGCCGGTGCAGAAGTGAGAGAGAAGTTCTGGACGACTTTCCTTGTTTCTGGCGTGATCCTACAAACATGTTGAGTTTGCTGCAGTATTAGCGGAGGTCTCGTTTCCCAAGTATACCCCTGGAAGATAGCGACCAGGCCCCACTACCTAGAAACAGTTGATTGGCTGAATGACATTGTTTGAAGCGTGATGCTGCAAGTTCATGTGTTTACTATTTGTCGTGGCCATGGTGTGGTGGAGGACGCATCTGGTGATGCAAGCGGACCGTGCGCGGGGGCTTGGCAAAACTGGGAAGCCTAGATTGAACACTGCGGCGCGTCCACCGGGTTGACGACGGAACGCGCATTTCACTGCACCGCCGCCACGATCCCTAGCCGCCTCGAGACGCTCGGCAAACCACTCAGTCCGACTACGCGATCACGAATCAACCGGAAATGGAGAGCGCGGCCAAGCGCAAAGCCGCGAGTGCTGCAGCGGGCGACCACGACGGGCGCCCTGCGAAGCGACAAAAAGGGACGGTACGTGCAGGCTGTGGTGGTGGGCGATGCATCGTCGGGCGTGTCCTGGAGATGGACGAGGCGTGATGGGCGCGTTGCGGGATGCTCCTTAGTCCAGCAGCGCGACACCTGGGGGGTTCGACGACCAGGCCATCACCCCGTCGGCCCCTCATCAATCCTCAACACCACGCGCGCGCCGGCGATGCACTCAGCCATGGCGGGAATTGGATTAGACAACAATGAGAACAATGCTGACAGGAGACCGCTTCCGTGCAGGCCGAGACGCCCAATTCCCGATCAGAGACGGTTGAGTCGACCACGACGGCAGGCTTGAAGTTCCTCGACAGCTTGAAGCAGGCCAAGGACAAGACGTACGTGACGCCCTTCTGACGCCTGTCGCACTGGCAGCTTCCATACTCCTCAGTGTGCGAACATATGAACCCCCACTGACAGCTTGCAGCGGACGCCCCATCGCCGTCCACTTCCTCACTCTCCCCGACAAGGTATGTCCCCGTTGCGCTCCCTCCATACACCAGGTCCACTGACAATTGCATGCAGGCCGAAGTGCCCGACTACTACGAATTCACGAAACTGCCCATTGCTATTGATACCATCGAGAACAAACTCAACAACGGCGAGTACGCGTCCCTAGCTCAAGTCGAGAGCGACTGCAAACGACTGGTCAACAACGCAAAGGCCTTCAACGACAAGAACTCCGTCATATACCAAGATGCCGAGCGTCTACGCAAGACTGCCTCCAACTGGATGGTCAAGCACAATCCCGCCTACCGTGACGGCAACTATGTCGCAACAGCCACCCCGATCCCGGGCGAAGACAACTCCACCCCGTCGAAACCTTCCCCCCGCGTTACCTCGACCCCAAGAACCGCCCACGCACATACACCTGCCACGCAAGATACAGCCGACCGCCCTCGACGCGCGGCCGCCATCGCGGCGTCGGCTACACCAGCGCCGTCCAAGTTGCGACAGTCGGCGTCTGCTGCGCTGGAAGAGGACGATGATAGTGCTGATTATGCAGGCAAGACATTCCAGCAGGCACAGGAGCAGATCGTGAGGGAGATTCTTGATTATGAGGAGTAAGTTGCATGCTCTGTGCTGAAATACCAGCCAGCTAACACTCTCCAGCCAAGGACTGCAGATATTCCTACCCTTCCAGAACCTCCCGTCGCGCAGCTTGAAGGACTACTACCAGCTGATCAAAGACCCCATGTCGTTGGCCGCCATACAGAAGAAGGTTCGCGGAGTAGTGGGACGCGAGGCTCCGACAGGTCACACTTTGTTCAAAAGCTGGGACGCTTTCGAAGAAGCTTTCAGTCTGATTTGGAAGAATGCTCGTATCTACAACGAAGATGGTAGCGACATCTACAACCTCTCGCTCGAACTTGAAGTACGTACACTGTCTGCATGCTCTCATACCTGAGTACTGACCGGCGTAGGAAATCTTCAACAAGAAACTCGAAGAAGCCAGATCCAAAGTCAGCGAGCCAACGCAACCGAAGCTGAAGCTTAACATGTCCAGCGCCGCCGCGGCTCCAAAACAGCAGCTCAAGCTGAAGCTGAAGCCGAGCCCGGGATCAGAGCGTAACACTCCAAGTGCTCGCGATTCTGCGACGCCCGGCGTCATTGTTGACAACGACGCCCTTCAGCGACAACAACGACATGTTCTCGATAGCGTGGGCAACCGATTATCTCAAGCCCCACCTGGGAAAGCCGCGACCCCAACAGCACCTGCCAATCCGTTTACTGGACCAAGAGGTGGTGCTTCGTCGATTGCACCACTCTCTGCTGCCCAGAACAAAACCGCAGGATCCCCGCCCGCCGTCAACGGTGTCAAGCAAGACGTCCAATCCCCTGCCCTGAGTGCCATCAGGCCGGCCAGCACCGCACCGGATAGCCAGGCTGCCCGACTCAGCGTCCCAGCGCAGACTCCACATCCGAGCATGGCCCCTCCACAGAGTGTGTCTCGCCAGGCAAGCGGCAGTCCACATCCGAACGGTATTGGACTGCAGAATGGAAATCACGTTCCCTCATTCCAGACGCCAACTTACTACGCGCCTCCACCAGTAGACCGCGTAGACAGTTTCAGAAAGGTGCCACTCAAGAGTAAGTGTAGCAATCCTGATTCAAGAGATCTTCCATTAACAAACGCAGGCGTCGACGAAGCACTAATACCCAAAATCACACTCAACACCCACCCAGCGCTTAACCCGTCGAAGCCATGGTCTACGAGCATCTTGGCGAACAAACAAAAAACCATGTACAGTGCCACGATGGTGGTCGCACCATCCAACTCTTACATTCAAGTTGTACCCAAGGTCCCTATCGCGCTTACAAGCCGGATGTACCGCCTCTTTGTCACTGTGAATGGCAATAAGACACTCGAAGCAAATCGTGTTCCTGTCACGGCAGGCATCAACGGCACAAGCCCAAGTCCCAGCTACGAGGGTGGCAAGAAGAAGGGCGAGCCACTGTTCGAAGCCAAACTCGTAGCTGGCGTCAATCGTATCGAGGTTGAGATCGTCGCGGAGAAGGAGCGCAAGGTTCAATCCGAGAGTGGCACTGCAAAGAAAGAGGATGTCGAGATTGAAAAGTGTACAATCTTCCTACATTTACCTCGGCAACCGACGCATTAGGCATCCGACGACTTGGACAGGGCAGACCCTGGATACAAATGGTTGGACTCGCTCGCGTCATGGTTGGACGCTCATATTGTTTCTTGAACGCCTGGGGTATTGGCGTTTACCATTGCGGTGGCATCAGCATCAGGACGACAGGAGTTACGGTGCTTGCTTGCTTTTATTTCTGGCGGTATACCTGAGATTGGAGCGTGTTGTCAAGCTGGGAGAATGGGAATGGGATAACAGAGGATTGAGACTAGGGGGGAGGAAGCGCGATGCAAATTCCGCGTTGTAAGAATAGGGCCTTGTCGATCGAGACGTGCACATCTATCTACTTAGTTTCTTTGAAACGAATCAAATATTTGAATTGTATAGCCTCTGCGCATGGGTTGAATGGTTGAGCGTGCAGTGCGTCGTCTCGCGACCTACATTGACTACCCTGGCGACATGCACCTCCAGACCTCGTTCCTAGCCGAGCTGCACATCTCGGGAGCCAAGCAGCAACTCAGGTTAATCCTTCGGGAAGAAGTTAAGGTTCGGTATGCAGTCAGGATATTCATGCAGCTGCAGCTTCGGAACTCCGCGCTTACCGTCCGAGGATACACGACGGCGGGCGCAACATAAAAGGAACGAGAACTGGACATACATATAAAGACCCGACTAGCCACATCTTTCTCTCCCGCAATCTCAGATCGCAAGCATCCAAAGACTCACAATCATGACCCTCCCATCCCGGATACCCTCACCAGCTCCCCAAGCTCGCCCCAAACCAGGTCTCCTCCTCGTACACCCCCGCCTCCACGACCCCACCCCAGCCAATGCCACCAATTTCCTCCGCTGGACCAAACTCCATTTCAGAGATATGCTCAACATACTCGACACCGGTTGCGGTCGCGTCACACAAGACTTGCGGTTCGTTGCGCCGGAGGGCGATGATGGGTATGGGCATGACAAGAAAGAAGCAGGAGAAGGTGGCAAGGGCGCGATGCCTAAATACTTCTACACGTGCCTGATGGATGACATTGCGTTTCTAAAGACGGAAGCATACATGGGTGTCAGTCGAAGACTGAACCTGGAAAAGAGCAGGAACTTAGAGGAGGGAGAGGTGGGCGTGGGGTTTCTGGAAGAAGAGGAGGAAGGGGAGGAGAAGATGGTGTTTGACATCGTGGATGCTAGATTCGCCGTGTACGAAGAAGTAGGGGGGTTGGGAAGGGAAGGTGAGATGCCGTTTCAACGTCTACCAAAGCATCTCGCTTCGCGGATGGGCGCAGCGCCGAAATCTGTGCTTGTTGCTGTGTATATCGATGTTCCACTTGGGGTTGGGGCGGAGAGAGATACTGTGCCGCGGGGTCTTCACGACTCTCTCTTTGCTCGCTTCAAAGCTGTTGTTCCGCCGGCTCTGAAGCCGTACTCGTCGTTGTATAAATGGGCGGGGGTGGAGGCGCAGCCGGATTCTCATCCGTTGATTGGTAAGGATAGGAGGGGGGAGTGGATGGTGCTGCTTTTGTTGGTTGATGAGGAGGGGGAGACGTTGGTCAGAGGGCATGCTGTTATGTTGGTGGAAGGGTGGGTTGAGCAGGAGAGGGGCAAGGTGGGGGATGGGCGGATCGAGTTTGGGGTTTGGGAAGGAGAGGTTTTTATGGGTTGATTGAGAAGGCCCTCGTTGTCTGGGCCGAATTGGGTGGGCTGAGATGCTGATGGACGATGTAGGCATGCTTCACAATTTTCCAATGTGTGCGTTATGCCAAATGAATATGTAGAGTGCGCCTTTGACTCAGACTGCGGTCTGGCCCTTCGAGCAGATCATTGAGATGGTACTTTGGTATACGGTATCATTGCGATAGCTTTGATGTTACGTTATGCCAGATAATGACGCTTTGCAACATGGCTACCGGCTGTCTTCATTTAGTGTCGTAGATATCACAGACGGTCGATATACAAGGCGCGCAGGAGGTAGGACGTGAAATTTAGTTGTGTTGTGAGCCCGTGGATTCCTGAGCGTCGGTCATGAGGGGTGATATCACCCCGCATCAACGGAGCTACACACCGCCGTGAGCACAATCCCGATGCCTCTATCATTCTCTCTTTCCACACCCAACATTGAAGTCTGCCCAGAGCCCTGCAACATGTCGCCGATATCGGAATCTCATACAGCCTTGTCAAGGACAGAGAATGGAGTCTTTGATGTCACGCCAAAGATCGATTGGCAAAAGTCCGCGTTAGTCTCATTATGCCCAGCGTCAAGGCATCACATACTGACATCAAGTAGCGTTGAGCGCAATGCGCTTCAATCGCCTCTACTGCGTCTACCCCGCGAACTGCGCGATCTCATATGGACCTTTACCTTTACGGGAACTGCAAAACCTGCTTGCAAGGTTTCCCGATACTCTCCATTCAGCGTCCTTACGGTATGCCGACAAATCTACACCGAAGCTATCAGTCTGGCGGGTCCATTCCTTACCTGGTCTTTCAGCTGCCTGCGAGACTACGAATCCTTCTTTTGGGACATAATATATAGTGAAGGACCAAAGCACAAGATTCGCTTAGTACACTCCATACAGATTGGCGTCGATCCTTCGGATCTATACATGCTAGCGCAGATAGTAGATCCGGGGACTGACGATGATGTGGATCATGAAACGGGCGAATACCGTCCCACGCTCCGTGCTTTCGAGAATCTAACGCATGTGGAACTACTGCTGTCCGCTACAGGATTCTTCCAGGATTCTGATGACGAGGACGACGAGGAAGCTGAGGCGGCTGAACCAAACCGGTATGAGATCGAGTATATCGAGGAAGCCAGAGACAACTTCACCAAAACTATGGAACGGAAGGTTCCTCGTGTGCGTGTAACGTACAAGGACTTCGATGACAGCTCGGCAATGAAAAGGTTCTGGACAACGCAAGACCCCAGGGAGTTGAGTCTGCGGACGTCCTCTGGTCGGCGAGAACAACAAACAGCTTTGGAATCTTGACTCATCGCATAGAGTGTTTTCTCTTATGTCGGCTCCTTGGCGGAATGGAAACGGGCAAGACTAGCGAGGCATCGCAAAAGCAATGGCGGAATCCGCTTCCTCCCGCACATCGTGGCCTCGTGTTCATGACCGCGGGAAAGGTCTTGAGTGCGCGCTGTCCGGAATGTGGTGGCAACTGGTCATATTCGTTTGTAGAGCTGCCCAGACACAGTCTCGCCGACCTCGACAGAGTTGTCAGAAAGCCTAATTGGGGGTCTTCTCGAAAGATCTGGAACGCATCATAGGCATTCGTAGTGATTGATAGCACGTAGTCGACATGCATAGCAATGATGAGTACATCATGAGATCTCACCTCAACAAACCATGACAAGCTATCGCTAGGGTACTTGGTACGCATCAATGACCTTCTTATGCTCCAACCGAGGCTTCCGCTGGGTGATTCTTTACGTTAGTCGTGCGATAGAAACAAGCTTTCGGTTCTGGATGAGCGAAGACACGGCTGAGCGCTGAAAAGTTTGCAAATAACGTATGTGCGGGTAGGCCTGGAAAGACATTCTAGTCTCGCGACGGCGTTCCTCTCAAGTTCTCGAGAGCAAAGGTCTGACATGTGAACAGACAGTAGACTCATTGTCATGATATCGTTCGTCCGCAAGCAGGCGAAGTATACGAAAACGGACTCCGACTGTTGCCTGCCACAGGGCCGAGGTAGAGCAACGCGGTAGAAACGACGGCTTACCAGGTCACCGGACACGACATTGCAGTAGCAGCGGGAGCCACAGCTGAGGCTCGTCGTATTTCCATGGGTCTAGCAGAGGCCAAGCTTTCGCGTCTTGCTGAGCGGACTTGGCAATCTGCAAGCCATTATTGAACGAGGCGATATTCTCGAACAGCATCGGTGAGACCAGAATGGAAAAGTGCCGCAGAAGTCCCATCTAGTCCTTCGCTACTGCACACTGACAGCCTCAGCTTATCGGACTTGAGAAAATGGCGGCGCCATTGTGAAGACAGCGAAGCAACACGATGGTAGCAGAGACGACGTGGAATTTTCCCATGCAGTGTCAACATTTGCATGCCACGAGTCTATTGGAAAGTTGACAGCGGTTTGTACGAAGGCGCGGAGAGACATCAGAGGCGATGCTGCTGACAGGGGTCTGCTGGTGAATAGGGCCCCCGATTTAGTATCACCCTTCTCGCGTGTTCAAGTGCAGTCGCGGGGTGGTCTCGCAAGGGTAAGCGGATGGATGTCGAATTAGCGGGAATTTTCCCATGCTAGATATTTTCCGACGCTGTGCCATGGTCGAGCCTCATCTCGGGATCAATTGCGAAGTAGGTGTGAAGGACAGACTCGACTCTGTTATAGCAATTGCATGATCTTGCTACTGTTAGTCCGTGATCGGACCAGAGTGGTGGTCTTCTTGTTCCACCATGTCTGATCCCAGCGTGGTGCGACAGCTGTTCCAGACAACCTTTGATCGCTGCGCGGTCCTACGTGGACGTAATAGTAAAAACACTGCATCCAGTGTTGAGGCTCGACATTATGCGCAAGGCTATCGGCAGAATCAGATGCTTTTTGTTTTGATTCTTGGGTCAACTCCAGTTCGGCGACGCAGTTGTTTTGGCGGATTGTGACGGGAGGGGATTTGAAGCGCGTACATGTGATGGTACGACTTGACCAATGGTGAAGCTGTGTAATGAAAGGGAAGACACGAGCCGTGCATTCGGCATGCATGAATTCCGCGCTGATGCTGCGTTACGGGGTAGCTGAGGTTAAGCTGTGGAGAGGCGTGGTGGCTTGGAGGGCTTCGAATGACAGGCTGAGCGATCTCCACGCCAAGGCCGACGGGCGCTAGCTTAGCGCCGATCGCAGCTTGGTCACAGTCCAGACCTCCCTTTCCGCAGCCTCCCTTGAACCTTCTCCGCTTGCGATGAACATACACACACAGTACCGGCACACTGACAAGCAGTCCCCCGGACGCGGAACTGCTATTCCTGGATGGACGGGAGTCCTAAACAAGCCTGGCCAAGTTGACCGGTCTCTCGTGTCCCACGATGCACTAGCAATTAGCGCTTCACAGCTCACACGCTGGCAACAATGTTCAGCCCTAGCAGGGCGAGACTGCTACGAAAGTTTTCATGGAGGGCCTGAATCGTGTTGACCGCTCGTACCCAGCCGTCGTCTAGGCATGTAGAGCGCCATCCGTAAACGAGGACCTTCCTGACTACACCTTTCCGAGTTGAGACTGTCGGTCTTCCCGAAACAGACTCTGCAACTCGTTCGTTGTTCAATTTGCCTACTGGTATCCGTCACGTGGTCATGGAGAAGAGCAGGGAAGACCTGGGGTTCTCGTGGTCGAGAAGATCCAGATGAGCCAAGATTGAGTTCAGCATCACCTACTCATATGCACCATTCGGAGATACTGATCGAATTCATTCCGCACTTGTAAATGGAGTAGTCTCTCATGCTGTTCTATCAGTAAGGGCTAGTCATCCTGCTGGTCGCCAAGACTCATCAGCTTTCGCTCATCGCCTAGCTCTTGCTCATACCAAGCCTCTCAAGCCATGTCTAGGCAAGGATCCCATATTCTCGGCCTTTCCAGGCAGTGGCTTCAAGCAGACTGCGATATGGCGAATGTAGACACACTCAGGCAACAGTAGCGAGAACGCCGAATGGCGTCTCCTGCCGGCCCTAGACTTCCCATCCCATTCTTGTGGGAGTACACTTGCCACGATGAGGGATGGTGGGAACGGGGTCTGGCCGGATACCATGAAGTAGGCGTATTCGAGACCTTTTAGCTTCTGTATACCATGAGATGGGGATGTATAAAGTGTTCCAAGACGCCAGTGTACAACAGAGCATCAGCCCAATTCACTCATATCTGCTCATCTCCTGATCTTCATCCGCCTTCACTACGCCATGAAGAACTATCTTTCCATTGGATTCACAGCCCTTTTGGCATCACAAGCACTTGCTGGCGACGACGAGTGGCTCAGCCCAGTCTACAAGCAGATTTTTCAGAACCCGCTTCCTATCCCCCAGGATAAGGCCAAGTCGTACACCTACCGAAACAAGACGACGGGGAATGAGATTGATTTCTACGAGGTCGATGTGAAGCCATTCACACAACAAGTCTACCCTGGGCTTAAGCCTGCCAACCTTGTTGGATACGATGGAGTATCACCTGGTCCTACTTTCCGCATGACCAAAGGTCGTGAAGCCATTGTTCGTTTCAAGAATCACGGCCCCAAGGACCTTTCGGTGCATCTTCATGGTTCCTACAGCCGAGCACCTTTCGATGGGTGGGCCGAGGACACTACGAAAAACGGACAGTACAAAGACTATTGTGAGTATCGGCCATCACTGGCAGTATGCCACATGAATGCTAATAGTTCTAGACTACCCCAACAAGCAGAGTGCGCGAACTTTGTGGTACCACGACCATGCCATTCACCACACTGCGGAGAACGCCTACTTCGGACAAGCGGGCTTCTACATTCTGCATGACCCTGCTGAGGATGAATTAAAACTTCCTTCAGGCTCATACGATGTACCTCTGGCACTGGCCTCAAAGCAGTACAACAGTGACGGCACGCTTTTTGATCCGGCAAGCGAGACTGTTTCCCTCTGGGGCGACGTCATCCACGTCAACGGTCAACCCTGGCCTTACCTGAAGGTAGAGCCACGCAAGTACCGCTTCAGGGTGCTCAACACAGCCATCAGCCGTGCCTTCAAGCTCACTCTTGAGGACCCTTCCGCCAAGAAGGTTTCATTCAATGTCATCGCCGCAGACACTGGTCTCATGTCCAAGCCTGTGCCGACCGACAACCTTGAGATCTCAATGGCTGAACGCTGGGAGATCGTCGTCGACTTCAGCGCATATGCCGGAAAGAACGTAACGATGAAGAATGCTCGCGACGTACAAGCAGACGAGGACTACAACAGCACTGACAAGGTTATGCGATTCGTGGTCGGTTCCTCCGTCTCCAGCACCGCCGGCAACGGCGCTCTCCCAGGCTCTCTACGTACAGTACCTTTCCCACCAAAGAAGAGTGGCATCGACAGGAGCTTCAAATTTGGACGCACCGGCGGAGAATGGACCGTCAACGGAGTCACCTTTGCCGATGTCAATAACCGCATCCTCGCAAAGCCCCAACGCGGCGCTGTCGAAGTCTGGGAGCTTGAGAATTCATCCGGCGGCTGGAGCCATCCCGTCCACATTCATCTTGTCGACTTCCAGATCTTGAGCCGCACCGGAGGTAAACGAAGTGTTCTTCCCTACGAACGAGAAGCTTTGAAGGACGTCGTCTTGCTTGGTACCAACGAGAAGGTCACTGTCATCGCCCGCTACGCCCCATACGATGGTGTATACATGTTCCACTGCCACAACCTCATCCACGAGGACCACGACATGATGGCTGCTTTCAACGTCACCAGCCTTGCCAACTTCGGCTATCCTGAGACTACCAAGTTCATTGACCCGATGGAGGAGAAGTACCGCTCCAAAGACATCAATGAATACGACGACAAGCACATCGATGAGAAGTGCGCTGAGCTTGAGGCTCTGGAGGCTTACACTGAACCTGAGAAGGTTGAGCAGGCGCTTGTGGAGTACTGGGCCAATGGAGGCAAGGGACCTAGCACGCTTGTCACTAGCACTCGACCAGCTTCCTCATCATCTTCGTCCTCGCCTGCTACGGACGCTGCTTCCTCTACGACGTTGCAGACAAGTTCTACACCACCGTCTATAGCTGCTGCTGGAATTGCTTCTTCCTCTCCGACGATAACTTCTGCGCCCAAGGCGACAAGTACAAGTACGAGGAGGGATGACAAGAAGACATCGACATCGTCCACCAGGAGAAGATAGAAGAGGGTTGAAGGTTTTAGGCGTTGCTTTTCTTTTTGTACATAATCTTTCAAGGCGTTCTAGAGGCTGGTGGGATACATACCATGACGACACGACATTCCTTATATAGCGAGATCATTCAATGATATTCTCTTTTTCACCACAATGACACCCCTAGTCTGACAATGTGAACATGTAGCCCGTGCCGTAGAGGCGATACTGATTTAATGGAATGGCGCATGCTTGTTAACCACCCTACCACTTGTCCCTAACACCCGGCCTCGAAGAAGTGATTTGTTCGGCGCGCCTACGAAAGGCTATCCGTAGCGCCCCTCCAGAGCTCTACTCACGATCGCTTTCGAACCCCGCCGAGCATGAAACCTAGAAAGGGCGTTGAACATCCTACTCTCCTCTTTACTGCCGCCAAAGTCCCAATTCTTGTACAAGTTCTCAGCAGCAGCAGGTCCCAGATTATTTGGGTCAATGCGACGCCCACCGTGTGCGAATATGTCGCGACCACTGAAGAAATTCGCTGCACTCCAGTATTCGCCGATCTGGGGTTCCTTCTCCGTGTTCACTAGATCCGCAATGCAAACGTCGCCCGCCCATGTCTTTTCGCCTGGCGTAGTTTCCATGGGATGCATGTAGTGCTTTTGCATGATGTTGAAGACCTCACGTAGCTGGTCCATTCTCTTCGCTGGGAGACTTGGCTGGCGCTTGCGTAGTTTAATTTCGTTGGCGGCAAGGGTCAGGATTCGGAGAACGATAGTCGGAGAGAGAGTGGGCTTATTCTGTTCTTTCAGGAAGTCGTTCTCGAAAACAGGGTCGCTACGAAACATGTCCAGGATGTCCCGGAGGATGTCGCTGCAGAAGAGGACGAGCTTTGGTGTGCAGAAGTTGAGATTAACGGCGTCCGCCTCGAGCCATAGCACAACGGACCGCAAGGTTGGGACAGGGTCCCATGTTTTGTCGAATTTGTGGAAAAAGAGCCTATGGTACGTCCATCCTTCGGGCGAGAGTGCGTCAGCTGGCTAATTGAACAGCCGTATTCGCTCATGTTCTTGTCTTTTGTCGCCGAAACTATTCAAAAGGCGACGGGTCGACTCATCGACTTTCTGTAGCGTTAACGGAACCTCGCGCATATCAAACTGGTCTTCTAACACAGAATCTAAGTGGGAAGGACTCTGGAGAACTCTGCTTCGCAGGAGACGTTTTCCGATCGTGCTGATCGTACGGTATGAGTGGCCATTGATCGCATCAGTCACACCGTACTGGAGAAGTTCAGGCCGTTTTTGAGCCTCCATAATGTCCTGCGGTATCTTCCCATAGAAGAGTCGTTCAAGATCCTGGCGTTGCAGGAAAAATTCCAGATCGGGGAAGTGCGGAGCATCAGGGAACAGCTTGCAGCATATGTTGTACAGGTGAGCGACGCTCAGTACATGACTATGATTGGCGTCGTGTGAAATTGGGAATTTGCGCACCAAGGATCTTATAACATATGTGTAAACGCCACATCTCAGGCGGTGGCTGCGCAGGAAAAGGTCCTTTTCCTTGACGAAGGGGTTGCCTGGACAAAGCGGATCCAGTTGTGTCGGTATTCTTATGCCACGGTCATTCGGCCTGGTTATGAAGCTCTTCACGACTCCTTGTAGAAACAGGGCGGCTCCGTCGTTGAAGAAACTCTCTTCGAGGTCTAACACGAGCGTCTCAAGCGAATCAAAGTCTTTGCCTCTATGGACGTCGACAAGACTATTAGGATGCGTTTTGATTTCTTGGATGAGTGTGGACGCCTTTGTCACTTCTCGTCGTAAATCCTCGAGCGGGTCCCCCAAGGAATCCTTGGGAAGATCATTAATTTCGAGTTGGATCTGCATAGCAAAGGTGAGCCAAAATGGTATTGCCCGTTCCTTATCCATGCATCGAACGCCGCGGGATAATTCATCCTCCGGGATGTTATGTAACAACATCGGAATTTGGCAGAAAACGTAAAGCACTGAAGCCATATCCCGCGCACCGAGAACGTGAGGGTGCATGTCTCGATGTTTGTGTTCCTCACTGAGATTGTGCACCAAAACCGCCCCTGGGTGTTGCGATTTAGGGGCCAACTGAATGGTGTCGAGGAGCAATTTCAGGCCATTGTACACAGGGTAAAAGCAAAGTAAAGATTTTGCACCGGAAGTCCCCACTATATCAGAAGGTAGGATGAATTCGTCGAGGTCGCTCTCATCCCCAAGTTTCTCTGGATAAAGCTCCCTAAAAAGGAGCAAAGCCGGTAGACACCAGACGGGAAATAACTCCGCGGGGTACTGAGGCGGACGTGATAGACTTTGGTCGAACTCGTATTCTTTCTGTCGCACGATTGCGATCGCGGTATTCGTGACGAACGCTTTGGTCATCAAATCAGACTTTCCTGTCCATCGCTCTAAGACATATTTCCGAATCGATTGCATTTCTTTCAAGAAACCTTTGATTTCAAGAAAGAAGTCTTCCTCTACATTCGCGTCGTCCAAACTAATCTCCACTGCTGGGACAGAAGGCAAGTCGTCTACGATCACGGGCTGATCATTAGACTCCTCGTCGTCCTCGGTGGTATCCTGCACAGCCAGTTTGGAGAAGCCTATTTCTATTGCTGTCGTCCCCGAGGAAGCCGTCTTTTCCTTCGTCCTCTCATTGTCCGGCTTGCGTATATGCGGTCGCAGAATGTCTAGTATCCTTTGAAGGCGCGAGGAGAAAGCGTCATGCTGCTGGTCCGCGTTCGCATCGCAACTCTTGAGTCGATACCAGGCCGTCACCTCCCGCCGAAACCGAATAGCTCGAACCAGGATCGTACGCATAAACGGTGGTATAGATGCCTTCTGAGGATTTTTCACGATACATTGAGCCATTGGCTCAAAGTCACGTTCGTAAACCTCATGCTTGTAAGAGTTGTTGGAAGGCGTCGGAAAAACCCGCATTTCCGGGAAGCCTTCAAAAGATACCCAGCGATGTACTTGGTGTCGCGCTTGTATTCGTTGCGATTGTACTCGGTTTCTGGCGGCAACACCATGTTGGCAGTTGCTGCCGATGTAAGTAAGATGAGAGCGCAGTGGAATAAGTAGATATTACTGTGGGTGTTCTGTGGGTGTTCTGTGGGTGTTCTGTGGGTGTTCCCAGATCGTCGCTACCCGTTGTTCCAATGCTGCATTCAGGTGTGGACGACACAGACGGAATGAAATAGTACAAGTAGCAACCACGCAAATAAGTTGCTAACTCACAACGGACTAGGAAACAAGAAACTTATACGAAATGTAGATGCAGCGTATGCATTAAGGACAGTGGAGTGAACGTCTTCGGATGACGCGGGTCCGCGGCGAGGATTCCAGGGCCGATGCCAAGGCGTCAGTGCAGACCGCCGTGCGGAGACCCCGACCAGAGTTTCGAATTGTGAGCGAATCCAACCTCTTCATGCCAATCTAACAAAATGACGAATCTGGATATGCTGCTGCTCAAAGGAGCCTCTGCGAGTAATCCAGAGGAGGGTCTCCAAGAATTGCGCTACACAATCTTGACCGAAGGTATACCCGCCAACAGCGAGGGCATGGTATGTTCTCCACACTACCCCATGCGATCATATTGCGCATGGGCGCAATCTAGAATCGCTCAATGAATTCTGTATACTAATTTCTACCGGTCCAGTCCGAGCTGCGCATATACATCTGGCTCATCCTACTCAACGCGCCTCCTCTTCGCACCGACGTATATCTCGATCTCGTCCGGCAAGGCGCCTCACCCGCGCACGCCAAAATCCAAAACGATACCTTCCGCACCTTCCAGGGAGATCCTCTTTTCCGACGACGCGTCACTCAGAACAGCATTACGCGTGTGCTCAACGCGGTCGCGTGGAGGCTCAACGATGCGCACGAAGCACGCGTCAATGGCTGGCAGTCCCCACCAACACTATCCGAGTTCGGCGGTAGCCCAGATACATCGATGATGTCGCGGCATTCCCTCACTGCGGGTACGCGTACAGAGGCGTCGACTACGAACGATGCTGAGCAGATTGGTTACGTGCAGGGCATGAATGTGCTCTGTGGGCCGTTTCTGTACGCGGCGAGGAGTGAAGTCGAGGCTTTCACGGGCTTCGAACGGCTCATTACATACGAGTGTCCGGGTTATGTGAGAGGATCGATGGAGGGTGTGCACAAAGGTCTTGCATTGGTGGACAGGGTGCTAGAGGTGGTCGACCCCAAGCTGTACGGCCACCTCATGGCACACCACATGGAAGCCAAGATCTACGCTTTCGCATCCGTCCTCACCATGTGCGCGTGCACGCCCCCGTTGCCTGAGGTCCTACAGCTCTGGGACTTTCTCTTCGCATATGGACCACATCTGAACATTCTGTGCATCGTGGCTCAGCTGGTTCTGATCCGCGGGGATATCTTGAATAGCCCGAGGTGAGTACACCCTTCATACACATCTGAAGCAGGACTGACGTATTTATAGCCCCAATACGATCCTACGTAACCTGCCTGGTCTTAACGCTCAGAAGATTGTCGCCGTGGCTATGAGCTTCGCCGGCAAGATACCTGAGGACATGTACGTTGAGATCATCAACCACGCAAAGTGAGCTGGCGCAGAACGGGGAGGATAGATGTGACGCTGCGATTATGATGTATGATACGACCTAACGATTAAATGATACCCACGAGAGATAGCTTGCACACAGCAATGTATGAATGTTATGATTAAACCCCGATCCTTCTAGTTGTGACGCTGTCGAACACTATATGCATGAGATTAAATGCGGAATTGCTGTCACTACGATCATTGCAACGCTCATGGAATGTCAGCATCATCGTCATCCCCACCAAAACCAAAGCTAAACCCTCCGACTTCTTCCTTCTCGTCTCCCTTCGTCAGCTGCTCCCACTTGCCCTTTCCCTTCTTCCCCTTCCTTTCCAACTCCGCGAGGCCCTCCTCCAGCAGCTCGGGGTGTTGTTCCTGCAGCCTCTCGACGAAGAGTTCATACGCACGGTCGCAAACGTCCTCTTTGAACCCGCTTACTTCGCCGCGCTGGTCACGCAGGAAGCCTAGTACATCAGGCAATTTCTTGCGAGGCACAAAATTCTGCGTCAAAGCGAGGCTGTCTTCGAGATTGAGCACTAGGTGGAACCAGCCGGACGGTACATGGAGTACTTCACCAGCATAGCAGATGCCTTCCTTGCAGCCGGGCGTTTGGCGGGCGAGTTCATGGAACGTGAGCATGTACTCCGCGATGCTGAGCGGAGAGGTGATCTCAGATTGATCGTCGCTAACGATGACACCGGGTGGAGGATCGATGCCTGGGCCGGCGGGGAACATGAGCCAGTATTTGCTGCCTGTCAAGACTGCGTTCCATGCTGAAGTTGCGTTTGGATCTTTGTGGAAGGTAGAGCCGCTGCGCTTGGGACCCATGATCATCCATCGGCAGTCCGGTCGGTGTTCGCCTAGGACACTGAAGAGGTCGTCGCCGAAACATGTTGGGCTCCAGTATGCGGCTTCTTTGGAATGCGGTGCCGCTGTGATGTCTACGCCGGTCTTCTCGGCGAATGCGCGATCGAAGAGGTACAGGGGTGACTCGTCGGCGTTGTCGTGCATGTAGGACATGTACTTCTTCATGGGCCAGTCTACTGCTTCCGCGCGGAACTTGGTTTCTGGGAATTTTTCGAGGAGATACTCTGGCGTCCAGGTACCGTATACAGGCCATTGCTGGACGGGTGTAGTGAGCACAAAGGGCTTGTCCACCCAGGTTTCGGCGTACTCTTCGTATGTCAGATCTGATAGTCGGGCTATCTCATTTTGTTTCGGGATTTTGGCCGCGTAGGAGTTTAGTTCTGTGTGGGCGCACTGAAATGGTCGATAAAGAGTGTCTGAGAAGAGGTTGGTGCATGATATTGAAGTGACGTGCTCTCTTGGGATCTTCAGGTAGGTTGCTCGCCAGGTTCCACGCCACTCAAAGTCTTCAGCTGGGGAGCTGTTTGATTGTTAGCGTTCGATTGGAAAAAGTGTGATTGTCTGGTATTTTCAACGCAAGCAAACGAGTGATGCATGTTGAGCCTGGTATAAAGGAGAAGCAACGCTCTATTCCACTGGGAAAATGCAGCTTCGTATATACCACGAATTTACACACAATCAACTTAAGCAACGATCTACCACTTTATCCCGGGGAAATACAGAACGCCCTGAAATGAATTTGTGTCCTGCACTTCCACGGCCGAGGCGCGGTCAGGCGTGCAGGCACAGTCATACCGATCCAAGAGAGTTTACAAGGAACGCCTTCCTTCACATACACCGCCTGACCGATTACATGACTGGACGACGACTGGAAACGTAGGAATGACTGTATACGAAAAAGATGGGGAATGCAACATGTTGTGTATAGCAACCGTGGTACTCACCTTACGAACAAAGCCCGCCATAATTCGTCCAACCTCGTAAAGGCATACAGAGCGCGGCATGTACTCCCCAGGCGTATCAGAACGTCAGCTTCGAATGACTCAAAGATGTGGCTCAGTAGTTCATCGGGTAAGCTGGCGAACAGTCCGCATCTCGATTTGATATTCTCGGACGCAGTATACGCATTGCCGGCCGGCTTGATACCCAGAGGATGCGAGGGGACTGCGATTGCCGCCGCCGCCACATCATCGTCGTCGCTCTCGACTTCAGTCGCCACAGAAGTCTTGACTCTTTTCGAAGGTCGTGATTCGACAGTGGCAATGCCGGGGTGGTCCAGAATGCCGGGCGCCATGTCAAAGATGGACCGGACACGATGCTTGGTGTTTGCTCAGCGCAGACGTTTTCAGGGCTGCAAGTGGTCTAGGAGGCAAACCAAGGGACAATGAACAGAGTCATAGGCTGACGCTGGAGCGAGCCAGTGGAAGTGAAGGCGGACCTAGGTGGGAGCCGTGGGCGCATTTGAACTAGCGTGCTTTTGGCACTAGCACACTGCTGAGATTTTTTGTGGCCGACCTCTTAAGCCAAAAAGCGCCCACCTTCTCTGTCCCTCCATCACCAAATCCACCACACAACCAATACACACACTACCCTAGATACCCGTTTGATTCTCTTGCAGAGGATCTGGTATCTAGCTTTTACTACACAACTTTTACACACGCGGCGGCATCCAGAGGATCCTCCGCTTTAACCCCGCCACGAGCAACACTTCGACTACGGTCCCGCACCAGTAGTCGCTCCTTCCAGTCGCAATCATGGCTGACAAAGGTCTTGAGGACGTGCCCGAGGGTGAGTTGTGCCCCGAGTGTTGTCCCGCTGCTCTTCGAAACTGCGCGCCCCGCAGTGCGAGGGCGGCGGCGACGATAGCCTCACCTGCAAACATTTCTGCGAGCCCCGGCTAACCTACGCGCAGGCCAGATCGAGTCCAACTACGATGAGATCACCGACTCGTTCGACAACATGAACCTCAAGGCTGAGCTCCTCCGTGGAGTCTACGCCTACGGTTTCGAGCGCCCCTCTGCTATCCAGCAGCGCGCCATCATGCCCGTCATCAAGGGTACGTTTGCCCACCCCCACCACCGCACAACCCAGCAAGCGACTGACATAATTTAGGCAACGATGTCATCGCCCAGGCCCAGTCCGGTACCGGTAAGACGGCTACCTTCTCCATCTCGACCCTCCAGAAGATCGACTCCAACGTCAAGGCCTGCCAGGCGCTCATCCTCGCCCCCACCCGCGAGCTCGCTCAGCAGATCCAGAAGGTCGTTGTCGCCATCGGTGACTTCATGGACGTCCAGTGCCACGCCTGCATTGGCGGCACCAGCGTCCGTGACGACATGAAGGCACTCCAGGACGGCCCCCAGGTCGTTGTCGGTACTCCCGGCCGTGTCCACGACATGATCCAGCGTCGTGTCCTGAAGACCGACCACATGAAGATGTTCGTCCTCGACGAGGCCGACGAGATGTTGTCTCGCGGTTTCACTGAGCAGATCTACGACATCTTCCAGCTGCTCCCCCAGTCCACCCAGGTCGTCCTTCTCTCCGCCACCATGCCCCAGGACGTCCTCGAGGTCACCACTAAGTTCATGCGCGACCCCGTCCGTATCCTTGTCAAGAAGGACGAGCTTACCCTCGAAGGTATTAAGCAGTTCTACATTGCCGTCGAGAAGGAGGACTGGAAGCTTGACACTCTGTCCGACTTGTACGAGACTGTCACCATCACCCAAGCCGTCATCTTCTGCAACACCCGCAGGAAGGTCGACTGGCTCACCGACAAGCTCACTGCCCGTGACTTCACTGTCTCGGCCATGCACGGTGACATGGACCAGGCCCAGCGTGATGTCATCATGAAGGAGTTCCGTTCCGGATCTTCCCGTGTCCTCATCGCCACTGACCTTCTGGCCCGTGGTATCGATGTCCAGCAGGTCTCCCTGGTCATCAACTACGACTTGCCCGCCAACCGCGAGAACTACATCCACCGCATCGGTCGTGGTGGACGTTTCGGACGTAAGGGTGTTGCCATCAACTTCGTCACCGCCGACGATGTCCGCATGATGCGCGAAATCGAGCAGTTCTACAGCACACAGATTGAGGAGATGCCCATGAACGTGGCTGGTAAGTGTTCATTGTATCCCCGTACTTCAGGCCTGATTACTAACGTGCACGACAGACCTCATCTAAGAAGTGGTGCTCTGCTATCTTCTCATCGCCGCCTCACTCTGCCCACTAACGCTTCAGTGGTGCATTGGATAGAGGCGGTGGTCTTCTAATACGAGTACGCCTGCACGGCCAGGGGTGCTCTCTGTTTGGTCCGGTTCAAAAGTGGTTCGAGGTAGGACGAGTAATCGTCTATACATCGCAGCATCTTGGCGTTGGTCTCTCATGTGCGAAATGATTTCCCTAAAAGAATGTCTGCATATGATAGACTTACGGTGCGTAGTTGACGGATGGGTCCTGTTTTGCAATTTCATGCTACTTTCCTATGTCCTCGGGGATCTGCTGCACGTCGTCAACGCATGCTCACGCGGTGGGATATGTAGCACTTCACCATGGCCACGCATGTCGATGATAACGATCGGGAGTTTCCTTTCATATAGAGATGCGATTCAATTGCATGAAAGTTACTTAACTTGCACTTCGCCATACAACTGAGTGATGTGACTACTGTCCAAGTCGACTAATGCCTGACGTGACGATCTCCACACGGCATCTATTTAAGGCGCGGGAGATTCTGGGGCTGCCACGAGGCTCTTGCATGCCGCCTATCGATAACCTCGGTCCACGACCCCACTGAGCTTCACGCTCCCGACGCACGCGCATCCCATGAGACCGACAGCATGGCTCGCCCAAAGCAAAGCTATTGCGACGATGGCGCTTTCCCAAAGATCTATTGTAAGTATTCTATACGATTGCGGTCTGCAGCAGGCCTTCATCTTGCTAATACGCCCAACAGCGCGCCTTGGACCGCCTCCGAACGTATTCCCCTCCGCCAACGCGATGGTATGACTGTCCCCTTACGAGACGCGCGGCTGTCCTTATATTGCTCTTTCCGGACCGGCATGGCGAGCTTAAGGTGGTCCTCACGATGCGCAGCGCGCAGTTACGCAACTATGCGGGACAGGCTGCGCTGCCCGGAGGTACTGGATCACACATGGGAGTTGGATTAGACGTGCATGCTGACATGGTTCAGGCAAAGCAGATACACTCGACGAGTCGCCGTGGGACGTCGCACGACGCGAAGCGGACGAAGAGATTGGGCTGCCCATGAATGAGGAGAAGCTTCGAGGATTTACCGTGGAGCACCTTTGCGAACTCCCTGCGAATCTCGCAAAGACCGAGCTCGGAGTGCGGCCCTGCGTAGCCTTTCTTCGTCCGGCAGAGACGTCCTCCGACGTGCCCGCTTCCTCCGACACGAATGGTCTCTCTGTAGAAGAAAGGCTTATGCCGCGACTCGACCCCAGGGAAGTAGCAGCGGTCTTCACGGCGCCGTTTCACAACTTCCTGCGCAAAGGGTGGGAGGGTGAAGGCCCACCACCAGTACAGAAAGACGGTAGACCCGAGAAATGGTATCGAGGCTCTTGGACAGACTGGCACGAGTCACGCTGGCGAATGCACAATTTCTACATGCCACGACCCCCTCCATCTCCGACACTCCTACGCAATTCCGCGCGGTCCTCTCCGCCATCCAAACCAGAACCTTCTTCGCATCAAACTTTACCTGATGGAGATGACCCTCGCCCAGAGCCTAGCGCAATCGACAGCCTCACCACGTTTAGAGTATTTGGCATGACAGCAAGAATACTAGTCGATGCGGCCCGAGTAGCATATGGCGAAGAGCCTGAATTCGAGCACAACAGCCACCACGGAGACGAGGAGATGATAGGGAGGTTATTGAAGATGGGCAGGCTCAGTGAAGTGAGGAAAAAAGGTGAGGTACTTACGCGCGAGGTACTGAAAGAAGCCAGTAAAATCTAGAAGATTAGAGAAGGCGAAATCAGCCAGACAATCGTACCATTATACGCCACGACATATCACAGGTAACGGGGGAGGCATGGTATAGGTAACCGCTACACTTTAATACTAACATGAAGTATCCACATTCTTCATTTATGCCTGTTTTGTCTTTGGAAGCCAAGGTCGCGATGTGGACCTCGCCCAGCGGCTTCCAGAGATACGAGGCGACAAGGCTCGTTGGGCGCAGGGAAGGATACCGCTGCACGATCCATCTTGACACGATAAGACTTTTTACACATGAGCATCGTCGGGAAGGCGATGACATCGTATTACCACGGTGATTCGGGTGATCTCGGGCGTTTTCTTTTCAACCCGAGACCTCAGCGGCGTTACTTCAATGAGAGGATTCTGCAGCACATGCGAAAGCCAACCACACCAAGAAGCACCTCTCTGCATGAAACCGTGCCTCTACAGCATAACTGCCTGAAAAGCAATCAGTGAGCAACGCCCTTAAACGCTGCCAGATAAGGGGCCGGCGTAATTTCTCTGCCACCAGTGACGACACACATGCATCTGCTTGGCGAACTCTTGTCTCTTCCGCAGTGCTCCGCGACGCGCCGTCCTGTCCGCCCGCGAGCGACGGAATGCATTTTGTGATCATAGCGATGTTGACATGTGAAAAGCCCAACGATGGTCCTTGGCAGTGCACGGCGCAGCCCGCTTTTTAGCGTTCAGCCTCAGGCCCAGGTGTAGATCATCATCATCCGGCAGCTCTTGCCCCGTTGGCCATCTTCACATGCCCTTGTTCCTTCCTTGTCTCCGATCATTCACAATTTGCATCGTCTTTGGGCTCTGCGTATCATCAGCGCACCGACGTGCTCAGCACTGCCATGAACACTGGATCACGGCCCGATTGGTCGACTCAGGTCGGATTTGAAAAGACGTTGAGTGCACCGCCCACGCCCAGAGAGCAACTCATCATTACAGACCCACCGGACGCGACGCAGTGCGTGTAACCCACTCACAACGAAGACAAGCCGGAGTCGAAGTTCGCAAGCCCTCAATCAGTTCCCACCCTCTACAAGCAACCTCCAGGCTTGCACGCGCTCACCTTGCGGCGGCATCAACTATACGGGCAGGCTTCTGGAACGCACGTGGGGACTCGGCGCTTTTTGAGGAATGACGATAAGTCGAGATAGGCTTTTTGCCTAAGGCTTAGCCTTGGCCGAAGCAGAGTCAAACACCAGAGTGGAGCTTGGGCGAGGGTTCTGGCATTGTTGAGACAGCTTCGAGCTTCCACCCGATGATCTTGGCCCGACAAGCTTCGCACACACGCAAGCAATCAGAGCCGCCAGTGTCAAACTTCCCTCAACCTTATTTGCGTTCTAGTATGCGGCTGTGGCTGCATCGGGCTGCGAAACGGTGGCCCCTTGTTTGGTTGTGTCTTGCGCGGGATGCTTGGCAACGAAGCCGACGCAACGGGCTCCGCTTTAAGCGTTTCGTCATCCGTTTCGACGCCCCTTTTTGGCACCACGAATCACCGTCCCTCGACAGCTTGAGCCGCATCTTATTTTCTCATTGCCCAGTCCATGTTCCGCGCTTAGCATGCCCTAGTCAAGTCGGAGGAATCCGGACCGCACCATCGCATGGTGATCCAGATTGGAGACCGCCATGCCCGCCGCCTAGGGGTTCTCTCAAGTCGAAGGGACTCTCCCTGCATTGCGGCGCGAAGCCGACGCCCGCGTCACAGCTATTCGGTCCTGCTGCCCTGAAAGCGATGCGTCAGGTTCGCTCTAGGCCCAAATATGACAGGTAAGATGTCTATGTATGACGGACATGAAGTTGAGAAGGACTCCCCAGTACTGTCAATCTGAGTGGACAACTGCAATATGGCAACTACGTGGATGCAGTGCACGAATACTATCCATCATACACTGAGTTATCCACAGGATACGCAAGCAGCATAGCCACGATGCAGATCATGGAAGGCGATAAGCACTCGTCTTGAATGTACTAAGCGACGGAAGCTAGCTCAACATCTTGGCGCATCGTGCACCGCCAAGGTGGAGTTACCATTCCTGGAACTAGATGAAGCGAAGAGGACCTCAGGTCGTTATCTAGGTGTACGTGCGCTGGCCGCTGCTCGGAGCTTATTCGACGCTTTGATGTGGATACCAGGAGGATGTACGCAACACTTCGTCCTCGCCAAGCACTCTGAGATCCCACCATGACTCCGTGGAGCCTCATTGACTAGCTGCCAGAGGTATTTGCGCTAGATTGGCACGCAGTTCGAAACAGGACCGATACTAGAGAGGCAGACCCATGCTGATCCCGCTCGGCGCGTGTTAATACACTGGTCTATTCCCGAGCATTGCCTCTCGGGTTTCTATCAAATTGCCCCGTGCAGGTCAATACTTGTCCCTATTGCGCGTTTTGTGGTCATAGTTTCTTTGGTTTCTTTCCTTTATTTGCCGTCTCTTCCATCTTTTAGTCTCTACGGTGCAGGACACCTATTCTATCATTTCAGCAATGGATACTCGCTACCAACCAGAAGGCTTGTCCTTTGGCCCAAAAGACACCTTCAGCCCTAATTTCGAGAACAACGGTCAATTCCCTCTCCCACCAAACCAGCAACAACCTCAATATGCACCTCCACCTCAGCCTCAGCATATTAGCCAGCAGTACGGCGGTCTACCTTCCGGACCTCGTATGCAAACTCCTCAGCAGCAAGGACAGTATGGTCTACCTTCTGGCCCCCGTCAACATTCTCCTCAATCAAGTCGGGATGTGAACAACTACTCCCGCCTGTCCAACCCTCAACAGCAACAGCAACAGCAACAACAAACACCCGAGCAACAACAGCTACAGCCAAACCAGTACCAGCCGCAACCTCAGGTCGCACAACAGAACCAGTTCTCCTTTGAGTCCGGCGAGACTACTCGCACCAACACATGGGCAGCCAACTCACCAGCGGCAACACCTGCGCCTATGTACGCATCTAATGGAGGAGGCTACTTTCCCGGTCCGGTTGATGCTAATGGATACCGCATCGACACGAAGGAGAGGCAGCCAGAGCCAGAGAACCCTTTCAGGGACCCAGCTCTTCAGTCGCCACCCCAGATGGACGATATCGATCTCGAGAAGCACAAGCATGCCGATGGCCACTCGGAATGGGACAAGCACACCAAGATCCCTGGCAGGAAGGATCCCAACCAGCCATACCT
The DNA here is from genome assembly GCF_024043165.1 of Alternaria incomplexa. Lineage (NCBI taxonomy): Eukaryota > Fungi > Ascomycota > Dothideomycetes > Pleosporales > Pleosporaceae > Alternaria > Alternaria incomplexa. The sequence continues at coordinate 659,504 of NW_026249854.1, forward strand.
CACTTTCGGACAACGGCTCAAGCACTACACATGGGCGAACTACACCCTGACGATGGCTACTGGTGGTCTCGGTACGCTTATCGCCATCCAGCCCCATTCTTTCCCCGGTCTCATCACCATCGGCGCCGTTTTCTACATTCTCAACCTCATGCTGTTCACTGCCGTCACAATGACAATGGTCCTCCGCTTCACCAAGTACGCTGGATCCTTTAAGGAATCCATCAAACACGAACGTGAAGGACTCTTCCTCGGACCATTCTTCCTGTCGATCGCTACAATCATCACCGGAACGCAGAAATATGTCATAGAAGCGTATGAAGAGGATCACCCGAATCGTGCATGGGCAATCACTACCATGGCTGTCGCTTTCTGGGCATACACCTTCATCACTTTCTGCTTGGCTTCCTTCCAGTACTCATTCCTGTTCTGCAGCCACACCTACAAGCTCACCAGCTTCATGCCCTCGTGGCTGCTCCCCATCTTCCCTGTCATGCTTGCGGGTACAATCGCCTCGGTCATTGCCAAATCACAGCCCGTATCGTCCAGAATGCCTATCTTGGTTGCCGGACTTGGATGTCAGGGTCTTGGATTCACGGTTGCTATACTCATGTATGCGCACTATATTGGTCGCCTGATGCAAGTCGGATACCCCGATCGTGAGCATCGAGGAGCCATGTTCATCGCTGTCGGACCGCCTTCGTTCACCTGCTTGGCCCTGATTGGTATGGCCAACGCTCTTCCTGACGACTTTGACTTGCAAGGCGATGGCCTTGTCGACGCGAAGCTACTCAGGACTTTGGCTCTCATTGTCGCACTCTTCCTTTGGGTATTGGCTATGTGGTTCTTCATGATCACTCTCGTCGCCGTAAGTTCGCCACAGTATCTCGTTCTATAATAATACTGACATCGGTTCCAGGTCATCAACTCGTGGGCTGTCTACTTCCATCTCGGATGGTGGGCCATGGTCTTCCCCAACACCGGATTTGTTATTGCCACCATCTCGATCGGCAACGCGCTGAAAGACGAAACGGTGCTCTTCGTGGGGAACGGCCTCACCATCGCCATCATCACGATGTGGTGCTTCGTCCTATTCAAGCACGTACAGGCGATCTATGTCGCCGACATCATCTACCCCGGCATGGACGAAGACATTGCAGACCACTAAACGCCAAACCCAGTAATCTCAGCACCGTCGCATCGCCGTGCGATATCTGCTACCAACTTGCTTTCAACGGCGTTTCTCTTCGGTTTACGTTTCTCTCACTCGTTGTACCACCACGTATACGCCTGTCGTGAGTCTATCAAAAGCACCACGCTCCTTTTATACCCCCATGTTTCCGCCATCGCTTCTCCGTACCTTCTCCGAAGCCGCCAGCAGGTCTACAGGCTTCCCTCGTTTAGACACCACACTCTCCATCTCCATTCCAGCATTAGACCTAGGGCGCGCCAACAGACACTTGTAATGCACACACACACCATCACTCTTTGTATTCCCCGAGTTTTATCCATTTTACTCTCTCCATCGGCTTTTGCATAGCGTCGGCGTCATAAAAAATCGGGAAGGGGCAACAGATACCACGGGCAATTTTTCTTATACATACTTCATTTCTCTCGACACGAAGTTTGCGCTGCACTGCACTTTGATGGGGGCTGGAGGACGGAGATATTGAAGTTAGTCAAAACCCGTTCCGATAGTTGTAGATAGCTTCCACAAACAATGTTCGAATGCATGCGCGCGTTTGTTGCTCTTTCCCACCATATCATCGTGTTTTCGTCTTCGCTTTTCTCCCGTTCCCGCCAGCTTTCGCAAGCTTCACGATAGCCAGATTACGATCGGCCAGATATCCATCTACGTAACTTCCCGTCCTTAGGCACCTAACTAACCATCACTCCGCTCACCATCATCAAAGCAACGCATCGGCATCCCATTCTTAGCAACACTCCAGACCAAACAATTCCCCTACCTACCACACAGCAAATGCCACAGTAAATGAAACACCTCAACAGTCTCAGATCCTAGTGGCCGCGCCAGCCCTTCGCATCTCATTCAGCAAAAAAGCTTGGCCCGCTTGGCGGAATTTCACATGCCTCTGCACTGTAACACGACGATTCAAATTGCCGCATATGGCCCGTGCGTTTTCGCGCTGCGCTCTGAGATAAGCGGTTTTGTTTGATGCGTGCGCGGGAGCCAAGACGGGCTTGGGGGGCGCGTGGGATTTCATGTATGTGCATAGGGCTTGGTAGTTTGGGGGGGATTTAGGATGCAGGTCGTGGGATTTGCAATTGAACCTTGGGAAAGCTTGGGGTGGGTGTGGGTGGGTGTGGTTGGCGTTTGTGACATGGGGAGGATGGGGAGCCACGAAAATACATCGGAAGGGAATGGGACTGACTGAGACTGTGTGTGTGATGAAAGAGGAACATGCGTGCAAGGGCTTTGTCGCTGGGCTGGGGCTGTGAGCGTGATTGATGCGTTGGTCTACGTATCCTCCCTCCCCGGATAGCGAGTGATGCGGACTTGGCGAGTAGATACCGCGCGTGGAGACGGGATGATGATGGGGTGGAGACTGAGTACGTTCTCTGACAGTGTAGTGGAGAAGGAAAGATGGAGTGTTGGGGAGCATTGGATGGGGAAGGTGGAGATGTAGATCAGTGAATGCGTGTTGTATGGTACGTGTGAAGCTGGCCAGCGCTTCAAGCACGTTTGACGCGTAATGTTGTAGCGGGGAGGTGGAGAGTTGGCCGTTATGACGTTGTGGCGGTCATGACTGAAATGTATGATTTCTACTATAGCGTGCTCTTGGGCGCTTCTTTGTCCTTCATCGAGCGAACTAGTCGGAGTGCTTCGTCAAGTCCCCGTTTCGTGTTCTCGAAGTACACATGTGAGAAGGAGCTGCTGGCTTGCCCGCTGATGGTTCGCGCCTGGATACCGTGGCTGATCACACTTCCCTGGTATCTGTGTTAGCTTGTGCTGTTTTCTGTATCCATCTAGTTCTCCGCCACGCGACAACCAAAACAAGATGAAGATTAGAAACTCACTCTCATCAGATGGAACACCCTCGCAACGTCCCATCGATCCCGCCTCGGATCCCACCCCGCCTTCTTTTCATAAACCCCCAATAACTCCTGCATACTCGGCAACCCATTCTCCGCCTGGTTCGCCTCATCATAAACATCACCCCCCTGATCATCCCTCACCGTCTGCACCATCGGCCCCCCAGGAATACCCACCTTACTAGCACGATTCCAATACGGGCCCGTCACATACACAACATCCATAAGCGGATGTCCCAGCGTACTCAACTCCCAATCCAAGATAGCAACCACCCGGGGCTCAGTAGGATGCAAAATGATGTTATCAAACTTGTAGTCGCCGTGGATGATGCAGGTGCGCTCCTGGGGTAGGTGACTTCGTATGTAGGATACGATTTCGTCGAAATGCGGGTGCGCGCGGCCGAGTTGCTGGCCGGTGGTTATGTCGCGGACTTGGGCTTGTTGGGCTTCGATAAGGGAGAAGGTGTTGCAGTGGCGGGCGTAGAAGTTGGTTTTCTTGCCGAAGGAGGTGAGGCCGATGGCGTCGGGGTTGATGGAGTGTAGCCACGCTAGGATTGAGATGACGGATTCCCATGCTGCGCGACGGTCGGAGAGTGGCAGGGTAGAGAGGTTGGGGTCGGTGATTAGACGGCCTTGGATGTACTCCATGACCTAGTGGAGAGGTAGGCATGTCAGATTGGAAGCGTTTGTCTGGAGGGTAGCTGGGACATACGTAGAACGCTGTTCCAATGATTGATGCATCCATACATAGGCAGTATACTTTCGGGACTGGGAAACCCTCAACCGTTCCAAGTGCTTTCAAGACTTTGTACTCTCGATCGACTTGGTGTGCTACAGGTGAGATGATGGTGCCGCTGGGTTTCTTTCGGAGTATGTAGCGTGTACCAGCGGCATCATCGACATAGTATGTCGGATTGCTTTGTCCGTATCCGATCTTTGTCGATAGCACGGGCGTCTTCAAATTGGGTATCTCTTGCTGCAGGTACAGACCAAGCTTTTGGTCGTCCAGATCATGTTGTGTCTTCTCTTTCTGTGTGTTGACCATCGTGGAGTGTGCTTTGCCTGATTCCTTCGATTTCAGCTATCGCGTCACAGACAAGTAGATACGTAAAACCCATGGTGCTACTGAAGATATACATTGGCGTCGTGGTCGTGTGCGAGTAAGCTGTGTCGATCCAAGAGTTAGCCTCGGGCAACCGCGTGTGAGGGGTTCTGGAAACAGTCTAGTGCTTGCGGGGTGAGCTGCGCGCAATGCAACGAGGTGCAATTACTACGAACATGAACGCTATCAGGGTCAGAGCAAAACTATGGTCTAGCAATGAAGCTGAATTGACAAAATCTCTACGCTAAATTATCGCGCAAAAGGAGAGTATCAACTATACTCTGGGTATCCCAAGAAAAGCTATACAAAAGCCCGACTATAACGCCAAAGCCTGACGGGGACAGCAACAACAACACCTCGACCGACCGTCTTTCCACTGTTCTACAACTTCGGTACAAGAATTAAAACCCTTCCACATGGCGCCGAATGTCTACATGTAACTTTTCCAGCCAAATACTCATTACGCGTCCTCACGTCGACGCCTCGCTTCCTTCGCTGCTGAAGTAGCTTTGATCTAATCGCAATATCCATTCGATCTTCTCCCTCTCGCTTCGCGCTCGGAAGATGTACGTGTTGCTTCTCGCGAAGACAGCAAAGACAACGTCCTTGTGCGCGCCGGCATTTCCTTGGCCGTTGCTTTGCTGACCACCTCCAAGTAGTTTCGCGATTTGCGGTGAATGGTCAATACGCGCTGTGCTGACATTGATGGCGTTGATCTCGTCGCCGTCTGATGAGTAGATGTGGAGGTATGGCTTTCGTAGTTCGACGTATCGCCGTATCCAGCGCGTGTTTGTCGGATCTGGAGTGAGGAGGTAGGACGCTTTCATTAAGTTAGGGTTCTTGCTAATGAAGCGGACGGTAGCTGTCAAACTTGGGGTTGGGTTTGGCGATGGAGAAGGAGAGCGTGCCGCAAAGGCGGCGCCGTTGGTAGGAGGCTCAAGATTCGTGGGGTTGAGGATGATTTCTGCAGGCGCTTTCTTGGTCTTCCAGAGCGAGACCATGCGTTGGAGGAGTGCTATCTGAGCCTCTTCCAAGGGCTTATCCTTTGAGGAAGCAAGTGCGGAAGCAGGTATGCTCAATGCCTTGGACGACAAGACAGAACGCGCTGTTTCTATCTCTGCGATCCGAGCGCGGCGCTTTTCTATGTGGATGAAGTCGCGTACCAGCGAAACACCGCGCGGCGTCCAGCCTGCGAGCTGCTCTTCACCCTTCACGTAGTCGTCTTTCGTGTTCATTCGCCAGAGATCTGTCGCACGCTTGACGGAGGTGGGGCGAATGGCAACGTTGAAGATTCCTACTGTCGAGTGAACGACCTTTACCGTATTCCAGATGTTCGCTAACGAGAAAAGAGAGGTCTGGCGCATGTAAGAACGGCCCCGGATTTGAACGAAGAGGTCGAAGGAGAACGACATCGGTTCGATAAGCTTGGACGATGTGACGTCGAACAGCAGCGTGACTTTCACGCGGAAGTTATCCTTTGTCGCCCGATCGAGGATTTGAGACGCGTGAGCCGTACTGTCCCATCGTCCTACAAATTTGACATTTGTGGTGCCATCGGCGTTCTTCCTGATGACGGGTGGGGATGTCAGATCGACAGGCACTTCTTTGACGGGTGAGCCGTAGTTAGGACTATTACCAGCTGCATCGACCAATCGGATGTGACCCATGCGCAGCGACTTGACATCCTCCCATTGTATCGTGTCTCCAGAAGTATGGGTGAGGTTGACAACGATGCGACGCGCTAAACCCTGATGGAGTTGGTATACTCCAGCGTCCATGACGTTGCTCTGCGTTACCTCGACGGGTTGGTATGTCCCGTCATCCGTAATCTCTTGAATCTGGATGCGTGAGAAGATGTCATGTGTATCCTCCGTGTAGAACTCCGACTCCGGTAACCGAGCGTGACGGCGCTTCTGCTTGGGCTTTTCCGCAGAGTCGCGCATGTCATCCCAGCTCAGGAGTTTATCGAGGTGAATGTCCGTAACCTTGGCGAAGATGGAGATTCGAAGGAAGGTGTCGCGCGGGCTCGGGTACGGAAGACTCATGCTGTGCACACTCTCAAAGCGGATAGGGCCTTCGTTGAAATCGGTAATCCAGGTCGTGGTCGTGGCTCCACTCTCGTCCGAGATACCAGGTACAAAGAGCACAGCGTGGACTTGGGTGCCCTCTCGTTCTGGAAACCCAACAAGCTCATGCATACCAACATTGAACTTGAGCGTAGTCGAAGGTGCTTCTGCAGATGAAGGCTCCAGTGAAAGTCGAATAATACCAATGGGGTTCGCCGTGTATGGAGAGATAACGTCCAGGCTGAAGTCTCGTACTCTTGATTCGAACACAGCAGCGAGCGGAACGTCCACATCGCCGATGCGCGAGAACTCGGGCATGCAGGGTTCTGAGAATGGCGACTCCGGGTTGAAATGCTGGAAGTATTCTGGTCGGTTCATGTACTGATGCATTTGATGCATCCGTCGGACGCGATCGCGTAGCTTCTGTAATGACCATAGGTGCACCACTTCGTTCTTGAAGTCGATGACACGAACACCAACGCAGGGCTTGGACTGGCTGTCGAGATATTCATCGTCTTCACCTGGAATGCCCATGTTCACCAAGTCGTAAGATGACGGGACAGTATGCCCGATATCGACGATGCAGAATTGAAAGACGACGCGCTTGTCCATCTGTTGACTCATAACTTGAGCCTCCTTCAGAACAGCGGCGTTCTGCAAAAGCGTCTCCGCCATGGTGACATACTTCCTTCGCCGCCACTGTTTGAAAACAGTCCTGATCAACTCCAGTTGCTGCTCATTTTGCTCGTTGTGTGCATCCTTTGCTTCGGCTTCGGCTTCAGCTTCGGCTTCTGGAGTTCCGCTGCTTTCAGGTACCCACTCGTGGCCAAGCTCTTTCATTTGACGTGCAAAAGCCTCCTTCTGCTGTTGTAGCTGCTTCTGCATTTCTTCCTTCGCAGCTCGCAGCTCTTCCAGCTCGACTTTTGCTTCTGCGTCAGCTTTCAGCTTTGCACTGTAGTCCTCTTTCCGCTTGTCCATCTTCTCTTCCATGTCTTCTCGTATCTCCTCCATCTTTTCGCTGCCGTCTTGCCGAGGCGTAGATGGCATCGTTAACATGGTATCGAGCGAGAAGTTGTCTAGCGTCCCACCAGAAGCGTACTTTTCTCGTACAGGATATGAGGACATCGACTCTGTATCCTCGTCGCTGAAGATGCGACTCTCGGGACGTGCTTTGCGGGTCTCGCGCAACCTGCTGAGATCTTCGAAGAGTGCCTCAAAGTCTTCGTCTGGAAGGTTTTCGATGCGTTTGTCTGGCCCCAGCCACGCCGTAAGGGCTTCTCTGCGTGCGTAGGAGAACTCTGACTCACGGCCGCGTTGCCAGAATGCAGGCGATCCTGCCCTCGGACTATCAGGGTCGAAGTCAGAGTTCGCGATACTGATGGCGCTGTATGATCTGTCGTGACCAGGTCTTGGTGCAGGCGAGGGAGAGTTGAGCTGGCTGGCGGTGACCGTCTGTCGAAGTAGGCTTGTGCCTACTTCAGCACGCTCAGCTCTTGCCTCTTGCGGGTTGTTGAAGCGGAAAATGTGGAAGTCGCCAAGGATGATGCGGTGGCCGCTCTTGAGCAACCTTGGCTTGTCGATGCGTACACCATTGACCATGACACTAGCGGTTTCCTGGGGTATCACCGTCACCTTGCCGTCCACGTTTTCGAAGTGACAGTGTTCGGCAAGAATCTGCGAGCCATTCAGACGTATTTGTGCGGTTTGGCCTTCAACATCAGAATTGCCAACGGTCGTCGTGCCCGGTTTTAGGTTGTAGACGAGACATTCAGTCAAGAGTGGATCATCACTCAAATTGACCAAATGAGGCATGTTCTTTGGTGTTGACAGACCAACGAAACCCTTTTCGATGCTGATACCAAGTTCTTCCAGCGCGGCTTCTCGTTCCTTGTGGATCTCTTCCGTCTTCTGCAGCTTCTCTTCCCAAGTTTGGTTCAACTCGGTATAGAGTTTCTCTGATTGATCAAGCTGCTCTGCAATCTCGGCCTTGGATACCTTCTTGATCGAACCGTCTGCTTGTGTGATGGAAACGATCTGCTTCTCCAATGGTGTGTCGGGTGCGTACTGTTCTTCTATGATGCCATTCGCTCCGGCAACTCCACCGCCTCCTCCACCCAGCTGAGTCCGCAGTTTTGACAGTTCTTCCTTGAGCTCGCGGATCATGCGCGCGTTCGGGTCTTCGTTTACGACAGCGTGGTTTTTGATGCGTTTTGCGGAGTCGGCGTAGCGGAGGGTCGAGAGGGTCTCCTCGAAGTTGATGTCGGCTGGAGAGATGGCAGCAATCATGGCTGTCATACTGTTTCCTCCCAAAGAGTCTTTCAAGAGCCATGTCAAGATGGAGTCTCGGTATGGAACTTGGGTACCCTTCTTCTTGCCTCCCGACGACTGGTCTGCAAGCGCTGCAATGACGCGACCCAGTGTAGACAGAGACCTGTTAATCTCGGCACCCTCTTTCAATCTTGCGCCAGTCGCACCCGTCGACTGAGCTCGTTCTGATCCGGCCAAATCGACCAAACTGATCTTGGCGACCCTCTCTCCGCTCATGCTTGTCTCGACATCGTGGCGCTTCTGGGTGAGGGTAAGGGTGAAGACGGCGTGCGATCGCGAGGACGTCTCGTTCATGTTGGTGGCAGCCACAGTACGGGCCTTGTTTCCCTCGTCCATGAGGTTCTCGATTTCGGGAAAGGACTGGACGACCAACTTGGCGAGATCTTCGACATAGGGACCGGTGGAGGGATGCTCGCGAACTCGCAGGTTCCCTTTATTCGAGGGGTTCAGCAGGTCGCGTACGCGCTCGTTGTAGATTTCCAGGTAGGACACTTCGACGGTGCAGGACGAGTTCTTGTCGGCTTGTAACCCCTTGATCCTCTCGAACATGTCCTGGCAAATCTTGGGGATGATTCCGTACTCAGCGCCATAGCCCATCATAGAGTACGACTTTCCCGAACCCGTCTGACCGTAGGCGAAGATACAGTTGTTGTAGCCCTGGAAGGCATTGTCGAGCAGCGGCTTGCCAAGATCCTCGTGGAGGTTGTCCTGGCCGGCATAGTTGGGAGCGTCGCGGTCGAAGGACCAGTACGACCTATCGAAGGCGAATGTCTTGGTGCCCTCGGAGGCGGCTTTGGCGGCTTTCCCCTTGATATCGGCATGGGCGGGAGGGGAGAGGATGGTCTGGTCGCCCTTCATCTGCACGATACACTGTGCATTGCGCGCCTTCTCTGCGCGTTGTTAATTGCGACGGTATAGTAAAGCCAGGGGGCTGCCTACCTCGGCCGTTGAAGGGCCTGCATCGCACCACGACCTTGATGTTTCCTCCGCCAGACGCCATGGTGGGCGTGGTGACTTTGTTCGTGGTCGGAATCCGGGGTATGCGGACAAAGGAGATGGCAACGGGCCGCTCGGTCTATGCAGCGGTCAGAGGCGGGATCCGGGAGACTTCATGGGCGGCGACGGCGGTGGACGGGCGAGGGCGAGGGCGCGGTCGCGGTCATCCACGGCTCAGGAGGCGGTGCTATGGCGAAGTTGTTTTGTTGATTGACCACGCCGGTGCAAGATTAGGTACGCGATCCTGGTGTCCCGACCCCTGCAGCCGACCACGAAGCTTGGACTGGCCTGTCGTCACCTGTGCAGCGGACCCTGACGCCGTTCAGGACACTGACACTCAAACGTAGTCGAGACAGATACAAGTTGATTACTACAGACTATGTCTCTCACGTCTCGAGGGTCGCGCCCAAAGCGCCCGCGTTCGGTACCTGACATGTGCCATGCTGGGGTCATCCTAACGGTGCCTGCGTCATCCCTCACCAAAAAATAATTCCCCAGCCGCGATACACCCACGCGACACCCATTCTCCGCGCGCCCACGATTCAATGTCGGCCACAGAAGCGACCACCGACATGTTCGCGCCCCCCGTGAACCGCGCCATGAAGGTGCTGGACCGCAGCTTCTTCCACAAGACCATCCCCACCTCGGCCGCCCGCATCTTCAACCCCAAGGACATATCGCGCTGCCGCAAGGAACTCACCGCCAGCAAGGACACGCTGCCAAGTAATCGCATAGATCCGATAAGAGTCGACCCCGATTCAGAGCAAGCGTCCAAAGGCAGCAAATGCCTGCTCCTGCGACCAGAAGTCGTTCACTCTGGTGAGTCACCCCACGGCAGTAGTACATGGGAGTACTGAGTCTGAAACCAGGCAGATCGAACGACCTGGTCCCCTAAGCTGCGCGATCTCGAGCAGGACGGCACGCTAGGCGTCATACCCTACCAGCTGCAGCTCAACTACGACTACTTCACCTACTCCGAGATCACGAGCGCAACCATCCCTCCGCCCGAGTCCGTCCACGACGATGAGATACCCCAGGGTTTCGCCCTCGCCGGCCACGTCGCCCACCTGAACCTCCGCGAACGGTACTGGCCCTACAAGCACCTCATCGCGACGGTCCTCGCAGACAAGAACCCCATGGTCAAGACGGTCATCAACAAGCTCGACAATGTAGGCACCGAGAACGCATTCCGCACCTTCCAGTACGAAGTACTCCACGGCCCAGACGACATGAACGTCGAACTGCGCGAGCAGGGCTGCACCTTCAAATTCGACTTTGCAAAAGTATACTGGAACACGCGTCTACACACGGAGCACGAGCGGCTCTGCAACATGTTCCGCGAAGGCGAGGCAATCTGCGACGTCATGACCGGCGTAGGACCCTTTGCCGTACCTGCGGGCAAGAAGAAGTGCTTCGTCTGGGCCAATGACCTCAACCCCGAATCCTACAACTCGCTCGTGGGAAACATCAAGATCAACAAAGTAGGCGACTTTGTCCGTTCCTTCAACACCGACGGCGGAGCGTTTATCCGTCAAGCCTCTGCGGATCTGTTGACGAGCGATGAACACTCTGTATCCATCTACCCCAAAACCAAATCTTCGCGCAGCAAACCAGAGGAGAAGAAACAGCCTGAACCCCTCAAGACGCTCGTCCAACCACGATTCTTTTCGCACTACGTCATGAACCTCCCCGCCTCGGCCATTACCTTCCTCCCCTCCTTTATCGGCCTCTACGCCAACGTCCCCGGATACCCAGCCTCTGAAATCAAGAAACTCCTCGCGCCACACACGTCGCAGAAGCTTCCCATGATCCATGTACACTGCTTCTCGACCAAGAGCGATGATAATGTGGAGGAGATCAAGGGCATCTGCGAAGAGGTTAGTAGGCAGTTGGGTACCGTGATCACACCCGATATGGAGGATGTGAACGTGTATGATGTGAGAGATGTGGCGCCGAAGAAGAGGATGTTCTGTGCTAGTTTTAGGTTGCCTGAGGAGGTTGCTTTTAGGGAGGTATGAATATTCGCTGTAGACGTAAAAGGGGCAAGATAGCATGTTGTCGGGCACACGTTTCACATGAGCTAATACCCACTGAGTGAGCCATGTTACAACACGGCAAAGCTATAGCTGAAGCCGATTGATATCCGTCCATCACGTCACTCTCTCCCACATGCTCTATAGATCCATCAACATCTCATCCTCGATATCATCGTCAAACTCACCCTTGATTCCACTCACATCTGCCTCTCCTGCTGTCCCCATACTCTGCCTCTCATCCCCTCCCGTCAGATCAACAAATTCCTCCATATCGAAATCGAACTCGCCGTCATCATGCACCTTCTTCTCTTCCTCGACGACAGGCTGCTGAACCACGACGCCAGAAGCACCACCGAAATCCATCGAGACATCATGTTCGAATCTCCCGCCTGCAGCGCGCTGTACGTCTTGACTTATACTCTCCTCCCTCTGCGTAAGATCATCCGCCTCTTTCCGCGCATCAAGCGCCCGCTGAATCCCCTCATGGATCTCACACCGCGCATCTGGGCCATCGATCCTCTCATACCGCTTACACAACAGCGCATCCAACGTAATCACCCACTCCATGATCTTCTTTTCACGCACCGGCTCGCCGAACACGTCATATGCGCTTTCCGACGCGTAACCCCATTCTGGGCTGTTGCGCTGCATGTCGAGTTTACGCGAGCTTTGTACGATGGTGTCGATGCTGGCTGGAAGATGGAATACCAGGTCTTGGATCTGGAAACCATCGGGTGTGCGCTCCAGTGGGAGTTTGGAGGACTTGGTGCGCTCGAGAGCGTCTGTTGTGCGGCGTCTGGGTCGACGTGTCTTCGCTGTTTCGTGGGGCGGCGCGATGCGAGGCTCCTGCCTTTGAGGTGCTTTTTGGGGGCGGGACAGGGAGCTGGAGTGTTGCTGTTCTTGCGTTTTGAAATATGCTTCTATCTCTTTGGCGCTTTGGTCGGGACGGTGCGTCGCTGGAGGCTTTGAGATTCGGTTAGACATCTGAGGGCCGAAGGTATGATCTTCATGTTCAGCAAAAGCTCGAAACTGATCAGCCACTCGTCGCGGATCGATATTCATCTGACCGTCATCGTTGACCAGTGAAGATTTTCTGATGCGCTTTGAGCGAGACTGCGGTTCCGCTGAGGAAGCTCGCGGAAAACCATCAACCAGCGATTCAGATATGCCCTTATCTCTGCCGCGTCCAAAGAAGTTACGAATATCTGTGTTGTTGTTTGAATGGAGTTGTCTAGCGACTAGCCGGTCTGCTGGATCCAACGCGGGTCTGCTTGGAGAAGATGAGGCGTTGTTTGGGAATGGTGCTCCTCCAGTCTTCTTGGCCTGCTTCTGTCGACGAGCTGGTTCGAGGGCTTGTGTACCAAGTAGATACTCTCCAAGCCCCATAGCATTCGACCTTTGCTTTGATGGTGCAAATGGTGTATTTACGTAGCCTGGTTGAGTGCGTCGGTTACGAGGAGCTGGGGTTACTGGAGAGGTCAACCGCTGTGAGCCCTTTCCGATCTGGTTGTAGTCCGCGAGTCCTGACTTGATGGAGTTGATGTCAGATCGTGCGAAATGGCTCGATGAGGCGTTCTGTGGCAGTGGCCCGATACGCTCGTGACGACCTCGATCGTCCGTGTCCCGCTCTTGTATCCGGTCGTCGAGAGCACCAGCTTCTGAACTGAGGCGCGACATATGCTGGATACTACGCTCCAGTTCGGCATCCAGAGGAGATCTCATGTTCGTCTTTGACAACGTCTGAGGTGTTAAGGGCACCGCTGACAATGGACGACGTGGAGTAACGGCAGGACTGGGAGAGGGGCGATGCGGGTCGCTACTTCTTTGGCTTTTGGCCGGGCTCGGCAGCTGTTCGTTGCTCACAGCTTGTTTGGGTTTGATCATAGTGTTCATTCGAGCAATGGTCCATGGATTGGACACCTCCACTGCGCGTAGACCCTTCTCCTCTTCCGTTTCGACCACAGGTGCTGGGTTTTCTTGCAGAAACTCTAGGTCTTCCTCATCAATACCATACATGCTTGACCTCCAGCGTGGCAGCGCCTGAGCCGGATCAGTCGTGGGTTGCTCATTCCGGTTTGCAGGCTCATCGTCATGTATCGTGATGGAGCTTTCGACGCGACTCGGTAGCTCCTCAAATTGGGGCTCATACTGCTGTTGCGCAGACGTCGGCATCTCAGCATCCTGAATATCTGGAATATCCTGAATGGCCTCAGGATAGTAAGCTTTGAGCAGCTTATCCACAACGGCAACAACCACTTCGCTGTTATCGAACATGACGTCGTCTTTGGCTGGCTCGATGTTGGGGTCGTAACTGTCAGGTGGACAAATGATGTTCATGTAGAAGAACGGATCCTTGACGCCAGCCAGCGCAGGCGCTGATTTGCGGAGTCGTTCCTTATAAGTTGTGATGATCCGCTTGATAGTACCACGACTGTTCGACACAGGCCTTGCATCGATCGAGACGAAGGCCCCTCGATGGGCTATCTTCGGTCCGCTTGCACCTGGCTTGGGCAGGAAAGCATGAATCTCGAAGCCGTCGGCCTCTAGAGCAGTCCAGTCGCACTGCAGAGCGCAATCTTTACCGATGACTTTCAGGACTGCATCTTCAATGTTGGCGTCGGCTTTCGGTGCATAGACAAAGTCACCATTGCTGTTCTTCGCTTTCAGTACGCGGAGCCGGAAGCGTATAGTAGGCCTGGCCAGTGCATAGGCTTGCATCAGCCGCCGGATCTTCGCAAGCGTTTTCGCCGAATTCTTGATCGCCGTCTCCTTTCGGACGGGTATGAAGTCAAAGAACTTGGTAACCTTGACCGTCGTGCCAACTGGATGGGAGTCGTGTTCAGTGCTGCATACATTAGTCCGTGATAGCTATCCGTGAGATTACCATTGATGTCTTACGAAGCCAGCTCGCCGTTCCGATCATACTTCAGCTTGAAAGCGACTGGCTCTCCTTCTACTCGAGTAGTGACAGAGAGCGAGCCACTCATGTCGGCCATGCTTGATAATGCCTCACCGCGAAAGCCCAGCCATTTCCCTCCGACTTCTCTCAGGTCGTGAAAGTCTCTAATCTTGCTCGTGCAGTAGCGGCGACATACAAGAGGGCGATCTTCAGCTGGTATACCATGGCCATCATCTTTGACTTGGATAGAGTCGACCGTGTTAGCAGTGATATCAACAAATATGCTCTTCGCTCGCGCATCTAGAGCGTTGTCTATGAGCTCTTTGACGACGGAACTGGGATCAACAAGGACCTGTCCGGAACCGATCTGTCGCGTTGTCGTTGGTGGGAGAGCCACGATGCTGGGTACCGCAACACTGTCGAGGCCTTCCGCCATGCTGGTAGGACCGAGAATGAACTTGCGGAGGTCCCATCGGTGGCAGAAGATTGAGCCCGAGTGAGACTCATGGTTTGGTAGTCGGTGCCTCTATCGTGCCTACCTCTTCCACCCAAGTCGCGTCCGACGTGGAAAGAGCCTGACGCGACGCGCCGAATGCTTCGTTTGCCCACTCATCTCGTCTACATTGGTCTTTGCTATGTAAGGAACGCTGCGTGAATCGCGTGTCTATACGCGATGTTTAGGTGTTAATAGAGATGAGTTTAGCGTGCGTCATCGCGTGCTCTCAAACTGGCTCTCGAAGTATCCAATCACAGCGTAGATAGCCTACGGGTGCGGGAAGACTTCCAGAGCTCTTAAGAGGGCCCGTTGCCGCGATTACTGTCGCTCTCCGTACCTGACTGACTGTTACTTTGCCATCTCAGTTTCGCGCAGGACGAATTTGAGCCTGCTGTACATTCGCGTTGTTGAGCTTCAGACGTTCTTGCTGTCTGGAAACATCTCTAGGTTTACAACATAGAAGGTATACTTTGCGCACCATCGCTGCGAGACTTTAATTCATGCTAATCACGTAGTCCTGTTGTATAAATCCTATACCATGGCCTATTCGACTGACGCTGCACGCTGGCGAGCCCTTTCGACACGAGATGCAGACGCGAATGGGCACTTCATTTACTCCGTCAAATCTACCCGAATCTACTGTCGGCCAACGTGCCCTGGACGACTAGCGAGGAGAGCAAATGTCGGATTTTATGCGACACCACTAGAAGCAGAGGCAGCTGGGTTCAGGGCCTGCAAGAGATGCAAGCCCAACACCGTACTCGAAGATCCACAGGAGCGAGCGGTAGAAAAAGCATGTGTATTGATTGATGAAGCTTTAAAGAACGAGGACGCCAGGGCATTGAGACTGCAAGATCTAGCCAAGAAGGTCAATCTCACGCCGCGGTACTTCCATAAGATCTTCAAGGACAAGATGGGGTTGACACCGAAGGAGTACGCAAAGAGAAAGGCGAACGAGCGCAACAGCCCCAGCACGCTATCGACATCGGCGACAGCAGAAGATGGAAGTAACCAGTCTTGGGATTGGGATACATTCGATTTCAACGATCTAGTCGACTTGGGTACAGACTCGAGTGCCCTCAACACGGATGATCTCGCCGTGCTCGAGGAGCAATCCTCTATGATCAATCCCGACCTCGACTTTGACATGACCAGCTTTATCCAGTCTTGGAGCGACAGCTATGCGTTCGATCAATCGATCTCGTGGCCTGCCGACTGCGACAACCTTGCCGACCCCTTCCTAGGGTTGTCAGACACTATGGGCTTGTACGAGAAGGCGAGGCCGTCCGTCTCCACACTCGAGTTGGACGCCGCGGCGTTATTCGATAGCGATAGCGCAAGCAGTATCCTGCAGACGTAGCCTCCGTAGCGTCAATACATAAAATGCCATGCGCATCTCTCAAGATGTCGCATTGTGCCCTTGTCATCACATCTGCTCGCGCGATATGTCATCTCTGTACCCCCGAGTCGACATCGCGCGTCGTGTACGTCACGCGTTGTGTGCAGCGGTCGCTTAGGAAATCGTAAATAGCAGGCACCTAGTCTTTGCATCGTCAGCGACAGTTCTAAACCGAATTCCATAACGTGAGAGTGATGATGCTCTTCAGAGACCAAGTTATAAGCAGCGACGGCGTAGCATTTGTCGATGCTAGCCATACCTTTTCCGGCTCTTCCTAAAGTGTTTAATGGTCGATGTACATATCATCTTTTGAGCTGTGCGCGCGCGTCGCGAGGACGCGGATGCGGTGAATAGAAGGAAATGTGAACGTACCAAGAGAAATGAAGCACAGCAAGCAGCGGCTGTAGGTTAGTGTAGAACAATCAGCGAGCTACTATTGATGCGCGCCACTGCTCCGTAGGGCTTTGCGTAGCTTGCACCATGGTGGTGGAGAGTTGGTTTGGCGGCGTGTAAGAGCGGATGAAGAAAAGTTGAAGGCTCGGAGGAAGCTGCAGAAGCCGCCGCCAGGGACCCACATCTTTCAAGCGAGACGCTAACGGCATTCACTCGCTAGTTTCACCTGCATCCATACATTTGCTGTAAACTTCGAATCTTTAGCATGTTAAGCTTGTCGCTGAAGGTATATACCTAGCTTTCGAATCAATCCTCAATCGGTCTTTCAATATCCACGAGTTCCAACGATAACATGAGAAGGCTCACTCCCCAACAGCCTCCCAAGCACTCAAAGGATCCGCCCATATCTCCCAATGCCCTATCTTCCCCTCATGATCAAACCCACTGAACCGATAGATGAACTGCTCATCCCATCCCTTGCCCGTCTTCTTGCTCGTAAACCTTCCTTTGCCGACAACACTCACCATCCCAGCATCTGCATCCACAATGAACCCGCTGTCTCGCGGGAACGCATCATCCGGCAAGACCATGTCCAGCACATCAGTCATCAGCTTGAAGTACTCCTCGCAGCCGTCTTTGCCAGAGAATGTCTTGGCTAGGAAAGGCAGCCGCGAGCGTGACCACTCAGGGCCGTGCTCTGTGATCTTGGGCGACTTGGTGAAGTAATTTGATAGGAGGTCTGAGGGAGGAGGGGGCGAGATCAACGCGCAGCAGAAGAGGTATGTTGACATTCGCAGCTCCATGCTGCGATCTGAAAACATGACTGGTGGGTCTTCCTCCGCGAGGGTCCTTCCGAGACGGTGAAGCGGGTATGTTGGTGTTGCTGGCCCTCGCTGTAAGCTGTAAGCGATGTACGTGGGCCCTGTTGCGTGCTGATCGGTCGGGTTGTATGCAGTATCGCACGCTCCGAGTTGTGATTTGATATACCCGCAAAGTGGCGTATGCACCAGGGTGTGCTAACAGGTTGTCGGTTCTGTTGCGAAGCGGTGGGCGTCAGCCGAAGACGCAGGTAAGATTTTGGGTTTGGCAGCTTTCAACGGCGAATTGATGCCCTTGATCCAGGAAAGATATCAGTAACGAATATCACAGGTGGGTACGCTGTGACCAATAATGCGATATGAGTGCGTGGGGAGATGCGATCGATGATGGGTTTGGAGAGCATGCACGAATGACTGGCGATGAAGTCATCGTGATATTTACCTACACCGGTGTACAGCGCCTGCATTTACATGCTGGCTCAGGCGACATGGTAAGGAGGAGCGTTGTTCCACCTGAGCATGATGAGCACGCCTTCCTGAATCGCATTCCTCCGAGAGATCCGAGCCTGCCTATCATGGTGGTACTCAAGTTCGTCATGCATTGGATTTCGCGCGTAGAGCCACGCCACAAAAAACAACATGCTCATTACCACCTACGACCAACTTCAGCCACAGCCGATGGTGCATAATTTTGTATTCCCAAAAAGTAGCCAACGCAATCATCTCAGGGTCCGCCAATGCGACCAGCGCCAACATACCGTAAGGGGCGTATGTTAGCAAGGCTATCATCTAATCTACAGCGTAGCATGCATATGCAGCTTACACAATGTAACGGTCCTGCGGATGTTCCCTCTCTTCGCTTCAACGTGGGCATTCTGTTGAGTCAGATGAACTGCATGCAGACGGTCACGCAATTTGCATCATTTTTCGCAATTGGTTCTGGGTGAGTAGTTATCAAGTGAGAAGCTGGTGAAAGACTGCGTTGCTGCCCTATGGAAGGACTAATATTGAGTTTGATTAGTGTTGCCCTTGGGCCAGAATTATGTCCAAGGTAGTAGAGAAGCCTGCTGCCCACTCCCAAGATCTTGTAAACTGTAATAGCAGAAAGCTCCGCTGGGAACTGACTGTAAAATGCTGTTCCATGGTATCCGTCCCGTGTTCCACGGCCCCTTAAACGCCTCGCGCTGTGTGGTTATATACAAATACGATTTCAACCTTGGCCGACGAAAGATAGCGACTTCAGTCCATCGCGGTAAAGAGACATACCTGCCTGGCCATCTGACTGGCCAGCAAGATCTCCCTAAAGACTTGGTCCATGCCGCCCTTGAAATGGATCGTGTAACTGTCCACTTTACCCTTCCTCCTCTTTTCTCCCCAGACAAGTTTGATCAGCTTTGCATCGTCGCATCGCTTGCCCGTCCTGCTTCCTGGCTTTACCCAGTCTTGCTGATATTCGTACAAAGTCTCCGGCATGGCATCGTCGTTCGGATCTCCCTGCTTCCATACGAAGCGGCGTCCACCATATTTGAATCGTCGCGGTGACCATGGTATCTTCTGTTGCCTGTCTGGGTATTCTTTGATCGGTTGCGAGAATGGTCCGCGTAGATGTATGCACCGCGACTTGTAGGCCGCGTCTTTGGTCATGGCGCGCTTCTTGTCAATGCCGGAGAGAAGGATGTTTATGCATGGTTGTGGGTACTCGGCGACACGGAAGAAGTCTGCAGCGTTGACT